>NC_135237.1:557625534-558250534 GCF_051348905.1 Ranitomeya variabilis
AAATTAAAAAATATAAAAGTTTAAATCACCCCCCTTTCGCTCCATTCAAAATAAAACAATAAAAAAAAATCAAACCTACACATATTTGGTATCGCCGCGTTCAGAATCGCCCGATCTATCAATAAAAAAAGGATTAACCTGATCGCGAAATGACGTAGTGAGAAAAAAATTTGAAACGCCAGAATTACATTTTTTTGGTCGCCGCAACATTGCGATAAAATGCAAGAACGTAACGGGCGATCAAAAGAACGTATCTGCACAAAGGTGGTATCAATAAAAATGGCAGCTTGAAATGCAAAGAATAAGCCCTCACCCGACCCCAGATCACAAAAAATGGAGACGCTACAGGTATCGGAAAATGGCGCAATTGTTGTTTTTTTTTATTTTTTTTTAAGCAAAGTTTGGAATTTTTTAGATAAAACATAACCTAGACATGCTTGGTGTCTGTGAACTCGTAATGACCTGGAGAATCATAGTGGCAGGTTAGTTTTAGCATCTAGTGAACCTAGCAAAAAAGCCAAACAAAAAACAAGTGTGGGATTACACTTTTTTTGCAATTTCACCGCACTTGGAATTTTCTTCCCGTTTTCTAGTACACGACATGGTAAAACCAATTATGTCGTTCAAAAGTACAACTCGTTTCACAAAAAATAAGCCCTCACATTGCCATATTCATGGAAAAATAAAAAAGTTATGGCTCTGGGAAGGAGGAGAGCGAAAAACAAACACGGAAAAATGGAAAATCCCAAGGTCATGAAGGGGTTAAGGTCATGGAGTGGCCTAGCCAGTCTCTAGACCTTAATCTCATAGAAAACTTATGGAGGGAGTTAAAGCTTCGAGTTGCCAAGCGACAGCCTCAAAATCTTAATGATTTAGAGATGATCTGCAAAGAGGAGTGGAGCAAAATTCCTCCTGACAGGTGCGCAAACCTCATCATCAACTACAAAAAACGTTTGACTGCTAATGTGACTGTATTAGCAAAGTTAGGATTAAATAAGAAAAGGATCAGGATACCCAGCAGAATAAAGGCTTTCAGTAGAGGAGTGTGATGATTTTTTCGGGGGCAGTGACCAATCCTCTAATGTCATATTAGTGAAAATATGGCTGTATGTAGCAGTCAGGTTCATTAAGTGAGGAAGGTAATGGAAAGCAGTGAGTGGTCACAGACTGAAAATAACATGGTGGAGGAAGCAAAAGCTGCAAAAGAGTGTTTCAGACGAGGAGTGTGTTGATCTTGTGGGGGGCAGTGACCTGTATCAGCAAGGTGAGGAATGCATAGGAAGCGTCAGAGTGTTGGTGTGAGGAGCAGGGTGGAAACAAGTGAAGGTTAGACAAAGATGGTTACATTATGGGAGGAGCATGATCCCCAAGCAGCACAGAGGATTTCAGGAGTGGACTGTTCTCGCCCTGTGGAGGGCAATGGCTTGTTCATTCATACAATGATGGTATTGTAGGTCACTGACTATCTTGTCCTGGGGTCAGCTGGTTTACCAGCAGCACAGAGTATTTCAGTTTTTTACCAATACTAATTTAGTGATGATTTTAGCGAAAACGAGTTTTCATTTATTAACTTGACATCTCTGAACTGACCCCCATCTTCGTAAGCTGTCATATCAGAAGCGTCCGAGCCCCCCGCTGATGATTATAATGCTGATATTTGCATAAAGCTCTCAATGTGTCAATCATTGTGGGATCATTTACATAATTAGCATAGGAAGGCAATCTTATAACTAAACACATGGACGATCTCTGACATTTCTCGAATGTTTCAATCCACAGAGAGACATCAAATAATAAAAGATCCATAATGGATGAATGTATTATAATCTCCGAGAACGACATGATCGCTGATTACTGGTTCTGATTGATTTCCCCATTTGCCCATTGTTCCCCGCACTTCCTTCTATATTTCACACTGACATTTTTCCCCACACTGCAGCACACCGTGTGGCCAGACTGGGTAGTGCAAAAAATATATATATATATATATTTTTTTTTAATTTCCTTTTTTTTTTGCAACTTGTTGAATTTTTTTTTATAAGTTTCATTAAGACGTGTGATTGGTACATCGAAGATTGAATACATTTTACTGACAAAAAAAAAAAACAGAACAAAATAAGACCTAGATGAAAAAGTCATAATGGACGTTATATTGCAAATTATTCTCTGCTGTGGAATGTTCTCTGCATTGCCGAGTATTTTTCCCATAACATCATAAAAAATACATTTTTTTCAAGTAGCGCAGTCATTTCATTTACAATCTTCCAGCTCTCTATAAAAGTGTCCGCGGCTTGAGAGATGACTGTGTTTTTTCCCCATCATTTCTGTTGTTCTCTGTAATGAAGGAAACCGCTGTAGCCATCATTTATCATCCTAAGGATAAGAGTTTCCAGTAAAATCAGACCTTATCTAAGGGCCGGGGTGTTAGCAAAGCGCAAAACAAGGGGGCACAATGTAGGGGTGGGCGCAGCGGACTATAAAAGCCAGTTACAAGGGGAGAAAAGCGGTTGTTTTCTGTCCAAAGCCGAGCCACATGTCCACAGGATAATGGATTATTCCAACAGAGCTGAGCTGCAATACCAGACATAACCTGTGGGCAGGGGTGGCGTGGTTGACAGAGCAGGGAGGCACCTTTTTTTGTCCAATCCTGAATAACCCCTTTAATTCCCTCACTATACGAATGCCTGTAAATAATGAACACGGGCTCTAAGTAAATAATCAGGGATTAAACACATTAACCTCCAGATGTGCTCGCAGGAAGTTACAGGGCTTTATAGCAGAAGGAATAGGAAGGCAGATGTTGGCTACAGCCACTGTAAATGCAGAATAATGAAGGAAGGAAGAGAGAGAAAGAAAGAAAGAAAGAAAGAAAGAAAGAAAGAAAGAAAGAAAGAAAGAAAGAAAGAAAGAAAGAAAGAAAGAAAGAAAGAAAGAAAAAAAGAAATGGAAGGAAAGAAAGAAAAAGAAAGAAAGAAAGAGAAAGAAAGAAAGAGAAAGAAAGAGAAAGAAAATAAAGAAAGAATGCAAGAAGTAAGGAAAGAAAGAAGGAAAAAGAAAGAAGGAAAGAAGAAAAAAGGAAGGAAAAAGAAGGAAAGAAAGAAGGAAAGAAAAAGAGAAAGAAATAAAAAAAGGAAAGAAAGAAGGAAAGAAAGAGAAGGAAGGAAAGAAAGAAGAAAAGAAAGAATGAAAGAAAGAACGAGAGAGGAAAAGAAAGTTGGAAAGAAGGAAAGAAAGAAAGAAATTCATCTCCCGCGATTTAGTAAAAATAGTGAAGACTTTATTAAATATTCCACCGACATAGAACAAGACACATACAAAAACTACAACACATTTCGGATCACTTATGATTCTTCCCTGAGACATAAAACTCTCTTGGACTTTTTCTTTCTCTTTCTCACTAGTCACAAATGAGTAAAAATATTTAAAGTGAAAGTGAAAGTAAACTTTATATATATATATATATATATATATATATATATATATATATATATATATTTATATACACACACATTTTCTTTTTGACAAATTTTGTCCAGCATATAAAAGTTATGAAACTTTGAAAATATATTTGTCCTCACTGCTATAAAAATATATATACATGGCTTCCAAGCCGCGTCTTTTCGCCAGTCCATTCTCCTCTCTTCAGCTGCACGGATATCACAGTGTAGTCATGTGGAGTACAGACCCCGGATTTACATAAATATCTCCCAACAGAGTATCTCAAAATCATATTTTTCTTCCAGAGACGGTCCTGTCATGACGATCATCTCTAAATATCAGGATATGATAAATCAAGAGTAGAGCTGAAGGGGTGGTCCAGGAGTGTTACATTTTTTCACTATGAGCCGAAGAGCTAACCGGTGGGCAGCTGTTAACTACCTTGCTATTGAGCCCGATGCCAATCCCTGCCGGCACAGAGCTGCCACAGAACCCTTCTACCGGCGATTCATCGGCTTCTCCTGACGTCACATCAACAAAGCAGCGTCTTCTCATCTGCTCTGCTTTGTCATGCTAACTGATGACCAGATCTCCACTGCCCACCTGCGGGGAGCCGGCTGTCAATCAGCAAGATGTTGACAGTGACACCCCATCAACAGAGCAGCCTGGTAGAATAAGAGCTGCCCTGTTGATGTGGGGCAGCAGAATCACTGGCAGGAAAGGTAAATGGCCACTATGAATCGGCACCAGGTTGACCGGACAGGTAGTTGCCTCTGTTAGAAACTGCCTGACTATTAATTTTTAGACCCTTATAAAAAAAATGAACTGTCCTGGACAAACCCTTTAAGGATCATCACATCTGAAGAAATGTGAATATCTCTGCAATGGAGCGACATAGCCCCAAACGGGAAAAGTGTCAGAATCAAGAAGGCTCAGGGATTTTTTTAAAAGGTATTTAACATATATTTTTGAGCAAGTAATCGGACCCCTTTTAAGTTTTAGGGTACAGTTTCTGGAGATGGGAAATGTTGAGTCTTTATGGAATTAGCCATCGGAAGTGTTGGGTTATATTAGATTAGTGTTGAGTCAGTAGTGGCACGTGATGTATGAATGTAGGGTTGGCAGATGGGGTTCTGGGTTAAGTTTAAGTCCCAATTGAGAAAATTTGGTTTCGGTTAAACAAGTTTAGAGAAATGGGTTTTTGTGTTGAGTGTTTTATCAGAGATAGGAAGGGGTAACGGCTTTAGGTTGAGCCTTGAGTTGAAATATTTGGGTCAGTTTACAGTTAGTAGTGGGAAGTGTTGGGTCAATGTTGGGTTATTGTTAGGTCAATGGTGGGATGAGTGTTGGGTTGGAAAAAGAATTCTGGATTGAGGGGTCAAAAAAGTAAGACGCTTGGGTCAGTGGTGGGAAATGATATAGTGTTGTGTATACTGACTATCTAATGTTCCAGCTCTCCCTTGAGGACATGTTGGGGAAAAGAAGGATGGGAAGGGTTTCACCTTGTCCAGTCCTTCTTTTCTTATAGGAGATAAGTCACCACCCGAGTTGTACATGTGTATGAGGAACCTAAGGGACAAAACTACATTTTGCGTTCAGCTACTCTTCAGTAATCCGTAAGTGTTGGGCCAGCAGCAAACAGTAATGGGTGGAGGGGACAATGGGAATTTCTGGTTTCATTGAGAAATGAGAGGTTGGTTCTGAGAAGATGGTGGGAAGTGATGGGTTAATATTGAGTTACTGCTTGTCGGAAGCAGAGATGGTGTCAGGCAGCGCCCGGTCATTGTGCCACCCTCGTTGGTACCTGTTGGTGGAGTGTTGATCTGACAAACAGCAGAACTTGGTGCTGAATGACTGGTGGGTTCTACATCAGTAAGAGAATCATTGATCATTATTGAAAGCAAAATTCTAATTAAATAATAAAGAAGATGGAAGAAATCCCCCGAGATCCACCATCGTATGATGGAGTCATTAACCACTTCTGCTGCACAGAAAGGAATGAGCCATAAGACCGGTACAATATATCAGCAATGAAGCCCATCGCAGACACCGAGCTCCGCGGTCTGTCTAATACTTTATAACATCATTTTCCTCACTGCAGGGGGAAATGACTAAATATCAGCGGTAGGTGAATCTCATCGCACGGATATCAGTCAGGTCACTGCAGCGCCAGAGAGACTAAAGATTCATTTACACAGAACACGTGATCGTCTACACCGCCCGCCCCGAGACTGATAGAGATAGACAGATAGATAGACAGAGGGATAGACAGATAGAGGTAGAGATAGACAGACAGAGATAGACAGAGAGAGAGATAGACAGAGAGATAGACAGATACATATAGACAGAGAGAGATAGACAGATAGAGAGATAGAGACAGATAGATAATAGATGATAACATATAAAGTACAGTAGTGATTATATAGTAGTGAATGGGATTATATAGTAATGAATGGGATTATATAGTAGTGAATGGGATTATATAGTAATGAATGGGACTATATAGGAGTGAATGGGATTATATAGTAGTGAATGGGATTATATAGTCATGAATGGGATTATATAGTAATCAATGGGATTATATAGTAATCAATGGGATTATATAGTAATGAATGGGATTATATAGTAGTGAACGGGATTATATAGTAGTGAATGGGATTATATAGTAGTGAATGGGATTATATAGTAGTGAATGGGATTATATAGTCATGAATGGGATTATATAGTCATGAATGGGATTATATAGTCATGAATGGGATTATATAGTCATGAATGGGATTATATAGTAATCAATGGGATTATATAGTAATCAATGGGATTATATAGTAATGAATGGGATTATATAGTAGTGAACGGGATTATATAGTAGTGAATGGGATTATATAGTAGTGAATGGGATTATATAGTCGTGAATGGGATTATATAGTCATGAATGGGATTATATAGTAATGAATGGGATTATATAGTAGTGAATGGGATTATATAGTAGTGAATGGGATTATATAGTCATGAATGGGATTATATAGTAATCAATGGGATTATATAGTAATCAATGGGATTATATAGTAATGAATGGGATTATATAGTAGTGAATGGGATTATATAGTCGTGAATGGGATTATATAGTAGTGAATGGGATTATATAGTAGTGAATGGGATTATATAGTCATGAATGGGATTATACAGTAATGAATGGGATTATATAGTAGTGAATGGGATTATATAGTAATGAATGGGATTAAATAGTAATGAATGGGATTATATTGTAGTGAATGGGATTATATAGTCATGAATGGGATTATATAGTAGTGAATGGGATTATATAGTGGTGAATGGGATTATATAGTCATGAATGGGATTATATAGTCATGAATGGGATTATATAGTAATGAATGGGATTATATAGTAGTGAATGGGATTATATAGTCATGAATGGGATTAAATAGTAATGAATGGGATTATATAGTAGTGAATGGGATTATATAGTAATCAATGGGATTATATAGTAGTGAATGGGATTATATAGTCATGAATGGGATTATATAGTCATGAATGGGATTATATAGTAGTGAATGGGATTATATAGTAGTGAATGGGATTATATAGTCATGAATGGGATTAAATAGTAATGAATGGGATTATATAGTAGTGAATGGGATTATATAGTCATGAATGGAATTATATAGTAGTGAATGGGATTATATAGTAATGAATGGGATTATATAGTAATGAATGGGATTATATAGTGGTGAATGGGATTATATAGTAGTGAATGGGATTATATAGTAATGAATGGGATTATATAGTCATGAATGGGATTATATAGTAGTGAATGGGATTATATAGTAATGAATGGGATTATATAGTCATGAATGGGATTATATAGTCATGAATGGGATTATATAGTAGTGAATGGGATTATATAGTAGTGAATGGGATTATATAGTAGTGAATGGAATTATATAGTAGTGAATGGGATTATATAGTCATGAATGGGATTATATAGTAGTGAAAGGGATTATATAGTAATGAATGGGATTATATAGTAATGAATGGGATTATATAGTAGTGAATGGGATTATATAGTAATGAATGGGATTATATAGTAATGAATGGGATTATATAGTAGTGAATGGGATTATATAGTAGTGAATGGGATTATATAGTAGTGAATGGGATTATATAGTAATGAATGGGATTATATAGTCATGAATGGGATTATATAGTAGTGAATGGGATTATATAGTAGTGAATGGGATTATATAGTCATGAATGGGATTATATAGTCATGAATGGGATTATATAGTAGTGAATGGGATTAAATAGTAATGAATGGGATTATATAGTAGTGAATGGGATTATATAGTAGTGAATAGGATTATATAGTAATGAATGGAATTATATAGTAGTGAATAGGATTATATAGTAATGAATGGGATTATATAGTAATGAATGGGTTTATATAGTAATGAATGGGATTATATAGTAATGAATGGGATTATATAGTAGTGAATGGGATTATATAGTAGTGAATGGGATTATATAGTAGTGAATGGGATTATATAGTCATGAATGGGATTATATAGTAGTGAATGGGATTATATAGTAGTGAATGGGATTATATAGTCATGAATGGGATTATATAGTCATGAATGGGATTATATAGTAGTGAATGGGATTAAATAGTAATGAATGGGATTATATAGTAGTGAATGGGATTATATAGTAGTGAATAGGATTATATAGTAATGAATGGAATTATATAGTAGTGAATAGGATTATATAGTAATGAATGGGATTATATAGTAATGAATGGGTTTATATAGTAATGAATGGGATTATATAGTAATGAATGGGTTTATATAGTCATGAATGGAATTATATAGTAATGAATGACTCGCCGGGGCTTTTTTTTTTAGTTTAACTTAAAAATGTAAGATAATGTTCTGTGTGCAAGTTATCAAAATCGTATACACTTTGCTCCATCTGTAGTCCGTATAACTATCACTCGGAGCCATAAGACATTGGACAATGGCAGGAGCAAAACAATGGAAGTCCCAGCACCTAAAGTGCTGGGAAAATCAGGACAGTTCTTGCACATGTTAGCCTGGTCTATGCATCAAAAGCAATTTTTCCTTTGTACTTTTTGGAAGAGAAGAATTAGTCATAGTTTAGCAATTCTTAAAGCAAACTCTTAATATCATCAATTAGTAGTAATTCTAAAAAGTTTATAAAATATTCTTTAGGGGAAGTACCGCCTTTTTAACCTTTTGGCAATAGCTCTTCCCATTTCTGTAAATAATTAGAAACCAATATCCTCCCTACATAATCTTGGAAGATCCGTGGAAGATCTGGTTCTGGTACCTGACCTGAACTTTAGACCAAAATTCGGGTACCAGAATTATGCCTGAACTTGAACCAGAACCTGACCCCCTATTGAAAACAATAGAGACTTTGCAGCAGGAAAATTCTCTCCCTCTCTCTGCAACACACGTTCCCCGAAATATAGATCATTGCAACGGAGTCCCGGGAGAAGTCCGTGTTCGGCGTTCGGCACAGGACAATAACTGTCCGGTACAAACCAAGAACTTTTAAGTTTGGCTTCGCTCATCTCTAGTAAGTAGACGAAAGTGAAGAGGGGAAGGAGGGGGATGCAGCTGCAGATTCTCTATATGCTGTGAGAGGGTACGATAAGTGTAGAAGGGGCTCGGAAGGAAACTACAGCAGAGCAAAGGTATGAATTACACCAGAAAAGTCTACAAGCGGAGTGGGCAGTGACAAAAATACACATTTAAATTCTTACAGCTTTTATTACAGCTGCTTTCATTTAATAAAGAGTGGTCCCAAGAGCTGACCACCCACAGATGAGATGTGACGGACGTGGCGGTGAAGGTGGCACAACCTCCTGAAGATTACATGATCTCCGATTACATAACCTCGACCTGATGGCGACCTACATTCCAGTGTGGATTCAGGGCACAATCCATGTGATTAACAGCCGCTACTATCGGCACATACCGGGCTCTACAGAAAGAAAACCAATTGACATTCCAATATCCGCTCCACCACTGTATGGAAAGAAACCTCGGACAATCCTGATCACAACCGAGGATTTATCTACTCGAGTGTTGGAAATAATAAGGTCCTGAACGGTAGCAATCAGCCGCCTCCGAACAATAACGTGTCTGTGAGAGAGCCGCGAATGCGGCAAAACAGCTTAAGGAAAATTAATTGTGAGGTCGGGAGAATTGGAAAAAACAGAAATAACTGTTCTTGTAAATTGCAGCTTTCGCCACATTGTGGCTGACCTATATGACAGCCTCGGATACACTGATCAATGTTCTGTCTCCACACTACAAATCAGTAGTCACTCCCAGGTCTTAATTATGGCCGTAGGTGGAACGTCCCCCTCTGGGACCCAGCGAGGACTATCTCGACCAAGCTCCTCACTGGACAATATGCTGGTTGCTTGCTTGGTTATTCTGGTAATTACTCAAATGGTTAGTCAGTTGGTTGGTCGGCTGATTGTTTGGTTATTAAGTTCATCCATCAGTTGATTTTCGGTTGGATGGCTGCTTGGTTGGTTATTCAGTTCATCCATCAGTTTGTTTTCGGTTGGATGGCTTCTTGGTTGGTAATTCAGTTCATCCATCAGTTGGTTTTTGGTTGGATGGCTGCTTGGTTGGTTATTCAGTTCATCCATCAGTTGGTTTATGGTTGGATGGCTGCTTGGTTGGTTATTCTGTTCATCAGTTAGTTGGTTTTTGGTTGGATGGCTGCTTGGTTGGTTATTCAGTTCATCCATCAGTTGTTTTTTGGTTGGATGGCTGCTTGGTTGGTTATTCAGTTCATCCATGAGTTGGTTTTTGGTTGGATGGCTGCTTGGTTGGTTATTCTGTTCATCAGTTAGTTGGTTTTTGGTTGGATGGCTGCTTGGTTGGTTATTCAGTTCATCCATCAGTTGATTTTCAGTTGGATGGCTGCTTGGTTGGTTATTCAGTTCATCAGTTAGTTGGTTTTTGGTTGGATGGCTGCTTGGTTGGTTATTCAGTTCATCCATCAGTTGGTTTTTGCTTGGATGGCTGCTTGGTTGGTTATTCAGTTCATCCATCAGTTGATTTTCGGTTGGATGGCTGCTTGGTTGGTTATTCAGTTCATCCATCAGTTGTTTTTTGGTTGGATGGCTGCTTGATTGGTTATTCAGTTCATCCATCAGTTGGTTTTTGGTTGGTTGGCTGCTTGGTTGGTTATTCAGTTCATCCATCAGTTGGTTTTTGGTTGGTTGGCTGCTTGGTTGGTTATTCAGTTCATCCATCAGTTGGTTTTTGGTTGGTTGGATGCTTGGTTGGTTATTCAGTTCATCAGTCAGTGGGTTGTTTGGTTGGTTGGTTAATTGGTTGGTAATTCAGTTAATCAATTTAATCAAATAGTTGCTTAGTTGGTTGGTTGATTGGTTGGCTGGCTATTCAGCTCATCAGTCAATTGTTTTTTTAGTTGGTTAGCTGTCTGGTTGGTTATTCAGTTCATCAGTCAGTTGGTTGTTTGGTTGGTTGGCTATTCAGTTGGTAGGTTAATTGGTTGATAATTCAGTTAATCAATTTAATAAAATGGTTGGTTAGTTGGTTGGTTACTCAGTTCATCAATTAGTCAATTGGTTGGCTGTTCATCTGGTAGGCTGGTTGACTAGTTGGTTATTCAGTTCATCAATTCAATCAATCAGTTAGTTGGCTGGTTGTTCTGTTAATTAATCACTCAGTTGGATGGTTGAAATGTTTGGTTGGTTGTTCAGTTCATGAATTCATTGGTTGGTTGGTTTGGACGGCTATAAACATAATTATTATCATTAAAGAGTTCTTTTAACACCAAAAATGTATTGTTTGAAAAGGTTACAACTTTGGTGTTTCTGTCAGGCTATCCCAGCACCATCATCATGGATAAAACATCCCATCCATACACGTTTCCTCTTCACTCTGACAATTTCCAGCACACTTAGCACTGGCCAGTCCTGATGGATAGCATCCTGCAGCACTACCCCGCCCCGACAAGCCTCTATTGATGTCTCAGAATGCACTGTCCATGGTAGAAGAGGAGGAAAGTTACTATATAGGAAATCGCTGGCGTCACATTACCCTCCCGGAGATAAGGAAAATGGCGACTCTTCAGGAAGGTAAGTGATGACGTATTGCTCAGATCATTTAGAGTTCAGAAGTTTTCTCATCCATTGTTAGTAATCTCTGTGATCGTGGTTTGGACCAATCCACATGTAAGACGGTCCACACAATAAGAATAATTTCCCTCAGAAATCAGCGATGCCGCGGGAAATACCCAAGGCTGATCTGACTGAAAGATTTGCAAAGCTTGTGTCAAAAAAATATAAAACATAAAAAAATGAATAATAAAAGGGTGAGGGAGACAGAAGACCATCAAGCTCAACCTATAGCCTTATATGTTGATCCGGAAGAATTCAAAAACCCCAAGAGACAAACGATAATCACCTCATATTGGGGGGAAAATTCCTTCCCGACTCCACATACGGCAATCAGACTAGCTCCTGGTGTAACAGGCCAGATTAACCCCCCACCCAGAATATACCCGGGGTATAAATTGGACTAGGCCAGATTATACCCCTCTGGGCCAGAATATACCCCAGCTGCTGTAGATCAGATATTTCATGCTTTTGAGAACCATTGAGTGATATACTTAATAATGGGGCCCCAGTCAGTGCACAGGGGGGCAGAGACAGTGCAAGGGGCCCCAGATATGGTACAGGGGCCCTAGACATGGCACAGGGGCCTCAGACAGCGCACAGGATTGAGTGATATACTCAAGAAAGGGGCCCCAGGCAGCGCACAGGGGGGCAGAGACAGCAAACAGGGTCCCAGGCAACACACGGGGCCCCAGACAGCACACGGGGGGGCAGAGACAGTGAACGGGGCCCCAGTAAGTGCACGGGGCCCCAGGTAGCCATGGGGGCCCCAGGCAGCTCACAGGCCTCAGGCAGCGCACAGGGCCCCAGGCAGCGCACAGGGCCTCGGGCAGCACACAGGGACCTCAGGCAATGCACAGGGGCCCCAGGCAGCATATAGCGGCCCCTGGCAGCACATGGAGCCCCAGGCAGTACACGTGGGCCCCAGGCAGCTCACGGGCCCCTGGCAGCGCACAGGGCCCCAGGCAGCGCACAGGGCCTCAGGCAGCACACAGGGACCTCAGGCAGCACACAGGGGCCCCAGGCAGCGCACAGGGCGCCAGGCAGTGCACAGTGGCCCCAGGGAGCATACAGGGGCTCCTGACAGCGCACAGGACCCAAGGCAGCACATGGGGGCCCCAGGCAGTTCACAGGGTCCCAGGCAGCACACAGGGGCCCCATGCAACACACGGGGTGCAGAGACAGCGAACGGGGTCCCAGGCAGCACACGTGCCCCCGGCAGTGCACGGGGCCCCAAGCACCACATGGGGGCCCCAAGAAGTGCATCGGGGCCTCAGACATCACACAGGGGCCCCACACATTGCACAGGATTAAGTGATATACTCAAGAACAGACCCCAGACATCGCACAGGGGGTCCCACACAGCGCACAGGGGGTCGCAGACAGCACACGGGGGCAGAGACAGCACACAGGGGCCCTGCATGCTGTCTTTTCCCCCCTTGTGCGCTGTCTCTCCCCCCCTTGTGCGCTGTTTGGGGTCCCATGTGCTGTCTCTGCCCATCTGTGCACTGCCTGGGGCCCCTGTATGCTGCCTGAGGACCCTGTGTGTTGCCTGGGTCCCCTGTATCCTTCCTGGGGCCCTGTGCACTGCCTGGGGCCCCGTGTGCTGCCTGGGGCACCATGAGCTGCCAGGAGCCGCTATATGCTGCCTGGGGCCCCTGTGCATTGCCTAAGGCCCCTGTGTGCTGCCTGGGGCCCTGTACACTGCCTGGGGTCCTAGGGTAATCCATGGGGCCCCGTGTACTGCCAGGGGCCCCTGTATGCTGCCTGGGGCCCCTGTGCACTGCCTGAGGTCCCTGTGTGCTGCCTGGCACCCTGTGCGCTGCCTGGGGCCCCTGTGTGCTGCTTGGGGCTCTGTGCGCTGCCTGGAGCCCCCGTGTCCTGCCTGGGGCCCCATGTGCTGCCAGGGGCCGCTATATGCTGCCTGGGGCCCCTGTGCACTGCCTGAGGTCCCTGTGCGCTGCCTGGGGCCCTGTGCGCTGCCTGGGGCCCCTGTGTACTGCCTTGGGCTCTGTGCACTGCCTGGAGCCCTCGTGTGCTGCCTGGGACCCTGTTCGCTGTCTCTGCCCCCATATGCTCCCTGGAGCCACTGTGTGCTGCCTGGGGCCCTGTGCACTGCCTGGGAGCCGGATCACTGTCTCTGCCCCCTATGTGCTACCTAGGGCCCCATGTCCTGACTGGGACCCCATGTGCTGCCTGGGGCACCATTATTGAGTATATCACTCAATGGTTCTCAAAAACCTGAAAAATCTGATCTACAGCAGCTGGGGTTTATTCTGACCCAAAGGGGTATAATCTGGCCTAGGCCATTTTAACCCCGGGTATATTCTGGGTGGGGGGTTAATCTGGCCTGTTACACCGGGATTACAGAATCTACTACTCAATACCTGTAATATTACATTTGTCAAGAAAGACATCCAGGAATTCTTTTACTTTTATAGTGAAACAACCATAACAACATCATGTGGCAGAGAGTTCCATAATCACACTGTTCTTACAGTTAAGTATCCATAATCTCACTGGTCTTACAGTAAAGTCTCCATAATCTCACTGCTCTTACAGTAAAGAATCCATAATCTCATTGCTTTTACAGTAAATAATCCATAGTCTCAACGCTTTTACAGTAAAGACTCCATAATCTCAATGCATTTACAGTAAAGAATCCATACTCTCACTGCTCTTACAGTAAAGAATCCATAATCTCATTGCTTTTACAGTAAAGAATCCATAATCTCACTGCTCTTACAGTAAAGAATCCATAAATTTACTGCTCTTACTGTAAAGAATCCATAATCTCACTGCTCCTACAGTAAAGAATCCATAAATTTACTGCTCTTTTAGTAAAGAATCCATAATATCACTGCTCTTACAGTAAAGAATCCATAATCTCATTGCTGTTACAGTAAAGAATCCATAATCTCACTGCTCTTACAGTAAAGAATCCATAATCTCATTGCTTTTACAGTAAAGAATCCATAATCTCATTGCTGTTACAGTAAAGAATCCATAATCTCATTGCTTTTACAGTAAAGAATCCATAATCTCATTGCTCTTACAGTAAAGAATCCATAATCTCACTGCTCTTACAGTAAAGAATCCATAATCTCATTGCTTTTACAGTAAAGAATCCATAATCACATTGCTGTTACAGTAAAGAATCCATAATATCACTGCTCTTACAGTAAAGAATCCATAATATCACTGCTCTTACAGTAAAGAATCCATAATCTCACTGCTCTTACAGTAAAGAATCCATAATCTCATTGCTTTTACAGTAAAGAATCCATAATCTCACTGCTCTTACAGTAAAGAATCCATAAATTTACTGCTGTTTTAGTAAAAAAAAATCCATAATCTCACTGCTCTTACAGTAAAGAATCCTTATCTGTGATTATAATTACACCCTCTTTCCTCTGGATGTAGAGGATACCCATTGTCACCGTTGCAGGTTTCAGTGTTAAAATATCATTATCCAGATCTCTGTAAGCCCTCTACAAGGCTCTACAAGTGGCTCTACATTTAGCCACTGGTTTGGGCGCTTGGTGAACAAAGTCGAACATAGAAATATTGATCTGGCAATTGCATAAAAAAAATCTCCCCAAAATTATGCCTTTTTCCCATGGAGATCATGTAAGATATCCTATCATTACAAATTAGTGAACCATTTCACCAACTATCCAGCTACTTAGTTGGCTGAGAGATTGATAAACAGTTTTTCAGATTTACTGATTCACTGGCTTCATCTAAAAAATTACATGTTCCTTGATCAAAAATACCCTGTAAAAAAATCCATGAACTCCTCTAATTCTACCACTCTTTTCCGTTTTGTGCTGTCTTGTACCATTGCAGAGATATTCACATTTGATTTTCTGGAGCGCAGCATGTGAAATCTCCACTTGGAGAGCAACTGGTCATTTCTTATGATTCTTCTTGGGGAGGGGAGAGGTTCATGCACTTTTACCGCTCCCCCAGATGCTGCCAATCACAGTTCGCCAGCATCTGAGACTGCTAGATCAGCTGCCGAGATGTGATTAGCAGCATCTGGGAGGGAGGGGTTAAAGCTCACACCCCAGAGAAGACTCAGAAGAAACACCCAGTTGCTCTGTCACCAGAAATTTCACATAGTGCACCCCAGAAGAAACAAATGTGAATATCTCTGCAATGGAGCGACGCAGCACAAAAAGGAAAAGAGCGGCCGAATCAGGGAAGCTTGGAGATGATTAGAAAGTGATTTACTCAATTGCTTGGAGATTATAAGATATATCTTTTATATATTTTTAGAAAATCATATGATACTTATCGATAAAAATGGAACAATTGCCAATTACATGAGATAAACATTTTGATGGATGATAATTGTGAAAAACTCAGCAATAGTCATTTTAACATTCCTCAGTTGTCAGATTTCTACCATGATCTCATGGCTGATCCTGCCAGCTATATCCTTTTAGCAAAAAAAAAAATGGCTATTTGTTCTTGGCAACAGAAATGATTTGCAGCCACTTTGGGTATTCTTGGTCTATCCATCATTATTTCAATGAGGAGCCATCGAAAAGTGTGAACATAGAGTTATTGGAGACTAGTTGTTAGCACAAGTCTATGGCATACTGACTAATGGAGGACCAAGCCTTGACTTTGATGTATCTCTCCTGCTCCCAAAAAAACTCAACATAGTTTGATATTTTTTTGCCTTATTGTGAGTACTGAAGAGCTGCTCAGCTGGTGAGTCTCTGAGGTGCGGAGAAGAAGAAGGGAAATTTTGCTAGTTACGTGTACTTCTGTAGAGTTTGATATCTAGTATTTTATGGTGTCATTACTAGAGTATAGCTTTTTTTAACTCTGATTTTCCTAGTTTAACTTAAAGTGCTACAATGGAAGATCTGGATCAGAAGTAGAGATAGAGCAAGAAGATGAAGTTCTGAAGAACGTTGCAGATGTGTCCAAGCTTCATGGTTGGTGGAAAGTTAGGTGACAATTTGTATGGCCACCTCAGAGTAACTCCGAAAACCTTAAAAAGACTATAAATCCTAGAATTATATGAACTGAAAAGATTAATGAATGTTATCCAACGGACATAACGACAAGACGTGAAGAGCAGTAGCCACGATGGAACCCAAAAACTCAGCATCCAACTGGATGAAATGTAGATGTAGAAATAGCTGTGGAAGATAGAAGGACGAAGAAGAAGGGCAAGTGGATAATTTATTGCAGAGCACAGGGGGGCAAGAGAAAGGAGGAATACAATAAAAAGGGGACAACATCCATATAGAGAAGGTTCGGAGGCTTATTACGACATCCCCAACAAGATGCAACCAATCGACCCATGCACAAGTCTTTGTCGAGCAAGTTGTTTGAGTCGAAATATTCCATCTTTTTCTTCATAATGTTTTTTTCTTTAGAATTGAGGGGCCAATTCATCAAGAAGCTTGTCCCCTGGGGTCGGGAGAGAAAGCTGCTGACTGATCAGTTGGCCAACCATCATTCCGACGACAGCTATCTATTGTTCTGGGCGCTTCTTAGCTAGTTAAGTATCCTGATATATCTGTTCTCAAGGAACATTGGGGCCCACGAGTCAGGAACAGGCTTACAGAAGTGGGCAGATGCCTGGCAAGGGTCAGGGTCATTTTGGCACCAGGTTTCCCCATCCTACAGACCCTATAACAACTGCTTGATCTGCCTTCAATTCAGGTACACCACTGCTTCATATATTAATTACCCCACAGGGAGAGAATTCCCAAAAAGCAATCCTTCTTTACTCTTTTGCTTAGCCCGGCCACCAATTTTATCAGAGGAGCCAAGGTATGCAAAGAGCGCATCATGTTATAGTGGAAGACAATGAACGTTTGTTTGGACCATGCAAATGGGGGTGCATCTACGTCCTCATCATCCTCAATAGGGCTCCATACAAATCACTCAACCTTTGCACGAGAGGCATTAAATGGTGCAATGGGCCAGAAAACCAGAAGACTCCCTATCCCCACCGGTATATAAGGATGATATATCACGGTTAGCTCTTTACGCCATAGTTATCCAACAAGGGAAAGGTCTCGGCAATTCTTGCATGCACACTCATCTAAACGAGGCTCTAATTTTGGCATTCAGAATACATAACAATATCTTAACACTCGCGGCAATCTCCATGCCCATCTCCAAGGCTACATCAAGACAGACTTATGAGTCTATTAATAAATCCTCTAGAAATGGGCTTTACTTGACTTGCAATACAAACCGGGCTCTTCTCAAACTGCCGGACAGGATTGCTACTCCTGGAACAGTCACGTTTTCCTAATTTCACCTTCATTCAAACATTTTATATTTCCAGCATTTACTAGATGCTGGAAATGACTTTTCTACTTGTAAAGAAGCCATTAACTTTATATTTCATTCTGTAGAATTATGAAAATATGTCCGTGTTCATCACAGAAAAAGAAGAAGCATTCATCACTGCAGGAAACGATTGCCCCAACGGATGGGAAATAGATTAGGGTGGGAAATTATAGTGTAAATTATTGGTCAAGGTTTCGCTACAGAAATGTAATGTCCTCAGGGGTTACTCCGTGCCAAACTCATTCCAATCACAATGTTCGCATTGCAAGAATGAGGAATTCTGCTCACTGTATTTCTGAATGGAAGTCCCCTTTTAGTGCTATTAATACCCTCAGTCCTCACAAATGGAAATTGTCATTTTATAATGAAAGTCAATGCAGCTCATGACTAACCCAACAATGAACCAAGAAACCAAACTGGCTCACGGAAACCTAAGACAGCCACTAATATAAAGCGCATTGTTTGTCATTTACATTCATTGGTTGCTGCCATTTCCACGAAACTTCGAATAAATCAATAGTATAAATCATTATAAGATACTTTGTAATACATCTTATCAGCGTAATAATAAGCTTCTTTCTCAGCTTTTTTTAGCTGAAAAATTATCATTCGCTCTGAAAAACTGTTGAAATTTGACATGGTTAACACAAGCCAGACTGTCAGTTTTACTAAAAGATGAGAATACTGCTATCGAAAACTAATGAGAGAGGAGGACGTGACTTGTTGTTTTAGAATTTTGCCCCAGAGCTGGATTTACATCTACTGGGCTCAGTATGGCTGTGAATGTCCTAAATGCTTCTGCTGCTTCCCAGTAAGTGTTTATCTCATTCCTGAGATTGATTGACATCTACATTACCCAATATAGCTAATGTCATCCTCTATGCGGCTTTGTAGAAAATGTTTATCTTTTTCTCCTAATATTGATGAACAGCTACACTTCTACTATTGCTATGTTATGTCCTCCATGTCATCCACTCTGCTGCTTTCTAGTAAGTGTTTATCTCTCCCCAGAGATAGATTCACTACTTCACTGCTCAGTACTGCTGCATATATGCTTCATGCTGCTGCTGATTTCTAGTAAGTATTTATCTCATTCCTGAGATGGATTCACATCTATGTTGCTCAGTATACAGTAGCTAACTTAATCCATGCTGCAGCTTTCTAGTGTTTAACTCACCCCAAAGATAGATTCACAGCTACACTTCTCGCTATTGCTATGTTATATCCTCTATGCTGCTGCTTTCTATTACGTGTTTATCTCTCCCCAGATATGGATTCACTACAACACTGCTCAGTACTGCTGTAAAGATCCTCCATGCTGCTGCTGCTTTCTAGCAATTGTTTACCTTATTCCTCAGACGAAGTCACATCTACATTGCTCAATATACCTAACTTCATCCATGCTGATGCTTTCTAGTAAGTGTTTATCTCAAATCAAAGATGGATTTGCAGCTACACTTCTCACTGTTGATATATAATGTCCTCCATGCTACTGCTACTTTCTAGTAAGTGTTTATCTCTCCCCAGAGATGGATTCACTACTACACTGCTCATTACTGCTGTAAATATGCACCATGCTAATGCTGCTTTCTAGTAAGTGATTATCTTGCTCCTTAGATGGTTTCACATCTACAATGTGTGGTATAGCTAATGTTATCCATGCCGCTGCCTTACACGTAAATGTTTATATCACCCCAGACATGGACTCAAAACTACTCTGCTCACTATTGCTATATAATGTTCTCCATGTTGCTGTTGCTTTCTAGTAAGTGTTTACTTCTCTCCAGAGTGGATTCACTACTACACTGCTCAGTTCTGTTATATAATGTCCAGCAAACTGCTGCTTTTGAACTTATACTAAATAGAGAGAGGAGAGCAGGAATCCCTCACATCTGTGTGTGCTGTGTATCGGACATCATAGACATTATAGCAGAATCAGCTCATATACAACTGAAAATTAGAGATAGAGTCTGCAGAGGAGAAAACTCAGTAATATTTAAGGAAACAAGTCATATAATGGCCAGAAGTAATATTGCTCCTGACTGCTTATTCTAAAAAGTCTCCTGCCTGAAATGACAGATATGTTGTAAGGCATGAAGCCATCAGCACACACTTGAGATGTTAAATAGGTTACCCAGCCTGAAACATTGCTGTCCTATGGGACCCATCATAAATGATTGCTTAGTGGACGCTCCATGCTGAGGCTGCAGGTCCATACAACTGCAACAAACACACATGTAAAAGAGCAGCAAGCTACCGTACACTATGTACACAGCACAGCTGTCCTAATACACAGCGTGTGAACAGCGACGTAAGCAGCGACAGTACCGGAAAGGAACAGCGAGGCTGAGAAGAACACATCTACTGTGTAATCACTGTACGGAAAGGAGAAAGGCGGAAGCTTCTCACAGATATACTGATATCTATGGATGATAGATGATAGATAGATGGATAGATAGATAGATAGATAGATAGATAGATAGATAGATAGATAATAGATAGATGATAGATAGATAGAAGAAAGATAGATCGATAGATAGATAGAAGATAGATAATAGATAGATGAAAGATAGATAATAGATAATATATAATAGATAGACAGATAGATCGATAGATAGACAGATAGATAATAAATAATGGATAGATAATAGATAGATAATAAATAATGGATAGATAATATATGATAACATAGGTCAACAAAAAAAATTTTTTTTTCTGGTGTCCAAAATATTTTAATGAATTTGGGGTATTTTTGGGGTGCTGATTCTGAATATGTCATCAGTTTTGCCAGATTGGCTCAAGTTTTTGACATTTTTGGTATCTTATTTATAGCACTTGTTGGTAAATGCGACGCATCATCTCATTAATTTCTTTGGATTAGTACTTGAACTGAGCAGTTCTCAATATAGTTTTGTGTTAATTAGTGTTCTAAAAGTTTGTTCATAGCTTGATTTTTGCACTAACTTTATGTTGTTGTCTGTTTTCCAGTGAAAAGCATGAACTCATCAAGAAGAAGTTGTGTTAACGATCCAGACTCATTCTGTTACATTTGTGGTGAATACACACTGCCAAAACATAGAAGAAACATAACAGACTTCGTAAAAAAAGTGTATTTTGCCTATTTTGGGGTTATGCTTGGGGACCAAGACAAGTTTTGGGCACCACACATAGTGTGCAAAGCATGTATCGAATTATTACGAAAATGGAGCAAAGGACAAAGAAAAAGCTTCAAATTTGGTGTTCCAATGGTGTGGAGAGAGCCAAAAAATCATCATGATGACTGTTATTTCTGTGCAGTGCAAGTGCAAGGATTCAATAAGCATAAGAAACGAAAATGGGAGTAACATGGAATCTGCAAGAAGGCCTGTCCCTCATTGTGAAGATGTGCCTGTACCTGTGTTTACCATAAATAACAGTCATCATGATGATTTTTTGGCTCTCTCCACACCATTGGAACACCAAATTTGAAGCTTTTTCTTTGTCCTTTGCTCCATTTTCGTAATAATTCGATACATGCTTTGCACACTATGTGTGGTGCCCAAAACTTGTCTTGGTCCCCAAGCATAACCCCAAAATAGGCAAAATACACTTTTTTTACGAAGTCTGTTATGTTTCTTCTATGTTTTGGCAGTGTGTATTCACCACAAATGTAACAGAATGAGTCTGGATCGTTAAGACAACTTCTTCTTGATGAGTTCATGCTTTTCACTGGAAAACAGACAACAACATAAAGTTAGTGCAAAAATCAAGCTATGAACAAACTTTTAGAACACTAATTAACACAAAACTATATTGAGAACTGCTCAGTTCAAGTACTAATCCAAAGAAATTAATGAGATGATGCGTCGCATTTACCAACAAGTGCTATAAATAAGAAACCAAAAATCTCAAAAACTTGAGCCAATCTGGCAAAACTGATGACATATTCAGAATCAGCACCCCAAAAATACCCTAAATTCGATGAAATATCTTTGGCACCAAAAATGCTGTTGACCAGTGTAATAGATAGCTGTGATAATAAATAGATATGGGATAGATAGATGATAGAGAGACTGATAATAGATAGATGATTGATAGATAATAGATAGATAGATAGATAGATAGATAGATAGATAGATAGATAGATAGATGATAGACAGAAAATAAATAGATGATAGATAATAGATAGATAATAGATAGATGATAGATAATAGATATAGATAATAGATAATAGATGATAGATAATAGATAGATAGATGATTGATAGATAGATAGATAATAGGTAATAGATAGATAGATAGATAGATAGATAATAGATGATAGATAGATAGATAGATAGATAGATAGATAGATAGATAGATAGATGATAGGTAATAGATAGATAGATAGATAGATAGATAGATAGATAGATAGATAGATAGATAGATAGTTAGATTTTGAGCGGCCATATCCGGTGATACAGACCATCTCATCATGATTCAGGATAAAGGCAAGGAGCCGTCACCATCATCTCATTTCATTTCTTTCCCATACAGTTCATAATTGGAAGCCAAAAATACAATGCTCTGCCATGTTAGATTCTGGAGCAGGAGGGAATTTCATGGAATAGTAGGACTAAATCCGTGCCCATCGATATGGAACCTGTGGATGTGCCACCTTTATTGTGAATGATGATGAACTACCACCTCAGCACCAGAAGTTCAGTGAGGTCTGCAGTAAGAAGAAAGCCGGTCAGCTGCCTCCTCACCGTCCTTACAACTGTCCCACTGAATTACTTCCTGGAGCGTCCATTCCATTTGGGCGACATTACAATCTTTCTGAGCCAGAATTAGAAGTACCGTATTTTCCGGCGTATAAGACGACTTTTTAACCCCTCAAAATCTTCTTAAAAGTCGGGGGTCGTCTTATACGCCGGGTACAGATAAAATGTGCATATGGTGGGTGGGGGGGGAGTGGTCCCGATGACGAAGAGAGGGGGCATCTCACAGTAAAGTGTGAGTGGAGTATATGCCCCTATTACCTCATTGCGGCAGCGTGGGGGTCTCTGTGCTGGGAGCGGCAGCTCCTCTTCGTGCCGTGGGTGCTCTGTGCTGTGGGGTGGCGGCGCATCTTTGTGCCGTGGGTGCTGTGGGGCGGCGGCACATCTTCTTGCAGCGTCGGGGCTCCTCCGGCATCTCCTCCAGGCCCGGAGGCACCGGCAGCCCCATTGCTGTGATGCGGTGGCCTCCGGGAAAATGGCCGCTGCTCAGATTCAGATCTCGTCTCCCGAGATCTCGGGAGACGAGATCTGAATCTGAGCATGCGCCGACCCCAGCGGCCATTTTCCCGGAGGCCACCGCATTGCAGCCTCCGGGAAAATGGCCGCTGCTGAGATTCAGATCTCGTCTCCCGAGATCTCGGGAGACGAGATCTGAATCTGAACAGCGGCCATTTTCCCGGAGGCCACCGCATCACAGCAATGGGGCTGCCGGTGCCGGTGCCTCCGGGCCTGGAGGAGATGCCGGAGGAGCCCCGACGCTGCAAGAAGATGCGCCGCCGCCGCCCCACAGCACCCACGGCACGAAGATGCGCCGCCGCCCCACAGCACAGAGCACCCACGGCACGAAGAGGAGCTGCCGCTCCCAGCACAGAGACCCCCACGCTGCCGCAATGAGGTAATAGGGGGATATACTCCACTCACACTTTACTGTGAGACGCCCCCTCTCTTCGTCATCGGGACCACTCCCCACACCAAAAGGCACATATTCACCGGCCCTATAAGATGACATACGGCGTATGAGAAGACCCCCGACTTTTAAGAAGATTTTATATTTTAACTGGAAAAGTTGGGGGGTCGTCTTATATGCCGGAAAATACGGTACTAATGGAAAACCTAGACGAAAACTTAGAGAAAGGCTTTATTCAACCTTCTTCTTCGCCAGCTGGAGCACCCTTATTTTTTGTAGAAAAGAAGGACTCAACCCTGCGGCCATGTATACATTATAGAGAAATCAATAAAATTACCATTAAGAATCGCTACCCACTCCCCTTAATCCCTGAGTTCCTGGATAGACTGTGTTCTGCCAGAAGCTTTAACAAACTCAATCTAAAAGGGGCTTATAATCTTTTACGAATCTGCCCGGGAGATGAGTGGAACTCAATTTCTGAGATATATCAACTCCCCAGAAGGTCTGAGCATGGATCCCAGTGAGATCAGAGCGGTAGTTGACTGGCCTACTCTAAGAAACTTAAAAGACGTTCAGAACTTTATAGGATTCGCAAATTTCTACAGATGATTCATTAAAAACTTTCCAAAAATAATTTGAATGGATGCAGAACCACCAAATACATGTCCCGGAATCTACTCAACTTGAAGACCTCAAACGTGTCCATGATTCTAAACTTGTAGGGCACCCTGGAGTAATGAAAACGCAAGAACTACTGCTTCGTTGTTTTTGGTGGCTTAATTGTAGGAAGGATGTAAGAAAATATTTTTCTTCCTGTTTAACATGTGCACGGAACAAGACGCCACGATCTTCTCCTCTAGGACTCCTTCAACCTCTTCCAGTTCCATCTAGACCTTGGGGATCAATCTCAATGGATTTTATCGTGGACCTTCCTCCCTCAAAAGAAATTGATCGGCTCCCAAAGATGGCCCATTTTATTCCGACTAAAGGGATTCCTACCCCTGAAAAAAACGCAGAATTAATAGTCAAAGAGGTATTCAGACTGCATGGAATTCCTGACACCATCATTATTGATAGAGGAGTTCAGGTTACATCAAGATTTTGGAAAACCGTCTGTACAGCGTTAGGAGTTACTGTCAATTTGTCCACTGCCTCCCACCCACAATCCAATGGACAGACTGAAAGAACTAACCAAACCCTTGAACAATACCTGCGCTGTTTTAGTTCTTACCTACAGGATGACTGGGTGGACTATTTACCAACAGCAGAATTTGCCCATTTTTGCTAACTATGACTTGCATCCAGTATTTATTCCTAATCTTCCATTCAATTCTTCGGTTCCTGCTTTTACAAACAGACTTCAGAGTTGCAGAACTCTCAAAAAGAACTAACTGAGATGTTACAAAAGGCCCAAGAAGTTTATAAAGAAACAGCAGATAAATGTCGCAAAGTCCCTCCTACCCTTCAGGTCGGTGACAAGATTTGGCTTTCTACCAAAAATCTGAAGACAAATGTACCATCTTCTAAATTGGGTCAAAAATACATAGGACCTTTTCAAATTTCTGCACAAATTAACCCAGTTGCTTTCTGTTTAAAACTTCCTAGCAGCCTGAAAATTCACCATGTGTTCCATGTGTCCTTGCTCAAGCTATTCAATGAGGACTCATTTCCAGGAAGAACTCAGAGACCTCCTCCACCGAAAAAAAATCCATAGTGGAGAAGAGTACATCATGGATGAAATTCTGGGCTCTAGAGAACTTAAAGGGAGACTGCAATATTTGGTACAATGGAGGGGTTACGGACCAGAAGATAATTCATAGGACCCGAAGGGCAACGTCCATACACCCAGGCGTACAAGAGCTTTTCATCTGAGACATCCAGAGAAGCCAGCGCCTGAGATGTCCAGAGGCCATCCTGGAAGGAGGAAAGTACTGTCAGGATTCAAACCTAGCAGCTTCTGTGCACCAGATGGCAGCTCTTCCCGCTGAGCTATTCAGCTTGCTGGACAGTTCTGTGCTAACCCAAATACTTCAACTTGTACCTATGTTGTTGCTGATGGTCACCACCCTGAGCTCCTGTTGGTCACCACCCTGAGATCCTGTTGGTCACCACCCTGAGATCCTGTTGGTCACCACCCTGAGTTCCTGTTGGTCACCACCCTGAGTTCCTGTTGGTCACCACCCTGAGTTCCTGATTGGCTAATCCTGATTGAACACCCTATTAAAACCTGGCCTTGCTCTCAGTTCCTTGCGTGATTATTGAGCTACCAGCCTCTAGTCAAGCTTCCTTCCACTTGCTGCTTCTTCAAATGACACTGCTGCCCCTGATATTGACCCCTGGCTTCCCTGACGATTCCTGCTTATTCCTTCATACTACATTGCTGCTCCTGTGTACTGACTCCTTGGCTATCCCTGACTACGCTACCTGCTGGTGCTGCCCCTAGTGGTTGCAATATCAACACTCCAAACCAGGTCAGTCCATAACAGTCCCTTATCTAAAGATGCAGCACATGATGCAATTATAACAATTAAGTATGAATGCCACAGCTATGTGATGAATTTCTTGTGTAATAATTTTTTACATATTGCACTGTCACTTTAAAAATCATGTTTAAAAGATATCACTGAAATGAAAAATCTGTATAATGTATTACTAGTTTTTTTCACTTGATATGTTAATCATGTCTAATTGCCCTTTTGTATTTTTTAAGATACTGGAGTGCTGTCTCTTTTTTCCAAATCTATATTCTATTGCATGGAGCAGATTTCTGCCTGTTTTTAGTTGATCCCTGTAGGTGTTGGGACTGTCAAACAGCTGCGGGGACTGAAACTTATTTTTCAAGCACAACGAAGACACTCGGCACTCAAGCATGCTCAGATAACGCCTTCCCTGAGCACGTTCACTCTTACCTATTGAATATATAAATATATTATTTTTTTTTTCTTTTTGTAAATGTCACCATGTTCCAGCAGACGCACATATATAATAATTGACAAAGTAACTACTTTACAAAAATCTAGAGTTGTGGGGTTGGGATAAAAACTGTTTAAGGGAATGGACAACAGGCAGATCGCTCCATCACCAGCAGATATCACACTAATGAAATGGAAGAATCTGGAGCAAAGAACAATTGTCTTGATGTCTGATTGTCACATGAACAGAGAATAATGAATTCTGTGTAATTCTACTCAAAAACGTTCAGCCCTTACTGTGTAAAGTACTATATATATATATATATATATATATATATATATATATATATATACTGTATATATATATATATATATATATATATATATATATATATATATATATATATATATATATATATATATATATATATAAATAATGTTCTCTATAGATACAAAATATGAAAGAGAAGTTGTCCTGGTGAAAGGTGATCACAACATAATGAGGAAAGTATCAGATGCGGCATTAATCCCCGCTCTTACAGTACAGAGCTCTATAGTGTGACCGCTCTTACAGTACAGAGCTCTATAGTATGACCGTTCTTACAGTACAGAGCTCTATAGTGTGATCGCTCTTACAGTACACAGCTCTATAGTGTGATCGCTCTTACAGTACAGAGCTCTATAGTGTGACCGCTCTTACAGTACAGAGCTCTATAGTGTGACCGCTCTTACAGTACACAGCTCTATAGTGTGATCGCTCTTACAGTATACAGCTCTATAGTGTGACCGCTCTTACAGTACAGAGCTCTATAGTGTGACCGCTCTTACAGTACAGAGCTCTATACTGTGACCGCTCTTACAGTACAGAGCTCTATAGTGTGACCGCTCTTACAGTACAGAGCTCTATAGTGTGACCGCTCTTACAGTACAGAGCTCTATAGTGTGATCGCTCTTACAGTACAGAGCTCTATAGTGTGATCGCTCTTACAGTACAGACCTCTATAGTGTGACCGCTCTTACAGTACAGAGCTCTATAGTGTGACCGCTCTTACAGTACAGAGCTCTATAGTGTGACCGCTCTTACAGTACAGAGCTCTATAGTGTGACCGCTCTTACAGTACAGAGCTCTATAGTGTGACCGCTCTTACAGTACAGAGCTGTATAGTGTGACGGCACTTACAGCACAGAGCTCTATAGTGTGATCGCTCTTACAGTACAGAGCTCTATAGTGTGACCGCTCTTACAGTACAGAGCTCTATAGTGTGACCGCTCTTACAGTACAGAGCTCTATAGTGTGATCGCTCTTACAGTACAGAGCTCTATAGTGTGACCGCTCTTACAGTACAGAGCTCTATAGTGTGACCGCTCTTACAGTACAGAGCTCAATAGTGTGATCGCTCTTACAGTACAGAGCTCAATAGTGTGACCGCTCTTACAGTACAGAGCTCTATAGTGTGACCGTTCTTACAGTACAGAGCTCTATAGTGTGACCGCTCTTACAGTACAGAGCTCTATAGTGTGACCGCTCTTACAGTACAGAGCTCTATAGTGTGACCGCTCTTACAGTACAGAGCTCTATAGTGTGACCATTCTTACAGTACAGAGCTCTATAGTGTGACCGCTCTTACAGTACAGAGCTCTATAGTGTGATCGCTCTTACAGTACAGAGCTCTATAGTGTGATCGCTCTTACAGTACAGAGCTCTATAGTGTGATCGCTCTTACAGTACAGAGCTCTATAGTGTGACCGCTCTTTCAGTACACAGCTCTATAGTGTGACCGCTCTTACAGTAGAGAGCTCTATAGTGTGACCGCTCTTACAGTACAGAGCTCTATAGTGTGACCGCTCTTACAGTACAGAGCTCTATAGTGTGACCGCTCTTACAGTACAGAGCTCTATAGTGTGACCGCTCTTACAGTACAGAGCTCTATAGTGTGACCGCTCTTACAGTACAGAGCTCTATAGTGTGACCGCTCTTACAGTACAGAGCTCTATAGTGTGATCGCTCTTACAGTACAGAGCTCAATAGTGTGACCGCTCTTACAGTACAGAGCTCTATAGTGTGACCGCTCTTACAGTACAGAGCTCTATAGTGTGACCGCTCTTACAGTACAGAGCTCTATAGTGTGACCGCTCTTACAGTACAGAGCTCTATAGTGTGACCGTTCTTACAGTACAGAGCTCTATAGTGTGACCGTTCTTACAGTACAGAGCTCTATAGTGTGACCGCTCTTACTGTACAGAGCTCTATAGTGTGACCGCTGTTACAGTACAGAGCTCTATAGTGTGACCGCTGTTACAGCACAGAGCTCTATAGTGTGACCGCTCTTACAGTACAGAGCTCTATAGTGTGACCGCTCTTACAGTACAGAGCTCTATAGTGTGACCGCTCTTACAGTACAGAGCTCTATAGTGTGACCGCTCTTACAGTACAGAGCTCTATAGCGTGACCGCTCTTACAGTACAGAGCTCTATATTGTGACCGCCCTTACAGTACAGAGCTCTATAGTGTGACCGCTCTTACAGTACAGAGCTCTATAGTGTGACCGCTCTTACAGTACAGAGCTCTGAAAAACTGAAAAAACACAAAATCTACCAATCATAATAGGCGATATCACAGCTCGCCCCTCCCTCCACAATGACCATTACATAAGCTAGGGTCCTAGTATTACATCTGTTATGATCTGGTGGCCTAAGAGCAGCATGAGACGTTCTCTGGAGAAGGTGGTACCTGTACTGACCGCAGACCCTGAACTTAACACCGCAACTAGAAGTAGCCGTGGAATGTTCCTAGCGCTCCCTGGACATCTCGACACAGCCGGAGGACTAATTACCCCTACAGATAGAAAAGGGAAAACTATCTTGCCTCAGAGAAAATCCCCAAAGGATAGACAGCCCCCCACAAATATTGACTGTGAGAGGAGAGGGAAAAAACATACACAGACTGAAATGAGAATTTAGCAAAGGAGGCCACTTCTAGCTAAATAGAAAGGATAGGACAGAGTACTATGCTGTCAGTATTAAAACACTAGAAAATATCCACCACAGAAAATACAAAATCTCCACAGCTAACTAAAGATATGGAGGGTGTATCTGCATCTCCAGAGATACCAGCTTGGCTAAACAAATCCTTATACAGACCAAGCTGGACAAGACAAAAACATGGAAAAGAACTGAACAATAAGGCCACAGCATGTGGACAGCAAAAATCAAGGCCAGAACTTATCTTTGTTGAAATGAACTGCAAAGCAGAAGAGACCAGGCAGGGATGTGAATCCTCCAGGAACAATGGACAACTGGCACTGACTAAAGGGTGAAGCAAGACTAAATAGCCCAGTCAAAATTGCAAAAAGTGAACACACCTGATAAATTCTGCGATCCAGAGACAGCAGCGCTACCACTTACAACCACCGGAGGGAGCCCAAGAGCAGAATTCACAACATACATCGCTGCTCATGTGCATGTGCATTTCCAGGAAGTAGGAGAATACAAAAATTAAAAAAGTCCCCCGGTGGCCAGTGTGAGAACTGCAAGACTTGTAGCTACTATTTTTAATACAGATCGTGATGTGAAAAAAATAATTGGCAAAAATTAAAAAAACATATTTTTAATACAAAAACCTAATTTAAACAATAATTTGTTTTTTTAATGATGGATTCCCTTTAATGGTTGCACTATATTCGGCGCTGTCCATTCAGCACCACCCTACACACAGTACTATACATCCTTAGTAGTGCAGCCAATGTATGACAGAAGAGTCAGTCCCTGCTGTGCCATACAGGGAGCTGTCCCTCAGCCCTGCACTACATGTACAGCACCTACCAGCTTGAATTCTCTATGCATTACTATTTTATCAGAATATTATATATATATACTTTTTTTTTTTTTTGTTAAAGAGTTTATCCATTTTGGGAACACATATTTGTTTTACTTAAATAAATTTAACTGGGGCTTTAAAATCATTTCATTAAAAAATTATAGTCTTTTTTTTGGAGCGCAGAATGAGTTAACAGAGAATTAGTCAGTGAGCCAGGGAAGTTTTTTACGAGCACTTTTTAGCTGAAACCACATTAAAGTTGAATGTGCAGATAAAAGAAAACTATAATACTTTTAATGAAAAGCAATTGCAAAAACGACATTTTTAACATCAAATGCATGAATTTAAGCAACAAAAAAAACATGTTCTCAAAAGGTGACAACCCCTTTAAAGCAAGCAGTGTGGATTAATCACTGTGGGTTACTAGCACAAGTGACAGCTGCACCAGAGCCCCGGATTATAGATTACATAAGAGCCTGACTATAACTGGTGAATGGGGTTTATTATACTGGGAGCGGCCCATATCAGCAGCACAGGACGGGCAGAGCACAGATAATATTACTATACTATTATTAGTGATTAATTGTTGTTGTTATTATTATTTATTAATTGTTATTATTTGCATGTATTTATTATTCTTGTAATTATGTATTAGTATTTATTGCTATTATTACTATTATTTAATGTTATTATTTATTTATTGTTATTATTCACTTCATTTTTATGATCATGGCTACTATTGGTATAGTAATAATACAAAATAATAGTAATAATAATAATCTGACTATTATTGCTATGAACTCTTATTATTATTATTTCACTCCACTATATATCAGTCAGTGTGACTGGAAGCTGAGCTGTACAGGGAGCTGTCCCGTCAGCACCACCGATGGTCAGAGCAGATATTAGTGGAATTATTAATATCATATTTTTATCAGTTTTACAGAACAGTTTTATGATTACACCTCATTACAGATCAGTCAGTATGAAGTTACTTGCATAATGGTTATTATTATTATTTATTTATATAGAACCATTGATTCCATGGTGCTGTACATGAGAAGGGGTTACATACAGGGTTATAGATATCGTTTAAAGTAAACAAAACTAACAATGACAGACTGGTACAGAGGGGCGAGGACCCTGTCCTTGTGGGCTTACATTCTACAGGATGGTGGGGAAAGGGACAGTAGGTCGGGTGTAATGGTTATATAGAATATTGCTTCTAGATGATAGATGATAGATAGATAATAGATACGTAGATAATAGATGATAGATAATACATAGATAGATAATATATAGATACAGTACAGACCAAAAGTTTGGACACACCTTCTCATTTAAAGATTTTTCTGTATTTTCATGACTATGAATATTGTACATTCACACTGAAGGCATCAAGACTATGAATTAACACATGTGGAATTATATACTTAACAAAAAAGTGTGAAACAACTGAAAATATGTCTTATATTCTAGGTTCTTCACAGTAGCCACCTTTTGCTTTGATGACTGCTTTGCACACTCTTGGCATTCTCTTGATAAGCTTCATGAGGCAGTCACCGGGAATGGTCCTCCAGCAATCTTGAAGGCGTTCCCATAGATGCTTAGCACTTGTTGGCCCTTTTGCCTTCACTCTGCGGCCCAGCTCACCCCAAACCATCTCGATTGGGTTCAGGTCTGGTGACGGTGAAGGCCAGGTCATCTGGCGTAGCACCCCAAAACTCTCCTTCTTGGTCAAATAGCCCTTACACAGCCTGGAGGGGTGTTTGGGGTCATTGTCCTGTTGAAAAATAAATGATGGTCCAACTATACGCAAACCGGATGGAATAGCATGCCGCTGCAAGATGCTGTGGTAGCCATGCTGGTTCAGTATGCCTTCACTTTTGAATAAATCAACAACAGTGTCACCAGCAAAGCCCCCGCACACCATCACACCTCCCCCTCCATGCTTCACGGTGGGAACCAGGCATGTACAGTCCATCCGTTCACCTTTTCTGCGTCGCACAAAGACACGGTGGTTGGAACCAAAGATCTCAAATTTGGACTCATCAGACCAAAGCACAGATTTCCACTGGTCTAATGTCCATTCCTTGTGTTCTTTAGCCCAAACAAGTCTCTTCTGCTTGTTGCCTGTCCTTAGCAGTGGTTTCCTAGCAGCTATTTTACCATGAAGGCCTGCTGCACAAAGTCTCCTCTTAACAGTTTTTGTAGAGATGTGTCTGCTGCTAGAACTCTGTGTGGCATTGACCTGGTCTCTAATCTGAGCTGCTGTTAACCTGCGATTTCTGAGGCTGGTGACTTGGATAAACTTATCCTCAGAAGCAGAGGTGACTCTTGGTCTTCCTTTCCTGGGGCGGTCCTCATGTGAGCCAGTTTCTTTGTAGCGCTTGATGGTTTTTGCCACTGCACTTGGGGACACTTTAAAAGTTTTCCCAATTTTTCGGACTGACTGACCTTCATTTCTTAAAGTAATGATGGCCACTCGTTTTTCTTTACTTAGCTGCTTTTTTCTTGCCATAATATAAATTCTAACAGTCTATTCAGTAGGACTATCAGCTGTGTATCCACCAGACTTCTGCACAACACAACTGATGGTCCCAACACCATTTATAAGGCAAGAAATCCCACTTATAAAACCTGACAGGGCAAACCTGTGAAGTGAAAACCATTCCCGGTGACTACCTCTTAAAGCTCATCAAGAGAATGCCAAGAGTGTGCAAAATATTTAGAATTGAGTCCTCAGTGGTTGATACCTTTTAATGGCTAACTGAAAAGATGGTAACAAATTGCAAGCTTTTGAGACTACATACGTCTCTTCATCAGGCAAAGACTAAAACAAATTCTGAAGAATCACATATTTATGCACAACATAGTATAGAAGAAAAAAAAAAGAAAAAAAAAAAGGGAGAGGGGAAAAAAAAACATGGATAAGCCAGGTGACATGAAGCAGAATTACCATGGGTGATAAACAGTTACGTCCATAAATATTGGGCCAATTCTTAGATAAGAATTGTTTTATTGTCCTGTGATTAGGGTCTGGTTCTGTTGTGATGACCCCACATGGTCTGATGGGCAAGTTCATTTTTGATGTAAAAAGACATAAATCCGTGTGACACATTCATTCCTGCATTTAGAGTGTCAAAGGTCGTCACTGTTTCCCCTCTCCTTTTTTTTTTTTTTCTTCTATACTATGTTGTGCATAAATATGTGATTCTTCAGAATTTGTTTTAGTCTTTGCCTGATGAAGAGAAGTATGTAGTCTCGAAAGCTTGCAATTTGTTACCATCTTTTCAGTTAGCCATTAAAAGGTATCAACCACTGAGGACTCTCAATTCTAAATATTTTTCTATCTACTGGCTAACACGGTACCAAGATATATTTCTTTCCTGTATCAAAAAAGAGTGTGCAAAGCAGTCATCAAAGCAAAAGGTGGCTACTTTGAAGAACCTAGAATATAAGACATGTATCTTCTGTTGTTTCACACTTTTTTGTTAAGTATATAATTCCACATGTGTTGATTCATAGTTTTGATGCCTTCAGTGTGAATGTACAATTTTCATAGTCATGAAAATACAGAAAAATCTTTAAATGAGAAGGTGTGTCCAAACTTTTGGTCTGTACTGTATAATGATAGATAATAGAAAATAAATAGATAATAGATACATAATAGAGAGATGATAGATAGATAGATAGATAGATAGATAGATAGATAGATAGATAGATAGATAATAGATGATAGACCTTTTCCCTACAAACAACTTTCTCACCACAGACCCATCTTTTCATTGCAGGTAATTAGCAGATTTTTCGGATTACTGGAATAGCGCAGTATACTGGGAGGATGTCATGACCTGTGGAGTAACACTCCCAGCAGCCTCCTCACCACTGTGACACTTCAGGCTCATAAGAGAATAGGTGACACTACAAAACATTATCCCATGTCATCCAGGCTCCACAGGGCAAAGATGAGCTTTATACTCTGCTATAGGAAGAGGGAGCAGAGGGTGGGAGTGGTGCGGGGAGCAGAGGGAGTGAGCGTGGGGGGAGCAGAGGGTGTGAGAGTGGGGGGAGCAGAGGGTGTGAGCGGTGCGGGGAGCAGAGGGTGGGAGCGGTGCGGGGAGCAAAGGGTGGGAGCGGTGCGGGGAGCAGAGGGTGTGAGCGGTGCGGGGAACAGAGGGTGGGAGCGTTGCGGGGAGCAGAGGGTGTGAGCATTGCGGGGAGCAGAGGGTGGGAGCGGTGCAGGGAGCAGAGGGTGTGAGTGTGGGGGAGCAGAGGGTGGGAGCAGTGCGGGGAGCAAAGGGTGGGAGCGGTGCGGGGAGCAGAGGGTGTGAGCGGTGCGGGGAGCAGAGGGTGGGAGCGTTGCGGGGAGCAGAGGGTGTGAGCATTGCGGGGAGCAGAGGGTGGGAGCGGTGCAGGGAGCAGAGGGTGTGAGTGTGGGGGAGCAGAGGGTGTGAGCGGTGCGGGGAGCAGAGGGTGTGAGCGGTGCGGGGAGCAGAGAGTGTGAGCGGTGCGGGGAGCAGAGGGTGTAAGCGGTGCGGGGAGCAGAGGGTGGGAGCGGTGCGGGGGGCAGAGGGTGGGAACAGTGCTGGGAGCAGAGGGTGGGAGTGTTGCAGGGAGCAGAGGGTGGGAGTGTTCCGGGGAGTTTTGCAGGAAGCAGAGAGTGGTACTAGTGCTCCCTGCAGAGGGTAGCAGTAGTGCAGGGAGTTTTGCAGGGAGCAGAGGGTGGGAGTAGTGTGGGGAGCAGAGGGTGGGAGTAGTGCGGGGAGCAGAGGGTGGGAGTAGTGCAGGGAGTTTTGCAGGGAGCAGAGGGTGGGAGTAGTGCGGGGAGCAGAGGGTAGCAGTAGTGTGGGGAGTTTTGTGGGGAGCAGAGGGTGGGAGTGGTGCAGGGAGTTCTGCAGGGTAAATGTCGGGCACAGTACACACAGTGCAGCTTCCAGTTTCTGTCTGCAGTTGTGCAGTTCCGCCATTGCACAGTGATATTTTGGGAGTTCTCTATTCTCTTCCTCTACATTTATTTCAGGGTCACATAAACAGGAGACACAAGACCGGGCGCAGCCGTAAAGTGACAGCTAGAGCTGTATTTGCACATCAGGCAGTGCTGATTATGTCACATCAGAGGAGTTAAGTGCACAGATGAGATGTAGCAGAGCTGATCGTCCTATTTAACTGTTTGATGCCCTCTGCTTACAGGATCTTATCATCTGTTATCTATTCCTGCAGTCCTATGTAACATGTGACAGCTCTTATCTCTGCTACAGATCACTGTACAGCTTTGCCATACAACACTGCAGAGCTCTGCTACACCTCACTGCACAGCTCTGCTACACCTCACTGCACGGCTCTGCTACACCTCACTGCGGAGCTCTGCTACACCTCACTGCGGAGCTCTGCTACACCTCACTGCGGAGCTCTGCTACACCTCACTGCGGAGCTCTGCTACACCTCACTGCGGAGCTCTGCTACACCTCACTGCGGAGCTCTGCTTACACCTCACTGCGGAGCTCTGCTACACCTCACTGCGGAGCTCTGCTACACCTCACTGCACAGCTCTGCTACACCTCACTGCACAGCTCTGCTACACCTCACTGCACAGCTCTGCTACACCTCACTGCACAGCTCTGCTACACCTCACTGCACAGCTCTGCTACACCTCACTGCACAGCTCTGCTACACCTCACTGCACAGCTCTGCTACACCTCACTGCACAGCTCTGCTACACCTCACTGCACAGCTCTGCTACACCTCACTGCACAGCTCTGCTACACCTCACTGCACAGCTCTGCTACACCTCACTGCACAGCCCTGCTACACCTCACTGCGGAGCTCTGCTACACCTCACTGCGGAGCTCTGCTGCACCTCACTGCACAGCTCTGCTACACCTCACTGCACAGCTCTGCTACACCTCACTGCGGAGCTCTGCTACACCTCACTGTGGAGCTCTGCTACACCTCACTGCGGAGCTCTGCTACACCTCACTGCACAGCTCTGCTACACCTCACTGCACAGCTCTGCTACACCTCACTGCGGAGCTCTGCTACACCTCACTGCGGAGCTCTGCTACATTTGTAGGATACAACCTAGGATGTAAGTGATGGGGGAGGTGGAATATGAGGCATACACTGTCATATACAGTTTATTACTACATGTGTGCACTGAGCGGTTACTCCTATGTTTACCTCTATTATATAGTGGGAGAGAACTTCATACACCTGGTGTTAATGGGAAATGCAGAACCATGGATAGATGGATGGATAGATGGATGGATAGATGGATGGATAGATGGATGGATAGATGGATGGATAGATGGATGGATAGATAGATGGATAGATAGACAGATAATAAATGATGGATGGATAGACAGATAAGGATGGATAGATGGATGGATGGATGGATAATTTTGACCACTTTCTATTGTATGGAGTCACATAATTCGCCAGCTCATAATTTAGATAATTGACAACACACTGGATATTAACACTTGCAGTGCCAAAGAGAGAGCCTATAAGGTGGGAGCACCATTAAGAGGCTAAGTCAGTGTATTGGGAGGGGAGCACTAACTTTTTGAAGTGTCTTGTACCGAATTACAAGTGCATCAATTGCTATGGATCAGGAGGAAATGTTCTAATGATTATTGATATTAGTGTAACCTGAGCAGGTGGTCAGGATGGTCGTATAGTGGGGGCCTCCATCGTGGGGGGCCTCCATCCTCTGCACCTCTCCCTCTGCTGAGATCACAGAGCTCCCACCACTCAGGCATCTCACAGAAGGAAAAATCGATGTTCGCTTAGAAAATTACAAATATGCTGCTTAATGATCCGTGTAAAAGATCGACTCAAACAAATGTGCTCATCTCAATATGGATCCACCGAGCAGAGATTTATCCACTGCGGTCACAACTGGAATGAAGGACTCTGTGCCCACCACAGACCCCTGGAAACTCTACAGGAAGAGGTATAAGCTCAACAGGTTTTATAGGAAAAACTTCTGTCTGCTTCAAAGTTCTAAAAACTTTTTGTCATAGGAAGGAAAGTCCTGGATCCCAATGCTGAGAGTTTAGATTGTCCATGTATCAGTGTGGTCACAAGGCTGAAGGCTGGAGCATGGTAACTGGTGACTATTTGCTTGCCCAGCATTTTCCCATCAGGATGGCAAACATGACCCCAGGCACACCACATGTTATGTAGCAGGCATCATGGATGTCATTTTGCAATCATGGCCAGCCAGAAGCTTGGATTTATTTATAGGACTTTAGTATCTAGAAGTCTACAGGTTGTACATAACAGATCTGCTCTACCATAGAAGCCATAAAAACAAAGCACCAAGTCATAGCCTACAATGAACTCCTGAAAACCAAGAAGTCTGCACTGAAGACTCAAAGAGACAAGTAGGAAGGAGCTTGCAGATGTTCAGGACCTGAGAATCTACAGGTTATATTCTTACAAAGTTTCATCATTACCAAAGTAGGAGATCATCATGCATTCCCACCAGCAAGTTCTAAATCCTTCATTACTAATCCCAGCAAAACCTTGAGCATGCCTAAGAGAATCCACGAGTTGCTTGCCCTAATCATTAGTATAATGGTCAAGGAGACCATGCAATTATCTCGGTTGATGTCCTTCACCCAATCTCCAGGATTTGGGATTCTACAAGTTATATTCTTACAAAGTTTCGATAAGCTATAGACCACCAAAGTAGGAGACCACCACGCATTCCCAATAACAAGTTCTAAATCTTTCACTTCAATTCCCAGTAACACTTGAGCATTGCAAAAGAAAATCCACAAGTTGCTTACCCTAGTCAAGAAGTAAGAAGACTAGGAAACCATGCAATCACTTCTGTTGGTCACCAGGATTTGGAAATTTATAGGTTGTGTTTTTACAAAAGTCTCAGTATGCTACAGACCACCATAGTAGGAGACCACTATGCATTCCCAACAGCAAGTTCTAAATCCTCTATTATTAACCCCAGCAAAGGCTTGAGAATGCCCAAGAAAATCCAGGAGTTACTTTCCTTAGTCAAGAAGCCTAGGAGACAATGCAATCATCTTGGTTGATCTCCAGGATTTGGGAATCTACAGGTTGGGTTCTTTAGACCACCAATGTAGGAGACCACCATGTATTCCCACCAGCAAATTCTAAAACCCTCACTTGTAATCCCAGTAAGCCTTGAGCATTGTAAAAGAAAATCCACAAGTTGCTCTCCACAGTCATTAGTATCACAGTGAAGATGCAAGACGTCTGGGAGACCATGCAATCACCTCGGTTGATGTTCTTCACCCAGAACTTCCATGTTAAAGCTACAGAATGTTGAAATAAAAACGTTAAGAACCGACAATAGAAGACAATGCACTTACCTATGGTGGTGATGACCGTGATGGCAAAGTAAAATGAGCCTGCAAATTTCCATTGGACTCCTGCCCGGTGAGGCTCGGACTGCATGATGACCAGCTCCAACTGCCGGTAGTCCTCGCTGGAGATGTTATACTTCCCTTTAAGGCGGATCTCCTCGGCTTTAAGCTTCTCTTCCTCTCGCATTTCGTAGTCGGACTCCAGTGCATCAAAGACCGCGGCCCCGACCAGCAGATAAGTGAACGTGCAGATGATGAGGGACAAAGTCCGCACGTTCTGCCGCTTCATGGCCACCAGCAACCGGCTTGTGAGGGGATCATGTCCCCCCGTCCTGTCTGAGAGGGCGCAGCAGCCGCTGGGAAGTTGCAGACAGCAATGGCTGGGCTGGGCACCTGGAGAGTGGGAGTGGAGGGGGTGGCTGTGATGGTGCTGCTGGTGCTGGTGGTGGATGCAGGGCTGGTGGTCACCTCTCCCTACTCCCTGCTCGTGCTCCTGGGAAGAGGAAAGACACAGAAGGCTACTGGATCTCCTGGACCAGGTCCCCTGCAGCCTGGAGGCTCGGCGCAGGACTTGCCCAAACCAAGCCGTCCCAGTGCGCAGTGCCATCAACAAGACCACCCTCTGGCTGTTATCCTTCCTTCTCCAGCAAGACCACCCTCTGGCTAATATTCTTTCTCAACAAGACAACCCTCTGGCTGTTACTGTTCCTTCTCCAGAAACAGCACCATCGGATTCCTTCTCTAGGAAGATCACTCTTTGACTTCTAGGCTTCCTTCTCCAGCAAGACCATCCTTTGGCTTGTTGGCTTCATTCCCAGGAAGACCACCCTCTAGGCTGGAATCTTTTTCCTTTTCCTGCAAGACCACCGTTTGGCTTCTAGGCTTCCTTCTCCATCAAGACCACCCTTTGGCTTCTCAAGCTCCAATCGTTCCCTTTCCTGCAAAGATCACCCTTTGGCTTCTCGGCTTCCTTCTCTAGAAAGATCACCCTGTAGGCTGCAATCCTTCCTTCTCCAGCAAGACCACCTTTTGGCTTCTAGGGCTTCCTTCAATCACTACTCTTCAATTGTCACCACCTTCAACCTTGTTTTAAGAACACAGGACCCTTTGCTCTCCTCCTTGGGTAAAGTTGAGTCAGAAGACCCAGCTGTCAAGAAGTTTACATCACTCTAGTCTTCAGTTTTTGCTCCCATCCAACTGTTATTTGAGAAGGCAACTCCTAAGAATGACTCCCTGAAACGATACGGTGGTTTCTGTATTACCTAACAGACAGTTAACCAGTAGAAAAACATTTCCCCTTAAATAAATGATCATTTGGGATGGATTCCAAGAAATAATGGGGTATCCAGAGCTGAGTGGACAAACAAAGCGGCTCCATATACACTTAGGTGGTAATAAAACTTGCAAGGTAAGTTTGGAATATGTTCTGTGGTCTTGTAATGTTGGCTATAATGTGGTCAATGGCTTCTTATTGTAAGGATCGATGGCAGATTACAGACCCCCCTGAGGCTCCTTATTTCTTAGAACATTCATCTTCTCATAAAAATAGCAAAATAAAATCAAAATGTCGCAATGGTTGACCCCAAGACTCTTAACACCTTCCATGTAAAGTTGGCCAAAGTCAACTCAACTGAAGAGGACAAACATGAGGTCAATCGGCACAGATGATATCCCGAAGAACATAATGTATTCCAGGGGAAGTGGGGGATCTTAGAAAGCCTCTTTCAGTAGAAGACTCATCTTCAACATCACAGGTGGAGACCAGTCCTGCACATACATTGGGGATCACCAACCTCAAGTTCTGCAGGTTTGTAGATAGTGCAATACGTTAATTCTACATCTAGGTGATATTGGGGAATAGCCAGAATCCAGTCCTTTCCCTCTTGCATACATGAAACAGAGGAATGAAGCTTCCTTGGACTAGGTGCATGAAGAAGACCAGTTAAGGCTGAGGAGGCAGAGAGCAGCGGCCAAAGCAGGGTGGTGTCCAGACAGTCGGGTCATCTGCACCAGGCATCAACTGAGGATCACAATCAAAGCAAGAAGGGTCCCATCATCCCAGCTCCAGGTTTGGGTGCCAGAGCAGCAGGTAAGTGCCTTATTCCAAATGTCCATCTTGTAGCTGCTCATCTGTGGTGGCCGCCCATGGATGGAGAGGTGCAGAGGGAATGACTTGCTGTGGATTTCAGCAGCACATTGTGTCTGGAAGCTGAGAGACACCATGGATGGAATCAGCCCCACATCATTCCCATCCCCTGCTCTCTCCGATCATCCCTCTAGAAACTCTACACAACCTTCTGTTTCATTCTCTCCCTGTTTCTCCAACTCTCCTCCCCCAGAGTTATCATGTGAACACTCCCCTAGAATCAATTAATTCTTGAGGGAATCACTGGGAGCTTGCACCACGTGGGTTAGTGTTTGAAGCTGTGGGGGGCAGGATTTTTTTGGGGAGGGGTGGGGGTGATGGTTTCATTGCTTGCATTAATGATGATGAAGCAGAGAGAGAATGGGAAAGAGGAGGCAATGTCAAACTGCAAATGATGGAGGAGCAACAAATCCCAGAGAAGATGCATCCGAACTAGGACACAGGAGGTTATGACTTTGCAATCTGTGTGAGATTATCTGCATCTGTTGCTGGGGATGGCAGGATCTGCTGTGTGATGAGACTGGTCCTGCACAGCCTGGACTGGCACTGCAAGGGTTACTGATCAGCTGCACTCAGCACTGGGAGGGGTGGGAGAAGGGACCTGTGGGGGGCAAGGTGGTCAGAAGATGGGGGCACCCCTAGGCATCCAGGTCTCACTGTCAGATGATGCTCATTGAGCTGCTGGGGCAGGATGAAGGAGGGGATGTCACACTTGTAAGGATCATTGCTGGCCCTGAGGAGGATCCGGATCTCATTCCTCCAGGATTAGTTGTTCTTGAAGGAGAAATGAATTCTGTAGCCAGGGATAATGCTGAAACATGGGGTGGGGGTGGGAAGATTGCTGTTAGATGTCTTATTATTTTATTATTATGTATTATTTTATTATTATTACTATATATTTTATCATTGTTATCAGTATTATATTATTTATTAATATATTATTATATTATATTTCAATATTTTATTTTCATTATGTATTTTGTATTATTATTGTTAATATTATTTTGCATTATTATTTTGCATTATTATTACTATATATTTTTCATTGTTGTCAGTATTATATTATTTATTCTATTATATTTTAATAATATTTTTATCTTCAATATTATATATTTTGTATTATCATTATTGTTAATATTATTTTGCATTATTATTATTATATTATTTTTTTATTATTCTGTTATCAGTATTATTTTTATTATCATAATTCATGTTGTTATTATCATCACTATTTTTATATTTTATTATAATTATTATTATATTATTCTGATTTAATTATTATTATTAATGTATGTATTAATTTTGCGATTGCATGTTGTTACGCACATTGTATTATCACAAACTGTATAATTACTATTAATTAATCATCACTATATAGGAATTTTATATATTAAAAAAAAAAATATATATATATATATATATATATATATATATACTTGTGTGAGTATGGAGCGTAATTATGCATTATAATTAGAAATAAATGCATTATTTATTCCTAATTATAATTATTTTATTTATTCCATTCTTTTGCAGCTTAAATATATTTTTTAATACTTTGTTGCAAAATTTCTAGACAATTGTATGTATTTTTATATATCATATTTAATATTACCTATAATATATATTTTATATGCCCAACCACATGTGACCTCTGTGCAACCCAGAAATAAAGCCATATTCACATGTAGTGAGGTTTTTGTGCAGAAAATCATCTGCTGGGTTTATTTTTTGGATGTGGTTTCTGGAAAAATGCACGTAACATATAAATGCGTTCTTTTAGTTTAGAATCCCTGCGTTTCTGCATTAAATAATTTATAAGAAATTCTGCATCAAAAAGTGCATTAAAAAATGCAGCAATAATCAGAGCAGATTGCTGATGTGTATTTTAATGCAGGAAATAAGCAGCGAAAAAATCAGCATCATCACATGTAGTAGCACGGGCGCTGACATGTGGCAGCTTCATGGAAGAAAGTTTTGCAACTTTCCTACTGTTCTGCTGGACGCACAGGCGGATTTATGTGCAGATATTTAGACACAACTGGATATAGGTTCAGCAGGGAAGCAAAGAATAAGTCATTTTTTTAGTTGCAGAAATGTGTTCAATAAATCTGCAATTAATTATTAATATGCAAAATATTATTATTATTGGATTAAATTATTATTTTTTATATTTTACTCTTATTTTCTTCTCTAAAGAAAAAAAAACAGCTCTGGAGATTGTGATTCCCAATAAAGAGTGTATGGCGTAGTCATCGTCACCCAGCATCTCTAGAGGAGCCACCACGTCATGAAGCCGAGCCAACGAGCCAACGAGCCCCCGACCCGCTACGACACTGTAACCCGGATTTACACCCGTGTATGTAAAACTGTCCAGTATTCCGTTTTTTACATCCATTTCGATATATCAACAATTAAACAATGTTACAAGACCTAATCTAGTTTCCTAACGTTGATGATTGCAATGGATCCGTGATAAATCGACGGCGTCTGTTTGTTTTTCTATTGTACCTGTTGAGTTTAATGGACAAAGCAGATCAGTCCAATGCGCAATGTCATTTTTAACCCCCGGATCACCAGTCCATCGATTTGCATTTGTATCCGTTTGGCATAAGGACCTAACCGTTTTCCCTAGCCAGTTACTGCTCCCTCATTCATTGTCTATAGGACTGCTGGAGAAAGTCGAATACAGCGCTCTGCTGTTTTCACCAGTCCTGTAGACAATGAATGGAGCAGAGATCGAGCATTCGCACCTCCATACAAGGCCGGTTCCCAGGTTTCACAGCCCCATTTGTGGAACTTTTCTTTAAAAACAGCCAGTTGTTTCCAGCAGGAAGGCAAAAAATAACCAAGTTGAGAAAAATCTGCATTAATAATGTTGATTAAATCTCATTTTTATGTATTTATTAGCTATGGAGATGGTGACTCCTGCCATTGGCGGCAGCCAGAAACTGCTCATTAGCGGCACAGCTCCATCGACTGCATAGTGGCCACAGCCTGGTATTGCACATCCGACATCAACACAATTTAATAAGGGGGGAATGTGCAGCACTCGGACGCAGCCACTATCCCGTTGACAAAGCTGTGCTCTTCAGCTCTGCAGCTATCAGTTCTGGCCACAATATGGAAACAGCTGATCGTGGGGGTCCAGGGAGTTACACCCCCGCCGATCACACATAGATGACCTATTCTAATTAAAGGCCATCAATATATTAAAGTCCTGGACAACTCCTTTAACTTTCCACAAATAATAGTTCAAAATATTGTATAATCATTAAAATTTTAACAGGCTCCATTTCACATCACAACCACTAAGTGGCCACATATAGACACATATAGCATAAACTTCTCCAGAGTATCACAAAATTATGTTTTTGTTTTTTTTGTTGTCTCACACTAGTCATCTCAGGGCTCGTCCAATCAGGAAATGGCTCTGAACTATACATTGATAACCACCTGACATCCATGTGCACCAATAGACTAATGCAGGGATCCGTTAGTTTTTCCTACATCCCATGACCGAACTGTGACTGTAAAGATCACAAAATTAAAATTACCAGAGGAATCTCTGAGTAGACACTGAGAAAGCAAAAAATCCGGCAGAATTGTGATTCCAGCTCTGGAGTATACACTATGAACTATACGAATGAATATCATGTACGACAAAGGTTTTCAGCTATGGATCCAGACACAATGGGATGTTCTCTATGGACTGGATGGAGAAGTGACCGGATTCAGGCGACATATAGTTTTATCCAGTGGGAAAAAAATGTTCTGAGATTTATATCTGGTCTCCAAGGAGATTGTGGCACAAGGCGCCTTCTTCCAGAATCAGCCCCCCAGGAGCGGAGAGGAAGGTGCGATGTGTGCGTTACACAAGGATGGCGCCACTTAACGCCATTAAATAAAAATGCATTAAACCCCGTCAGGGAACGTGAGCGGCGGGTGCTGAGGTAGGAGACGTTCGCGGCCCTGCACGTACATAACGCCTCCTGACATCTTCTAATACTGACATTTATGAGGATCCACTAAAACGATCTGAAAGTGCGGGAGAAAATCACTTCACATTAAAAACGCACGCAGAAAATAATGACAGGAGAGATTTTCACAACGTCGACTATTCAGCTTCAGTAATTTTACTGCGTCTTCAGCTTTTATCGTTGTGTAATGTTTAGCTGCAGTATTTTGTTAATTTGGTTCTTTTTACCAGATACAGAGTTTTAAAAAATGCTGTGTAAAGAATTAAATGGTAAAGTGCTGTCTGTCTGTTGTCACCACTAGAGGGAGCTCAAGAGCTCACTGCATACTGCTGATACACAACTCAATTCAAAATCACTATGCAGTAAGCTAATAAGCGCCCCCTAGTGGTGACTGCAGACAGGATCTTATCATGTATCTCTGTATACAGGGAGCTCCCCCTAGTGGTGGCTGCAGACAGGATCTTATCATGTATCTCTGTATACAGGGAGCTCCCCCTAGAGGTGGCTGCAGACAGGTTCTTATCATGTATCTCTGTATACAAGGAGCTCCCCCTAGTGGTGGCTGCAGACAGAATCTTATCATGTATCTCTGTATACAGTGAGCTCCCCCTAGTGGTGGCTGCAGACAGAATCTTATCATGTGTCTCTGTATACAGGGAGCTCCCCCTAGTGGTGGCTGCAGACAGAATCTTATCATGTATCTCTGTATACAGGGAGCTCCCCTTAGTGGTGACTGCAGACAGGATCTTATCATGTATCTCTGTATACAGGGAGCTCCCCCTAGTGGTGGCTGCAGACAGGATCTTATCATGTATCTCTGTATACAGGGAGCTCCCCCTAGTGGTGACTGCAGACAGGATCTTATCATGTATCTCTGTATACAGGGACCTACCCCTAGTGGTGGCTGCAGACAGGATCTTATCATGTATGTCTGTATACCGGGAGCTCCCCCTAGTGGTGGCTGCAGACAGAATCTTATCATGTATCTCTGTATACAGGGAGCTCCCCCTAGTGGTGGCTGCAGACAGAATCTTATCATGTATCTCTGTATACAGAGAGCTCCCCCTAGTGGTGGCTGCAGACAGGATCTTATCATGTATCTCTGTATACAGAGAGCTCCCCCTAGTGGTGGCTGCACACAGGATCTTATCATGTATCTCTGTATACAGGGAGCTCCCCCTAGTGGTGGCTGCAGGCAGAATCTTATGCTGTATCTCTGTATACAGGGAGATCCCCCTAGTGGTGGCTGCACACAGGATCTTATCATGTATCTCTGTATACAGGGAGCTCCCCCTAGTGGTGGCTGCAGGCAGAATCTTATGCTGTATCTCTGTATACAGGGAGCTCCCCCTAGTGGTGACTGCAGACAGGATCTTATCATGTATCTCTGTATACAGGGAGCTCCCCCTAGTGGTGGCTGCAGACAGAATCTTATCATGTATCTCTGTATACAGGGAGCTCCCCCTAGTGGTGGCTGCAGACAGGATCTTATCATGTATCTCTGTATACAGGGAGCTCCCCCTAGTGGTGGCTGCACACAGGATCTTATCATGTATCTCTGTATACAGGGAGCTCCCCCTAGTGGTGACTGCAGACAGGATCTTATCATGTATCTCTGTATACAGGGAGCTCCCCCTAGTGGTGGCTGCAGACTGGATCTTATCATGTATCTCTGTATACAGGGAGCTCTCCCTAGTCATGACTGCAGACAGGATCTTATCATGTATCTCTGTATACATGGAGCTCCCCCTAGTGGTGGCTGCAGACAGGATCTTATCATGTATCTCTGTATACAAGGAGCTCCCCCTAGTGGTGTCTGCAGACAGGATCTTATCATGTATCTCTGTATACAGGGAGCTCCCCCTAGCGGTGGCTGCAGACAGGATCTTATCATGTATCTCTGTATACAGGGAGCTTCCCCTAGTGGTGACTGCAGACAGGATCTTGTCATGTATCTCTGTATAAAGGAAGCTCCCCCTAGTGGTGACTGCAGACAAGATCTTATCATGTATCTCTGTATACAGGGAGCTCCCCCTAGTAGTGACTGCAGACAGTATCTTATCATGTATCTCTGTATACAAGGAGCTCCCCCTAGTGGTGACTGCAGACAGGATCTTATCCTGTATCTCTGTATACAGGGAGCTCCCCCTAGTGGTGGCTGCAGACAGAATCTTATCATGTATCTCTGTATACAGGGAGCTCCCCCTAGTGGTGGCTGCAGACAGAATCTTATCATGTATCTCTGTATACAGGGAGCTCCCCTTAGTGGTGACTGCAGACAGGATCTTATCATGTATATCTGTATACAGGGAGCTCCCCCTAGTGGTGACTGCAGACAGGATCTTATCATGTATCTCTGTATACAGGGAGCTCCCCCTAGTGGTGGCTGCAGACAGAATCTTATCATGTATCTCTGTATACAGGGAGCTCCCCCTAGTGGTGGCTGCAGGCAGAATCTTATGCTGTATCTCTGTATACAGGGAGCTCCCCCTAGTGGTGGCTGCACACAGGATCTTGTCATGTATCTCTGTATACAGGGTGCTCCCCCTAGTGGTGGCTGCACACAGGATCTTATCATGTATCTCTGTATACAGGGAGCTCCCCCTAGTGGCTACTGCAGACAGGATCTTATCATGTATCTCTGTATACAGGGAGCTCCCCCTTGTGGTGACTGCAGACAGGATCTTATCATGTATCTCTGTATACAGGGAGCTCCCCCTAGTGGTGGCTGCAGACTGGATCTTATCATGTATCTCTGTATACAGGGAGCTCCCCCTAGTCATGACTGAAGACAGGATCTTATCATGTATCTCTGAATAAAGGAAGCTCCCCCTAGTGGTGACTGCAGACAGGATCTTATCATGTATCTCTGTATACAGCAAGCTCCCCCTAGTGGTGGCTGCAGACAGAATCTTATCATGTATCTCTGTATACAGGGAGATCCCCCTAGTGGTGGCTGCAGGCAGAATCTTATGCTGTATCTCTGTATACAGGGAGCTCCCCCTAGTGGTGGCTGCACACAGGATCTTGTCATGTATCTCTGTATACAGGGTGCTCCCCCTAGTGGTGGCTGCACACAGGATCTTATCATTTATCTCTGTATACAGGGAGCTCCCCCTAGTGGCTACTGCAGACAGGATCTTATCATGTATCTCTGTATACAGGGAGCTCCCCCTAGTGGTGACTGCAGACAGGATCTTATCATGTATCTCTGTATACAGGGAGCTCCCCCTAGTGGCTACTGCAGACAGGATCTTATCATGTATCTCTGTATACAGGGAGCTCCCCCTAGTGGTGACTGCAGACAGGATCTTATCATGTATCTCTGTATACAGGGAGCTCCCCCTAGTGGTGGGTGCAGACAGGATCTTATCATATATCTCTGTATACAGGGAGCTCCCCCTAGTGGTGGCTGCAGACAGGATCTTATCATGTATCTCTGTATACAGGGAGCTCCCCCTAGTGGTGGCTGCAGGCAGAATCTTATCATGTATCTCTGTATACAGGGAGCTCCCAATAGTGGTGACTGCAGACATAATCTTATCATGTATCTCTGTATACAAGGAGCTCCCCTGTTGTGAACTCTGTTTTCAGGCTCCCTCTTGTGGTCACAGGTGGTATTGTGTGACTTTTGTTTTGGGCTCCCCCTGGTGGCTTTGTTTGTTATCCTGCGGGTCTGTGGCTGATCAGCTGCCTCGTTATTCACTTGGGAGTTTCCTATTTAGCTCTGTTTCACTTCCACTTGTTGCCGGCTGTCAATGTATTCAGTGCTATTCTGATTTCTTCTGACTACCTTGCTCCCAGTCTCTTCAAGAGAAGCTAAGTTTTCGTTTTGTTCATTTTTTGATCATCTGTGTTCGATATGTTTCTTGTCCAGCTTGCTAATATGTGATTTCTCAGCTTGCTGGTAGCTCTAGGGGGCTGAGTTTCTCCCCCCCACACCGTTAGTTGGTGTGGGGGTCTTGAATTCTCAGCGTGGATATTTTGGTAGGGTTTTTTGCTGACCGCACAGTTCTCTATCTGTTTTCTGCTATCTAGTATTAGCGGGCCTCATTTGCTGAATCTGTTTTCATTCCTACGTGTGTCTTTTCTCCTTACCTCACCGTTATTATTTGTTGGGGGCTTCCTATATCCTTGGGGTTATTTCTCTTGAGGCAAGTGAGGTCTTGCTTTCTCTTTAGGGGTAGTCAGTTTCTCAGGCTGCGTCGAGACGTCCAGGATTTTAGGCACGTTCACCGGCTACCTTTAGTGTGTTTGGATAGGATCAGATTTGCGGTCAGTCCAGTTACCACCTCCCTAGAGCTTGTTCTTTGCTTAGTAACTTAGCTGGTATTTCCTGTGATCCCCAGCCACTGGGATCATAACAGTACAGCCGGCCAGTAAAGTGTTAATTGCATGGCAGAAGCAGGAGAAAAGAAGCCTTGAGAATTTTTTTTTTATTTTTTTTTTTATTTTTTTTTTGCCGTGTGTCTAGCTGCTGTGTGTCTAGCTTCTCTCCTCCTCTTAATCTTGGTGTGGCTCTGAACTCAGCTGCTGATATGGATATTCAGAGTTTGGCCTCCAGTGTAGATCATCTTGCTGCAAGGGTACAAAGTATTCAGGATTTTGTTGTTCACAGTCCTATGTCAGAGCATAGAATACCTATTCCGGAGTTGTTTTCTGGAGATAGATCTAGGTTCCTGAATTTTAAGAACAATTGTAAATTGTTTCTTTCTTTGAAACCTCGTTCCTCTGGTGATTCCGTTCAGCAAGTTAAAATTATAATTTCTTTCTTGCGTGGTGACCCTCAAGATTGGGCCTTCGCATTGGCGCCAGGGGATCCGGCATTGCTCAGTGTTGATGCATTTTTTCTGGCCCTTGGATTGCTCTATGAGGAACCTAATCTTGAGAACCAGGCTGAAAAAGCGTTGTTGGCCCTCTCTCAGGGGCAAGATGAAGCAGAGGTGTACTGCCAGAAATTTCGGAAATGGTCGGTGCTTACTCAGTGGAATGAGTATGCCCTGGCTGCAAATTTCAGAAAAGGTCTTTCTGAGGCCATTAAGAATGTCATGGTGGGGTTCCCTATGCCTGCAGGTCTGAATGAGTCAATGACTCTGGCCATTCAGATTGATCGGCGTTTGCGGGAGCGCAAACCTGCGCACTATTTGGCGGTGTCTTCTGAACAGACACCTGAGTCTATGCAATGTGATAGAATTCTGACCAGAAGTGAACGGCAAAATTATAGACGGCAAAATGGGTTGTGCTTTTACTGTGGTGACTCAGCTCATCTCAGCATGCTCTAAGCGCAAAAAAAAGGTTGATAAATCTGTCACCATTGGTACTTTACAGCCTAAGTTCATTTTGTCTGTTACCCTGATTTGTTCCTTGTCATCTTACCCGGTTATGGCTTTTGTAGATTCAGGTGCTGCCCTGAGTCTGATGGACTTGTCATTTGCCAGGCGCTGTGGTTTTGTTTTGGAGCCTTTAAAATTCCCTATTCCACTAAGGGGAATTGATGCTACGCCATTGGCTACGAATAAACCTCAGTACTGGACACAAGTGACCATGTGCATGACTCCTGTTCATCAGGAGGTGATTCGCTTTCTTGTGCTGCATAATTTGCATGATGTTGTCGTGTTGGGTCTGCCATGGTTGCAGACTCATAATCCAGTCCTGGATTGGAAAGCAATGTCTGTGTCAAGTTGGGGTTGTCAGGGAATTCATGGCGACGCTCCTGTGGTGTCAATTGCTTCATCCACTCCTTCTGAAGTCCCTGCGTTTTTGTCAGACTACCAGGATGTATTTGATGAGCCCAAACTCAGTTCTCTACCTCCTCATAGGGATTGTGATTGTGCTATAAATTTGATTCCTGGTAGTAAGTTTCCTAAGGGACGACTTTTCAATTTGTCAGTGCCGGAGCATGCTGCCATGCGGAGTTATATAAAGGAGTCCTTGGAGAAAGGACTTATTCGCCCCTCCTCATCCCCTCTTGGTGCGGGGTTCTTTTTTGTGGCTAAGAAGGAGGGTTCTCTGAGACCTTGTATTGATTATCGCCTTCTAAATTAAATCACGGTCAAATTTCAGTATCCTTTGCCATTGTTATCTGATCTGTTTGCTCGCATTAAGGGGTCTAGTTGGTTCACCAAGATAGATCTTCGTGGTGCGTATAACCTTGTGCGTATTAAGCAGGGTGATGAATGGAAGACTGCATTTAATACGCCCGAAGGCCATTTTGAGTACTTGGTGATGCCTTTTGGACTTTCTAATGCTCCTTCTGTCTTTCAGTCTTTTATGCACGACATCTTCCGCGAATATCTGGATAAATTTATGATTGTGTATCTGGATGATATTCTGTTTTTTCTGATGATTGGGAGTCCCATGTTAAGCAGGTAAGGATGGTGTTTCAGGTCCTGCGTGCCAATGCTTTATTTGTGAAGGGCTCAAAATGTCTTTTTGGAGTCCAGAAGGTTTCTTTTTTGGTTTTCATTTTTTCTCCTTCTACTTTTGAGATGGACCCAGTCAAGGTTCAGGCTATTCATGACTGGACACAGCCTACATCTGTTAGGAGTCTTCAGAAGTTCTTGGGTTTTGCTAATTTTTATCGTCGCTTCATCGCTAATTTTTCTGGTGTTGTTAAGCCTTTGACGGATTTGACCAAGAAAGGTTCTGATGTTACTAACTGGTCTCCTGCGGCTGTGGAGGCCTTTCGGGAGCTAAAGCGCCGGTTTTCTTCGGCTCCGGTCTTATGTCAACCAGATGTCTCTCTTCCTTTCCAGGTCGAGGTTGATGCTTCCGAGATTGGAGCGGGGGCTGTTTTGTCGCAGAGAAGCGCCGATGGCTCTGTGATGAAGCCATGTGCTTTCTTTTCAAGAAAGTTTTCGCCTGCCGAGCGGAATTATGATTTCGGTAATCGGGAGTTGTTGGCTATGAAGTGGGCATTTGAGGAGTGGCGACATTGGCTCGAGGGAGCTAAGCAGCCAAGCGGCTGAATCCTAGACAGGCTCGTTGGTCGTTGTTTTTCTCTCATTTTGATTTCGTGGTCTCGTACTTGCCTGGTTCGAAGAATGTAAAGGCTGATGCTCTTTCTAGGAGTTTTGTGCCTGACTCTCCTGGAGATTCAGAGCCGGCTGGTATTCTCAGAGAAGGGGTGATTTTGTCTGCCATCTCCCCAGATTTGCGACGAGTGCTGCAGGAGTTTCAGGCGGATAGACCTGACCGTTGTCCACCGGAGAGACTGTTTGTCCCGGATAGATGGACCAGCAGAGTTATTTCCGAGGTTCATTCTTCGGTGTTGGCGGGCCATCCTGGAATATTTGGTACCAGAGATTTGGTGGCCAGGTCCTTTTGGTGGCCTTCCTTGTCGCGGGATGTGCGTTCCTTTGTGCAGTCTTGTGGAATTTGTGCTCGGGCTAAGCCTTGCTGTTCTCGTGCCAGTGGTTTGCTGTTACCTTTGCCTGTCCCGAAGAGGCCTTGGACGCACATTTCCATGGATTTTATTTCAGATCTCCCTGTCTCTCAGAGAATGTCTGTCATCTGAGTGGTGTGTGATCGTTTTTCTAAGATGGTCCATTTGGTGCCCTTGCCTAAGTTGCCTTCCTCCTCCGAGTTGGTTCCGCTGTTTTTTCAAAATGTGGTTCGCTTGCATGGGATCCCTGAAAATATTGTTTCCGACAGAGGATCCCAGTTTGTGTCTAGATTTTGGCGGACCTTTTGCGCTAAGATGGGCATTGATTTGTCTTTTTCGTCGGCCTTCCATCCTCAGACGAATGGCCAAACCGAACGAACTAATCAGACCTTGGAAACCTATTTGAGATGTTTTGTTTCTGCTGATCAGGATGACTGGGTGACTTTTTTGCCATTGGCCGAGTTTGCCCTTAATAATCGGGCTAGTTCTGCTACTTTGGTTTCTCCTTTTTTTTGTAATTCGGGGTTTCATCCTCGTTTTTCCTCGGGTCAGGTGGAGCCTTCTGACTGTCCTGGAGTGGATGTTGTGGTGGATAGGTTGCATCAGATTTGGAATCATGTTGTGGACAATTTGAAGCTGTCACAAGAGAAGGCTCAGCGCTTTGCCAACCGCCGTCGCTGTGTGGGTCCCCGACTTCGCGTTGGGGACTTGGTGTGGTTGTCTTCTCGCTTTGTTCCTATGAAGGTCTCCTCTCCTAAGTTCAAGCCTCGGTTTATCGGTCCTTATAAGATTTTGGAAGTCCTTAACCCTGTGTCATTTCGTTTGGACCTCCCAGCATCGTTTGCTATTCATAATGTGTTTCATCGGTCGTTGTTGCGGAGGTATGTGGTGCCTGTGGGTCCTCCGGTTGAGCCTCCTGCCCCTGTGCTGGTTGAGGGAGAATTGGAATACGTGGTGGAGAAGATCTTGGATTCTCGTATTTCTAGACGGAGGCTTCAGTATTTGGTTAAATGGAAGGGCTATGGTCAGGAGGATAATTCCTGGGTTGTCGCCTCTGATGTTCATGCGGCCGATTTGGTTCGTGCCTTCCATGTGGCTCACCCTGATCACCCTGGGGGTTTTGATGAGGGTTCGGTGACCCCTCCTCAAGGGGGGGTACTGTTGTGAACTGTTTTCAGGCTCCCTCTTGTGGTCACAGGTGGTATTGTGTGACTTTTGTTTTGGGCTCCCCCTGGTGGCTTTGTTTGTTATCCTGCGGGTCTGTGGCTGATCAGCTGCCTCGTTATTCACTTGGGAGTTTCCTATTTAGCTCTGTTTCACTTCCACTTGTTGCCGGCTGTCAATGTATTCAGTGCTATTCTGATTTCTTCTGACTACCTTGCTCCCAGTCTCTTCAAGAGAAGCTAAGTTTTCGTTTTGTTCATTTTTTGATCATCTGTGTTCGATATGTTTCTTGTCCAGCTTGCTAATATGTGATTTCTCAGCTTGCTGGTAGCTCTAGGGGGCTGAGTTTCTCCCCCCCACACCGTTAGTTGGTGTGGGGGTCTTGAATTCTCAGCGTGGATATTTTGGTAGGGTTTTTTGCTGACCGCACAGTTCTCTATCTGTTTTCTGCTATCTAGTATTAGCGGGCCTCATTTGCTGAATCTGTTTTCATTCCTACGTGTGTCTTTTCTCCTTACCTCACCGTTATTATTTGTTGGGGGCTTCCTATATCCTTGGGGTTATTTCTCTTGAGGCAAGTGAGGTCTTGCTTTCTCTTTAGGGGTAGTCAGTTTCTCAGGCTGCGTCGAGACGTCCAGGATTTTAGGCACGTTCACCGGCTACCTTTAGTGTGTTTGGATAGGATCAGATTTGCGGTCAGTCCAGTTACCACCTCCCTAGAGCTTGTTCTTTGCTTAGTAACTTAGCTGGTATTTCCTGTGATCCCCAGCCACTGGGATCATAACACTCCCCCTAGTGGTTACTGCACACAGGATCTTATCATGTATCTCTGTATACAGGGAGCTCCCCCTAGTGGTGACTGCAGACAGGATCTTATCATGTATCTCTGTATTCAGGGAGCTCCCCCTATTGGTGACTGCAGACAGGATCTTATCATGTATCTCTGTATACAGGGAGCTCCCCCTAGTGGTGACTGCAGACAGGATCTTTATCATGTATCTCTGTATACAGGGAGCTCCCCCTAGTGGTGACTGCAGACAGGATCTTATCATGTATCCATGTAAACAGGGAGCTCTCCCTAGTGGTGGCTGCAGACAGGATCTTATCCTGTATCTCTGTATACAGGGAGCTCCCCCTAGTGGTGGCTGCAGACAGGATCTTATCCTGTATCTCTGTATACAGGGAGCTCCCCCTAGTGGTGGCTGCAGACAGGATCTTATCATGTATCTCTGTATACAGAGAGCTCCCCCTAGTGGTGACTGCAGACAGAATCTTATCATGCATCTCTGTATACAGGGAGCTCCCCCTAGTGGTGACTGCAGACAGGATCTTATCATGCATCTCTGTATACAGGGAGCTCCCCCTAGTGGTGACTGCAGACAGGATCTTATCATGTATCTCTGTATACAGGGAGCTCCCCCTAGCGGTGGCTGCAGACAGAATCTTATCATGCATCTCTGTATACAGGGAGCTCCCCCTAGTGGTGACTGCAGACAGGATCTTATCATGTATCTCTGTATACAGGGAGCTCCCCCTAGTGGTGGCTGCAGACAGGATCTTATCATGTATCTCTGTATACAGGGAGCTCCCCCTAGTGGTGACTGCAGACAGAATCTTATCATGTATCTCTGTATACAGGAGCTCCCCCTAGTGGTGACTGCAGACAGGATCTTATCATGTATCTCTGTATACAGAGAGCTCCCCCTAGCGGTGGCTGCAGACAGGATCTTATCATGTATCTCTGTATACAGGGAGCTCCCCCTAGCGGTGACTGCAGACAGGATCTTATCATGTATCTCTGTATACAGGGAGCTCCCCCTAGCGGTGACTGCAGACAGGATCTTATCATTTATCTCTGTATACAGGGAGCTCCCCCTAGTGGTGGCTGCAGACAGGATCTTATCATGTATCTCTGTATACAGGGAGCTCCCCCTAATGGTGGCTGCAGACAGGATCTTATCATGTATCTCTGTATACAGGGAGCTCCCCCTAGTGGTGGCTGCAGACAGGATCTTATCATGTATCTCTGTATACAGGGAGCTCCCCCTAGTGGTGGCTGCAGACAGGATCTTATCATGTATCTCTGTATACAGGGAGCTCCCCCTAGTGGTGGCTGCAGACAGGATCTTATCATGTATCTCTGTATACAGGGAGCTCCCCTAGTGGTGACTGCAGACAGAATCTTATCATGTATCTCTGTATACAGGGAGCTCCCCTAGTGGTGACTGCAGACAGGATCTTATCATGTATCTCTGTATACAGGGAGCTCCCCCTAGCGGTGACTGCAGACAGGATCTTATCATGTATCTCTGTATACAGGGAGCTCCCCCTAGTGGTGGCTGCAGACACGATCTTATCATTTATCTCTGTATACAGGGAGCTCCCCCTAGTGGTGGCTGCAGACAGGATCTTATCATGTATCTCTGTATACAGGGAGCTCCCCCTAGTGGTGGCTGCAGACAGGATCTTATCATGTATCTCTGTATACAGGAAGCTCCCCCTAGTGGTGGCTGCAGACAGGATCTTATCATGTATCTCTGTATACAGGGAGCTCCCCCTAGTGGTGGCTGCAGACAGGATCTGATCATGTATCTCTGTATACAGGGAGCTCCCCCTAGTGGTGGCTGCAGACAGGACCTTATCATGTATCTCTGTATGCAGAGAGCTCCCCCTAGTGGTAGTAGTTTCAGGTAGACATTTGTAATATTTAATCAGTAGTTCTGAACCTTTGTATTAAAAAATGAAAAAGACTTATCCAAAGATATATCAATTATTACAATCACCTAGGTGTCGATCTGTCTTACAACATTCTCCTATGAGATTATAACACTGATACATTTTAGTCTCTGGTGCCCATTTGAGCATTACAGGCTGTAAACGGTGCAGGGAATATCTATTATATGCGCTTCCAGTCCTTACCGCACACTTCTGTCAGGGGGCTTTTTTTCAGGGAATTTATCTTATAAATACAAGTCTTAAGAGGATATTGTGCGCAAAGACATTAATGGTGTGTCGTCTAGGATCACTAAGTATCAGCTTAATGGAGTCATTTAACTCTCCTACAAAAAGCAATATGGGCCCAAATAGGAGACAAGGAGCAGAATATTATCTATAGGGGTTATGGGAACGGCCAATCCTGGATCTTGTGTTCCTGATAGATGGCTGGATGCTCTATATAAAGTCAGTTACAGAAATATATGAGTGCTATGCTTGACTACTCCTCCATTTTAACTCCTATTACCCACAGTCATGTGATCGGGAGGGAGGCGACACAGCGTTCCCTTGCTTTGGAGATTGGTGGGGGTCCCATTGGTCAAAGTCTCCACATTTCTACATGTTATTGTTTATTCTGTGGACTGATGATACATGTTTCTGGCCGGAATACATGACTAACTATTGAGTTCAATGTAAATACAGTATGCAGAGAGCTCCTGAGCTCCCTCTAGTGGTGGCTGCAGGAAGATAAGAATATACTGAGTAGATTTCAATCATTTTGTAGCCGTTCCACCAAAGGAAAAAAAAATATGGATCAATATTAAATCTATTATTTCTTTTAGATCTGTTTTGTTGCTCACATAAAAGCAGAAATATTTTATTCTGTTTTTAGCAGAGTTTTTTTTAAACCTTTATTCCCATACTTCCTGCTGGACCTAAAAACAAGTCTGTGCAGCATGGAGAAGTAGTATCTTATGCAGAAGATCATGTGACCACATGTTATGGTCATGTTCACACTGGCCATAAATCAGACAAAACCTAAGATATCAACAAAATGAACATATGCCCTGCTGTAAGTAAGTAAAAGGCAATAGTGTATATAACTATCAGCCTCAATGTGAATAAGGGCCGAGCAGGACTGGAGCGCGACTATAGACACCCTGCAGTGGGAGTTATAGAAACATAATGCCCAGCTCAAAGGAAGGGAGTCCACGCTCTTGTGTGCATGGAGCACAAGACCCTGAAGAATGTTCTGAAAAATAATTCATAGTAATTATTAATTTTTAGTATTTTAACTCCTGATCATTTTGGACTTAGGAGTCCAGTACTACTCATTCATAAGTATGCCTCCCGAAGAAGCAGTGCGAAACGCGCGTCGGGGCAGAGGGACGCCCGGGATATCCCCAAGTATACACTTTCATAGGTATTGTAAGCCCTCTTTCTTATTTGCACTTTATATATATTTATTCAGTAGGGCAGCAGTGTTTGCACATTCTATTTGCTACTTAATAATGTGTGTTTAGGCACTTTATATATGGCATGTTGGTATTACAGCCGTTTATGTAGCCATAAAAACGTATTTTGTTTCATGTTGCATTTGCTGTACTCCTTTGCATCATAAGAGAAAAACGTGTTTAGGGCAGCTATGTTTATACTTTTTTTGTAATAAGCTTGGTCTTTGAGATATTTTATGGCATTGTGTCCCCATTTTTTATAACTCGGCACCTTTCATATTTTTGTCTTCTTATTTTTGTAATTTTCAATAAAATATTACCGCTTTTATAGTACCTTGTGTTACTAATGATTAATATAGGTTCTGGTAACATTGTGTGATGGAATTCATTCATAAGACCGCCCACTGGACTCCTGAGACCAGCGAGGGCAGGAAGTAAAATTAATAGTTATAAATTCTACAGAATCTTTTCCTACAAACCTAACTCTGCTCAGCTCTTCGTGCCCGATCCCCACAGGTAGGATTTGATGGCTTCCTTTAAGCACAAAGTTGCTTCTGATCCTGTTTCTTCGAATATTAATGGAATCTTCTCTAGATCTTTGGCTCTCTTTATAAAAGCTGTCATCATGATGTAATATGTAGAATTTTCCAAAGCTGACTTCTCCAAATAAGTAATTAATTTGCAGTCAGTGACTTCATCAATCTTTTCACACCTTTAAAAAGGAGCTGTCAACTGGTCAGAAGTTTCCGATTCTTACACTTATTTTATCCCTTTGGCTCCCCTAAGTACATAGCTTTTTGTTTTTTTTAAATCCGCCATACGGTCCCAGAGATATGAGCCTTTTTATTTAGTGTATAATTTTATAGTCTTCACCAAGTGGGCGTGGCTCATGGGGTAATTATGCAGAGCAGCTAGAGACACGCCCCAGAGGAGCCTGTGAGCCACACCCCTTTTGTAAGACCGTAAAAATAAGCACCAAATATAAAGGTCCAGATTTCTGGAACCATTAGGCAGATTTAAAAAAAAACTAAAGGCAGAATACTCAGGGGAGCAGCAGAAATGAATTAGTTACCAGAACTGTAAACTTCTGACTTGGTGACAGGTTCTCTTTAAGGTACAATATTGATTTTCTGAAGGATGTATTTTTCATCTTTCATTTAACCAATGCAACAAAAATCCCAAATGTCTTCATATACAATAAATTGATGGTTATGGCTCCTGAGTCCTCCATACAAATGGATGTTCGGTTCAACAGGGAGCACCTGTGTTCTATGTGAAAAATCCGCTGCTCTTGGACAATAAATATATCGGAAGTCCAAAATTGGACTTGGTGGGTCCTACATTCTTCCTACATCGTATGCCGGCGGAGAGTCTGGAGGTAAACATTAGACTGTTGACCGATTTAGCTGATATCGGTGGGTTTTGACGACTTTAGTCTAATGAGCATGGTGGACTTTACTCCAAGGTTGGGTTTACCCACCATAGAACAAGAGGCTCCTCTAAGGGGGGACAACCTTGTAAATGGACCTAAAGATTTAGCAGAAGACATCCCCATTTGAAGGTGACTTTGAAGCCATCACTTGGGTCTATTGGGAGATGACTCACAAATAACCTTTTAGTCCTCATTGATGATGCATCCGGGCTGTACAATTACAGTGTTACCCCCTGGTGATCGGCCGATCGATGAGGGTCAATATGGTGACACTGACTTTAATCAGCCCTTACTCGCAATGGATAATGAAGAACATTCACAACAATTAGCGACCACCTTCGAAGACCCCCAACGTCCAACTAATGTCACTGAGGCTTAAAACGGAGAGAATAGATGAAAACTTTGCTCATAGTTGCATTTCCACCAGGTTCTGGAGTAAATAAGCCTCAATTAGTGATTTGCGCCTTTTTTTTACGTTGTCAAGTTTTGGTTTATTTTTCAGATTTTTATACCAATTTGACTTTTTCAGATGTTTACAGAGATTCATCAACTGCGATTTTTCCAAAATGTCACAACATTTTAGCGCAACTCTGCTCCTGTTCCCCCTGGAGTGATTTTATGCATTCTAATTGAAAAAGTTGCGTATTCTTTTCTTTTTCAAAAATGTTCAACTTTTCGAGCTAAAAAATAAGTCATTAAAAAATGGAAAAAGGCAGAAAAAAAAGCAATTTTGATTAATCTGGTTTGTGTTAATATATCCAGGTAAAATCACAAGTCAAATACGAAAATTTAACTAAAAAAAAGAAAGAACAAAATGATGAATTGTGCCGCTAGTGTTTGGCAGTCTGACCTGGAATAATGGCCCCGTTCTCCTTGCCATAAATCTAACTCCAGGCAAGGTACGATTAAGAGCTATTGTAGCTCGAAACGCGTCGACGTTATCATGTTGGTTTTTTTTTTCATTTTTCCTTTTCATGTTTTAAATCTACTAATAAATGTGAAGTTTTATGACTTTTGCGGTTGCTGGATTTTCCCATTTTCTTCTAGGTACGCCACGCCTTCTCATGAGTTCACCAGGCCACGGCTGACCAACACTGATAATGTCTAAACTTGCTACAATATTGCGCTGCTTGGCGTCGCTGTAAAAGTTAGTGTTTTAGGCCCGATTCCTGATGTAGATACCTGGATGAATCGAGGACTAATGTCTCCAATGAGGGGGAGAACTCCTGGATCAGCCGGAAGCCTTACAGTCAGAAACAAGTCTGATCTCCAGCTTTACATATAGAATATTTCATTTCTTTGTCAGTTTTGATCGTAATATATAAGACAGAATAAAACCTAAGGTAAGATATTAAATTCTGATCATTCGTCTCGTTGATCAGTTGATTGGTGGGAGCGCTGCTTCTTTGTCATTGCCTCCAGGCACAGCGCCACACAGGTTGTAGTGGTCGCGCACGGTACTGCAGCTATCTATCAATGGGACTGAGCTGATCTACTAAAAAATATATGGAGCCGTCCGTACCTGGAAAATAAATTGGCATGGGCTTGTTGGAGCTTGCTAAGGGCATGCGGGGAGTTGTAGTTGTTTTGCTGGACAGTCATAGTTCGGAAGAAACTAGTGGTCCAGAGGAGGATGCTCAGAGCTTTGTAATGGCGGAAAGGAAGGATTGCGTTGCCCTAAGTATAAAATGGCCGATAGGATGAAATTGCACTAAACCCTGCTCCATCTGCATCATTTGTAAGGTCGAGGACGAGTGGCCAGACAGCCAGTTACGAGGATGAGCAGACATGGTGTTTGGTGACGGTCTCCAAATTACATCTCCAGGGGAAAAAATGAGAAAGGTACTAGATGCAATTGATAAATGAGTTGCAAATGCAGCAGCATGTTGTGTATCTAATTAACGGAGGGTGACGAGGATCAATACGTGCGGAGGAGATCTGCTAAATTTAGAATTCAGGATAGACTGGAAGCCATGGATAGATTGGAAGAAAATGTCCCAAGCAATTAACCTTTACTCTCGTTGTTACAGTGGGGGGTGCAAGGGGCCAAGAAGAATTGATCTTCTCCATGTTAGATACTGTATATTAAACACAAGATGAAACCTTTGTCATCTTATTAAGCCCGATAGAAATCCTCGTCTGCCAAAGGCTCAAAATAGCAAATTAGCAAAATAGCAGTGATCCTTTCTCTTTGAATTATAGTTTTTTTTCCCCCCATAGAACCTGAGTTATTCCAAAAAATTAAGTTTTTGGATTCTGAAAAGTTGCAAAATCTGTTGTGATTTTTTTTTTTTTTTATGGAGCAGAGACCACAGAAAAGTAATTTTCAGACGCAAATAGAATCAAACTCAGGCTCAGACGTCAAGAGAGAAGTCAGACCAGAGAACAACACTAAAAAAAAAAATCACGCTTCAGACCAGATGCATTAAATTAACGCCGGACTGTGAATTGGACCCAAAATGTATTCAGACCATAAAAAAATGGAGACTCCAGAGCAAACCACTATATACAGGTGCATCTCCCAAAATTAGAATAGCATCAAAAAGTGAATTTATTTCAGCTCTTGAATGCAAAAAGTGAAACTCCTATATTATATAGAATCATTACACACAGAGTGATCTATTTCACGTGTTTATTATTTCTGTTAATGTTGATGATTATGGCTTACAGCCAATGAAAACCCAAAAGTCATTATCTCAGTAGCTTAGAATACTTTATAACACCAGCTGGAAACATGATTTTAAAATTCTAAATGTTCCCTACTGAAATGTGTGTTCAGTAAATGCACTCAGTACTTGGTCACGGCTATTTTTGCATCAATTACTGCATCAATGCGGCGTGGCATGGAGGCGATCAGCTTGTGGCACTGCTGAGGGGTTATGGAAGCCCAGGTTGCTTTGATAGCAGCCTTCAGCTCGTCTGCATTGTTGGATCTGGTGTCTCATCTTCCTCTTGACAATACTCCATGGATTCTCTATGGGGTTAAGGTCAGGCGAGTTTGCTGCCAATCAAGCCCAGTGATACTGTTGTTTGTAAATCAGGTATTGGTACTTTTGGCAGTGTGGACAGGTGCCAAGTCCTGCTGGAGAATGACATTTCCATCTCCAAAAAGCTTGTCAGCAGAGGGTAGCATGACGTTCTCTAATATTTCCTGGTAGACGGCTGCGCTGACTTTGGTCTTGATAAAACACGGTGGACCTACACCAGCAGATGACATGGCTGTCGAAACCATCACTAATTGGGGAAACTTCACAGTAGACCTTGAAAATCAAGGTCCCAGAGTCTGGAGGAAGAGTGGAGAGGCCACAATCCAAGCTGCTGGAGGTCTAGTGTGAGGTTTCCGCAATCAGTGATGGTTTGGGGAGCCATGTCATCTCCTGGTGTAGGTCCACTGTGTTTTATCAAGGCCAAAGTTAGCGCAGCCGTCTACCAGGAAATTTTAGAGCACTTCATGCTTCCCTCGGCTGACAAGCTTTTGGGAGATGGAAATTTCATTATTCAGCAGGACTTAGAGATAAAGAGAATAGAAGATAGAGAAGCTCCTGACAGAAAGGAGAGAAGGGGTCCTAGGGGCATGGGTAGTGAGGAATCCACCCGTGGGGCCCGCATCCACGCCAACTGTAGTCAGGTGGAGGGACCAGGTCGCAGTGGGGGAACCAGCCCCCAGACTAGTGGAGAACTACAAGGCTCAACTAGCCAGCGCGGAGGCTGTGGTATCTCTACATGCCGCAGCCACACACATTCGCTGAAAAGGCAGCCACATAGGGTCAAGGGGACCAAGAGGACATCGCCCGACAAGATCCAATGCTGCTGGCTTGGGACACTGTGTGTGAAGGCACAGGGCAGGAGAGGAGAGAGTCAGCACAGAGAGACGGCCAGGGTAGGAACATAACAACGGGGTTCCGGTGGAGTGCACCCTAAACTACCGGAGAGCTGGCTGGACCACTGACCAGGAGGACACAGCACCCCAGCTGGGGAATAACATCCAAACTGTGAGTAAAGTGTGGAAACTACACCCTGCTGTGTCCTCTGAATTATTGCTGCGTCACCTGCCCTGCACTACAACATTCACTATCACCATCATTGACTTTAACACTGTAATTGCCCTGAGGCCCAGCTCTACCCATGGAGAGCCATAACAACTCTGCTGCATCACCATCAGCCCCAGCGGTCCCTTTAAGCAGCGTTGGCCACTCATTGCCGAACACTATGGGTGGCGTCATGAACAATCTCCCCATAAACTTGATTCCCCTTTAATTTCAATTAGACTTTTATTGGATGCCCAGAGCCACGGACCGGGTCACTGCTGCTGTGATCACCCCTTTAAGAACTATCAGAAGGGGCATGATTACCCCACGACCTTAGCGGGTGCTCCACCTTCACCACAACCCAGAACAGTGCTTCGGGGCTTCTCTTGTCCCCAATCATGGCACTACAGTCCAGTCAGCGAGAGTCCTAATTCTCAACCCACGGCTCCCATAGGGGAACCACTTATGCCACTATGGCCATTACTTAGCTTCTCTGCCTGCCGATGTCTCAGAAATACCACACGTGACACTCTCTTCGTCTCACAGTTCCTGCTCCGATTCGTCCAGCTAGCGCCTTGACTTGTGACCTCGGGACCATCCCACTAGGCCTCCTGCCACGGATCCCGTCTCCGGAGAATTACACACTACTTCTTTCTCTTTTCCTTTTCACCACCCTGGATCACGCTATCTGTCACCTTGGTCTCCTCTCACTTCAGGGATTCAGGGACACCCACTCCATGCGGCTCAGCTCACTGGTCAGACCATAGGTCTGCCTCTACTGTACACTGGGCCCTATCTCACCTCCTGACAGGAAACTGCCTCTGTCCCTTCACTTAGCCCCTCCCACTCTGGGCTAGTCCCAACTATTAACCCTAACTGTTCCCTATTAACTCGCTACACTGTAATAATACACATCTTCAAGGTGAAACGTGGGTAACACTTCCGTCTTCTTACATACCCTATGCCAATAACAAAACACACAAGACACCTGCAGTCATCTGCTTCTTTCCTCTAACTTATGGGGAGGGGGATGACGGCAGAGAGTAACACATGATGTCAGAACTGACAACACACAGTCAGACTATAGGACATATTAAATGAAGACTATTTACGAGGTTGTTTCATCTTTGTGGTATATGAACTACAACATTTTATTTATTTACTTACGTTGAAGATAATTGCTGCAATGTATACACACCATTGAATTTTTTTACATTTTTTTTGTGGAGTGGAGGCATGCTGCAGCTGCAGTTTGGGGTAAGACATGATATTGGAGGTTTCTTGAAGCAGCCGGGACCTAAATATAGAAAAACACTGTGGATTAAGCAGGATCCGAGGATATAAAGAAGATATGAAAATGTAGCCTCTAGTTTTTATCTGCTGTAACATATAAACAAGGGACCGATGAACTCACTGACGGTGATGATCCGGAGACAGGATTAATATATCTGTGCCATAAATACGAGTCAGTGTTTAGCAGGACGCAGCTTAGTACATTGAACCAGGCGACGAGGCTGCGGACATTTCTTGATTCAGTCCTATGGAAACAATGCCAGGAGGCTGTCCCTTTACTGTGCATTCCTCACTATTTTCAGTTTCTAGCTCCTAAGGAGCACGTGGCCTGTCATGTGGCCATGCCTTCCACCTAGTAAGCACAAGATTGATATATTTTACCAGTATTTTAGAAATGTGTGCTGTCGACATGCTGTCTAAAATGTAACAGACCCTCAGCACTGGGAAGTACTAGGTCTGTACTGGTTTTCTGCCTCTGGATTGCTTCCATTTGTCAACAAGTAAAGATCTTAAAAGTAACAATAAATTAAAATACAAAAAAGTATATTGAAAAGTTGAAAAATTATCTATTGGATTTCAGTGTTTTATTAAGAGTTGGCGTAAGTCTATTCGCAGGAGTCGGTCCATCATCTATAACTAGTCTGTGAGTTTGGGGCTCTTGAGACAACCTTTCTCCGGATGTCTCTATGTACCTGGAGCGCCCCCACACCGCCGCAGGGCCGAGGGGTACCCGGAGCCGGGCCTCTGGGTCTCAGTCCGGGGGTTGTCACGGTGGCTGGACCTGGTCCGTGGCCCTGTCTGTCAGTGGGGGACGTCCGGTGCAATAAGTCGTGTTGTAACGGTGCAGTTGTGGGGTGCAGGTCGCGGTAAATAACGAGGACACCAGGTTGCAGTCTCTTTACCTCTTTACTGGAGATCTCTGAGTCCTCAGTCCAGAATACGGTTCACCAGGCTGCGCAAATCCGGCCGGTCCAATGGCACTTCCAGAGTTCTCTTCACAGGTGGAAATCGGTGCCTTCCTTCTTAGCGCTATGTGTTGTAGTCCTCCCCTGCTGTGCTTACGGAAAGTACCCCACAACTGTTGTGTCTGTTTCTTAAGTTCCCTCACAACTCGATTAAATGATGTTCTTCTAATCGTCCGTCCCTCCCTGATGTTACGGTTAGAACGGCACCCGTTTGTCGGGTAGGCCTGGAGTTCTTCCGGGACCCTAGAGACGCCCCTCTCCCGCAATTGCCTCCCAAGACTTCATAGGTGATATGTGTTAGACAGCCCGCCTTAAACTGACTGTCCTGCCGCTGTTTAGAGTATTGCTTGAAGCTGAATGTTATAATACTCCCTCGGCGTTCCGGCCACCGGTAGTGCGCCTCAGTAGGGTGTTGCTTCGGTCTTACAGCACGACCCCTACTGGAATTCTCCTATCGCTTGATCTCGTTTCTCACTCAGCACAATCTATCTCGCTTCTAGTCCTTTCTTAGGGCACCGCCGCTATTCTGAGCAGGCACGGTCCTGTTACGTTCTTTCCAATGCCAAGCCTCTGCCAGGATCCCACCCCTGGCAGAGACCCTACTGTCTCTTCCTCCACAACACCCTCTGCCACTGAGTGTTGCTTCGTCCAATCCAGTCAGCTTTCTGATCTAACTTCCTGCCTGACCCCCAGTTTACCCACTATGGTGGGGAGTGGCCTAATGAATAGCACCCTTAGCTCCCCCCGGAGGCCCTGCTGTGAAATGTATTGGTGTCTGTGATACCTGATCAGATGAACTCCTTCAGTGCCATCGAACGCACCATGGCTCCCCATAGTGGCGGAGCCACAGTACTGCAACGACCAGGACTCTGGGGCGCTGCACTCCCCCCTGGTTAAACACAGTACTCCGGGACTGGGAAGAAAACAACAATACAAGTTAGCAAAAAGACATACAATTTTGTTGAGTGCAAAACAATAAGTATACTTGAACAGGCTTCCCTTTATGGGAGGTGAGGTCACTTTAACGTTACAAACATAATTGAATATCATAGCAACATGCTATAATTAGCTTTTCTTACCCAACCGGGTATTCTACTAAGTGCAAACATTATTAACCAATAATTTAACTTTGCCTTTAAGGATATACACTCTTAATCCGCTAAAGACCTTCCTATAATCACATTATAAGGTATTTTAACTTTTCATTCTCCTACTTCGAACCTGCAGGACCGCCTGTCCCTATGGCACCAGACCTACTGCCTCTCCTTTCTTTTACAGGACCGCCCCGTTCAGCCAGGGCCTACTGCCTTTCTCTACTATACATGGTATAGACATAACATTCCTTTCAATTAGAGAACATGGAGCCGGCTCTACTTGGCTCCTATTAGGACTCACTCACTAACCCCTACGGGTCCACTTTCTGTCCTTAGTAACACATTTCTAACTTTCTATGGGGACTCAGGGTTTACCTTCTATCCTCACCTTCATTATTACTTTCTTACTTTCACTTAAGCGGAACTCTAAATCTACCCCTACGGGCTTTCTGCATCTTTCCTTTTAAAGAACATTATCTAGGTTTCACATCTTAAACAAATTGAACACACATAACTTTCCTATATGCAAAGCAGTTACATTTCTTCCAGAGCATCATCATCAGCATTTCTTCACATTTAACTAGTTAAAACACATACAACTTTTCTCATTCCAACATTACCATGGCATTACTGTTCTTAAAACAGTATCTCTCGTAAGTACGCTGTTGGACATCCCCTTTAAAAGAGGATCAAGTCTTTCTGAGGTAGCTCGTCTTCTCAGCCTACCAGTCTTTGTTCAGCAAAGGTTCCAGAACGGTATCTTCGCAAAGAGTCTTTAAATAAAACCAGTAGGAAGCGCCTTTAATAAGGTGCAAACTATTTACAAGCAGTTTGTATCATGCACTGTTCATGATTCAGCAGTTTTTATAACATTGTGGAACAAAAAGCAAAAATGAAAGTGAAAGCAAAAATAAAAAGCAATAGGGATCCCGGGTAAACAAAGGGATCCCTTTAAGAGTTAACCCAGGACGGGTTTTAGCAGCAAAACAGCAAGGAAATAAACAGTTAACTATTTACAGTTTCAGGTTTCCGAGGCTTAGTTGGACGGCTTCCAGGGCTGCACCTGGCACTTAACCCTTCTCGGCCTGGGAAAAGTGAGGTCCAGGGTTACACCCAGTGCTGGACAAACGCCGTTAATCCGTCTTTCATGTATGGTTAAATCATGCGCAGCGATGGAGGTCTGCGCAGCTTGAGTAGGGGCATTTGTTGCAGCAGAGGTAGAGGCTGCTGCAAGATCAGTCACTGGAACGGGGTCAGCAGCTGTGGCACTAGCAGTCGCGGGAGTGGTGTCAGTTGTCAGGGCAGGGTCGTCCTTCATACCTGCTTCATATGCGGTTCCTCCGGTGCCGATCTGCTCCGTCTCCGCTGGGGTCTGGAACGCTGGTTGCGGGACCTTGTGCTGCGGCGTTGTCATCTCTGCTCGCAGCATACCCCTTCCCGGCAGGGCCTTGCTTTCCAGCTTCGGAGCGCTGGGACTTCTTTCCTGCTCCGGACCAGATGAGGCTGCCGACAGATGTCCGGTGAGGCTCCTGATGATGGCCTTCTTCCACCCGGCCTCAGTGCTCAGCTGCGTCCGCCGGGGTCGGTCGCCGAGCTCGTCCACTCCGGCCTGCAGGAATTCAGCATCAGCGGTGGAGGCCTGGTTGCGGTGCCCCTCCGGGTGGCTGGGGGAGTCCTCTGCTCCGACCCCACGCTCCGGCTCCGGGCGGCTCGCCATGGCGTCCTCCATGTCGCTCACTCCTTCTTCCTGGTCCTTTTCCCGCTCTCTTCTTCGTGGGCGGTTTCGTTTTCGTTGTCTCTGCCCACCATTAAGGATCAGGAGGCGGATCTCGGCTGCTGACGGACACGTCCTCAAGGGGCCGAGATATTTAGACTGGGCGGCCATTGTCTTTCGCGCTCTTTGGCTTGTTCACGCCCACTTCCACGCCCTTCTTCTTCTCCTGCGCTCTCCTTAGCGCTGTAATGGCGGCGGTTTTGGCGGGAACTTCTGGCGGCAAGTGGCAACACACAGTCCTTGTAATAAAGCACAGTCCAAGCACGATAAATCACAGTTCCAAGGCACACATGACCCGATTCTTCAGGCTTAAGTAGATCCTGTTCGTGACGCCAAGATTTGGAGCGCCCCCACACCGCCGCAGGGCCGAGGGGTACCCGGAGCCGGGCCTCTGGGTCTCAGTCCGGGGGTTGTCACGGTGGCTGGACCCGGTCCGTGGCCCTGTCTGTCAGTGGGGGACGTCCGGTGCAATAAGTCGTGTTGTAACGGTGCAGTTGTGGGGTGCAGGTCGCGGTAAATAACGAGGACACCAGGTTGCAGTCTCTTTACCTCTTTACTGGAGATCTCTGAGTCCTCAGTCCAGAATACGGTTCACCAGGCTGCGCAAATCCGGCCGGTCCAATGGCACTTCCAGAGTTCTCTTCACAGGTGGAAATCGGTGCCTTCCTTCTTAGCGCTATGTGTTGTAGTCCTCCCCTGCTGTGCTTACGGAAAGTACCCCACAACTGTTGTGTCTGTTTCTTAAGTTCCCTCACAACTCGATTAAATGATGTTCTTCTAATCGTCCGTCCCTCCCTGATGTTACGGTTAGAACGGCACCCGTTTGTCGGGTAGGCCTGGAGTTCTTCCGGGACCCTAGAGACGCCCCTCTCCCGCAATTGCCTCCCAAGACTTCATAGGTGATATGTGTTAGACAGCCCGCCTTAAACTGACTGTCCTGCCGCTGTTTAGAGTATTGCTTGAAGCTGAATGTTATAATACTCCCTCGGCGTTCCGGCCACCGGTAGTGCGCCTCAGTAGGGTGTTGCTTCGGTCTTACAGCACGACCCCTACTGGAATTCTCCTATCGCTTGATCTCGTTTCTCACTCAGCACAATCTATCTCGCTTCTAGTCCTTTCTTAGGGCACCGCCGCTATTCTGAGCAGGCACGGTCCCGTAACGTTCTTTCCAATGCCAAGCCTCTGCCAGGATCCCACCCCTGGCAGAGACCCTACTGTCTCTTCCTCCACAACACCCTCTGCCACTGAGTGTTGCTTCGTCCAATCCAGTCAGCTTTCTGATCTAACTTCCTGCCTGACCCCCGGTTTACCCACTATGGTGGGGAGTGGCCTAATGAATAGCACCCTTAGCTCCCCCCGGAGGCCCGGCTGTGAAATGTATTGGTGTCTGTGATACCTGATCAGATGAACTCCTTCAGTGCCATCGAACGCACCATGGCTCCCCATAGTGGCGGAGCCACAGTACTGCAACGACCAGGACTCTGGGGCGCTGCATACCGGTACTCACACAGAGTGATTTAATCTGACAGCTTGACTCGACTGCAGAGGCACAAATGAAGATTCCAGAACAAGGTTTATTTTCAAGATGAATTCTTGTAGTTAGGCACAATTACAGTAGGAAGAAAAAACTATTCTGAACCAGATCTGTGTAAAGATGATGCTAGCAAGATGGATGACATACAATGACTGGGGAATAATAAGGGAGGGGTTACTTACATCAGACATCAGAACTACAGGAAGAGAGGGAGGACAAACCTCTGAAAGGCAAACTGATTACACAGCAGTGTAATAGAAACAAAACAATACCGGGCAAGCTGTAAGAAGAGCCTCCGACCTGATGGCATCCATCGTCCTCTTTTGATTAGTCAGCCTGGATTGATGTACATGTGATGTTGTGCCAGGCTGGCTAATCAAAAGAAGAGCCATGAATGCCATCATGCAAGCACTGGTTCTCGGGTCTCCCGTCCAGACCACAGACTACTGACATGGTCATCAGCTTATGCAAATCGATTTGCATCAACGCTGTTCTTTACCTTCTTCTCTATCTTTGATTTGCTATGATTATGCTCTCTAAGCAGAATATCTATTTTGCAGAACATCTCACCCTCAGCTTCTCATTGCCCTTCTTATCTTGACTTCTACCCAGGGGCGGACATACCATTGGTGCAATCTGTGTATCCGCACGAGAGCCCAAGAGGTAATGGGGCCACTACTACCTTCAAAACAGGTGGAGTTGAGCATCATGTCTATTATACTGAAATGGGCCCATATATTGTTCACAGGGCACAGTCACCTCTGTTGTGAATTTGGATTCTGGGCTCCCCCGGTGGCTACTGGTGGAATTGAACTGGTGTCTTCATCTTCTCTGTTCACCTGTTCCCATCAAGATGTGGGAGTCGCTATATAACCTTGCTGCTCTGTTAGTTGCTTGCCGGTCAACAATGTTATCAGAAGCCTCTCTGTGCTTGTTCCTGCTCCTAGACAACTACTAGATAAGTTGGACTCTTGTCCATGTTTGTTTTTGCATTTTTGTTCCAGTTCACAGCTGTAGTTTCGTTACTGTGTCTGGAAAGCTCTTGTGAACAGGAATTGCCACTCTGGTGTTATGAGTTAATGCCAGAGTTTTAAAGTAATTTCTGGATGGTGTTTTGATAGGGTTTTCAGCTGACCATGAAAGTGTCCTTTCTGTCTTCTGCTATGTAGTAAGTGGACCTCAAATTTGCTAAACCTATTTTCATACTACGTTTGTTATTTCATCTTGATTCACCGCCAATACATGTGGGGGGCCTCTGTCTCCTTTCGGGGTATTTCTCTAGAGGTGAGCTAGGACTAATATTTTCCTCTGCTAGCTTTATTTAGTCCTCCGGCTGGTGCTGGGCATCTAGAATCAACGTAGGCATGCTACCCGGCCACTGCTAGTTGTGCGTTAGGTTTAGTTCATGGTCAGCTCAGTTTCCATCTTCCAAGAGCTAGTTCCTATATATGCTGATGCTATGATCTCTTGCCATTGAGATCATGACAGTTTGACCGGCCCACTAAAGGGTTAAAATCCTTGGCTGAGAAAGGAGAGAAATAAGTAGTCTGCTGATATTTTTTTTTTTTTTTTTTTTTTTCTCTCCTTTGAATGGCTCTGTGTTCACCTGTTTGCAATGGATCTTCAGAGTGTAACTGCAGGTTTGAATAATCTCGCCACGAAGGTACAAAATTTGCAAGATTTTGTTTGTCATGCACCTGTATCTGAGCCGAGAATTCCTTTGCCGGAATTTTTCTCGGGGAATAGATCTGGGTTTCAGAATTTTCGAAATAATTGCAAATTATTTTTGTCCCTGAAATCTCGCTCTGCCGGAGATCCTGCACAGCAGGTCAGGATTGTGATTTCCTTGCTCCGGGGCGACCCTCAAGACTGGGCTTTTTCATTGACACCAGGGGATCCTGCGTTGCTCAATGTGGATGCGTTTTTTCTGGCCTTGGGGTTGCTTTATGACGAACCTCATTTGGAGCTTCAGGCAGAAAAAACTTTGATGTCCCTATCTCAGGGGCAAGATGAAGCGGAAATTTACTGCCAAAGATTCCGTAAATGGTCTGTGCTTACTCAGTGGAATGAGTGCGCCCTGGCGGCGACTTTCAGAGAGGGTCTCTCTGATGCCATTAAGGATGTTATGGTGGGGTTCCCTGTGCCTGCGGGTCTGAATGAGTCCATGACAATGGCTATTCAGATCGATAGGCGTTTGCGGGAGCGCAAACCAGTGCACCATCTGGCGGTGTCCACTGAGAAATCGCCAGAGAGTATGCAGTGTGATAGAATTCTGTCCCGAAGCGAGCGGCAGAATTTTAGACGGAAAAATGGGTTGTGTTTCTATTGTGGTGATTCTACTCATGTTATATCAGCATGCTCTAAGCGCACTAAAAAGCTTGGTAAATCTGTTTCCATTTGCACCTTACCGTCTAAGTTTATTCTATCTGTGACCCTGATTTGCTCTTTGTCATCTATTACCACGGACGCCTATGTCGACTCTGGCGCCGCTTTGAGTCTTATGGATTGGTCCTTTGCCAAACGCTGTGGGTATGATTTAGAGCCTTTGGAGACTCCTATTCCTCTGAAGGGGATTGACTCCACCCCATTGGCTAATAATAAACCACAATACTGGACACAAGTAACTATGCGTATTAATCCGGATCACCAGGAGATTATTCGCTTTCTGGTGCTGTATAATCTACATGATGATTTGGTGCTAGGATTGCCTTGGCTGCAATCTCATAACCCAGTCCTCGACTGGAGAGCTATGTCTGTGTTGAGCTGGGGATGTAAGGGGGCTCATGGGGATGTACCTGTGGTTTCCATTTCATCATCTATTCCCTCTGAAATTCCTGAGTTCCTGTCTGACTATCGTGACGTCTTTGAAGAATCCAAGCTTGGTTCGTTACCTCCGCACCGAGAGTGCGATTGTGCCATAGATTTAATCCCGGGTAGTAAATACCCAAAGGGTCGTTTATTTAATCTGTCTGTGCCTGAACATGCTGCTATGCGTGAATATATAAAGGAGTCCTTGGAAAAGGGACATATTCGTCCATCGTCATCTCCCTTAGGAGCCGGTTTTTTCTTTGTGTCAAAAAAAGACGGCTCTTTGAGACCATGTATTGATTATCGGCTTTTGAATAAAATCACTGTTAAATATCAATACCCATTGCCGTTGCTGACTGATTTGTTTGCTCGCATAAAGGGGGCCAAGTGGTTCTCTAAGATTGACCTTCGTGGGGCGTATAATTTGGTGCGAATCAGGCAGGGGGATGAGTGGAAAACCGCATTTAATACGCCCGAGGGCCACTTTGAGTATTTAGTGATGCCTTTTGGTCTTTCAAATGCTCCGTCAGTTTTCCAGTCCTTTATGCATGATATTTTTCGCGATTATTTGGATAAATTTATGATTGTGTATCTGGATGATATTCTGATTTTTTCGGATGACTGGGACTCTCATGTCCAGCAAGTCAGGAGGGTTTTTCAGGTTTTGCGGTCTAATTCTTTGTGTGTGAAGGGTTCTAAGTGTGTTTTTGGGGTACAGAGGATTTCCTTTTTGGGATATATTTTTTCCCCCTCTTCCATTGAAATGGATCCTGTCAAGGTTCAAGCTATTTGTGATTGGACGCAGCCCTCTTCTCTTAAGAGTCTTCAGAAATTTTTGGGCTTTGCTAACTTTTATCGTCGATTTATTGCTGGTTTTTCGGATATTGCTAAGCCATTGACCGATTTGACTAAGAAGGGTGCTGATGTTGCTGATTGGTCCCCTGATGCTGTGGAGGCCTTTCGGGAGCTTAAGCGCCGTTTTTCCTCTGCCCCTGTGTTGCGTCAGCCTGATGTTGCTCTACCTTTTCAGGTTGAGGTCGACGCTTCTGAGATCGGAGCTGGGGCAGTGTTGTCGCAGAAAAGTTCTGACTGCTCCGTGATGAGGCCTTGTGCCTTCTTTTCCCGTAAATTTTCGCCCGCTGAGCGGAATTATGATGTTGGGAATCGGGAGCTTTTGGCCATGAAGTGGGCTTTTGAGGAGTGGCGCCATTGGCTTGAGGGGGCCAGACATCAGGTGGTGGTATTGACTGACCACAAAAATTTGATTTATCTTGAGACCGCCAGGCGCCTGAATCCTAGACAGGCGCGCTGGTCATTATTTTTCTCTCGGTTTAATTTTGTGGTGTCATACCTACCGGGTTCTAAGAATGTTAAGGCGGATGCCCTTTCTAGGAGTTTTGAGCCTGACTCGCCTGGTAACTCTGAGCCCACAGGTATCCTTAAGGATGGAGTGGTATTGTCAGCCGTTTCTCCAGACCTGCGGCGGGCCTTGCAGGAGTTTCAGGCGGATAGACCTGATCGTTGCCCACCTGATAAACTGTTTGTTCCTGATGATTGGACCAGTAGAGTCATCTCTGAGGTTCATTCTTCTGCGTTGGCAGGTCATCCTGGCATTTTTGGTACCAGGGATTTGGTGGCAAGGTCCTTCTGGTGGCCTTCCCTGTCACGAGATGTGCGAGGCTTTGTGCAGTCTTGTGACGTTTGTGCTCGGGCCAAGCCTTGTTGTTCTCGGGCTAGTGGATTGTTGTTGCCCTTGCCTATTCCTAAGAGGCCTTGGACGCACATCTCGATGGATTTTATTTCAGATCTGCCTGTTTCTCAGAAGATGTCTGTCATCTGGGTGGTGTGTGACCGTTTCTCTAAGATGGTCCATTTGGTTCCTCTGCCCAAGTTGCCTTCTTCTTCCGAGTTGGTTCCTCTGTTTTTTCAAAATGTTGTTCGTTTGCATGGTATTCCTGAGAATATCGTTTCTGACAGAGGGACCCAATTCGTGTCTAGATTTTGGCGGGCATTCTGTGCTAGGATGGGCATAGATTTATCTTTTTCGTCCGCTTTCCATCCTCAGACGAATGGCCAGACTGAGCGGATTAATCAGACCCTGGAGACATATCTGAGGTGTTTTGTGTCTGCTGACCAGGATGATTGGGTTGCTTTTTTGCCATTGGCGGAGTTCGCTCTCAATAATCGGGCCAGCTCTGCCACTTTGGTGTCCCCGTTTTTCTGTAATTCGGGGTTTCATCCTCGATTTTCCTCTGGTCAGGTGGAATCTTCGGATTGTCCTGGAGTGGATGCTGTGGTGGAGAGATTGCATCAGATCTGGGGGCAGGTGGTGGACAATTTGAGGTTGTCCCAGGAGAAGACTCAGCTTTTTGCTAACCGCCGTCGTCGTGTTGGTCCTCGTCTTCGTGTTGGGGACTTGGTGTGGTTGTCTTCTCGTTTTGTCCCTATGAGGGTCTCTTCTCCTAAGTTTAAGCCTCGGTTCATCGGCCCGTATAAGATATTGGAGATTCTTAACCCTGTTTCCTTCCGTTTGGACCTCCCTGCATCCTTTTCTATTCATAACGTTTTTCATCGGTCATTATTGCGCAGGTATGAGGTACCGGTTGTGCCTTCCGTTGAGCCTCCTGCTCCGGTGTTGGTTGAGGGTGAGTTGGAGTACGTTGTGGAGAAAATCTTAGACTCTCGTGTTTCCAGACGGAGACTCCAGTATCTGGTCAAGTGGAAGGGATACGGCCAGGAGGATAATTCTTGGGTGAATGCATCTGATGTTCATGCCTCTGATCTGGTTCGTGCCTTTCATAGGGCCCATCCTGATCGCCCTGGTGGTTCTGGTGAGGGTTCGGTGCCCCCTCCTTGAGGGGGGGGTACTGTTGTGAATTTGGATTCTGGGCTCCCCCGGTGGCTACTGGTGGAATTGAACTGGTGTCTTCATCTTCTCTGTTCACCTGTTCCCATCAAGATGTGGGAGTCGCTATATAACCTTGCTGCTCTGTTAGTTGCTTGCCGGTCAACAATGTTATCAGAAGCCTCTCTGTGCTTGTTCCTGCTCCTAGACAACTACTAGATAAGTTGGACTCTTGTCCATGTTTGTTTTTGCATTTTTGTTCCAGTTCACAGCTGTAGTTTCGTTACTGTGTCTGGAAAGCTCTTGTGAACAGGAATTGCCACTCTGGTGTTATGAGTTAATGCCAGAGTTTTAAAGTAATTTCTGGATGGTGTTTTGATAGGGTTTTCAGCTGACCATGAAAGTGTCCTTTCTGTCTTCTGCTATGTAGTAAGTGGACCTCAAATTTGCTAAACCTATTTTCATACTACGTTTGTTATTTCATCTTGATTCACCGCCAATACATGTGGGGGGCCTCTGTCTCCTTTCGGGGTATTTCTCTAGAGGTGAGCTAGGACTAATATTTTCCTCTGCTAGCTTTATTTAGTCCTCCGGCTGGTGCTGGGCATCTAGAATCAACGTAGGCATGCTACCCGGCCACTGCTAGTTGTGCGTTAGGTTTAGTTCATGGTCAGCTCAGTTTCCATCTTCCAAGAGCTAGTTCCTATATATGCTGATGCTATGATCTCTTGCCATTGAGATCATGACACACCTCTTCAGTCTGTGTCTGCCCTGATCTAGCAAATAGCAACACTTCTTCCTCCCAGCAGCATGTTTTCTGCAATCCTATCCTGCAGCATCTCTCTCCTTTTGTAGAAAAGCCTCCCCAGAGTGAATTCAGAGGCATAGTTATTGTCACGACTCTGTTGTCCGGTGACCCGGGACCAGGGGCTCCTTCCCTCTCCCTAACAAGAGGGGGTGCCCTGGCTCACCCTGTTTCCCGGTTTACTTCTCAAGGTGAAGATGCTAGGGCCACATACCTTGCCTTATCTCCTGAATCCACCCTTCGTCTATACCATTCCCCCACCAAGGGAAGAGGGAAGTAGTTATGCACCGTAGTACACCAACCAGACGAACAAGGTAACATGAACAGGGTAAACAGAAAGAACCAGGTATACAAATAATCACTCACATATAACAGAGTAATAAACTGGGGAGTGGAGGATGGGGTAAAACAAAAGTAGGAAAAGGAAAGGGAATTATCACACTTATTAAACCAATCAACAGTCACAGATAAACCCACCAAACTCCTCATATAACCACCAAACAACTATCCTCCCAGCTATGCAGCATAAGCTATCTCTGACAATGTGTGCCAGTCAGGACCCAGATTATATAAGGGATATGAGTGGCTAACAGTGCTCAGCTGAGGGTCCTAGCTCCCAGAGCTCCCAACATGGCCGATTAACCCCTGTACTGCTAAAAGAAACTTTCACCATTTAAAAAGAAGGTAAAGTGCTTCTTTTCAGGAATAGGAGCAATTAGACGCTGTGGTCTTCTGCCTCTCTCTCTCGTGGTAACCTCGTGACAGTTATAGGGGGCAAGAGTTACACCAAAGCTTTGATGTCTCAGTGGAGGTCACATTACAAATATTCCATCTGTGCTTAACAGCTGCTGGCTCAATTTTTCCTTGAAAGAGCAGGATGTCTAAAATCCAATTCTCAGACACATAGGACATTTGGCAGATCACTTGAGAGAAAGGATTGTCTTCTGCTGACTTACTGTACATGGACTTCATAAGTTCAAAGATGGCTGTATGAAATTTCAACAAAATCTGACAAATATTTATAGTATAGGTAGGGAAAGAAGAGTCAAGAATTTTGTATTTCAACCCGATTCTCTGTCCAAGTGGAGGGTAAGGCGTCTCATAGCCACTTCTCTTTGGTTATCCATTGGCACAAATGTTCGGTAAAAGATGAGTCAAGCATGTTGTATGTCAACCTAATTCTCTGTCCTAGTGGAGCCTAAGGTCTCTCGTAGCCACTTCTCTTCCATCCATTATCCACTGGCAGATGTTAGAGAAAAGATGGGTCAAGCTCGCTGTATGTCAATGCAATTCTCTGTCTTACTCCGCTCTTGGAGCGTCTTCTCTTCCATTATCCATTGGCAGACTTTGGGGAAAAGATACAGTAGGTCAGGCTTCTTGGCTTTGAACACTATTTTTTGCCCTAATGGCAGCTAAGGGGTCTGGTAGCCTCTTCTCTTCCGTTATCCATGGGCACATGTTGTGAAAAAGAAGGGTCAAGCTTGTTGGTATGTCAATTAAATTCTCTGTCCTAGTCGGTGCTAAGGGATCTTGTAGCCTCTTCTCTTCCGTTTTCCATGTGCAAACTTTGGGAAAAAGATTGGTCAGGCTTGTTGGCTTTAAACATTATTCTCTGTCCTAGCCTGAGATAAGTGATGTGGTCTCCTGCTTCTCTCCCAAAACCTATTGAATAAACCACCCAGCCTCACCGATACTTTATCAGAGCAGTCCTATATCATTAGCAGCTCAGTATCCTCCACTCTTTAATCCAACAAGGATGTATCAATCTCAACAGAAGGAGGTAAAGCCAGCAATCAATGGATCGCGCTCACCTCCATCTGCCAGATAAAGCACTACCTTTCATAAATTACAATCTTACTGGCTTAAGTATCGTCGTGTCGAAATTATATCTCAAGAGCTTGGGAGGGCACATGTCAACAGCGACAACGCATCCAGCTGGTAAACACTTTCACGTTGCTAATTAACATCAAGGAAATGATTGGTTGCTTTCGAGAAGGCGTTGAGCTTTTCATCTCTTGATGCAAAACCGTGTATCAGCGGCAACACGAATCCTATTTAATTCTAAGCTCCTTAAAGCATGAAAGATGCGAACAAGATTAATAAGTAGCAACAGGGAAGGAGAAAATGATAAGAGAGAGATAGAGAAGGCTTCGAGGAAGGATTAGCTTCCTTAATGTGTCCTGCCTTGGGCGATGATGCTATGGAGATACCAACCAGAGACATAATATTGTATATGGTTCACCTGAAGATACAGGACTCCAAGAAGGTACAAACTAATTTGAAGACTATAACTACTGAGAAAATTCAACTCCCAGCAAATAATCATTAAAAGCTATCACCTAACTAAAGGAGATGTGAAATCTTGTAGACTGTTTTGGATCAAGCCTCCGAGACCACCACCAATCCGCCGAACCAGGTTTGGAAATGACTAGTGATGAGCGAACATGCTCGCCACTACTCGTTACTCGCCCGGGTATCACTATGCTCGGCGTACTCGGCGAGCAGTGAGCACTTCCGGTATTATTCGGTGGTAACTGGTGTCTCCACCCAGCAGTTTTGGCGGACTTCAGAGACCCAATCACAGTGCAGGGATTGTCTGCCAGGCCATGAAACGTCGCAGCCATCTTTGTTGTGGTCGTGCAGTGATTGGCTGGGCCATACGGCATCATCCCGAGTATAAGAGACCCGGCGCCGCCCTGCTCGCCGCATCTGCTCCGGATTCAGCAAGAGTAGGGAGATCTGCTGCCGAGATAGGGTCAGAATCGTGGTTTTACAGTTAGTGTAGGTCTGCAACTCTTAAATCCACAACTTCTGAGAAACCAACAGTCCTTTTTAGGGCTAATTCGTGGGTCCCGATATTGCAGCGCTAGGCAGGCAGGGCACAGCATATCCACATCAGTGCAAGGCCTGCAGGCACTGTATGTGCGTCCATGGCTCCCACTGCATCCCTCCCAAAGCTCCATAACTGCCTGCTGCTGCAGCTATTTTACTGTCTATATACCTTTTTTTTTTTTTTCAAAAAATTCCCCTCCCCCCCCAAAAAAAATATACAGTTTGTTCTGTCAGACTGAGGCCTGTTGAAAAGTTATAGTTTGTCAGGCATACGTAGCATAGTTGTGTGTGCTACCCTTGTGCCCCGTGTTTTTTTTGGAGGTGTTTTAAAATCATCAAAAAAGGCCTCATATATCTGCGTGCTTCAAGTTTGGTCATTGGAGGCCGGTGTACTTATTTTTCGGCTGTCTGATACTCAAATTCTATACAGCACTATTTCGCATTAAAAAAAATTGAAAGGCCACAGATTTGCCAGTGTGGTATTTCCGTTACAGCCGTCATATATCTCTGTGCTCCAAGTTTGGGCATTGGAGGCCGGTGTACTTATTTTTTGGCTGTGTGATACTCAAATTCTATACAGCACTATTTCGCATCCAAAAAACTTCCAAGGCCACAGATTTGCCATTGTGGTATTTCCGTTACAGCCGTCATATATCTCTGTGCTCCAAGTTTGGGCATTGGAGGCCGGTGTACTTATTTTTTGGCTATGTGATACTCAAATTCTATACAGCAATATTTTGCATAAATTAACTTTAAAAATGAAAAAAAAAAATTGAATACAGTCCGTTAGGTTAGGCTGAGGCCTACCTGGTGTTTGGGTTTGAAAAATCATAGATTTGCAGGCATACTGATCACATATTATTTCGCTACTAATAAAGACATTTGTGTTGAGCATTTGAAATAATGCAATAGTCCATTTAAAATGGTTAAGGCAAGGGGCAAGGGACGGGGAAGTGGTCATGATGCTGATGGTGCATCCAGAGGACGAGGCCGTGGCCAAGGTGAAAGTGGGCAACAACAAAGACCCACATCTTCTCGCTCGACCTTCCTGTCTCAGTTTCTAGGGGACCGCAGCACACCACTATTGAAGCCAGAGCAGTGTGAAACGGTTGTTGGTTGGATAGCGGATAATGCTTCCAGTCACTTAGCTACCACCTTGTCTTCCACACGGTTAAGTCTGAGTAGCTGTGAGTGTGGCCAGGATATTCCTCACCCTGATCCTCCTTCCTCCCACCATGCCGAGTGCCCTGAGACAACTGATCCCACACTTGGACACTCTGAAGAGCTGTTCAGTTTTCCATTTCAAGATTCAGAAATCTCTGCCGGTCAACTTGAAGTGGGGAAAGATGAGATTGCACGTAGAGCTGCCCAAAGCTTTGACCAGCCCCGGTCACACAAAGGCGATGGTGGGAAAGTGTCAGAAGAGGTGGACGATGATGAGACACAATTGCCAGAAAGTCAGGAGGAGGAACAGGGTGCGGATGTGGAAGACGAGGTGGTGGATGACACAGTGACTTACCCAACCTGGCAGGAGGACATGCAAAGCGAGGACAGCAGCACAAATGGGGAAGGAGCCATATCCCCCCAACAAGCAGGAAGCAGCAGTGTGGTGGCCACAGACAGAAGGCGTACATCCGTTCCCCGTAACACCAACATGAGTGAACTTGCCATTCCACCTGTGAGGTTTTCCCAAGTCTGGCTATTTTTTAAAGACTGCTGATAACCCCAAACAGGCCATTTGCAGCACCTGCCATTCCCGCATCAGCAGGGGTAGCAAGACAACCAGCCTGACCACCACCAGCATGATAAGGCACATGCAAGCAAAGTACCCAACTTTGTGGGCCGAACCCCAGGCTCCAGGACCACTGCCTGCTGGTCACACCACTGCTTCTTCCACTGCTTTGCGTAGAAGCCAATCCCCAGTACACTGTGCATGTGAAGATGCCTCTAGCCCTGCACCTGTTGTGGCCCACAGTCAAGCAGCACCATCAGCAAGCGTGTCCACGTCCTTGTCCCAGCACAGCGTTCAGTTGTCTATAACCCAGTCTATGGAACACAAGCGGAAATACCCAGCCAACGCCCCACAGGCCACAGTCCTCAATTCTAATATTTCTCTTCTGCTTGCACTAGAAATGCTGCCTTTTAGGCTTGTGAACATGGAAGCTTTCCGCAACCTGATGGCGGCAGCCATCCCAAGGTACTCGGTCCCCAGTAGCCACTATTTCTCCCAGTGTGCCATACCGGCATTACACCAGCATGTGTCCCACAACATTACCTGTGCCCTCAACAATGCTGTTACTGGGAAAGTCCACCTAACCACAGACACGTGGACAAGTGCTTGTGGGCAGGGACGGTACATCTCAATGACGGTACACTGGTTTAACATAGTGGAAGCCGGGACCCAGTCGGACCTTGGGATGGAACACATCCTCCCCATGCCGAGCATTGCTGTCCCTACTTCAATCAGGGTTGCCCCCACAGTCTACAGCTCCTGCACCTCCTCCTCCTCCTCTTCATCCTCCATCTCTGAAATTAACACATCAGTCAGAAGCTGGAAGCACTGCAGCACTGCCTCAGCCAAGCAGCAACAGGCTGTGCTGAAGCTAATCTGCATAGCTGACAAACTGCACAATGCAGAAGAGTTATGGACAGCGCTGATAGAGCAGTCAGATGTTTGGATGACACCACTGAACCTACAGCCAGGCATGGTCGTGTGTGACAATGGCCGTAACCTGGTGGCAGCTCTGCTGTTTGTCATTGTAAAATATTAAGGTTTACTGAAACTCTGCCTGTGGTGGTTTGATCTAAATCCATGTGGCTTTTATTTTCTAGGGGTTTATGGCCCCTCGTCTGATGACTCCATGATATCTCAGTTTCATCCAACCTTGAAAAGTGGCCACTTGAAGGTCTGGGTGAAACTAGAGTTACTACATAGTGTAAATCACTATATAAGACCAGAGAAACATGACTAAGACAGATGCCAAAACTGGGGTACCTGTACATGTACAGTGTGCTGATACCTGCATAATTTGGGACGCCCATGCAGTGTAGGTAATCTCCCAGGGGTTCTCTGTCTTGCTGTTGCTTCTCGGATATTCCAGATGGATGATATTTAAAAGCCTCTTGGTGATGATCTAAGTAGACTGTATGAAGTTAATCTTCATATATACGTAATCAGTATATTTATGTAATCCTTATATGTACTTATTAACCTTTGTATGTTATTGTTAATATAACAAAAATGTACGCACTCACACTATTCAATCTTAATATTCCTTGAATTTTGTAGTTTGTAATGAAATTGCTTTGTATTGCAAGGATTAGCCTTTTTTAAAGCCGCATCTGAACCTTAGTGTTAAAAACATGGCTAAGACAATTGCCAAATTCTCTTGTAAATAATTCTGCAAAGAGAGAACCATCATACCATTAAAAAATACGAATGGATTTTCATAGGCCCATCCAGTATGTGGGTTCCAAGGTGTAATGGGGGGCATATGACTATGCAGCAGGGCTCGCCTTCCTGCCAATGTATAAAACAAGAGTATGGAGCACAAAATTCATATTGTGAAGTGGATTTTCATGGGCCCATGCACTATGTGGGTTCAAAGGCTTATTGGGGTGCATATGAATTGGTAGCAGGGCAGGCCTTGAATTCAATGCAACACTTTTTCAGGAGTCCCCCCTGGACATCTTATGACAGGGGTATTGTGGTGCATTGTAATTCTTGGCAGCCCATCCACTCACAGCATAGGCTACAACAGCTTAGGAGACCCACTGTTTCACAATGGCCCTTTAAGAAGATTAATGCCGCCTGATGCACCAGTAAAAATAGGCCCTGTGACTTTAAGAGTCCCTCCTTCGTAAATGAAACAAGATGGTTCTGCTTATGTGTCACACCCCACATGGCCAGCTAGGGGTGTTACATGTTACAATAACATTTCCCAGTGAATGCATTTGTAGTGGTTGAAAGCAATGTTAAAGTTGAAAAACGCTTCAAAAACACTGCGTCTGAACTAAGCCTAAGTGGGAGAGGAACATTTCAGACTGGGGTTAAATATTTGGCCTTACAGGCAAGTCATTAACCTGCAAAGGATGTACCTTGACATATTTCCAAGCAAAACCCGTTTTGGTTTTGTTTTCATATGTTTTTTGTGGCACCGGGAAAAATGGCCTGAATCTCGGAAAAAAATGATGAAAGCTGTGAACTAGGAGTCAGGAATGCTTCCAGGGGCGATCCCCATGAGGTTCCTGTGTCATTTGAGCTGTGTTTCCATCATTTTCAGAGGTTTTAAGACCTTAAAAGGACCCCTGGGGGGATCGCGGTAAAAATACTCGGGTCTCCCATAGACTTACATTGGGCTCATTGTTCTGGCCGAGTACCCGAGTATTCCAATCTGCTCGACCCGAGCAACGAGCACCCGAGCATTTTAGTGCTCGCCCATCACTAGGAATGACCCATCAGAATGAAGCAGCAGCCATGCATGTACTCCGCCACTCCAGTATATGGGAATGATGGAGATATCTGACTACAGAATGAATTGAGCGATTGCATGCATGGAGGACCAGCGAGGGCCCCAACGATCCCAAGGTGGTCATTGTTTGTGATGAGAAAATAGCCCTTTCAGATTTTTTTTCCAGTTCAGAAAGTTGGTGATAATTCATTTCCTAATATATTTTATAGAAGTCAGAGCTCATATTTCCTGTATAGACACAGGATCAATTCGGATTGCCTATGGACACAACTAGGAGGCGCTCTGGAGCCGATTGGGTACATTGTATATATTCCATTAGCTCAATAATAAATAATCTCAATTAAGCTCCTTCTAGTTACTGCTCGAGGCAGAAATTTCATCAAACTCCGTCCATGCTCAACCCCATAAAATTATATTTTAAGCATTTGATCAGTACATAATATTAGACCATAAATGAAATGAGGTTAAAAAAGATAATTTTATATTTTACACCAATAATCTTTAACTTTGACTATTTTGAAAGTACAACTCCCATCACAGTGGCTGGAAGTTCTCGGATGCAGCTGGATGTGAAGTACAAAGGCACAGTCACTATAGAAATGACGTTCCGGTTCCAGTATCAGAGAATTTCCGGCACTGGTAAGAGTTGATTGGTGGGGGTGCCGGGTGTCGCACCCCCACCGATCAGATACTGATGACCTATATTGAACATTAGCCATCAATAAAAAAGTAGTGGCCAACCTCTTTCAGTTAAAAGGGACGTAGAGATGTCATTGAAGGGGGTCTCTTACTTGGGGATCCCCTTGAAAGGCTCGTCATTTGAATGCTTCTTCGGCAGTACTTCTGGCTGATAGGGCTTTCCGCAAATATTAGAAATTAGATTTCTTTACGGTTCACCCAAATAAACCCGTTCATTTTGATGTTGGAGATAATTTTGGAGTCATTATTGCTTCAATCGTTCCATAGAGTCAAACTCTAAAAATGGGTGGAATGTATGACTGCAGAGCAATGTATTCTTACTTACAATGTAGAGCCTAATAATGCAACTTCACCCTGCAATGTATCCCTTCACTTTTCCTATGTGGTCTTTTCAGGACAATGGAGAGTTCCGTACAGATGAACGCAGATCCCACTGCTGGTCAGGGATTAAACATTTCTTGCACATGCACTTATTTCATTTTCTTTTATCGCCCATTAACAGTATCGCGATCATGTATTTTATTTGCAGGCCATCGCATCTTTAACACCTTCACCACCCCCGAGCCTGTTTTCACCTTCATGACCCGGCCAAATTTTACAATTCTGACCACTGTCACTTTATGTGGTAATAACTCTGGAACGCTTCAACGGATCCCACTGATTCCGAGTTTATATTTTCATGACATATTGTACTTTATGATAGTGGTAACATTTCTTCGCTATGACTTGCACTTATTTGTGAAAAAAATGAAAATTTGATGAAAAATTCACAATTTTTTCAATTTTCAAACTTTTAATTTTTATGCCATTAAATCAGAGAGTTATGTCACACAAAATAGTTAACAAATAGCATTTCCCACATGTCTACTTTACATCAGCACAATTTTTGAAGCATAATTTTTTTGTTAGAAGGGTTAAAAGTTGACCAGCTCATTTTTCCAACAAAATGTACAAAACCATTTTTTAGGGATGACCTCACATTTGAAGTGACTTTGAGGGGCCTGTATGACAGAAAATAACCAAAAGTGACACCATTCTAAAAACTGCACCCTTCAAGGTGCTGAAAACCACATTCAAGAAGTTAATTAACCCTTCAGGTTCTTGACAGGATTTTTTGGAATGTGGAAGGAAATAATGAACATTTAACTTTTTGTCGCAAAAAAATTACTTTAGACCCAATTTTTTATTTTTGCAAAGGTGACAGGAAAAAATGGACCCCAAAATTTGTTGTGTAATTTCTTCTGAGTAAGCCGATACTGCATACATGGAGGAAAACCACTGTTTGGGCGCACGGCAGAGCTCGGCATGGAAGGAGCGCCGTTTTAATTTTTGAATGTAAAATTTGCTGGAGTAATAAGCAGACACCATGTTGCGTTTGAAGATCCCCTGATGTGCCTAAACAGTGATAACCCCCACAAGTGACACCATTTTGTAAACTAAACCCCTCAGGGAACTTATCTAGATGTGTGGTGAGCACCTTGAATCCCCAGGTGCTTCACAAAAGTTTGTAATGTTAAGCCGTGAAAATTTTAAAAAAATAGCATTTTGCCCATAAAAATATTTTTAGCCCCAAATATTACATTTTCTCAAAGGTAATAGGGAAAACTGCACCATACAATTTATTGTTCAATTTCTCCTTAGTACGCACATACTCCATATATGGGGGGAAACTACTGTTTGGGCGCACGGCAGGGCACGGAAGGGAAGGAGCACCATTTGACTATTTGAATGCAACATTTGCTGGAATAATTTGCAGTTGCCATGTTACATTTGGAGAGTCCCTGATGTGCTTAAACAGTGGAAACCCCCCACAATTGACACCATTTTGGAAACTAGACCCGTCAGGAAACCTGTCTAGATGTGTGGTGAGGATCTTGAACCCCCAGGTGCTGTACAGAAGTTTATAACAAGCCGTGAAAATAAAAAAATCTAATTTTTCCCACAAAAATATTATTTAGCCTCAATTTTTCTATTTTCACAAGGATAGCAGGAAAAATGTACCACAAAATTTGTTGTACAATTTCTGTGAAGTACCCAGATACACCATATGTGGGGGTAAACTACTGCTTAGGCTCACAGCAGGGCTCAGAAAAGTGACATTTTGGAACATAAACTTTAATGGAATGGTCTGCCGGTGTCATGTCTCATTTCGAGAGCACCTGATGTGCCTAAATAGTGGAAGATCCCCACAAGTAACACCAATTTGGAAGCTAGACCCTTCAAGGAATATATCTAGATGTGAGGTGAATACCTTGAAACCCCAGCTGCTTCACAAAAGTTTATAAAATGGAGCAGTGAGAATAAAAAAAAATCAAAATTTTCCCACAAAAATGTTTTAGCCCCAATGTTTTATTTTAACAAGGATAGCAGGAGAAAATGGACACCAAAATTTGTTGCGAAATTTCTCATGAGTACGCCGATACCCCATATGTGGTCGAAAAACTACTTTTGAGGCATAGAGCAAAGCTCAAAAAAGAAGAAGCACCATATTGGGGTTCACATTTTGCTGGCCTGGTTTGAGGGGGCCATGTCACATTGGCATAGTCCCTGAGGGGCTAGAAGAGCTGAACCCACCCATAAGAAACCCTATTTTACAAACTACACCTCTCAATGAATTTATCTAGGGGTGCAGTGATCATATTGACACCATAGCTGGGTCACAGAATTTTATACCATTGGGGAATGAAGAAAAAAATAATTACATTTTACCATCAAAATTTTGTTTTGGCCCCAGATTTTTCATTTTCTCTTTGTGAAATGTGTAAAAATGGCACCAAAATGTGTCCCACAATTTCTGCTGAATGCAGAAATACCCTAATTGTGGCTGTACAGTACTGCTTACACACAAGGTGAGACTCAATTTACAAATAGCGCTCAGTCCCTCCCGAGTCTTGTCTTATGGCTAAGCAGTACTGTTATACAAGAGGCATCCTGGGGCTCAGAATTTTCTATAATAGTTTGCACACTCCATATACAGAGCCCCTAAGTGCTAGAGAGCAAAATCAATTTTGAATCCAGAAACAGGCAGCAGTGGATGTTACTGAGTGAAAATTGCAAACTGCTGTTGTAGTGACGAGTACGTTATGCCCTGTTCATGCAATTATAAATTGGGCGAGCTTTCATCGCTACAGAAATGCCAAACATGTGGGCACTAACTGCGGTTTAGGCAAACTGGGGCTCAGAAGGGAGGGGGCATTTGGATTTGGGAGCACAGAATTTGCTGAATTTCTTTTGGAAGGTGAGGAGCCATTTAGTTTTTCCAGAGACTTTGTACTACCAGTTACGTGGAAGTTCCCTAAATTTCCGATGATGGACCTGAGTGGGGACTTGCTTTTTTGTGGATTGAGTTGAGCTTTTATTAGGAACATTTTACATAATGATTGGGATCACAATTATCCGATGCTCTACACTGAGCACTCACATCGGGATTTCCCTTTAAATTTTCAAGTGACGTGAATCTCTGAGGGATACATTGACTATAATGAGGCTGCAGAGTTACTCTGGACTCCATCTGACCTCTGTTCAGCAGTGGTCTTTTTTTCAGAGGTGCACAAAACTGTGGCTGACGGCACTTTTATGCAATCCTGAAAAGACAGACACCGCCAGATCACAGGTCAGACAGCATGCACATGGTCTCCATCTGCCTCATTATAGGGAATCTTCCACTTGAGGTTTTGTCTCAATTACGTATTTTAGAGATTTACATGGAAACCTCAGTGTAAGCGCTCAGCGTAGCGTGCAGGATAAAAGTGTGCCAAGCCTAACTATGATCTTTGTGGAGCAGAATGAACAAATCAACAGCAGGTGAAGAATTGGTTTTATTTATTTATTATGCCTTTCCTCGTGCGACTTAAGTCATTAAGCGACTTTATTCTTCGCGTCAGTGCGATTACAGCAATACCAGATTTATATAGATTTTGACTGCTGTCACACACAAAAAGCGCTAAATGACGCTTTATATTGCAAAAACTATTTTTTTGCATCACCATATTTTGAGAGCTATCATTTTTCCATATTTTTGTCCACAGAGTCATGTGAGGGCTTGTTTTTTGCGGGAAGAGTTGACATTTTTATTAGTACCATTTTAGGGCACATGACATATTTTGATCGGTTTCTATTCTGATTTTTGGGAGGCAGAATGAACAAAAAACAGCATTTCAGGAATAGTTTTTTTGTTCTATTTTTATGCCGTTCCGTATGTGGTAAAATTAATAAGGCAGTTTTACTCTTTGGGTCAGTACAATTACAGCAATACCCAATTTATATTGTTTTTATGTTTTGGCACTTTTACACAAAACTATTTTATATAAAAAATAATTATTTTTGCATCGCTTTAGTCTGAGAGCTTTTTTATTTTTCTGCTGATGGAGCTGTATTGCGGCTTGATTTTTTACAGGACAAGATGACATTTTCAGCTATATAATTTTTATTTAAATTCGTCTTTTTGATTGGGTTTTATTCCACTTTTTGTTCAGCAGTATGATGATAAAGCATTGTTTTTTGCCTTATTTTATTTTTTATTTTTTTTACAGTGTTCATTAACGGGGTTAACTAGTCGGACAGTTTTATCAGTCGGGTCATTTCGGAAGTGGCGATAGACAATATGTGTAGTTTTAGTGTTTATTTAATTTTTTTTCCATAATAATATTTATTTATGGGTGCAATTTTTTTTTATTATTATTTAAAAAAAAATGTTTTTGCAACTTTTTTTTTTTTTGCTTTTTTTCTTAGACCCACTGTGGGACTTTTACTTTCTGCAGTCTGATTGCAGTTATAAGGTATAGCACAGCAGGAGCATTTATATACCCTATAGCCTGTCAGCCCTGCAACACAAGTTAGTTAGATCATGCACTGTGCATGTTCTAGTGCCTGGTGAGACGGTTTGTCTCCGATCCAAGGGCAGTGGGGATTTCTTCCCTCTGCCGGGTCGCTAAATGCTGCAATCGCATTTAGGGGGTTAAAGTGCCAGGAGTGGTGTCAGAATCAGCTGACACCCGGCGGCGGTCGCCTTACCTACAGCCCTCAAGCACTGGCAATCACCATGATGTACAGTATATATATAAAAGTGATAACTCGATGATCAATGGGGGTCCCACCACCAGGACGTTCACCACTCCTGTGAACAGAGCTCTGAAGCGAATGTGCAACCATTGCTCCATTCACTGTCCATGGAGCTGCCATAGATGGCTGAGTGCTATACTCGGCTATCTTCAGCAGTCCAATAGACAATGAGTCTTGTTCTTGGGTTATAAACAGTGGCAATGTGAAAACGCCTGGGGCTTTAGGGCTAGTGGTGGTTTGCTGATGTTGTACCATGGCATTGCCCAGCTGCTCAACGTTTCACTATTTTACCCCTCTGCAGCCCTTATCTCTAATTTTTAGTTCTGTAGTGGCTGGAGACTATCTGCTATGATGTCTCCTATGCACAACACAAACAGACATGAGGGATTCCTGCTCCCCTATCTCAAAGTAAGATCAGAAGCAGCAGCAACACCATAGAAGGCATTATAGCAGAACTCAGCAGTGTATCTGTGAGTCCAGCATGTTAATGTATCTCTCTGACTATTTCTCTCACTCTGCTCTCCTTTCCTTCTTAGACTTCTATAGACACCTGTAATCTGACTCCTCACTGAGCTGGCAGTCCTTTTATTTTGACGAACAGACAGATTTATAGCAGTTTTACAGCGTGAATGATGAGTTCAGGAGACAGGGGTAAGGAGAAGAAGTGGCTCGTAGGTGGTTAAAGAAGAAGACTTCTTTGAAAAGATATATTTAAAAATGGATTGAAATTAAGTTTGTTTAAACAAGAGTAACCATTGAAAAGTGATGAGTATGCAGAGTAACTGACTTTTCATTGACTGTTTATGAGTAGAGATGAGCGAATTTGTTCTGAAAACTACCGCCAACCTCAAATTCAGCACGAACGTTGCATATTCGGATTCGTGTTCGGACTCCCGATTTTTTTTTTCCTTAAAATCTGCAAAAATCGGCCAAAGTTTGGTAAATGACCAAGTTCACTCAGGGCTCTTTAAGACTTCATATTTTCCAGTAGCAGCACAGGCAGCAAAACGTTGCGCACACGTGCACGCTGATGGCACCCATGTGTCATCAGTGTGACACATATCAGCGTCTGGAAATCAGCGATACTGTTTGCGCTGTTCACCGGCGCCTGGTGCTGAAGAAGACAGCTCACATCACTGTCCCCTACTCGCACTGAGATCACCACTAGCGAGCAACAAAGCTGAGAGTTGTATTCAACTGTTAATAGAGAGCAGGTTGCGGCTGATGGGAGTATTCATCAGCCACCGCCTGTGCTGTAAATAAATATATTAAAAAATGACATGGATTCCCCTGTATTTTTTATATAGCCAGCCAGACAAAACTGACAGGTGCAGGCTGCAACCATCAGCGTCAGCTTCAGCAATGTTGGTTATCAAGAATGGAGAGGTTTTTAATTATTTAAATAAACAATTTTTTAAAACGGTGTGGGGTTCGCCCCCATTTTTGACAACCAGCCAAGCTAAAGCAGAGAGCTGGGGACTGGTATTCTCAGGCAGGTAAGGGGCCATGGATATTGACCCCCCACCTTAAAATAGCAGCCTGCAGCGGTCCAGAAATGGTGTCTTGTCCGGCTCTTACCATTTCCCCTGTTGCGGTGGGAATTGTGGTTCATACTTGTGGGGTTGATGTCACCTTTGTATTGTCAGGTGACATCAAGCCCATGGCTTAGTAATGGAAAAGCATCTATAAGACACCTATCCATTACCAATCCTATAGTTATATTGTAAATATAAACACAGCCAGAATTAATTCTGTTACAGCAGACATTGGCTTCTGTGGGTGATGACGCCATAAATATGGTATAATTTAGATTCATTAAAGGAGTCTGTGTCATTCTTTCAATTAAAGGACTTTATTATGGGTGTGTGTGTTTTTATACAATATAAGTAAGAGGTTAGCAATCGGAACATTTTATAGACGCATCTCCATTACTAACCTCTGGGCTTGATATCACCTGACAATATAAATATTGTCTCTTTCACAGAATATTAACATCAGCTCCCAGCCATCGGCTTTCCTTCTACTGATCACGAAAATTACAGTGGACCTCCAGGCGTTTTTTTTTTTTTTTCAATTACTATTTCAACAAGAACAGTAAGGTCACCTGGGTTCATAGCAGCTGTTTCTCTTGTTTTGCAAGTGCCAGTGCTGGACTGATGAACGGCTGCAAGCTCGGCACTCAGCATTCAACAGTCCGGCACTGTAACTACCTTGAGATCCAGTGGCTTGAACTCAGTTAACCTTTAAGGTTACCAGACTTCAAAGGCATCAGAACTCCTGGCAGCTGCAATACCTGGAAACCTCATATGAAACTTTGAGGGACATTTTAGGGTTACTGAATTTTCTGCTGCAACACCTGAAGGCTGTAAAATAAGGTTAACTTGGGTTCGTATTTTACTGTGCTTGTTAATAAATAAAAAAAAAAACAGAGTGGGGTCCCCGTAGTGTTCATAAACAGCAGAGGGAAAGCCGACGTCTGGGAGCTGATTTTAATATTCTGGGAAAGAGACAATATTCATAACTGTTACCAGGCTATTAATATCAGCTCACAGCTGTATACTTAGCCTTTGCTGGTTATTATGAGGGATCCCCCACAAAAATTGGCATGGGGTTCCTCTGTATTATTGATAACCAGCCAGGCAAAACTGACAGCTGCGGGCTGAAACCCTCAGTTGTCAACTTCATCAAGGTTGGATAAGAATAGAGGGGTCACTACGCCGTATATTATAATTATTTAAATAAATAATTTAAAAAAACGGTGTGGGGTCTGCCCCATTTTTTACTACCAGCCAAGCTGAAGCTGATAGCTGGAGGTTGGTATACTCAGGCTGGTAAGGGGCTATAGATATTGCCCCCAGCCTAAAAATAGCAGCACCCAGCGGCCCAGAAATGGCGCATCTGAGATCAGCGCTGCAGCGCAAGACTTTTTCTCATTATAGTTGTGGTGATCTCACTGAGGTCACCGCAGTTCATTGGCCGGGCTCGGAATGCAGCTTCAGTGATGACAGAAACTTTGATGATGTCACCACTAGTCACTGATGCTGTGCTGGCAGCAGCTCATTCCTCAATGGTTCTCAGCCTGGACGGTCGCATCTTAGAACCGTCCAGGTTGAAAACGGTTTATCCCCAGACATGGATTATGGCACGGGACAGAATGATGGATAGGTGAGGGATATGATTGTTTTTTATTTTGGTTTTATTATAAGATACCATGGCTTCAGTGGAATGGGCGATGATGTGAGTGTGGTTTAATTTAGATTCATTAAATGAGTCTGTGTCATTCTTTCAATTAAAGGACATTATTCTGGCTCTCAATTACTAAGCCATGGGCTTGATGTCGCAGGAGAATGCAAAGGTGACATCAACCCCACAAATATGAACCTCACTTGACACTGCCACAAGGCAAGTGGGCAAAGCGCCACAATTGGCGCATCTAACAGAGGCCCTTTCCTGGGGTGGCTGTGGGCTGCTATTTTTAGGCTGAGGGCACCAATATCCATGTCCCCTTTCCAGCCTGAGAATACCAGCCCCCAGCCGTCAGCTTTAGCTTGGCTGGTGGTCAAAAATGGGATGGGTCCCCATGCCGTTTTTTTAAATTATTTATTTACCTAATTAAAAAAACAACATGGGGATCCCTTTATTCTTGATGACCAGCCTTGCTAACACTGACAGCTGAGGGTTGCAGCCTGCACCTGTCAGTTTTGCTTGGCTGGTTATCAAAAATACAGGGGAACCCACTTCAGTTTTTTCTAATTATTTATTTATAGCACAATTGTTGGTTCAATTGATGCCACTTTTCCTGGTGTCTGCCCTCAATTTTAGCTGTTTTGCCAGCTTTTTGGCCCCCTGAAGATGTTGTCTATGCGTTTGGTTTTGCCTCCCACTGCAGTCAATAGGGTTCAACTATATTCGGTGAAACATTCGGCGAACATGTTCATCGAACATCGGGACGTTTGCCAATCCAAACCGAACTAAACCTTAAAAGATTTGCTCATCTCTAGTTATGAGCTCTTGGTAGAAATATATCAATGTCTATGACACTATGGTCTCTGAGCTAGTCTGTGGAGACTGAGTGCTAGGTTGTCTCCCATACACAGCACACACAGACATGAGAAACTCCTGCTCTCCTATCTTTATGTGTGTTTAGATGCAGCAGCATGAAAAATATTATATGGCATTACTGAGCAGTGTAACTGTTAATCCAGCATTAAGGTGAGATAAAACGCACACTAAAATGCAGCACTGTCTATATGTGTCTGTACCTCTTTATAACACTCTGCTACTCCCTCCTTTTTTCTCAACCCTCTCCATAGTGAGTTGGCAGTCTATCTTGATCAAAACATTTTTTAGCTGTTTCTCTAAGCAATTGATGGGTTCAGGGTTCGATAAGTGTGCGAAAAAGAAGGGGCTCATAAGTGGAAAAAGCATATTTGTCTTATTAGATATTTTACAAAGTTGATCATATTCACATATACTATTAATTTATGCAGTGCGTGGACATTTAAAGAGGTTGTCTTGTTCAGAAAACCAATAATGTAAAATAACCAATCAGAGATGTCTAAGTCAATGAAGTAGCCACAGGATACAGCTGCTGAAGGGCATGCTGGGTACTGTAGTTGTACAACAGCTGGAGTTTCAGGTTATAGACTGGATGTAATGTTTATGACTTTTTAACTTAATATTTCTTGACCAAGTTAATCGGTATCTGCTGCAATAAGAGACGGGATAGCACCGGACCCCCGTCAGTAGAGACCCTCTCGGAGCAGCCAGGCTTGGTATCTGCATAGAAGATCTTCCATCCGCCTCCTGTGGATTGGGACTCACCAGTGTAAATGCTCAGCACTTGAAGCCATTACAGGGAATTGGAGGGATGACGGATGGCACTCCAGTAATAACTCCGCAATCTCAGGCCGCGGACCCATCTCAAGCACGGAATATGTGAAAATAAGAAAAATTCATTTATTTTTCATCATTTTGAAAACGATTCCTCGTTCTCCGAGGAGCTGATAATATGCAATAACGGCTTCACAGACCATGTATACAGCCGTGTTACGGGAGAAGTAAGAAAGTGGAGTGTCCCCGGTGTACGGCTAATGATGAGTATGAATGAGAGGCAGAGGAATCGGCAAAGACAAAGGAGGAGGACGGGAACAATGGGGTCTTTACGAATGCCCCCTTCTTTTTCCTTAAGTAGCTTTTGATGGAGAAAATATAAAAATATAAAATAAAAAAAAGTCTGACATGCAGTAAAATAGCTGTATATATGTGGTATATTCGCTTGCACCGTGGTTGGGTCTGTCGCCATGTTTTCCATCATGTAGAAGGACAGCCTTCATATCGCTGTGCCATCCAGACGGGCCCCATCGTCAGCTGCTCAGCCGGGATCTGAAAGCTGTGGTCAACTGTTGTCACCGGGTGGTCACAGCTTTCCAATGGTGGTCCCACTCATGCCAATAGCCAGCCATCTTACACATGGCCAAGTCCTGTCCGCAGGCCCACGGCTTGTTCTAGCAGATTGGATAAATATCATCAAGCAACCAAGCTCTTCTGTATCTTTTATTTCATATTTCAGAGTTGTAAAACCTACGCGTTTCTTAGGCTTGTTGGAATACGCCCTGTGGCCAGATCCGGCCCCCATTACTGCCGGTTACATGGCAGCCGCCCCTTCTATACTGCAGAGAAGTCTAATAATCCTTTGACTTGTGAGTATTATAGACCCCAGGATTGAGCTTCTCCTATAGAGAAGAATAAACGTTACGGTTGTTGAACAGCCACTAGACATGAAGCCGCGGGGAATTGAACATATTTTTCCAGCACTCGGTTAGCACCCGGGCATGATAACATCTTATCTGAGGACGTTCACTCATCACTATTCTCCTTCCATCGGTAGTGCAGGTTCTTAGACCTCCTTTTTGTTCGTGTTACTTAACGAATGACCATACCATTAAATTAAATACATTTACATCCTATTTCTTCGCAGAAGTCAGAAAATGTCTCGTCATTAATATTTCTCTGCTGATTCTTGGATGAAACCATTGGACACTATCAATAGAACATAATGGAGGAAAAGGCAAGAAAAAGACCAAAGTTACTGTTCTCCCAACTCGTTATGTGAATTATACTGACCAAAAAAGAGATAGATGATAGATAGATAGATAATAGATAGATAGATAATAGATAGATGATAGATAATAGATAGATAGATAATAGATAGATAATCTATATATAATTGTCTAAGGGTTTTTCCGTCTGTCTGTCTGTCCTGGAAATCCCGCGTCTCTGATTGGTCGAGACCGCCAGGCCTCGACCAATCAGCAACGGGCACAGCATGGCGACGATGATGTCATAAAGGTTGCCTCGACCAATCAGCGACGGGCACAGTCTGCCGCGAATTTGCCTCGACCAATCAGCGATGGGAACAGCATGGCAACGATGATGTCATAAAGGTTGCCTCGACCAATCAGCGACAGGCACAGTCTGCCGCGAATTCGCCTCGACCAATCAGCGACGGGCACAGTATCGACGTAGATGTCATAATGGTTGCCATGGAGACGATGATGTCATAAAGGTTGCCTCGACCAATCAGCGACGGGCACAGTCTGCCGCGAATTCTGGAATCATCATTGTCCATATACTACGGGGACATGCATATTCTAGAATACCCGATGCGTTAGAATCGGGCCACAATCTAGTAGATAGATAAATAGATAGAATTATTTACCATCACTATCCCCAATGTAAATTAGTTTTAGTAGTAAAATGTACACACTTTGTGCCGTTTACTATAAACCAATAAAAAACAAGAACAATGTAAAAACCTCAAAACTAATAAAACAAGTTGTGACTCTAAATTCACAACAAAATGTCTCTTTTATTGACTACTACAGTCTCAGAATTATTCACCCCTTCATGACAAGCGTCATTTGTACTTAGTAGAGTCCCTCTGGCTGTTATGATCTGCTTCCCCTCCAGCTGTTATGATCTGCTGCCCATCCGGCTGTTATGATCTGCTGCCCATCCGGCTGTTATGACCTGCTGCAGATATGATGATTAGTCAGACACTGGCTTCTGGCAGCATTACTGATGAATCTTAGCCGTAGGCAATGGCTTCTAGGTTATTAATATTCTTGGGTTTTGCACTGGAATCACCTTCTTCTTCACCTTTAAACAAACATTTTCTATGGGGTTCAAGTCAAGTGACTGCAAACACAGCTCTAGAATCTTCCAAAACATAATCTGAAACCAAACATTAGTGGATTGTGAGATATTCTTGGGATCATTGCCCTGTTGGAAAGCTTCCTCATAACAGCCATTGTGTTTATTCCTAGGATTTCCTAATACCTACCCTCTACACACTGTGAGTTTCCACTGCCAGAAGAAGAAAAGCAGCCCCAGAGCATCACCGAATAATTGCCATACTTCATCATACTTCACTGTAGGCATCACAGAGTCATTGCCATGCTTCACATTTGGCATGACAGAGCCACAGTCATGATTTACTCTAGGCATCACCCAGCCCCCGTCGTGCTTCACTGTAAGCATCATCGAGCCACCACCATCCTCCACTCTAGGCATCACCGAGCCACCACCATGCTTCACTGTAGGCATTACTGAGCCACCATCATTTTTCACTGTAGGCATCACTGAGCCACCACCACCCTCCACTCTAGGCATCTCCAAGCCACCACCATGCTTCACTGTAGGCATCACCGAGCCACCACCATCCTTCACTATAGGCATCACTAAGCCACCACCATCTTTCACTGTAGGCATCACCGAGCCACCACCATCCTTCACTGTAGGCATAACCAAGTTGCCTCCATCATTCACAGGAAGCCACTCACATTCTTCAACCAGCCTTGCACAGGAAAATGGATTGTGCATCTATTCTTGTTATGCCAAGCTGATTGCACGCAGGTATAGTGATGGCATACAGCGGTGGCAGGCGATGCCCGCTACGCTCTATGCTTCTGATGGTCCTTCTTTAAGTGCTAACCATGAAGGTGACATTGTGATTTTAGCACACTGATGTCCTGATGATAATGTCCTTGTCCTCAGACTGCGGAGCTTACGACGGACTATAAATAGCAGCTTACTATGGGTCCACACGGGCCGGTGTGCCAGCATATATCAGCGTGTCATCCATCTGCCGGGCACAATACATCATTTATTTTACTATTTACAGAGGTTCAGAATTACAAATCTCACAATCCACAATGGCAAAGAGACTTTGTAGCTGGAAATCCACAGTTAAAGCAATCTACCATTTATTACTCGGACGCCTCAGTGTGTAGCATCGGGATGAGACAGATAATAGTTAGAGATAGATTCCTACGCTTGTCCATGTCATTTACTTTATTCGTGTTTGCTGCTGTATAGATCCACGTTCTATGTAATTATTTTTTGGTCGGACTCCTCGTTACTCCACATTTGCACTTTGCACCCAGCACTTCATGGCATCAGTGTATTTCTGTTGTATGATGTGTTTCTCTGTGTAGTTTTCATCATCTCTCCCCGTCTGCTGCCTTAGAGCTTTGAGTTGTGTCTATAAATTCATTAGATTTGATGTGGGTTTCTTTACCCCGCCTATAGATTTTGCACCCAGAATCAGAGGCCCATGAGTGGCCCCTAACTGGGTAATCTGTTGTGAATTAGACTTTTTGGCTCCCTCTTGTGGTCACTAGTGGTATGACTCTGGGATTGTCTTTTTTCTGTTTGGCACTCACCTGGATCGTTAGTCCAGGGGTGTCGCTATATTAACTTCCTGGATCCTTAGTCCAGTGCCTGGCATCGTTGTAATCAGATCCTTCTGTTGCTCCTGTCTGCTGGTCCTGGCTCTTGCAAAATTAAGCTAAGTCTTGCTTCTTTGTTTTTTGAGTTACTTGCTTTGCTACTATTTTTGTCCAGCTTGTACTAAATGTGATTTCTGACCTTGCTGGAAGCTCTAGGGGGCTGGTGTTCTCCCCCCGGCCGTTAGACGGTTCGGGGGTTCTTGAATATCCAGCGTGGATATTTTAATAGGGTTTTTGCTGACCATATAAGTCATCTTACTATATTCTGCTATTAGCTAGTGGGCCTCTCTTTGCTAAATACCTAGCTCATTCTTATGTTTGTCTTTTCCTCTTGCCTCACCGTTATTATTTGTTGGGGGCTTGTATCCAACTTTTGGGGTCTTTTCTCTGGAGGCAAGAAAGGTCTTTCTTTTCCCTTCTAGGGTTAGTTAGTTCTCCGGCTGGCGCGAGACGTCTAGAACCAACGTAGGCACATTCCCCGGCTACTTCTATTTGTCGTGCTAGGATTAGATATATGGTCAGCCCAGTTACCACTGCCCTATGAGCTGGTTTTTTTGTGTTTGCAGACTTGGTATTTATTCCTGAGACCCTCTGCCATTGGGGTCATAACAGTATGCCAGGCCAACATTGAATGTTTAATGCATTGCAGAAGTGGGATATAAGAAAGGAAATTCTGAATTTTTTTTTTTTTCTCTCCTCTCTTCCTCCCCTTTACCTCTGAGTGGCTTGAGCTTGCTGCAGATATGAATGTCCAGACCTTGATTACAAGTGTGGACCAGCTTGCTGCTCGTGTGCAAAGCATACAAGATTTTGTTACCAGTAGTCCTATGTCTGAACCTAAAATACCTATTCCTGAACTGTTTTCTGGAGACCGATTTAAGTTTAGGAATTTCAGGGATAATTGTAAATTGTTTCTATCTCTGAGACCCCGTTCATCTGGAGACTCAGTTCAGCAAGTTAAAATTGTTATCTCTTTTTTACGGGGCGACCCTCAGGATTGGGCCTTCTCGCTAGCGCCAGGAGATCCGGCATTGGCAAATATTGATGCGTTTTTTCTGGCGCTCGGATTGCTTTACGAGGAACCCAATCTTGAAATTCAGGCAGAAAAAGCCTTGCTGGCTATTTCTCAGGGCCAGGATGAAGCTGAAGTGTATTGCCAAAAATTTCGGAAATGGTCCGTGCTTACTCAGTGGAATGAGTGTGCTCTGGCCGCAAACTTCAGAAATGGCCTTTCTGAAGCCATTAAGAATGTGATGGTGGGTTTCTCCATTCCTACAAGTCTGAATGATTCCATGGCGCTGGCTATTCAAATTGACCGGCGTTTGCGGGAGCGCAAAACCGCTAATCCTCTGGTGGTGTTGTCTAAACAAACACCTGATTTGATGCAATGTGATAGAATTCAGACCAGAAATGAGCGGAAAAATCATAGACGTCAGAATGGGTTGTGTTTTTACTGTGGTGATTCTACACATGTTATATCAGCATGCTCTAAACGCCTAACTAGGGTTGTTAGTCCTGTCGCCATTGGTAATTTGCAACCTAAATTTATTTGTCTGTGACTTTAATTTGCTCATTGTCCTCTTACCCTGTTATGGCGTTTGTGGATTCAGGTGCTGCCCTGAGTCTTATGGATCTGTCATTTGCCAAGCGCTGTGGTTTTGTTCTTGAGCTGTTGGTTAATCCGATCCCTCTGAGGGGTATTGATGCTACGCCATTGGCGGAAAATAAACTGCAGTTTTGGACACAGGTAACCATGTGCATGACTCCTGAACATCGGGAGGTGATTCGTTTTCTTGTTCTGCATAAAATGCATGATTTGGTCGTTTTGGGGTTGCCATGGTTACAGACTCATAATCCAGTCTTGGATTGGAAGGCAATGTCTGTGTCAAGTTGGGGCTGTCAGGGTATTCATGGTGATTCCCCGCCGGTGTCTATTGCTTCCTCTACTCCTTCGGAAGTTCCTGAGTATTTGTCTGATTATCAGGATGTGTTCAGCGAGTCCAGGTCCAGTGCTCTGCCTCCTCATAGGGACTGTGACTGTGCCATAGATTTGATTCCAGGTAATAAATTTCATAAGGGAAGACTATTTAATCTGTCTGTACCTGAGCATACCGCAATGCGTTCGTATATCAAGGAATCTCTGGAGAAGGGGCATATCCGTCCTTCCTCTTCCCCTCTTGGTGCGGGATTCTTTTTTGTGGCCAAGAAGGACGGATCTTTGAGACCTTGTATTGACTATCGGCTTTTGAATAAAATCACTGTTAAATTTCAGTATCCTTTGCCTCTGTTGTCAGACTTGTTTGCCCGGATTAAAGGTGCCAAGTGGTTCACCAAGATAGATCTTCGTGGTGCGTACAACCTTGTGCGCATTAAGCGAGGAGATGAATGGAAAACCGCGTTTAATACGCCCGAAGGTCATTTTGAGTACTTGGTGATGCCTTTTGGGCTCTCTAATGCTCCTTCAGTGTTTCAGTCCTTTATGCATGATATTTTCCGGAAGTATCTGGATAAATTTATGATCGTTTATCTGGATGATATTCTGGTTTTTTCTGATGACTGGGACTCGCATGTAGAGCAGGTCAGGATGGTGTTTCAGGTTTTGCGTGAGAATGCTTTATTTGTTAAGGGCTCAAAGTGTCTCTTTGGAGTACAGAAGGTTCCCTTTTTGGGGTTTATTTTTTCCCCTTCTGCGGTGGAGATGGACCCAGTCAAGGTCCGTGCTATTCATGATTGGACTCAACCCACGTCAGTTAAGAGTCTTCAGAAGTTCTTGGGTTTTGCTAACTTCTACCGTCGTTTTATTGCTAATTTTTCTAGCATTGCTAAACCTTTGACGGATATGACCAAGAAAGGTTCTGATGTTGCTAACTGGGCTCCTGCAGCCGTGGAGGCTTTCCAGGAGTTGAAGCGCCGGTTTACTTCGGCGCCTGTTTTGTGCCAGCCTGATGTCTCACTTCCCTTTCAGGTTGAGGTGGATGCTTCTGAGATTGGGGCAGGGGCCGTTTTGTCGCAGAGAGGCCCTGGTTGCTCTGTGATGAGACCTTGTGCCTTTTTCTCGAGGAAGTTTTCGCCTGCTGAGCGGAATTATGATGTTGGCAATCAGGAGTTGTTGGCCATGAAGTGGGCATTTGAGGAGTGGCGTCATTGGCTCGAGGGTGCTAAGCATCGTGTGGTGGTCTTGACTGATCACAAAAATTTGATGTATCTCGAGTCTGCTAAACGCCTGAATCCTAGACAGGCCCGCTGGTCATTGTTTTTCTCCCGTTTTGACTTTGTGGTCTCGTATTTACCAGGTTCAAAGAATGTGAAGGCTGATGCTCTTTCAAGGAGCTTTGTGCCTGACTCTCCTGGAGTCGCAGAACCAGTTGGTATTCTTAAAGAGGGAGTTATCTTGTCAGCCATTTCTCCGGATTTGCGACGTGTGTTGCAGAGATTTCAGGCTGGTAGACCTGACTCTTGTCCACCTGACAGACTGTTTGTTCCTGATAAGTGGACCAGCAGAGTCATTTCCAAGGTTCATTCCTCGGTGTTGGCAGGGCATCCGGGAATTTTTGGCACCAGAGATCTGGTGGCTAGGTCCTTTTGGTGGCCTTCCTTGTCACGGGATGTGCGGTCGTTTGTGCAGTCCTGTGGGACTTGTGCTCGAGCTAAGCCTTGCTGTTCGCGTGCCAGCGGGTTGCTCTTGCCCTTGCCTGTCCCGAAGAGGCCTTGGACACATTTCCATGGATTTCATTTCAGATCTCCCGGTGTCTCAGGGCATGTCTGTCATCTGGGTGGTATGTGATCGCTTTTCTAAGATGGTCCATTTGGTACCTTTGCCTAAGCTGCCTTCCTCTTCCGATCTGGTTCCTGTGTTCTTTCAGAATGTGGTTCGTTTACACGGCATTCCTGAGAATATTGTGTCTGACAGAGGATCCCAGTTTGTTTCCAGGTTCTGGCGATCCTTTTGTGCTAGGATGGGCATTGAGTTGTCGTTTTCGTCTGCCTTTCATCCTCAGACTAATGGACAAAGGGAGCGAACTAATCAGACTCTGGAGGCTTATTTGAGGTGTTTTGTTTCTGCGGATCAGGATGATTGGGTGACCTTCTTGCCGTTGGCTGAGTTTGCCCTTAATAATCGGGCTAGTTCCGCTACATTGGTTTCGCCTTTTTTCTGCAACTCTGGTTTCCATCCTCGTTTTTCCTCGGGACATGTGGAGCCTTCTGACTGTACTGGGGTAGATTCTGTGGTGGATAGGTTGCAGCAGATCTGGAATCATGTGGTGGACAACTTAAAGTTGTCACAAGAGAAGGCTCAGCGTTTTGCCAACCGCCGCCGCGGTGTGGGTCCCCGACTTCGTGTTGGGGATTTGGTATGGCTGTCTTCTCGATTTGTTCCTATGAAGGTCTCCTCTCCTAAATTTAAGCCTCGCTTCATCGGTCCTTACAAGATATTGGAAATCCTTAATCCTGTGTCCTTTCGCTTGGATCTTCCTGTGTCGTTTGCCATTCACAACGTGTTCCATAGGTCTTTGTTGCGGCGGTACGTTGTACCTGTGGTTCCTTCTGTTGAGCCTCCTGCTCCGGTGTTGGTTGAGGGCGAGTTGGAGTACGTGGTGGAGAAGATCTTGGATTCTCGTCTCTCCAGGCGGAGGCTTCAGTATCTGGTCAAGTGGAAGGGCTATGGTCAGGAGGATAATTCCTGGGTGGTTGCCTCTGATGTGCATGCGGCCGATTTAGTTCGTGCCTTTCACGCTGCTCATCCTGATCGCCCTGGTGGTCTTGGTGAGGGTTCGGTGACCCCTCCTTAAGGGGGGGGTACTGTTGTGAATTAGACTTTTTGGCTCCCTCTTGTGGTCACTAGTGGTATGACTCTGGGATTGTCTTTTTTCTGTTTGGCACTCACCTGGGTCGTTAGTCCAGGGGTGTCGCTATATTAACTTCCTGGATCCTTAGTCCAGTGCCTGGCATCGTTGTAATCAGATCCTTCTGTTGCTCCTGTCTGCTGGTCCTGGCTCTTGCAAAATTAAGCTAAGTCTTGCTTCTTTGTTTTTTGAGTTACTTGCTTTGCTACTATTTTTGTCCAGCTTGTACTAAATGTGATTTCTGACCTTGCTGGAAGCTCTAGGGGGCTGGTGTTCTCCCCCCGGCCGTTAGACGGTTCGGGGGTTCTTGAATATCGAGCGTGGATATTTTAATAGGGTTTTTGCTGACCATATAAGTCATCTTACTATATTCTGCTATTAGCTAGTGGGCCTCTCTTTGCTAAATACCTAGCTCATTCTTATGTTTGTCTTTTCCTCTTGCCTCACCGTTATTATTTGTTGGGGGCTTGTATCCAACTTTTGGGGTCTTTTCTCTGGAGGCAAGAAAGGTCTTTCTTTTCCCTTCTAGGGTTAGTTAGTTCTCCGGCTGGCGCGAGACGTCTAGAACCAACGTAGGCACGTTCCCCGGCTACTTCTATTTGTGGTGCTAGGATTAGATATATGGTCAGCCCAGTTACCACTGCCCTATGAGCTGGTTTTTTTGTGTTTGCAGACTTGGTATTTATTCCTGAGACCCTCTGCCATTGGGGTCATAACAGTAATCCTGATTACAACTATGGTGGTGCATCCTAATAGTAGATGTATGAGAAACTCAGCAGATGAGCACTCTGTTGCTGAAAAAGAAGAAGCATTGCGAAACGCGCGTCGGGGCAGAGGGACGCCGAGGGATTTCCATGTGGCTGACATCAGGTACATACAACCCTTCTGATATTTACCACTTTTGAGCAATAACACTATATGACTCAGCTTATATATACACATTGGGGCATTTGCTCAACAACTTAAGAATGTACTAATAGATGCTTCCTTGTTGACAAACATACCATGTATTTGTGAGGATGGATTACTGATTCCCACAAAGTTAGGAGCCAACTCACACTCTTTTAAATGCACATTATCAGAGTTTGTACCCTATTTCAATTACAAAGTGTCTTTTATTTTATTCTTAATGTGGCCAATGTATGGAATACCCTATGGCAATGAAGTCCCTTCTTAATAGGATCTAGTACCCTTCTTATCATGAATGTTTTGTTTTAATTGTTTATCAATAAAGTAATATTTTATCTTAAATTACTACCTTTGGGATCATCCTTTATTTATGTTTGGTCACCATTACAGTAAAATAGTATCCGAATCTTGTAGTCTACAGTAGTTTGGATTTTAAACGGGTTCCAATTAGTGATGAGCGAATAAACTCAGTACTTGAGATTTCCCCAGCACGCTCGGGGGCCCTCCGAGTATTTTTTAGTGCTCGGAGACTTAGTTTTCAGCGCCGCAGCTGAATGATTTACATCTGTTAGCCAGCATAAGTACATGTGGGGGTTGCCTGGTTGCTAGGGAATCCCCACATGTAATTAAGCTGGCTAACAGATGTAAATCATTCATATGTTAAAAACATAACTTTTTGTTACTAGAGTTACAAATATCTCAAAATTATGGATTTTTCTAGAAGTGACACACCACCCGAGTTATCCTAATTTTTTTTCTACGTATTTTGACACACTGAGCTCAAAAGGTTGGCCATCACCACTCTAGAATATAGTAATAACATAGTAATGCCGGGTGCAAGTGCTATAGAAAACAAAGCCAACATTTTTCCCTGTAGAAAGTAATATTGCCCTGTGTGCCCCTTTGACAGTCACAATAATCTGAATGCCCCTATAACAATAAGGGCCCACTTTACATTTAATAATGTCCCGAGTCTCCCCTCTGTACAGCTCCCCTATACACAGTATGATGCTCTTATACACAGTATAATGCCCCCTCACCATATACTGACCCCTTAGTAGCCCACAAATTGTTTGATGGATACAAGACTGTATGATGGCCCCCCTCACCGTAAAAATACCCCACATTAGCTCCCACACTGTATGATGGCCCCTCACTGTAATCCCCTCACTGCATGATGGTCTCTAAATACCCTCCATATAGTATAATGCACCTCATAGTCCTCCATACAGTATAATGCACTCCCATAGTCCTCCATATACTATACCACACTCCTCATAGTCCTCCATATAGAATAATGCACTGCCCATAGTCCTCCATACAGTATAATGAACTTCCCATAGTCCTCCATATAGTATTGTGCACTCCTCATAGTCCTCCATACAGTATAATGCATTCCCTATAATCCTTCATATAGTATACTGCACTCCTCATAGCCCTCCATACAGTATAATGAACTTCCCATAGTCCTCCATATAGTATTGTGCACTCCTCATAGCCCCCCATACAGTATAATGCATTCCCTATAATCGTTCATATAGTATACTGCACTCCTCATAGCCCTCCATACAGTATAATGAACTTCCCATAGTCCTCCATATAGTATTGTGCACTCCTCATAGCCCTCCATACAGTATAATGCATTCCCTATAATCCTTCATATAGTATACTGCACTCCTCATAGCCCTCCATACAGTATAATGAACTTCCCATAGTCCTCCATATAGTATTGTGCACTCCTCATAGTCCTCCATACAGTATAATGCATTCCCTATAATCCTTCATATAGTATACTGCACTCCTCATAGCCCTCCATACAGTATAATGAACTTCCCATAGTCCTCCATATAGTATTGTGCACTCCTCATAGTCCTCCATACAGTATAATGCATTCCCTATAATCCTTCATATAGTATACTGCACTCCTCATAGCCCTCCATACAGTATAATGAACTTCCCATAGTCCTCCATATAGTATTGTGCACTCCTCATAGCCCTCCATACAGTATAATGCATTCCTTATAATCCTCCATATAGTATATTTCACTCCTCATAGCCTCCATACAGTATAATGCACTGCCCATTATCCTCCAGAGGGAGAGGGAGAGCAACGCTTCATGTCTCATCATTGCTTTCAACTGTATCCGCATCCAGCCGATGCAGTTGATCTTGCGATGACTGTGATATGGGCCCCATAGCAGCCGGGTGGCAGTGCAAGGAGATCGAGTGTCCCTGCTCTGCCGCACAGTTCAACTGTACGGGCACACTGCACACACCGATACAGTTAACAGTAGTGTAGCTCCGGGTGGGCCACACAGACCACGGGGCCCCCTCTGCCCTCCGGTAGCTACCCTGCTGCCCAGTACATCATGGCATTTAGGTTACTGCATCACATTATGTGCTCTTTTCTTTTTGCATCCAGCATTTTCGGCCCTTGGTGCACTTGCATTGCAATGTCTGATATACAAATACACTTAATAAGTATACATCTTTACATTAATGTCCTAATATAATAACAACCCTTAATACATGGGAAACCATATCCTTACATCTAATATTTCAGTGCTAAACCCAGGTAAGTACCATAGGTAAGGAAGATCTCTAATAAAATAAATACTTTATAGAGATATTTTGTGTAATATTCTTCCTTACCTATGGTACTTACCTGGGTTTAGTGCTGAATTAATAAGTATGCTGTATATTATTCTGTACATTGTAGCGCTCATTACTGGATCTTGTTCCCGGCCCATTTTGTGGTTGCTTCTCTTCCTTGTTAGTATTTCCTTGTTTTTATAAACTAATCGTGTGAAAATAATATGGATACTTCTTAACTCTTTCTTGTCTGGTGTGTATTAGTTTGTGATTAGGTGTTGTAATAATTTTGGAGGCATCGCTATATTAGACACATTGTTATTGGTATATTGCTGTAGATTTTTTCCAGATAGATATCAATCTGATAGATGATATATAGGTAGATGAGGGATGGAGGACGGAGCTCCATTAGAGATCAGAAGCTCTGGTCTGCACTGCTCTGTAATTGTAATGTTTCTTTTCAGACTTCATGTTATTTTCTTTATCTCGTAATCGTAAAGTGATGTTCGTTTTTCATGTTACATTTTAGTCTTCAGCTGCAACCAAAATCCGGGCCATGGAGGAATTGGACCTGCCGACCCCAATGCCTTTCTCCGCTGGACGTGTCCTCGGATACAATACATATTGAAGAGTATTATGATATAGATGGGGAACATTATTACAGGATGGGGAATAGCGTTACAGGACAGGGGACATTATTACAGAATAGATGTCATTATTACAAGATGGGGGACATTATTACAGTTTAGGTGCCAGGATGGGGGACATCGCTATAAGAAGGGGCACATTATTACAAAATGTGGGATATTATTAAAGGATGGTGGCTATTATTACAGTTTTTATTTGTCAGGGCAGCGGACATTATTACAGGATAGAGAATAGTGTTAAGAAACGGGAGACATTAGTACAGGATGGGGCTAGGACAGAGGATAATAGTCCGGATGGGAGACATTATAATAGAATGTGGGCAAGGACTAGGGGCATTATTACAGGATAGAGGACAGTATTACAGGACAGAAGACATTATTACAAGACGGGAATATTATTACATGATGAATGACATTATTACAGGGTAGTGGCCAGGACCAATGACATTAATAGAGTAAGGGGGTCCTCATTACAAGATGGGGGACATTATAGCCGTAGTGGATTTTACTCGGTCACAGGATCGTGGTTATACTCGGACACTATATGGTTGTAATATATGGTCATTGTGTAGCGGTATTTAGCCCCTTTATGTGTTTTTTTATTGGCATATTAGTTTTGATATAGAGGACTTGTTCAGTTGTAGGATGCTAGCAGGTGCGTAGGATGCGGTGACACACAGGGGGCAGAGCAAGGGTTAACAGGTTCTTTATATATAGGAACAGTAATGGTACAAGCAGGGGGGTAAAGGATGTGATTGGAGGATAGGAGGAAAGTCAAATGCAATAGAATATAACTGGCTAACTTATCAGTCTCTGTGCGCTGGAAGAAGATGGCTGGAATATCCCTCGGTGGCGCCACAGACGGTGCAAGATGTCTCCAATCCGGTCCCGCAGATGAGCGATGCACTTTCTCCTTGCGATTACAAATCCTCTGGGTTCTTCGGCACGCTATCTCCTGATCTGTGCACACGGTGGAGTAGAGGTGATGGTCGGCGGCACAGAAGAAGCAGAAAGCTCAGTAGGCAAGGCCGCAGTAGAAGCACATAGTCCAGCAGACACAGCCATCGGCACAGGCCGGTCCTTAGCAGACATCGCAAGGATGGGACTAAGCGGTGCCTCCATGGTGGTGAGCGGAGCCAAGGTACGTACTCTATCCTGGTCGCTACCCAGTGTAGAAGTCTCTCTGGGCTAAGGGTAGGATGTGTCGGCAGTCTGGCTTGCTGGGGGTATAGGCACAGCTAGCGGGCGTGGGTCCGTGGAGAGGGAGTCAACCGTCTCACTACTCACAAGCTTGTTCCCCGCCTAGTGTCCAGTCTACCTGCTCAAACTGCTATTTATGTCGGACCTGCCCCCATCAGTCAGGTGCCCTAAACTGCTCCGGTCAGCAATCTCTTCCCCCTGAAACACTGGTGACAGCCCTAATGGTTCCAGCCCAGATACGCGGAGAGACCGTTAGCTTGGTTACCCACCCTACACGGTAATAATATGGAGATGGTTGTTATCTAGGAATTGTATGATGGTTATTTAAGGATTACTTACTGTCATGTTTTCCATGCAGTTTGTATATTTTACGTGTATTCTTGTTCTTTTGTAGTGTGGGAGCGAATACAAATGTCTTTATAAGATCTAGAGCGCTTCGGAGACCCGCACACATCCACATTTTGCACCGGGGCCCATAGGACTGTAGTCATGCTTCTGGTCTTCAGTATTAAGTCCAGGATGACACCGAGACCATATTCTCGCTCTTCGAGATCGCACTGCGCCATGAAAGGCATTTTCCAGGCTTCCGATATTGATCGCATCATCTAATAATTTGTCACTGCAATCTGCTTGGACTTGCGAAAATGACGTAAGAAATAGAGACGACACGGCCGGCATCAGCCACAATCCAGAGGAAGCAGCAGCGCCTGATGTTCCCACACATGTATATAGTGCGGCTCCACGGACGCGATACCACAACTCTCCGCACATTACGACAACTCTGCTCCCACCGCTGATTGCGCGGCCGGTATATTTAATGCTGAGTGTTTCCAGCCCCGGGCATTCTCTATCAATTTTTAATCACAATAAGTACTAACGAGATTTGGAAGCGGGGCTGCTTACTCATCCAAACAAACAGCGCAGGCGATGGAAAGTTTATTCCATAATTCCCATTAAAACATCTTGTTTGTAGGCCGCTGTCGGATTTCACTAGTGTGAGAAGGGACAAGGTCCATGCAGAACTTTTTTCCTTTTACTACCACGAATATGGGAGATTGAAGAAGTGAAAAATGCGCCAGCTCCACCTTGACTGCAGATGCAGCAGCATTGAGTGCGATAGCTTTTTGGATAAAGTTTGCATTCACCCGTCTCGTTTTTGAAAAAGGAAATCTTCAACTTTGCAGACCAACGTAAACTTTAATTGATATTTTTTAATAAGTCCGGGGACCTGCAGGATACATTTTCTGCTTCCATGTAATATCATATGACGATATCGTTTAAATGATATAACTGGAAAAATATTGCTCAAAGGAAAATAAGGAAGAAAAGAAAAGGAGAGGAAGATAAACAACGGCGCTCTCTAAGCATAGGAATGAACATAGTGATGATAAAAAAGGTGTTGTTATGACTGCACAAGCATGGAAAGTGAACAAACCAGGGGGACAAATACCTGACCTGACAGATCACTGTTCAGACTGGTTAAAGCCGTATTCTGGCTCTGGTTTGTGCCTTTCTAACCGCAGAGGTTGGCACCCTAAGATAACACAATGGTGCCCCCACTCGACAGAAGCTTGCCCTGAATGTCCTTACCAGTTCTTAGTATTGCTATGCCTGTGCAGCAACTCACTAAGGAAAATAAGTCATACACTAAAACTGCAACTGATTCTGACGGTTCCTGTACAGACTAGATATCCTGACTCCGCATTCCGTAGTGGTGCCTGCGGGTTCAGAGATATCGCTAACCAAAAATTAAGAGATGGCAACTTTGGCCTAAACTGCCAAAAAAGCCGTCAAGTAGCTTCGCGTTCCTCCTAAAAAAAAACAGAGGGCAAAGCAGAGCATGAATTAGCTACAAGAAGAGAAGTGTGCTGAACAAAGGAAAGATATCAGAGTGAGTAAAGTAAATAACAAAATATCAAAGAATTAAGCAATTACTGTTAACAAATATACAGCTTACTTACTAAAAATAAACAAAACAGAGGTGCAAAGTATAGCAAAGAAGTAACAAAGTGAAAATCCTTAGCTCAAAGCTCACAGACGGGCTCCATACATAAACAGAATGTCAGAACATCTAAATGGATCTATCACCAGCAGGAAACGCTCGCTGGGGATAGAACATAAAGCTGCACCAAAAAGGTGATAGGTGGATAAAGGAAAACACGTGTGTTAAGCAAGACAGACTGCAGCAAGAAAAGCAGAACGCAGACACTCATAGAAAAAGTGTGTTTCCTGTGGTTCGGCAGAAAGAGAAGCGGACCACAAAACACAAGATCAAGGGATCAAATCCAGGAGCATGACAGGTGTAGTTACAAAACTCTCACCTTCTGGGTTTGTGAAATGGCAGGGCACAATGCCCTGAAACATATGAAATTAATCTGAATGTTTGCAGTTTGTCCACCTGGCCCATGGTTCTTCTCCAAACAAGATCCAGGGGAAAGAATGTGTTGGAAAGCTCCTTGGTCACAAAAGTAGTTTTATTGAAAATATTAAACATTTTAAAAAATGCAACGCGTTTTGGCTATGTATCAGGTTCCTGATTGAGGTAAACGTAGCTGAAACATGTTGTATTCTATTATTTTTTAATATTTTCCCCTTTATCAACTATATATGAAACATCATTTTTGCACCAAAGTAATCCAGTGACCTTTGAGCTTTCGAAAAGAGATCAAAATAAGTCCAGGCATGATGCTGGGTTTAGCTACTGGGCAGGATGCTATGGGATTTGTTCTCCATCTCCAAAATCTTTCCTTGACTCTTGGAACAGTTTCCAACTCTACTGATTGCTAACAACCGAGATCGACTGGAAAAAGTTGAGTTCTGCTCAGGTTCTTCTTAACAGACTTATGCCCCTTTTTATGTAAACCTTTTGCTTCCCCAACCAGTCCATCCTTCAGGTTTTATCACTGACCAAAGCTGTGGATGAAGTTTCATTGATATCATTTAGGTTGGCCTTCAGAGTTCTTAGCATTTGTAGAAAAAATGTCAAAGAGTTAGGCCATGTGCACACGTTCAGGATTGTTCGCGTTTTTTTCGCGTTTTTTCGCTATAAAAACGTGATAAAAACGCGGAAAAAAATGCTTACATATGCCTCCTATTATTTTCAGGGTATTCTGCATTTTTTGTGCAAATGTTGCGATTTTTTTCCGCGAAAAAATCGCATCGTGGAAAAAAAAGCAACATGTTCATTAAAAATGCGGAATTGCGGGGATTCCGCACACCTAGGAGTCCATTGATCTGCTTACTTCCCGCACGGGGCTGTGCACACCATGCGGGAAGTAAGCAGATTATGTGCGGTTGGTACCCAGGGTGGAGGAGAGGAGACTCTCCTCCACGGACTGGGCACCATATAATTGGTCAAAAAAAAGAATTAAAATAAAAAATAGTCCTATACTCACCCTCTGATGGCCCCCGAAGTGTTCCCGCCTCTCCGGTGCATGCTCTCTCTTCGGTTCCTATAGATGGTGTGGTTCAGGACCTGTGATGACGTCGCTGTCTTGTGATTGGTCGCGTGACCGCTCATGTGACTCACGCGACCAATCACAAGCCGCGACGTCATCGAAGGTCCTGAACCACACCGGCATCTATAGGAACGGACGCCGCTGAGGAGATCGTCTGGGTGAGTATAACCATTTTTTATTTTTTTTATTATTTTTAAACATTCTATCTTTTACTATAGATGCTGCATAAGCAGCATCTATAGTAACAAGTTGGTCACACTTGTCAAACACTATGTTTGACAAGTGTGACCAACTTGTCAGTCAGTTTTCCAAGCGATGCTACAGATCGCTTGGAAAACTTTAGCATTCTGCAAGCTAATTACGCTTGCAGAATGCTAAAAAAACGCGAAAAAAACGGGAAAAACACGCAAACAAAAAATGCGGATTTCTTGCAGAAAATTTCCGGTTTTCTTCAGGAAATTTCTGCAAGAAATCCGGACGTGTGCACATACCCTCAATCTCATCTTCATAGATGGATATTGTTGGATAGTGTTTATAAAAATAAGCACTTTTACAATTTACTGCTTCTTAAAACTCATCGGAGCGAAGCACCGCTGCTGTCTGGAAGGATGAGGAGGTATCATTGAGCTCCACAGATCCCGGCCAGCTTCAAAGCAGTGCTTACAAGTTCAAGAGCTTGTTAACAATGCGCATGTTCTGCTGTCTGACAGCAGTGGTCGGTTTCTAAGGCAATGAACTGTAAACAAAAGAAAAACGTTTACAAGAACGGCTGAAGATTTTAGCAAGGAGTAAAGATATGTGTGAGAATAATTAAAACCTAACTTTTATTAAACACAATATAAAAATACATCAATACAAACAATATGCAAAATAGCAAAACAAAGACAAATATAAGGTGCACAATTCACCAGTGCAGATAAAAAACAGTTTGGTCTCACCCTTGTTGTGACCAGAGACAGCCGTCCATGGATCAGGGAGGAACAATGACCAGACAGGCGCCATCAATCTCCCGGTTGTGCCCCATGTAAAGTCTCCCATCCCCCAAGTACCCAAGAAAGCTCCTATCCCACTAGTTTTGTCCCTAATTTTCCCTTTGGACGCGTTTCAGCTACCTGTAGTGGAGGACTCATCAGGGGAGGAAAAATGTTTGAAAGGAAAAAAAGATGGGTTCAAAATAAATATGAGAGCCCTCAATGTATTCCACTATTTCATTGGTGATCAGAACGTCCAGAAAAGGAAGCCCCATAGTATCAATCTCACCGCTAACTTGCAAGCTTATGGGGTTGATGTTCAAGGTCTTTCCAAAATGCTGGAAAGCATCCTTGGATCCATCTCCATAGTACAAAAACGTTGTCAATGTATCTCGCCCACAACTCAATGGCTTTGCCCAAGCGGATGTTTTCTTAAGCGAATTAGCACCATCTGGGCTGGCGGGAGGACACTTGGTCCTCACAGAAGAAAACGTCCACTTGACCGAAACCACTGAGTTGTGGGTGAGATACATTGACAACGTTTGTGTACTATGGAGGTGGATCCAATGATGCTTTCCAGCATTTTTTAAGGCATTGAACATCAACCCCATAGGCTTGTGATTTACCTGTGAGATTGATACTGTGAGGCTTCCTTTCCTGATCACAAGACTAATGGTGGAATACTCAAGACGCCTCTACAACAAGTACCTTGAAGTGATGGAGGCGATGGGCGCTCACCAAACATTGATGGGGTTTAGATTTCTCTTTTGTTCATTCACTTTGTATTTTGTGAATTGATGAAAATAAACTCTTTTCACTTCTATAATTGGAAGCTTCTGACTTTGCAGCATTTTTTTCCAAATCAGCCTAAAACTTTTGCACAGTACTGTATGCAAATTGTATGGCCTGCTTTTGGGTGGTAGTTCTGGCATCGGTTATATGGGCACAGCCAAAGCTAAGCTTGAACATAATGGAGCACTGGACCCTGTTTCTTACTTTTTCCGCTGTGCCTTCTGCAGCGCTGTGTCACCCTCGGCAGCTCCTTTCTGCCCTTTATGATAGAAGATGGTTTCCTTTCCTTATTTGCTGATCACCCTTGTAATAAGACTATTTAATCTGAGCCACAGATTAAAGAGGGTTGTCCACCTTTAAGAACTGTTATATTTTTACTTAAATGTATATATTGGGGCTAAAGACTATTTTCGACACCTGTGTTTCATTAGAAATGTTGCACCGTTTGCCTTTTACAGGCTTTTTATTTTCTTGCATATTCACCTTTGATCTGTGGTCAAAAAAACAGCTAAGAGGCGCCCAGAAAAAAGACAGATAAAACATGTAAAAATTCTCTTGTAAGACTGTCGGAACGTGCTCACTGACATATTCTCAGTTATCTCATTCTGCAGCCAGCAATAAACAGTGCAGCATAGAGGATGTAGAAGGGAAACAGTGCAACTTCTTTAATTAATCTTTTAATTGCAAAATGATTTTTAGCCCCAAGTGGACAAATGATGAAAGCATAAGTTCCTACCATGGGTCTGCTCACGTCTCTGTTACCATCGGACTCCTCTTCATCTGCGGCGTCTCTCCACTCGCTGTGTGTATCCGTACCAGTAAACATCTTACCTAATTGCTCCATAAATACTTTTGTTCCCATTTCTGCAGTCGGTTTTGTCAATCAATTGATGGTTTGCTGCATTAAGCGAGGAGAGAATGGAGCGGAGTATCGAAGCCCCAAGAGCGTTTCCCCTAGAAGAATGTCACATTTATACAGTAATGATAAAGCGCTCGCTGCTTTCCAGTAAATAAAGACTCTCCGTAGACCGCGACGCTCTGCCCATTAGTTTTTATTATTTAAAAAGTAAATAAATGGAGACATATTTATTCCTGACAGGCAACTCCAGAAAGGGGATAAATAACCAGCACTAAAACGTGGCTTCAAAGAGCGTGGAATATAAATGAGTAATGGACTGCGCGGCCTGAATGCAGGAGCTTCAGAAGGCAGGACCTCGGACCGCGATTAGCCAAAAAAGCTAATTGCTCTACAGCTTTGTGAATTTGGTACGACTGGATCGCCCAAAGGTCTCGTCAACTTTATCTCTTGCACTCCAAGGAGCTCCTGACCTTGAGTTGGTGGTGGGATCTCCATGCATGATCATAGTCATGACCCAATTAATGGAACTGTTCTTAGAAGATCACAAAACAATTTAGAACATAGCTTGGAACCTAAAGCTTAAAGGAACCAGTCTTCGGTTTTTCATGTTTGACACATCTCCCACCATTGCATGAATCTTTCTCCACCGCAGCCTTTGTTCCTGCCCTGTCCGGCATATTATGAAGGCGCCCATTGTTGGACCATCCTCAGAGCCGCCTGCAGGTCACGTCACGTGTCACGTAATTAATGTGCATGACATCTCCTCCATCATTCAAACTTTACATAAAATTTTGCACTTGCTCCATTCACCAGACGCCAGCCTGTGGCTAGGGCGGCGCAGAATGCACAAAGCTTTCAGTGAACAAAGCGAGATTCTATGTAGAAAAAGAAGGGGGACATCATCCACATCCTTGTATGCAAGGGGGAGCATTATTTACCCCGCGGGCACTTAAGGCTCACTGGGCATTTGCAGGGGCTTTTTTTTTTTACAAAAGAGAACAAAAATTTTGAAGGGTCCTTAGAGGAGGAACACACCGGTAAGGGCCATTTACAGCAGGAAAACCTTGATTAAATTCAAATTAAAAACTATTTTAAAAAGAAATAAGATTCCTTAGAGAGACATTCTGGCCTACAGAAATTATCCTCTATCCACTGGGTAAGTGATACCTGTTAGATCTTCATGGTTTCCACACCTGGGACACCCTTAATTGTCAAAACGCCTCTCCATTCATTGGAAATAGTTTGAGTAATAAAAAAATGTGCAGTTCTATTAGCAAAAATCAACAGAAAGATGGCTCTTGCTATTTTACATATTGCAGAAGATTGCATCAGCTACAAAAGGCTAACACAACCTCAATTGCAGGCAGGTGGGCGTCTCTATTTTGCACTGCAACCAGGAGGGAATATTATAGCCTGTATAAAAGCCAAGGCAGGAAATGCAGCTGCCAACTTAGGGTGATTTAGTGTAGAGAGAAGACATCAGCAACCAGGCAACCCCCACATGTACTTATCCTGGCTATCAGATGTAAATCATTCAACTGCGGCAATAAAAACTAAATCTCCGAGCACTAAAAAATACTCGGAGGACACCCGAGCGTGCTTGAGAAATCTCGAGTAACGAGTATATTCGCTCATCACTAATTGTTACCCTTTATAAATCACTGGTGAGGCCACATGTAGAATATGGGATGTAGTTTTGGGCTCCACATTTTGAAAAAGGCTATTGAAAAGTTAGAATCAGTTCAACGACAGGCAACTAGATTATTACAAGGGATGGAGGCCTCTCATATGAGGAGGGGTTGGAAAAGTTGGGCTTGTTTAGCTTAGAAAAAAGACGCCTCAGAGGGGATCTCATTTACATGTATAAATATATGGAGGTGGAGCAGTATTACTGTATGGAGGCACATATGGGGCACTATTAGTATACTGAGGCACAGAGGGGGCAGTATTACTGTGTGGAGGCAGAGAGGTGGGGCAGTATTACTGTATGGAGGCAGAGAGGTGGGGCAGTATTACTGTATGGAGGCAGAGAAATGGAGCAGTATTACTGTATGGAGGCACACGGGGGAACTGTTACTACACTGAGGCACAGAGGGGGCAGTATTACTGTGTGGAGGCAGAGAGGTGGGGCAGTATTACTGTATGGAGGCACATATGGGGCACTATTAGTATACTGAGGCTCAGAGGTGGAGCAGTATTACTGTATGGAGGCAGAGAGGTGGAGCAGTATTACTGTGTGGAGGCAGAGAGGTGGGGCAGTATTACTGTATGGAGGCACATATGGGACACTATTAGTATACTGAGGCTCAGAGGGGGCAGTATTACTATATGGAGGCAGAGAGGTGGGGCAGTATTACTGTATGGAGGCAGAGAGGTGGGGCAGTATTACTGTATGGAGGCAGAGAGGTGGAGCAGTATTACTGTATGGAGGCACATATGGGGCACTATTAGTATACTGAAGCACAGAGGGGGCAGTATTATTGTAGTGAGGTAGAGCAGTATTACTGTATGGAGGCAGAGAGGTGGGGCAGTATTACTGTATGGAGGCACACAGGGGAACTATTACTATACTGAGGCACAGAGGGGTCACTATTGCTATATGGAGGCACAGAGGGGTCACTATTGCTATATGGAGGCACAGAGGGGGGCACTATTACTATATGGTGGCACTAAGAGGGGTAGTATTACTGTATCAGAGGGGATTTTATTGGCTGTAACAGTGTTGAGTTTCTGTAGATAAGGAGAAATATGAAGTGGGGACAGCTATGGAAAAGCAGTGAGCCAACGATATGAACAATATGTGTGTTACACTTTGCAGAGATTAGTTACGTATAGATAAAGTCATCATAATGGTCTGGGCCAAACAGGGAAGAAAAAGTCACTGGATTTTCCTGTACTGCACCTATGCATTTATTAGCAGATCTGTCCTTAGTTATCGTTCATCTTGACCGCACATTTCTCCAAATGATTGAGATGCTCAGATTGAAAAAAAGCAACTTCACTTTGTGATACTCTGTCAGGAAAGGTTTATCACCCATGTTGCAGCCCAGTGGTTATGATGGGTATCGCTGCCTACATGTGCAATCATGAATGATGGGTGAGAATATTTTACTCACTTACAACCTTACAACCAAGCAGTAATATTCCCGGGATCTGACCTGGTATTAAATAGAGCAAAGAGTTTAGGAGCACAAAATGTTGGCAACACTGGGGCGTTTATGACCAAGCCCATAAATAGGTGATGGTTAACTGGGCAGGAAAAGATGGCAACCAAGCAGGGGCATAACTACCGCCGTTGCAGCGATCGCCATTGCGACCAGGCCCGGCGGATCAGGGGCCCGGTGGGTCAAATGCACGCCGACACCAGCAAATGTTAAAATCTGTTGCCGTGCAGGAGATTCCTCCCGGTCGCAAAACAGACAGACTTGCCCTCCAAGCAGTAGCGTAGCTACCGGGGGAGCAGAGGGAGTGGTGGCATAGGGCCCGGTGCTCTGAGGGGGCCCACCCGGAGCTATGCTACTGTAACTGTATCGGCATGCACAGAGTGACAATACAGTTACATTCTGCGGCAGAACAGAGAGACACGATCTCCCTGCTCTGCCGCCGGCCGCTGTGCGGCCCCTGAGGAGGCGTGGGGGCCCGGTGCCAGCAGTGGGCCCCTCGCCTGTCATCACAGGGTCAGCTTGATGAGAGAGGGAGCGTTGCGCCTATAGGCCTATGGGGAGTGCATTATATACAGTTCTATGGGGGTGCATTATACTATACGGGTCTATGGGTAGTGCATTATACTATACAGGCCTATGGGGAATGTATTATATTAAACAGGCCTATGGGGAGTGCATTATACTATACAGGCCTATGTGGAATGTATTATACTACACGGGCCTATGGAGAGTGCATTATACTATATAAGCCTTTGGGGAATGTATTATACTATACAGACCTATGGGGAGTTCATTATACTATACAGGCCTATAGGGAGTGCATTATACTATACAGGCCTATGGGGAATGTATTATACTATACAGGCTTATGGGGAGTGCATTATACTATACAGGCCTATGGGGAGTGCATTATACTATGCAGGCCTATTGGGAGTGCATTACACTATACAGGCCTATGGGGAGTGCATTACACTATACAGGCCTATGGGGAGTGCATTATACTATACAGGCCTATGGGGAGTGCATTATACTATACAGGCCTATGGGGAGTGCATTATACTATACAGGCCTATGGGGAGTGCATTATACTATACAGGCCTATGGGGAGTGCATTATACTATACAGGCCTATTGGGAGTGCATTACATTATACAGGCCTATTGGGAGTGCATTACACTATACAGGCCTATGGGGACTGCATTATACTATACAGGCCTATGGGGAGTGCATTATACTATACAGGCCTATGGGGGTGCATTATACTATACAGGTCTATGGGTAGAGAATTATACTATACAGGCCTATGGGGGTGCATTATACTATACAGGTCTATGGGTAGAGAATTATACTATACAGGCCTATGGGGAATGTATTATATTAAACAGGCCTATGGGGAGTGCATTATACTATACAGGCCTATGGGGAGTGCATTATACTATACAGGCCTATGGGGAGTGCATTATACTATACATATAATGTATAATGGTTTATTTTCTTTTATACATTACAGAACAACGACAGTACAGGAGACAAATATATACCAGGATGGGGCACCGGCCTAGTTATGCCACTGAGGTCAGACTATACAATATTGCAACAAAGCTATAGTGTGCAAAATGAATAGGGAAAATGTGAATTTGGGTGGAAAATATTTTGGCATGGGGGGCCCATAACTTTGTAGTTACACCACTGCAACCAAGTCTAAGCTAATGATATGATTATATTTATTTCACATTCCTATTAACTAAAATAAAAGTAAAAATATACAAGAAAAAGTCAATTTTTCTTTTCTAAAATAATAATTGTATAAAACAGACTGAGGTGATGTGAGGACCTTCAGGCAAAACTGAGCAAGCAGAACATGTTGTATTTGCTCTAAATCTTCCCAATTCCCACCGCATGCTCTTTATGCATCTAAATGTGAATTTCTATTTTGAACTTGGAATTTTTCTAGGCATGTTTTCTTTTTCTGGAGCTTTGTACATAGAGAAGATAGAAGATAGACAGTAGCATGGACCCTCTGTGTCACGATTAGATTTGGATAGAGCCTGAAACAAAAGGTGATGTGTAAGGGATTTTCTGCCTCTAACCTTAAAAAGGATTTCACTTTAGCCCCAAGTGAAATCCATTGCAACCGAAGGTGTCCACATGGGGACAGGAAGGACTTGTGTCACAGGTCAGAGCAGCTAATCGGGGAGGGTGGCGGGTGGTGGACTCCACCAATCTGATATCGATGGCCAATCACCCTTTTATCAACTCACAAAAGAGGAGAAAAGCCAAGATCTCTACAATAAAAAAGAGAAAAAAGTCTTTTATTAGCATCCAAAAATTAATCTTTATATATCTAAAAATGACTTTCTGTTGACAGTTCTATATAGGAGGCCAAACGACCGGATCAATCGGCACTAAATTTGGCACATGGGTAAATCAGACGCTTCAGTAGGTTTAAAACCATGTCTCAGATATCTAGGACCTACTGTTCTCGACATTCACCAAAAAAAAGAACACAATGGAAAATATTAATTTACGACCAAACCACGGGACCTAAATTCCTAAATTACCAACACAGGAAAACAAAGAACTTCAAAGGGTTTTTAGACCGAGGTACAGATCTCCACATATTCACACAAAAATAATGGATTACAAAAGCAATGACAATTTATGGCCAAGCGACTGGGCCATTCTGCTCCAACATTGGCACACACTAAGTAAATCAGGCCACTTGGAAAGTTTTTGTCTAGATTTCGTCCCTCTAAAACCTACGGTTCTCTAGATATTTGCAACAACAAAAAAATGGACTGTGAAAGCAAAGTTTAATTTACTGCCAAACGACTGGACCCCAAATCTGCCACACAGATAAATCAGGTGCTTCTGAAGGTTTTACACCAGGTTTCAGTTCTCTAGGACCCACAGATCTCTACATTTTCGGAAAAAGATCAATACAAGGGCATATATTAATTGAAATCTCGTAAGAAAACCACTAGAGAGATATCGAATTTCTGCACATAACTCAGCTATGTCGGCGTCATATCAGTAGTAAAAGAACTTTTTTACCGCACAAACAGTTAAACCAAATAAACCTGTGCAATGTCGGAGGATTCTACTAGCTATGTATGTACGGCCAAGAGGCGTTTTGCAGAAGTATTGGTTTTTCTTTTATTAAGACAATTACTCCTACTATATCCCGCATGGTTGCAAGAAAAACACCTTCTACTACCCCCATAGTTGACCAAGTCTGAACACCATAGGGTGTATGGGGGCTCGGAAATACTGAGGGTGGGCTGGAAAGACTCGAGATATTTCCTCCAAGTTAACTTCCCTACTAGATTGAAGAAACAGATTTTCGTTCCTCAGGAATCTGGTTGGCCACGTAGGAATCTGCAATTTCAGCCACTACGGTACTTGATGAATTGATGCACAACTGTTGGATGCATTTTATGAAACTGGTCTAAATCATTACACCCTACAGGTATTCAAAATTAGTTACAAACCGTCCTCGAATCCACCGGTGGACAGTTGTTCTCAGAGAACCCATCACATCAACATAACTATCAGAGAATCTGTGCTGTATAGTCAGGAAGTTTTTGCGATAACCCTCTGGAGTGAGGTTATATTTTTGGAAAAGGGCATATTTAATGGCATCATCATTATTGGCCATTTCTGGAGGCAAATCCACAAATGCCTCAAGAGCTTTGCCTTTTAATCCTGGGGTCAGGTACCTTGACCATTGTTCACAGAGCAAGTGAAACAATCTGTGCTTTTTCAAACCCATGCGGAAAATTGTCCGGGTCTAGATCTTTTTCCAGGACTGGGAAATTTTCTGGATGAAGTTTTGGTGAACTTATTTCCCTGGGTTCACTGTGGAGGGCAGCTGTTTCCTCTGGATCCATGCCATCTCCAGCTGGAACTTTCTCTCAGCCTGCCATTGGTCTCTTTCAGGCAAGTGAGCCTTTCTTTCAGCCTGTTGAGAATCTCTTTCAGCCCATTGAGCCTCTTTTCTGGCCCAGTGAGCCTCTCTTTCAGCCTGCTGAACCTCTCTTTCAGCCTGTTGAGACTCTCTTTTGGCCTGTCAAGCTTCTCTTTTAGCTCGTTCAGCCTCTCTTTCAGCCTGTTGAGCCTCTTTTAGCCTGTTGACCCTTGTCTTCAGCTACCGAGCCTCTCTTTCAGCCTGTTTAGCCTGTGTCTCAGCCTACTGAGCCTCTTTTTCAGCCTGTCGAGACTCTCCCTTAGCCTGCCGAGCCTCTCTTTCAGCCTGTTGAGCCCATCTTTCAGCCTGTTGAGACTCTCTTTCGGCCTGTCAAGCTTCTCTTTTAGCCCATTGAGCCTCTCTTTCAGCCTGCTGAGCATCTTTTAGATTGTTGAGGCTCTCTTTCAGCCTGTTGAGCCTCTCTATTAGCCTGTCGAGCCTCTTCTTCAGCCCGGTCATTTGAAATCACACAGGCCCATACTGTCCCCGAATGAACCCTTAAAAAATTCCATCAGACCAGATTATATTAAATAAAATATATTTTTTTATTAAAAATAAATTGCAATCACAAAAATCATCACCAAAACGTATGGAAATTTTTATTATTACTAAAATTGTATAATCTACAACAGATATTTATTTATTAAGAATATTAAACATACAACTATAGATAATATGTATCTCCTCCAATCGAGGTTCACTTAGGGATAGATAAAAAAATATATATATAAAAATCCCGTATGTGCAAGACAGGGCAAGTCCAAACTGATCAGTATAATAAACATAAAAATATATATAATGCAGCAAATAATAATTTAATAATATAATATGTGATAAAAATCAGTCAAATAAATTTGTGAATAATATGTGTGTATATCCATATATACACACACACACCTATTGTGTGCAGCAAAATAAATCAATTCATAATAAAGTGCAATAGTGCAATAAAAAATAAATTGCATACAAAACAACCAGTGTGTCCACAAAAGTTGTGAGCCAAAAACAAAAAACAAATAATTATATATTACCCAGTAAAAGCGCTGCCAAATGTGCCAAAATATATTATGAATACTGACCAGTTAGGAGTACCACTGCCCTGCACACACCACTCCAACGCCGTTTCGCTCACTGCTTCATCAGGGACTCACTGATAAATTTATTTATATTCTTAATAAATAAATATCTGTTGTAGATTATACAATTTTAGTAATAATAAAAATTTCCATACGTTTTGGTGATGATTTTTGTGATTGCAATTTATTTTTATTAAAAAAATATATTTTATTTAATATAATCTGGTCTGATGGAATTTTTTAAGGGTTCATTTCTATAGTGTTTTTCTTCAGTTTATAAAAATTATTATCTCTGGTGTTTCTTTCTATATAGGTTGTTGTTCCATACTGTCCCCGTCCTCAAGCACCAGATGGGATGTATTACTAATATTACCATGCGTGGAGGAAAGCAAGATTTACTACAAGAACAATGTTTCTAATGATACCTCCGTCACAACTCTTAACAGTATGGGTGTCTTGAGAACACCGATTCTGTTAGCAACGTAGCAGACAATGTGGCCCACGACCAATCAGGCCCTTCTGGCATTTGCCAGATTTGCCAGATGGCCAGTCCGGCCCTGTTTGCATGTACAGTGCCTTGCGAAAGTATGCGGCTCCCTGGAACTTTTCAAACTTTTCCCACGTATCATGCTTCAATCTATGTTATGATCCTTAGTGGTTGAGGATCACAAATTACTCCAGCTAAGTAACAAACATAGGACAAGCTCTAGGGAGGTGGCAAACTGGACTGACCGCAAATCTGAACCTATCCAAACACACTAGAAGTAGCCGGTGAACGTGCCTAAAAATCCTAGACGTCTCGAGCCAGCCTGAGGAACTAACTACCCCTAGAGAGAAAGAAAGACCTCTCTTGCCTCCAGAGAAATAATCCCCAAAGATATAGAAGCCCCCAACAAATAATAACGGTGAGGTAAGAGGAAGGCACATACACAGGGGTGAAAACAGATTCAGCAAATGAGGCCCACTAATACTAGATAGCAGAAAATAGTAAAGGAGTCTGTGCGGTCAGTAAAAAACTCTTACAAAATATCCACACTGAGATTTCAAGAACCCCCGCACCAACTAACGGTGCGGGGGGAGAAACTCAGTCCCCTAGAGCAACCAGCAAGCGAGGAGATCACATCTTAGCAAGCTGGACAAGAAACATGATGAATGCTGATAATCAAAAAATGAACGGACAAAAACTTAGCTTGTCTTGGAGAGGCTGGGAGCAAGGTAATCACAAGGAATCTGAAGAGCACTGAATACATTGATAGCAGGCAAGGAACTGAGTATCCAGGTGAGCTAAATAGGAAACCAACCAAGGATAACGAACCAGCTGATGAAGCCAACCTGCAGAAAGACAACACTACACAGTACCGCTTGTGACCACTAGAGGGAGCCCAAAAATAGAGTTCACAACAATCTAAAGATACCAAATTTAAATTTTTATTGAGGAATCAACAACAAGTGGAACACAATTGTGAAGTTGAATGAAATTTATTGGTTATTTTAAATTTTTGTGGAAATTCCAAAACTGCAAAGTGGGGCGTGCAATATTATTCGGCCCCTTTAACTTAATACTTTGTTGCGCCACCTTTTGCTGCGATTAACATCTGCAAGTCACTTGGGGTAAGTGTCTATCAGTTTTGTACATCGAGAGACTGAAATTCTTGGCCATTCTTCCTTGGCAAACAGCTCGAGCTCAGTGAGGTTTGATGGAGATCGTTTGTGAACAGCAGTTTTCAGCTCTTTCCACAGATTCTCGATTGGATTGAGGTCTAGACTTTGACTTGGCCATCCTAACACCTGGTTACGTTTATTTGTGAACCAGTCCATTGTAGATTTTGCTTTATGTTTGGGATCATTGTCTTGTTGGAGCCATATCTCCGTCCCAGTCTCAGGTCTTTTGCAGACTCCAACAGGTTTTCTTCAAGAATGGTCCTGTATTTGGCTCCATCCATCTTCCCATCTATTTTAACCATTTTTCTTGTCCCTGCTGAAGAAAAGCAGGCCCAAACCATGATGCTGCCACCACCATGTTTGACAGTAGGGATGGTGTGTTCAGGGTGATGAGCTGTGTTGCCTTTACGCCAAACATATAGTTAGGCATTGTTGCCAAAAAGTTAGATTTTGGTTTCATCTGACCAGAGCACCTTCTTCCACATGTTTGGTGTGTCTCCCAGGTGGCTTGTTGCAAACTTTAAATGACACTTGTTATGGATATCTTTGAGAAATGGCTTTCTTCTTGCCACTTTTCCATAAAGGCCAGATTTGTGCAGTGTACGACTGATTGCTTTCCTATGTACAGACTGTCCCACCTCAGCAGTAGATCTCTGCAGTTCATCCAGAGTGATCATGGGCCTCTTGGCTGCATCTCTGATCAGTCTTCTCCTTGTTTGAGATGAAAGTTTAGAGGGACGGCCGGGTCTGGGTAGATTTGCAGTGGTATGATACTCCTTCCATTTCAATATGACCGCTTGCACATTGCTCCTTGGGATGTTTAAAGTTTTGGAAATCATTTTGTATCCAAATCTGGCTTTAAACTTCTCCACAACAGTATCACGGACCTGCCTGTTGTGTTCCTTGGTCTTCCTGATGCTCTCTGTGCTTCAAACAGAACCCTGAGACTATCACAGAGCAGGTGCATTTATACGGAGACTTGATTACACACAGGTGGATTATATTTATCATCATTAGGCATTTAGGACAACATTGGATCATTCAGAGCTCCACAATGAACTTCTGGAGGGTGTTTGCTGCACTGAAAGTAAAGGGGCCGAATAATATATATAATAATATTGTTCCAAGCTTCTCCCTTTTTCCTCCAAAAGTAACGATGGTCATTATGCTCAAAAAGTTCAATTTTAGTTTCATCAGACCACAGGACATGTCTCCAAAAATTAAGGTCTTTGTTCCTGTGTGCATTAATCTGGCTTTTTTATGTTTCTTTTGGAGTAATGGCTTCATCCTGGCAGAGTGGCCTTCCAGCCAATGTAGATACAGTACTTGTTTCACTGTGGATATTGACACAATCTTATCAGCTTCCGCCATCATCTTCACAAGGTCTTTTACTTTTGTCCTTGGGTTGATCTGCACATGTCAGACCAAAGCATCTTCATCTCTGGGACACAGAACCCTTCTCCTTCCTAAGCGGTATGATGGCTGGACATTCCCATCTTGCTTGTACTTGTGTATAATTGTTTGTACAGATGAACGAGGCACCTTCAGGTAACCTGAAATTGTACCCAAGGATCAGCCAGACTTGTGCAAGTCCACAATTCTCTTCCTGATATCTTGGCTGATTTCTTTACACTTTCCCATGATACTACACAAAGAAGCAGTATGTTTCAGGTGTGCATTAAAATACATCCACAGGTTTGTCTCTAATTAACTCAGATGTTGCCAAAAAAACCATCCAAACACATGACATCATTATATCGGCAGTCCAGAAATGTTTAAAGGCATAGTAATCTTAGAGGATGTAAACTTTTGACTTTGCAGTAAGTAATAAAAATGCCTTAAAACATTCTCTGTCGATCATTATTCTGGCATTTGGCATATATAAATAATTATGGTAATCCTAATTGACCGAAAACGGGAAAGGTTTATTCTGATTTCATGTCTGATACTGAGAAAAACATGCAGATGTGTCTTTACATATAGTGGATGGAAACTTCTGGTTTCAAATATATATATATATATATATATATATATATATATATATATATATATATACAGTGGGGCAAAAAAGTATTTAGTCATTCAGCAATAGTGCAAGTTCCACCACTTAAAAAGATGAGAGGCGTCTGTAATTTACATCATAGGTAGACCTCAACTATGGGAGACAAACTGAGACAAAAAAATCCAGAAAATCACTTTGTCTGTTTTTTTATCATTTTATTTGCATATTATGGTGGAAAATAAGTATTTGGTCAGAAACAAACAATCAAGATTTCTGGCTCTCACAGACCTGTAACTTCTTCTTTAAGAGTCTCCTCTGTCCTCCACTCATTACCTGTAGTAATGGCACCTGTTTAAACTTGTTATCAGTATAAAAAGACACCTGTGCACACCCTCAAACAGTCTGACTCCAAACTCCACTATGGTGAAGACCAAAGAGCTGTCAAAGGACACCAGAAACAAAATTGTAGCCCTGCACCAGGCTGGGAAGACTGAATCTGCAATAGCCAACCAGCTTGGAGTGAAGAAATCAACAGTGGGAGCAATAATTAGAAAATGGAAGACATTCAAGACCACTGATAATCTCCCTCGATCTGGGGCTCCACGCAAAATCCCACCCCATGGGGTCAGAATGATCACAAGAACGGTGAGCAAAAATCCCAGAACCACGCGGGGGGACCTAGTGAATGAACTGCAGAGAGCTGGGACCAATGTAACAAGGCCTACCATAAGTAACACACTACGCCACCATGGACTCAGATCCTGCAGTGCCAGACGTGTCCCACTGCTTAAGCCAGTACATGTCCGGGCCCGTCTGAAGTTTGCTAGAGAGCATTTGGATGATCCAGAGGAGTTTGGGGAGAATGTCCTATGGTCTGATGAAACCAAACTGGAACTGTTTGGTAGAAACACAACTTGTCGTGTTTGGAGGAAAAAGAATACTGAGTTGCATCCATCAAACACCATACCTACTGTAAAGCATGGTGGTGGAAACATCATGCTTTGGGGCTGTTTCTCTGCAAAGGGGCCAGGACGACTGATCCGGGTACATGAAAGAATGAATGGGGCCATGTATCGTGAGATTTTGAGTGCAAACCTCCTTCCATCAGCAAGGGCATTGAAGATGAAACGTGGCTGGGTCTTTCAACATGACAATGATCCAAAGCACACCGCCAGGGCAACGAAGGAGTGGCTTCGTAAGAAGCATTTCTAGGTCCTGGAGTGGCCTAGCCAGTCTCCAGATCTCAACCCTATAGAAAACCTTTGGAGGGAGTTGAAAGTCCGTGTTGCCAAGCGAAAAGCCAAAAACATCACTGCTCTAGAGGAGATCTGCATGGAGGAATGGGCCAACATACCAACAACAGTGTGTGGCAACCTTGTGAAGACTTACAGAAAACGTTTGACCTCTGTCATTGCCAACAAAGGATGTATTACAAAGTATTGAGTTGAAATTTTGTTTCTGACCAAATACTTATTTTCCACCATAATATGCAAATAAAATGATAAAAAAACAGACAATGTGATTTTCTGGATTTTTTATTCTCAGTTTGTCTCCCATAGTTGAGGTCTACCTATGATGTAAATTACAGACGCCTCTCATCTTTTTAAGTGGTGGAACTTGCACTATTGCTGAATGACTAAATACTTTTTTGCCCCACTATATATATATATATATATATATATATATATATATATATATATATATAATGAATCTTGCCTAAAAGATGTTACAGTCCCGGGATTTTCAGGATGTTACTTATTTCTTGTAGCAGCCGTATACTTCTACAAGATTACATCCTAATTATGTTCCCACAAGAAGGACGAGGAAGACATTTACACAGGGATCATTAGACATTCGGGAGTCAGTGGGGACTTAGACATGACATAATTAATGCAATACATATAAATTACAGTTGCCTCCTTCACTACACTCCAGCACTAATTTTACCACTTAGTTTTTAATTACAATAATGGCCAAAAGTATTGGCACCCTTGAAATTGTTCCAGAAAATGAAATACAGTATTTCTCCCAGCTTACTATTGCAATTACATGTTTTGTTAGACATGTCTATTTCCTTTGTGTGTATTGAAAAAAAAAATAATAGCAATAGTGCATGAAAATATCATAGGGTACTTAGTTAACATAATTTTGATTAAAAAAAACAACATAAAACCCATCCCCCCGTGTCAGGTGATCTTATTTGAGACAGTTCTAACCTCTAATATTAAAACCTTATCATTTGTCAAGAGAAGTACAGCTGCTTCTCACTAAATTAGAAAATCATCAAAAAGTGAATTTATTTCAGTTCTTCAATACAAAAAGTGAATCTCATATATTATATAGTGTCAATACACACAGAGTTATCTATTTCATGCATTTATTTCTGTTAATGTTGATGATTATGGCTTACTGCTGATGAAAACCCAAAAGTCATTATCTCAGCAAAATTAGAATAATTAACTAAAACACCTGCAAAGGCTTCCTAAGCGTTTATAAAGGTCACTTAGTCTGTGTCAGTAGGCTCCACAATCATGGGGAAGACTGCTGAATGACAGATGTCCAGAAGGCAGTGACTGACACACTCCACAAGGAGCATAAGCCACAAAAGGACATTGCTAAAGAAGCTTGTACATATGGGCAGTATTATAGTAGTTATATTCTTGTGCATAGGGGCAGTATTATAGTAGTTATATTCTTGTACATAGGAGCAGTATTATAGTAGTTATATTCTTGTACATAGGGGCAGTATTATAGTAGTTATATTCTTGTACATAGGAGCAGTATTATAGTAGTTATATTCTTGTACATAGGGGCAGTATTATAGTAGTTATATTCTTGTACATAGGGGCAGTATTATAGTAGTTATATTCTTGTACATATGAGCATTATTATAGTAGTTATATTCTTGTACATAGGAGCAGTATTATAGTAGTTATATTCTTGTACATAGGAGCAGTATTATAGTAGTTATATTCTTGTACATAGGAGCAGTATTATAGTAGTTATATTCTTGTACATAGGAGCAGTATTATAGTAGTTATATTCTTGTACATAGGGGCAGTATTATAGTAGTTATATTCTTGTACATAGGAGCAGTATTATAGTAGTTATATTCTTGTACATAGGGGCAGTATTATAGTAGTTATATTCTTGTACATAGGGGCAGTATTATAGTAGTTATATTCTTGTACATAGGAGCAGTATTATAGTAGTTATATTCTTGTACATAGGGGCAGTATTATAGTAGTTATATTCTTGTACATAGGAGCAGTATTATAGTAGTTATATTCTTGTACATAGGAGCAGTATTATAGTAGTTATATTCTTGTACATAAGAGCAGTATTATAGTAGTTATATTCCTGTACATAGAGGGCAGTATTATAGTAGTTATATTCTTGTATATGGGGGCAGTATTATAGTAGTTATATTCTTGTACATAGGAGCAGTATTATAGTAGTTATATTCTTGTACATAGGAGCAGTATTATAGTAGTTATATTCTTGTACATAGGAGCAGTATTATAGTAGTTATATTCTTGTACATAGGAGCAGTATTATAGTAGTTATATTCTTGTACATAGGAGCAGTATTATAGTAGTTATATTCTTGTACATAGGGGCAGTATTATAGTAGTTATATTCTTGTACATAGGAGCAGTATTATAGTAGTTATATTCTTGTACATAGGGGCAGTATTATAATGGTTATATTCTTGTACATAGGGGCAGTATTATAGTAGTTTTATTCCTGTACATAGGAGCAGTATTATAGTAGTTATATTCTTGTACATAGGGGCAGCAGGGCTGCCATCAGGGCATGACAGCCATGACTGGCGTATGGGGCCCGGTGAGCAGAGGGGGCCCGCATCGGGCCCCGTCTAATCTGCTCACCGGGCCCCCCCCTGCCGGCGCTGCGGGCCCCCCCTGCCTGCGCTGCGGGCCTGCGGGACACTATTGACTTGCGGGCCCGCCCGTGCCCGCACGTCAATAGTTAACAGCCGCCGCCAGCCAGTCGGAGGCTGGCAGCTGACTTGAGCGGCCGCAGTGCGCAGTCGCACTTCGCCGGCGTCTGACGTCATTGTCAGCCGCCGGCGAGTGTGTCCTTCACCTGCATGGAGGAAGTGAGGTTCCCCGCCGCAGGAGCGCACGGCCAGGTAAGAACTCATTTTTTTTTTTTTTGAGAGCGGCGATCCCAGGGGGGTGGGGCCCGGGGCCCGGGGCAGAACGCTGGACACGCTGGGGCCCAGGGCAGAACGCTGGACACGCTGGGGCAGAAAGCTGGACACGGGCAGTATGCTGGACACAGGGGCAGAGATGCTGGACAAAGGGGCAGAGATGCTGGACACAGGGGGCAGAGATGCTGGACACAGGGGGCAGAGATGCTGGACACAGGGGGCAGAGATGCTGGACACAGGGGGCAGAATGCTGGACACAGGGAGCAGAATGCTGGACACAGGGGGCAGAGATGCTGGACACAGGGGGCAGAGATGCTGGACACAGGGGGCAAAGATACTGGACACAGGGGGCAGAGATGCTGGACACAGGGGGCAGAACGCTGGACACGCTGGGGAAGAAAGCTGGACACGGGCAGTATGCTGGACACAGGGGCAGAGATACTGGACACAGGGGGCAGAGATGCTGGACACAGGGGGCAGAATGCTGGACACAGGGCAGAGATGCTGGACACAGGGGGCAGAGATGCTGGACACAGGGGGCAGAGATGCTGGACACAGGGGCAGAGATGCTGGACACAGGGGGCAGAGATGCTGGACACAGGGGGCAGAATGCTGGACACGGGGCAGAATGCTGGACATGGGGCAGAGATGCTGGACACAGGGGGCAGAGATGCTGGACACAGGGGGCAGAGATACTGGACACAGGGGGCAGAGATGCTGCACACAGGGGGCAGAGATGCTGGACACAGGGGGCAGAGATGCTGGACACAGGGGGCAGAATGCTGGACACGGGGCAGAATGCTGGACACGGGGCAGAGATGCTGGACACAAGGGGGCAGAGATGCTGGACACAGGGGGCAGAGATGCTGGACACAGGGGGCAGAGATGCTGGACACAAGGGGGCAGAGATGCTGGACACAGGGGGCAGAGATGCTGGACACAGGGGGCAGAGATGCTGGACACAGGGGGCAGAGATGCTGGACACAGGGGCAGAGATGCTGGACACAGGGGCAGAGATGCTGGACACAGGGGCAGAGATGCTGGACAAAGGGGCAGAGATGCTGGACACAGGGGCAGAGATGCTGGACACAGGGGCAGAGATGCTGGACACAGGGGCAGAGATGCTGGACACAGGGGCAGAATGGAGATATGGGGTATGATGAAAGACATGGGGGCATGACTGGAGACAGATGGGGAAGGATTGGAGACACAGGAGGCATGACTGGAGACAGATGGGGAAGGATTGGAGACACAGGAGACATGATTGGAGACACTGGGGGCAGAATTGGAGACAGATTGTGCAGGATCATGGGGCAGGATGGATACGATGGAGACAGATGGGGCAGGATGGGGAGATCATATGGGGCAGGATGGATACTCATGAGGGCAGGATGGGAGAACATACGGCTGACGCCAGGAATGAGACACACGGGGGCCAGGATGGGGAATATTATTACCATAGGGACTAATTAAGGGATATTATTACTGCAGTGATGTATTTATTTTTTGAGGACACTGTTTTAAATGAGGGGGCGGTCCTGTTACTGTGTAGAGTGACACTATGTCGCCTCTTTTTCTTTATGCGGTGTAATGTAGAAGTTGTGAAAAATTAAGTAATGTGTTCTACAAGCGGAGCTCGAGGTAACTGTGTTATTTCCTGCAGAAACGAGTCCTGGCTGGAAGACATGATGGCGGTCTGTGCTGGATGAAAGATGAAGGACTTCACCTAGAGACGTCACTGGTGAGTCAGTGTTACCTATACACTGACACTATGCACTGTATACTATATACAGAGCTCCTGTGCATAATTTCACTAGTGATCACTGTATTATCTGTACACAGACACTGCATACTAAGTACAGATCTCCTGTGTATAATGGCACTTATGGTGATAGTGTGGTGCTTTTTTTTTTTTATTACTGATCAGAATTGTAGTATTCAGTAACTATGTGGTAATAATATGGTGTCTGGTCATGGTGTTGTGGTATTTGTTCCTTGTATGTGATGTTATTCGATCACTGTGGTGGTAATATGTGGTCTTGACATGGTGTAGCGGTATTTGTTCCTTGTATGTGATATTATTCGATCACTGTGGTGGTAATATGTCATCTGGTCATGATGTAGCGGTATTTGTTCTTTTTATGTGATATTATTGGTCATTTTAAAAATTGAAAAATAAATAAAAGTATACCTAAATTGTATTGCATATTTTAACAAATATTTAATAGGTTACAGCAGAGTAGGGCCTCACCAAAAGAGTCTACCGTGTTATGGTGGCGGCTTACAAAAGCTGCCGGCTATATGTGTGATCTGGTGATGGGAACTGTTAGGGTACGTGTCCACGTTAAGTAAACGCTGCGTGTTTGACGCTGCGTGGGGCCACAGCGTCAAACACGCAGCGTCCAGATGTTCCAGCATAGTGAAGGGGATTTTATGAAATCCCGTCTCCACTATGCGTGGTAACACGCACCCGGCGGCCCTGCGACTCCGGACATGTGGCGCTTCTTTTAAGATCGCAGCATGTCCGCGTTCCGGTTGCTGCGCCGCCGCAAGCTATAACACAGGGCCCTATGTGTGGGGTGCGATGATCCCGGATGTGTGCAATGAACACATCCGGCATCATCGCGTCACAGTAGGGGGCGGGGCTTAGCGCCGAGCGGGTTTGCCGCTCCGACGCAACCGCCGGCCATCCTGAAGGTGGACACGTACCCTCAATGTGTGATTGGTGAGAAGTGGAGTTTTTCCAAGAGAGAGCGGTGGGACTGTGGACAGTTTGAGGGGTGGAGCGTGGAGGCGGGGCTGGGGTGGAGCCTGGGCGGAGTCTCAAGGGGGCCCCGAAAATTTTGCCAGTATGGGGCCCCGAAATTTCTAGTGGCAGCCCTGAGGGGCAGTATTATAGTAGTTATATTCTTGTACATAGGGACAGTATTATAGTAGTTATATTCTTGTACATAGGGGCAGTATTATAGTAGTTATATTCTTGTACATAGGGACAGTATTATAGTAGTTATATTCTTGTATATAGGAGCAGTATTATAGTAGTTATATTCCTGTATATAGAGCAGTATTATAGTAGTTATATTCTTGTACATAGGGAGCAGTATTATAGTAGTTATATTCTTGTACATAGGAGCAGTATTATAGTAGTTATATTCTTGTACATTGGAGCAGTATTATAGTAGTTATATTCTTGTAAATAGGAGCAGTATTATAGTAGTTATATTCTTGTACATAGGGGCAGTATTATAGTAGTTATATTCTTGTACATAGGGAGCAGTATTATAGTAGTTATATTCTTGTACATAGGAGCAGTATTATAGTAGTTATATTCTTGTACATAGGGAGCAGTATTATAGTAGTTATATTCCTGTATATAGAGCAGTATTATAGTAGTTATATTCTTGTACATAGGGAGCAGTATTATAGTAGTTATATTCTTGTACATAGGAGGCAGTATTATAGTAGTTATATTCTTGTACATAGGGGCAGTATTATAGTAGTTATATTCTTGTACATAGGGGCAGTATTATAGTAGTTATATTCTTGTACATAGGGAGCAGTATTATAGTAGTTATATTCTTGTACATAGGAGCAGTATTATAGTAGTTATATTCTTGTGCATAGGAGCAGTATTATAGTAGTTATATTCTTGTACATAGGGGCAGTATTATATTAGTTATATTCTTGTACATAGGGGCAGTATTATAGTAGTTATATTCTTGTACATAGGAGCAGTATTATAGTAGTTATATTCTTGTACATAGGGGCAGTATTATAGTGGTTATATTCCTGTGCATAAGGACAGTATTATAGTAGTTATACTCTTGTATATAGGGGCAGTATTATAGTAGTTATATTCTTGTACATAGGGGCAGTATTATAGTAGTTATATTCTTGTACATTGGAGCAGTATTATAGTAGTTATATTCTTGTACATAGGGGCAGTATTATAGTAGTTATATTCTTGTACATAGGGGCAGTATTATAGTAGTTATATTCTTGTACATAGGGGGCAGTATTATAGTAGTTATATTCATGTACATAGGAGCAGTATTATAGTAGTTATATTCTTGTACATAGGAGCAGTATTCTAGTAGTTATATTCTTGTACACAGGGGGCAGTATTATAGTAGTTATATTCTTGTACACAGGGGGCAATATTATAGTAGTTACATTCATGTACATAGGGGGCAGTATTATAGTAGTTATATTCTTGTGCATAGGAGCAGTATTATAGTAGTTATATTCTTGTACATAGGGGCAGTATTATAGTAGTTATATTCTTGTACATAGGGGCAGTATTATAGTAGTTATATTCTTGTACATAGGGGGCAGTATTATAGTAGTTATATTCTTGTACATAGGGGCAGTATTATAGTGGTTATATTCCTGTGCATAAGGACAGTATTATAGTAGTTATACTCTTGTATATAGGGGCAGTATTATAGTAGTTATATTCTTGTACATAGGGGGCAGTATTATTGTAGTTATATTCTTGTACATAGGGGCAGTATTATAGTAGTTATATTCTTGCACATAGGAGCAGTATTATAGTAGTTATATTCTTGTACATAGGAGCAGTATTATAGTAGTTATATTCTTGTATATGAGGGCAGTATTATAAATTGCTACACTTCTGCCTTTAGGTTATTGTATATGTTATAAATGAAATATATAATATTCAATATATTGTCCATATCCTGCTAGGGGCTGATAACTCTCCTCCCTGATCCTTCAGTTATATTTGGCGTCAGACAGAGGTTTCATTCACAAGGTCATTGCAGATAGATTTGCAGTGCTCACAAGATTTAATAATAGTTGAACAGTAAAACTTGTCATTTTTACACTTTACTGCATGATTTTGTTGAAAACGGACAAATTAAAATAAACTTTCAATATTTTATAAGCATAGTTCAGTTCTTTAGTAGACATACATTTTTAAAACTACCTCAATTATACAATTTCATGTATCTCTGGGGATTTATATTCTTATCGATGTATACAGATATAGGAACGAGTTTGGGGAGGATTTTGAATGTTCTGGAAAAAATTAATGATTTTATGGATTGACACGAGTCACCATTTACATTTTCATTGATTTTAGTGCCTCTCTATCAGTTCTTCAGTTTCCAATTTATTTTTCCACTTGCGCAGATAAAAGCAGCTGTCCATCTGCACGTATAATAAAGGTGAAGTAACAGGTACATCTGACACGTGCTTTTTATTCTGCATTGATTCATTCTGCACAATATGTTTTCTTAAAGCCGCCAAACTGATGGAAAAAGTTTACATCAAGGACACCCAGATGTGGCTTATCCTGACTTCTTGATGCAGCCGAGGTGAACATATCATTTCAATAGATTTCCCTTGAAAATAAAAATTTTGGTAAAAAAAATTGTAGAAATTGAATTTGCCCAATTTTATATCTGTGAAGTCAACATTGAGCCTTTTCGAAAGACTCTTGATGAAAATGTGGTCCCATTACAACCACTTCCAGATGAGTGTTCATTCTTGAAACTTTAATGGAAGATGCAAAAATTGGTGATGGCCAACGAGGACACCAACATGTGAGTGTGTTTTTCAGATGTACTGAACCTGAGGGGTTTACCAAGGTCTTGTGTGCTGGGCTGGGCTTGGCCAAAAAAGACACTTAGCCTTAGAAAAAGTAAAGGGATAAAACAAAGAACTGATCTCTTCTCAAGGGGAAAGCGAAACCCCAACACTGGTCCATCTTATATGGACGATCGATCAAAGGTTTGACTTGATAAAGTTATGGACTTCCAGCCGACCTGTTCTTCTATGAGCCGGAGAAAGGAGCCATTGCAAAGAGTAGTCCTAAAGCTGGTGGACGTGGTTTGGATGAGTAGTAATACTCGATTTCTGCACAGAAAGTGATGACTTCCCAACAACTTGCATTGGCCACAGCCAGTGGAATAACTAGATGTAAAATTTGGACCTGGGCCCCTGACTGCATGTTTTCCAGATGTATGGCCCCTTATAGCTTTCCAGATCCTGGGAATTTATGTGTTTGCCCTCTCATGGAACAATGTCCGCCATCCTGTGATAATGGTCTCAATTATGGCCCCTTTATGTAATAATGTCCCCATCCTGTGCCCCTTTTCTATAATAGTCTTCCCATCCTAGGCCCCTTCCATGTATAATGTTCTCCATCCTGGACTTTTTCCTGGTATAAAGTCCCTCATCCTGGGCCCTTCCGGTTAATATTGTCCACCATTCCGGAATAATGTCTCCATCCTGAGCCCCTTCCAGTAATAATGTCCCACATCCTGATATAATGTCTCCATCTTGGGTCACTTCCAGGCATAATGTCTCACGTCCTGGTAAAATGTCTCCATGGTGGGTGCAAGGTAGTCCATTCCAATCCTGGTGACCATAGGTGATCATAAGAATCCTGGCAATGAGTTCTCCGAAGATCAGGGCATGTTTCAGGGATTTTTTCTGTGCTAAGGCGTTGTCCTCTACCAACTATAAGTACACAGGAAATAAAAAATCAAATGGTCAGAAAATAATGGGTGCGGGTTTCTTGTGGTTTATGATCCTGAGAACATGCTCTCCTTTGCCACATTCAATAAATCCCATTCAATGGAATACACAATACGTGAGCAGCCCACACTCCATGGCCACTGGGAATAAAACTTTCTGGGGCACGACCAGTCGGTGTTTCAGCCATTAAGTATAAGTATTTGCCCCCGGTGAAGGAAAGCAAATGTACTAGAGTTGAGCGGAGCGATTTGATGGAAATCAAATTTGTGTTGAATTTTTAAGTAGTCGTCAAACCCAGCTGTCATGAATCCTCACCGCTGCCACCAATTTGTCATGAATCCTCACCGCTGCCACCAATTTGTCACGATTCACACTGTGACCGTCACCCCTACATCACGGATCGGGGTGACTTTAGGCCAACAGACGGCTATCACAGGTGCAGGGGGGCTTATCTTAGTTATCCCTCCACTGCTACAATGTGATAAAAAAACACACACAAGGCTATTGACCTCTTAGTTTACAGCAGGGGCTTATTTTAGGTGTCCCACTGCTCTTTAATATACCACGAACTGCAGGGATTTATGTATATCCCGCTTACAGTTCCACTTGAAACTTGCAGCTCTCTGGCGCCCCCCTTACCCTCATGTCAGATTAGGTACTGCACCTAGAGTAACTAGTTGCCAGAAAGGCTGCCTGCTATGTACTGGCTATTGGGCACGCTGCAGCGAGGCAATATAAATACTCCCACTCAGGCAGGAACAATAATTATTATCAACGCCGCAGTCGCTACAACGACACCCAAAGGCCCGCACTCCGGATGCTGCCACCAGCTTCGATTAAATATGTCCGAAGCTAACCCAAAACAGTAGCGTAATTCCCTTCAGAAGACTTAGGGTACGTTTTAGAGCATGAAGAACGAAACTAGTATTAAATATTTTACTCATTTACTTATATAAGGATGTTACAATATGAGACAATTGAAAATGTACAAGATAATTATAAAATAAAGGGATTAAATGAGAAAGGTAAAACTCACATGTTCTCAGTCCATTCAGGCAAAACCATGCTGTTGGGCGGGACCCCAAATGTCCCAGTGCATCAGGAGGTCTGGATAGGAACAGCTCCTCCAGTAAGACTCTCTAAGACTAAAGGCTGGGTTAAGAGTAAAGACTTTTAACCTCCAGCCTCGTGACATCACTAAAGGGGTTGAGTTAGGATCGCCCTCCTCCTTCCTCAGCTGTACAGTTTTCTCCAACCATTCTTATGACTATCATATCTTCGCTGGAGAATCTGGCAGAGTCATAACACACCCCTCATTCATCTTGTATTAAGATTTGCTCTCTACAGATACTAAATTCGGGCTAGTAGAGACACTCAGCTCCAGAGAAATCCGTATTTTGTCCCTGTTTGAACTAGAAGCCCGCGTTTATCGTGGCCGATAGATCTGCCGATGGAGATTCACAAACTGGATGTATTATTTTCCTAGCTTAAACCATTGGCCCAATATCTTACTATAACAGAACAAAGGGCCGCATGTCTTGAGAAGGATATCAGACCAGTTTTCAGCTGGAGGGAGATTTGTGCCTCTACAAGCGCAATAAACCTTCCTGGGATTGGGGGCAGGGCAGAGCATTGAGAAGAATAGCTTCATACACACTTAGAAGCAAAGAGAGAAGGGGGGGAGGGGTTTAGCCTTCAGCAAAGCTACGAAATCATATTACATTTCATACAATATCGTGACACCAGCCAAAGAAGGATCATATAACATTGGGTGCAGCCGGGGGGCTTCCATAGAATGCCCTGCAGTTATCACCTGACATGATATTGCAGTGCAAAACAGGAGGGACTATTATAGCCAGTATAAAAGCAGAGACAGGGAATGCAGCAGCCATTTTATGGTGAATCTGGAGAGTGAGAAAACGTGGCAGCTCACAATTAGCAGTAGAGATAGGTAGAGAAAGTCATAAAACATAAAAGGAATATTTTTAAAGGGGTTGGATACAGTCCTAGGGAACCTCAGAGTGTTACACATGCCTTTCAGGGCAATTGGAAGAGTTAGAGTGTTATAAATTTGTGCAAACCAATTGTTGCAGATCAAATTTAAGGAAAATATTTGGTGAAGGCGGTAAACTTCAGAAGATTGTCTCATATCTGCTGGATATTTTGCATCCCAAAATGAAGAATTTTTTTACTGACACTTGACATTAACGGCTCATTTCTTGCATGGAAATCTTAATGCATGGCTACATTACAAGACCGGTGACAATGTCCACCCTGCACAGGGGTGACGGCCCTGAAGCAGTAACTCAGGATTAATCAATCCAATGTCAGAATATGGAGCGTTCTGTGCACCGATACTTTATATTACCCCTGATTCTAAAGAAAGCAGAGTCTACCGCAGTCATTTCTTATCTGTCATTCCTCCGACATAACCAGGCACGGGTCATTACACTCTCGTACAGCGCTGCGCAGTGCTGTGTGGATGCAGGTTGCACCCTTTTTGCCAAAACAACCTGCAGTGCCACAGATGGGTTAATTATAGGAGCATATGTAAAACAGAGGCCGGCAGGTTGGGATGCTACATGTCAGTGCTCATAGGCCACATCACAAGCATCTGCTGCTGAAATCACCAAGCAAACCATCTACTGGATGCACGCCGGGGAGACTCCTGACCAAGACGTCTTCTATACATGGTGGAGATCTGGGTGGGGAATCGAGAACGACATACAGAATGCTCATCTCTATCCATTATACGAGGTGGATTTAGCAACAATTAGTAAATTCATCTGCATTATAGATCATTTTCCAATGATTTGTTTATTTATTTTTACTTTGTGATTTTTGTAGAAGAAAATACAATAAAAAATTGTCCTATAGTGTAATATTATAGAGCAAGTAACCTGCAATACACAAGGAGGGAAACACAGATGGAAAGCAGCGGAGATCTCTCATCATTTACCCAAAAGCTGTATATACTGTATAATCTGACTGCACCAGCAGAATAATGAGTGCAGCTCTGGACAGGGCCGGACTGGGACTAAAATTCAGCCCTGGCATTTGAAGTCACACAGGCCCACTTGTCACATGGTGACTGTATAATATCTTTGTACACCTGTAGGTTACAAGAAGTGAGGGGAGTGTAACACAACTATATAACATAATTACAGCTGTATCCAGCATTACAGCTCAGCCCCCATAGAATGTAATACAGCACAGCCCCCATAGACTATAATACAGCACAGCCCCCATAGAATGTAATGCAGCCAGCCCCCATAGAATGTAATACAGCACAGCCCCCATAGAATGTAATACAGCACAACCCCATAGAATGTAATACAGCACAGCCCCCATAGAATGTAATTCAGCACAGCCCCCATAGAATGTAATACAGCACAGCCCCCATAGAATGTAATACAGCACAGCCCCCATAGAATGTAATACAGCACAGCCCCCATAGAATGTAATACAGCACAACCCCCATAGAATGTAATACAGCACAGCCCCCATAGAATGTAATACAGCACAACCCCCATAGAATGTAATACAGCACAACCCCCATAGAATGTAATACAGCACAACCCCCATAGAATGTAATAAAGCACAGCTCCCATAGAATGTAATGCAGCCAGACCCCATAGAATGTAATACAGCACAGCCCCATAGAATGTAATGCAGCACAGCCCCATAGAATGTAATGCAGCCAGTCACTATAGAATGTAATGCAGCCAGTCCCCATAGAATGTAATGCAGCCCAGCCCCATAGAATGTAATGCAGCCAGCCCCCATAGAATGTAATGCAGCACAGCCCCCATAGAATGTAATACAGCACAGCCCCCATAGAATGTAATACAGTACAGCCCCATAGAATGTAATGCAGTACAGCCCCATAGAATGTAATGCAGCCAGCCCCCATAGAATGTAATGCAGCCAGTCCCCATAGAATGTAATGCAGCCCGTCCCCATAGAATGCAATGCAGCCAACCCCCATAGAATGTAATGCAGCACAGCCCTCATAGAATGTAATACAGCACAGCCACCATAGAATGTAATGCAGCCAGCCCCCATAGAATGTAATACAGCACAGCCCCATAGAATGTAATGCAGCCCAGCCCCATAGAATGTAATGCAGCCAGCCCCCATAGAATGTAATGCAGCACAGCCACCATAGAATGTAATGCAGCCAGCCCCCATAGAATGTAATACAGCACAGCCCCCATAGAATGTAATGCAGCACAGTCCCCATAGAATGTAATACAGCACAGCCCCCATGGAATGTAATACAGCACAGCCCCCATTGTATGTAATGCAGCCAGCCCCCATAGAATGTAATACAGCACAGGCCCCATAGAATGTAATGCAGCACAGCTCCCATAGAATGTAATGCAGCCAGCCCCATAGAATGCAATACAGCACAGCCCCCATAGAATGTAATGCAGCCAGCCCCATAGAATGTAATGCAGCACAGCCCCCATAGAATGTAATGCAGCCAGCCCCCATAGAATGTAATACAGCACAGCCCCCATAGAATGTAATGCAGCACAGCCCCCATAGAATGTAATGCAGCCAGCCCCATAGAATGCAATACAGCACAGCCCCCATAGAATGTAATGCAGCCCCCCCCCCCAATAGCCCCACAATCCTGTTATCACTCATTGATATATAATAATAAAAAAAAAACACTCTACTCACCTTTCCTCTTGCCCCGCGCTGCTCCTGGCTCCGGTCTCAGCAGCTGCAGTCTGCCCGCCCGGTCACGCAGCAGGTACGCGATGATATGATGTCATCGCGTACCTGCAGTGTCAGCGGCAGGCAGAGCGGGGAATGATGGGAGAGGGAGCGTCAGCAGACGCTTTCTCCTCCATCATTGCATTCAACTGTATAGTTGAATGCGGGGCCGGGAGTGTGCCGACAGCGGGGTGAGTGTGCTGACAGCCGGGGGAGTGTGCCAACAGCGGCACACTCGAGCGGCCCACTACTGCCACTGGCCCTTTTGGCATTTGCCAGAACTGCCCGATGGCCAGTCCGGCCCTGGCTCTGGGGTATAATACAGGATGTAATTCAGGATCAGTAATGTAATGTATGTACACAGTGACTGCATAATCATGTAATACCCTAAAATATAAATTTTATTAAATATGATTAAAATGCCAACAACCAATGGCACACCAAAAAAAACAACACACCGTGAAAAAAACTAGAATGGGGATGAGGTCATACCCTAGTATATGTCTATGCTGTATACTGCCTATCTGCGGGGGTTGGCACCCTAGGGGAAACGTTTTGGCGCCCCCGCTCCGCGATGGCTGGCCCTGGGGTCCCTAGATTGACCCTAATTGGCCCAAAGTAACCCACTGCCCACACAAAATAGGACTAAAGGTACCCCTATTGGCTAGACATAGATAATACCTGTATCTAGGGAGACCTAGACCCCACACCGTGCAATATAAAAACAATAAGAGAACATGTTACTTAGGTGTTATGGTAGCAGAATTAGCAATCATAGCCTTGATTATAAATGGTCTTTGGCACAAATGCCTAATGTGGATTATCACAATATGATTGGCCACAAATGCTATGCAATTATAGATATCACACCCGAATGGATAGAATTATAAACCCATATGATAGTTAGTAGTAAACATTCCAGAGTATTTATATCAAACTCTGCTGTTGGGCCATGTGGATTACCTCAGTATCATAAGTCCCAACTACAGTGCGGCTGCCTAATGTTTCACCAGATAGGTGCAGTTATGAGCACATGCGATGAAAACAAAATACATTCCAGAGACATTGGATAAGACTCTGCTAGAAGGCCACTGCCTATTTTAAGTACACAGCATATTCCAAGAACTGGAACAATTAAATACGTATATGTTTGATACTCATCATTCAGGTGCTATGCCGCCCGCCTAGTCTGTGTTTAGCCTCAACGCGTTTCGCCTATCTGGCTCATCAGGAGGCCCGATTTCTTGTCATGTTTCTCGATAGGTTATGATAGGGTTGAAACGTGATGCTATTACCTCAGTTTTATAGCGCCAGGGCTCCGAGACTCCATGCTGGTGCTTCCTGTTTTCCAACAGGAAGTGCGCCCAGGGTATGCTCCCTACCATCGGGGGAGAGAAAAAAGGTTCCGCCTTGTGCGCCCGATAGACTATCTGGCGTTTCCTCATATTGCGTACCTCCGGAAAATTAAACAGCGTACCCGCTGTTTCCGGGAGTGTCTGATGTCTGTCAGCGCTACGCTCCGCCTATACCCGTTGCGCGTGCGCTGCGTGGAACGCTTGCAGATTACCTGCGTTCCATTGGCTAGCTAGCGTAGGGTCTCAAGCGCGCCTGCACGGGGTGTACCTCTTGCAGATTGCCTGCCTTCTGCATGATACTGGAGCGCCCCCACACCGCCACAGGGCCGAGGGGTACCCGGAGCCGGGCCTCTGAGTCTCAGTCTTGGGGTTGTCACGGTGGCTAGACCCGGTCCGTGGCCCTGTCTGTCAGTGGGGGACGTCCGGTGCAAATAGTGGTGTTGTAACGGTGCAGTTGTGGGGTGCAGGTCGCGGTAAATAACGAGGACACCAGGTTGCAGTCTCTTTACCTCTTTACTGGAGATCTCTGAGTCCTCAGTCCAGAATATGGTTCACCAGGCTGCGCAAGTCCGGCCGGTCCAATGGCACCTTCAGAGTTCACTTCACAGGTGGAAATCGGTGCCTTCCTTCTTAGCGCTATGTGTTGTAGTCCTTCCCTGCTATGCTTACGGAAAGTACCCCACAACCATTGTGTCTGTTTCTTAAGTTCCCTCACAACTCGATTAAGTGATGTTCTTCTAATCTTCCGTCCCTTCCTGATGTTACAGTTAGAGCGGCACCCGTTTGTCGGATAGGCCTGGAGTTCTTCCGGGACCCTAGAGACGCCCCTCTCCCGCAATTGCCTCCCAAGACTTCATAGGTGATATGTGTTAGACAGCCCGCCTGAGACTGACTGCCCTGCCGCTGTTTGGAGTATGGCTTGAAGCTGTATGCTATTCCACTCCCTCGGCGTTCCGGCCACCGGTAATGCGCCTCAGTAGGATGTTGCTCCGGTCTTACAGCACGACCCCTACTGGTATTCTCCTATTGCTTGATCTCGTTTCTCACTCAGCACAATCTATCTCGCTTCTAGTCCTTTCTTGGGCACCGCCGCTACCCGGAGCAGGCGCGGTCCCTTTTCGTTCTTTCTCGTTGCCAAGCCTCTGTCAGGATCCCACCCCCGACAGAGACCCTACTGTCTCTTGCTCCACGACACCCTCTACCACTAGGTGTTGCTTCGTTCAATCCAGTCAGCTTTCTCCACTAACTTCCTGCCTGACCCCCAGTTTACCCACTATGGTGGGGAGTGGCCTAATGAATAGAACCCTTAGCTCCCCCCGGAGGCCCTGCGGTGAAATGTATTGGTGTCTGTGATACCTGATCAGACGAACTCCTTCAGTGCCATCGAACGCACCATGGCTCCCCATAGTGGCGGAGCCACAGTACTGCAATGACCAGGACTCTGGGGCGCTGCACTCCCCCCTGGTTAAACACAGTACTCCGGGACTGGGAAGAAAACAACAATACAAGTTAGCAAAAAGACATACAATTTTGTTGAGTGCAAAACAATAAGTATACTTGAACAGGCTTCCCTTTATGGGAGGTGAGGACACTTAAACGTTACAAACATGGTTAACATTATAAATTACAGGCTATAAATAACTCCTGTTACCCAACCGGGTATTCTACTAAGTGCAAAATTGTTGAACAATAATTTAACATTGCCTTTAAGGACTCACACTCTAAATCCACTAAAGACCTTCCTATAATCACATTATAAGGCACTTTAACTTTTTCATTCTCCTACTTTGGATCTGCAGGACCGCCTGTCCTATCGGCACCAGACCTACTGCCTCTCCTTTCTGTTACAGGACCGCCCCGTTCAGCCAGGGCCTACTGCCTTTTCAACTACTATACACAGTATAGAACATAACTTTTTCTTTCAGTTTGAGAACACTGAGCCGGCTCTACTTGGCTCCTAGAAGGACTCATTCACTAACCCCTACGGGTTCACTTTCTGTCCTTAGTAACACATTATTAACTTTCAATGGGGAACGCAGGGTCTACCTTCTATCCCCCCCTTCTTTTTCTTACCAACATTATTAACTATCTTCTCTTCATAACGTTAAACTTGCTCTCTACTATGCATGCTGGACACCACGTCTACCTCTACGGGTCCACTGCATCCTTCGATTACCTTTCACTTTCTTCTTTCCGAAAACATCATCAGCATTTCTTTACATTTAACTAATTGCATACACATAACTTTTACATGTGAATGTTATCATCACTTTTCTTTATCAGCATTATAGCTATTGGCCTTAAAGCATTATCAACAAATGAACATCCCCTTTAAGAGGGGCCAGGTCTCTGTGAGGTAGCGCGTCTTTTCTAGCTACCAGTCCATACTCAGCAAAGGCTCCGGTACGGTATCTTCGCAAAGAGTCTCTTTGAGTAAAACCAGTAGGAAGCGCCTTTAATAAGGTGCAAACTATTTACAAGGGAAAAGTTTGTATCATGCACGGTCCATGATTACTGCAGTTCTTTAAACTTTGTGCAACTTTTGGAAAAACAAACAGACAATAGGGATCCCGGATCAGCAGAGGGATCCATAAAGAGTTAACCCTGAACGGGTTTAGCAAACCACATAAGAACAGTAAAATAGTAATTATTTACAAATAAAAGAAGTACAGTATGATCTTACTGTGGTGAAGCTGAAGGTGGTCTCCTATCTGGCCTCACCAGGCCAACAGCTCGTACTGGTGAGCCAGGGCGCCGCTCCGGTCCCAACAGTGATAAAATCCCTCGCCGGGAGGCCCTCCTTACTGGCAGGCGCACGCGTCCCTCCAGGGCACGGCGAGGCTGGGTTCCTCGTGGTTCCGCGGGGCCGTGCTCTGCTGCTTTCCCCACGGGATCATCCCCTTCTGGTGTTCTGGCAGCAGCCTGGAGGGCAATGCACCGCTGCACGCCTCGCGCCATCCAGCCAGTCTCTCCCGCAGCCCTCCTCCATCGGGTGTAGGTGACAGCATCGCCTGGCTCCAGGTCGCGAGCGATCCTCCCGCTGCAAGGTTCCACCTCCTCCCGGTCTACTCGAACCTGTATCGGCTCCCCGATCTCCTGGATTACTCCTCTCCCATGCTGATTAAAGGCCACCACAACACCCCAGTGCGATGGCGGAATCTCCGGGGTACTGACCAAGTCAATCTGCTCTGCAGGCTGGGGCCGGCTCCGCCATGCTGCCGTCAGACGCCGTAGATGTTCGGCGTCCGGCACGATCTTCAGGCCCGGCGTTTGTAGTGTACCCTCAGCCGCGGCCGGGTGGGAAGCAACAGGCGATAACCTGATCTCTGTGGGCTGGCCTATCCGGGTGAGTACGCAGGCATCGGCCTTCAGCCGGCGGGCCAGCTGTCAGGCCTCGGCTGCAGCCACGCATTCTTCGGACAGTGGCAAAGGGGGTCGGCCCATCAGTGACTCTGCGAGGGTCAGACCCCGCAACGTTGGCGTTTCTGGGGCTATCTCGGGTTGCGCAGCCTCAAGCTGGACCGGGTCGGTCCCGCATGGTGCCCCTGATGCCGCCATCTTTGCCTCCTTTCCCGCGTCTTCTTCCCGCGGTCTCTTTCGTGGGCGGCCCCGTCTCCATGATCTCCACCCTCCGACCAGGATCAGGAGGCGGACCTCGGCTGTTGACGGGCACGTCCTCAGGACACAGAAATACTTAGACTGGGCGGCCATTACTGTTCGCGCTCTCCAGCTTGCCTACGCCCACTTCACGCCCCTCTTCTTCTCCTGCACTCTCCTCAGCGCTGCAATGGCGGCGGATTTTGGCGGCAAATGGCACAGCACAGTCTTTTCAATAAAGTACAGTCCAAGCACAATAAATCACAGTCTCTAGGCACACATGACCTGATTCTTCAGGCTTAAGTAGATCCTGTTCGTGACGCCAAGTTGGAGCGCCCCCACACCGCCACAGGGCTGAGGGGTACCCGGAGCCGGGCCTCTGAGTCTCAGTCTTGGGGTTGTCACGGTGGCTAGACCCGGTCCGTGGCCCTGTCTGTCAGTGGGGGACGTCCGGTGCAAATAGTGGTGTTGTAACGGTGCAGTTGTGGGGTGCAGGTCGCGGTAAATAACGAGGACACCAGGTTGCAGTCTCTTTACCTCTTTACTGGAGATCTCTGAGTCCTCAGTCCAGAATATGGTTCACCAGGCTGCGCAAGTCCGGCCGGTCCAATGGCACCTTCAGAGTTCACTTCACAGGTGGAAATCGGTGCCTTCCTTCTTAGCGCTATGTGTTGTAGTCCTTCCCTGCTATGCTTACGGAAAGTACCCCACAACCGTTGTGTCTGTTTCTTAAGTTCCCTCACAACTCGATTAAGTGATGTTCTTCTAATCTTCCGTCCCTTCCTGATGTTACAGTTAGAGCGGCACCCGTTTGTCGGATAGGCCTGGAGTTCTTCCGGGACCCTAGAGACGCCCCTCTCCCGCAATTGCCTCCCAAGACTTCATAGGTGATATGTGTTAGACAGCCCGCCTGAGACTGACTGCCCTGCCGCTGTTTGGAGTATGGCTTGAAGCTGTATGCTATTCCACTCCCTCGGCGTTCCGGCCACCGGTAATGCGCCTCAGTAGGATGTTGCTCCGGTCTTACAGCACGACCCCTACTGGTATTCTCCTATTGCTTGATCTCGTTTCTCACTCAGCACAATCTATCTCGCTTCTAGTCCTTTCTTGGGCACCGCCGCTACCCGGAGCAGGCGCGATCCCTTTTCGTTCTTTCTCGTTGCCAAGCCTCTGTCAGGATCCCACCCCCGACAGAGACCCTACTGTCTCTTGCTCCACGACACCCTCTGCCACTAGGTGTTGCTTCGTTCAATCCAGTCAGCTTTCTCCACTAACTTCCTGCCTGACCCCCAGTTTACCCACTATGGTGGGGAGTGGCCTAATGAATAGAACCCTTAGCTCCCCCCGGAGGCCCTGCGGTGAAATGTATTGGTGTCTGTGATACCTGATCAGACGAACTCCTTCAGTGCCATCGAACGCACCATGGCTCCCCATAGTGGCGGAGCCACAGTACTGCAACGACCAGGACTCTGGGGCGCTGCACTACCTCATAGGGTCTCTGATGTCGATCGGTATCAGTGCGCAGGCGTATGGTGGAACGCTGTGTGCCTTGTTGCGTGCCACAGCCTAGTCTAGAGCTGCAGTGACAGGATCCTTGTCCGTAACTGATATATCACCTGCAACTATGAACTCTGCTTTCACGGGATATGAGCCGTGCAGACGTATTGCATACAGTTTAGATAGACACATAAACATTTATACCCTGGAAAAGAGGTGCCCCTTGAACTGAGGATTTTTATTGAATCTATTGTACACACGGATCTGTGTCCGAACCCTCCTCAAACAGGGGAGGAGGCAGTAACATAATAAAGTATGAACGAACTTCCCAAATATTGCCAGATCCAGGCCGTCCAAATAGACTTCAGATCCACAGCATTGTAAATTTTTAAGAGATTTGCACGGGAACTTGTTACAGAAAGCACGTAAATAGCATTTGTTCATTTAGTCCCCTCGGGGCGACAGTGTCCAGCCTAAAGGTCCACTCACACTCTCTCTGTAGTATGGTCGTATCTAAGTCTCCGCCCCTCGGGCCCGATTTTACCACTTCTATGACCATAAATTTGATGTTCAACATATCCGTGGAATGTTTAAGTCTCATGTGTCTAGCAAGGGTGGTATCTCTATTATTCTTTATGTCTCCTATATGTTCTCCTACCCTCCTACGACACTCTCTTTTAGTCTTCCCAATATAGTTTTTGGGGCAGGGGCATGTAGCCATGTAGACAACCCCTGTTGATTTGCAATTCGAGTAGTCTCGTTGGTAAAAAACCCTCCCCGTGGATGCACTCATAAAAGACTTCCCAGGTGTCATGAAGCTGCAAAATTTACAGCCGCCACACCGATAGAAGCCACAGGGTCTCCTTTCCAGCCAGGTACCCTCTCCTTTTGGCTTCATGTAGTGGCTGTGTACCAGATGATCTTTGAGGGACTTTCCTCTTCTAAATGTAATGTCAGGGTGTTCCCCTAGTACATCTCTAGGGTCCGGGTCCATCCTTAGGATGTCCCAGTGCTTTTTAAAGATATCCCTGACCTTCTGATGTTGCTGATCAAAAGTCCCTATCACTCTAACCGCCCCTTCGTCTTGTAGAGTTTCATTTTTCTGCAGTAGTTGTTGTCTATTTGAATTCGCCGCATGTTTATATGCTGTATTCAACACAAATGGAGGGTAGTTTTTTTCTCTGAATCTGTTAAGCATGTCTCCTGCTTGGCTATGAAACATCCCAATATCTGAGCAGTTTCGCCTAAGTCTTAAAAATTGTCCCTTGGGGATTCCCTTTTTGAGGGGGGTAGGATGGTGACTATTCCAGTCTAAAAGGCTGTTTGTACTAGTTGGTTTACGATAAATGCTCGTTGTTAAATTGCCCCTTTCTGTCTTTTTAATTACCACATCCAAAAACGCCAGTTGCTCTCTCTGTATCTCCCATGTGAAGTTTAGATTGATTTTATTGACATTAAGCTCTGCAATAAATGTGATAAATTGTTCCTTTGTACCCGTCCATATGACCAACACGTCATCTATGAATCTGAGCCACAACGCCACCAATTCATGCCACCATTGTGTGGGCTCGCCAAACACCACTGTTTCCTCCCACCAGCCCAGGAACAGATTTGCATACGATGGGGCACAGGGACACCCCATCGCAGTGCCCCTGAGCTGGTGGTAGTGCTTGCCGTTGAATTGGAAGGCGTTGTGGGTCAGAACAAACTTCGGGAGAGAGATGACGAAATCATTGTGATCTCTGCAGGTCACCGACCTCTGTTTGAGGTAGTGTTGTACTCCCTCGATCCCTGCAGCTTGTGGTATGCTGCTATATAGTGCCTCGACGTCAATTGACGCCAGCCATGAGTCACTCTCCAAGTGTAGGCCTTCGATTTTCTGCAATAGATCTGTCGTGTCCCTCAAATATGAGGGAATAGACACGACAAAAGGCCTAAGGATTTCCTCAATATAGAGACCGCAATTTTGTGTGAGGGAGTCAACCCCAGATACTATGGGACGACCTTTTAGAGGGCTGACTCCCTTGTGTATCTTAGGCATTGTATAGAAGGCAGCCTGCAGGGGAAATTTGGGAAGCAGAAATTCAAATTCCGAGTTGGAAACTAGTCTATTTGTAAGTGCCTCATCAAGTACCTCTTTTAGTTTATTTTTATAGAGTTCTCTTGGGTCAAATTTCAGAACCTCATAGGTGGTTTTATCCTGTAAGATGTTATGGCACATATCACAGTATACCTTGTGATCCATTATGACCAGGTTCCCACACTTATCGGATGGTTTGATTACCAATTGGTCATTCTTTCTCAGTATTTCAAGTGCCTCCCTTTCTTTTCCGTTAAGGTTGTACTCCCTATTTGGATCATAGCTTCTGATTTTCCTTAGGTCTCTCTCTACCATTTGTAAAAATATGTCTATGTTTGTAGTCTCACCTTGTGGGGGCATTTTGACACTTTTGTTTTTAAGCTGGGTAAAGGGTCCCTTACCGGTATTTGATCCTCGTTCATTTTCCCTTAGAAGTCCAATTAGAGCTTGAAGGCCTTCTGTATCTTCCTCCTGCAGACCCTGTTGTATACACTCTTCTCTATTGTTATGCAGGAAAAACTTCCTCCATTTGAGTTTTCTGCAGAAAAGGTTCAGGTCTTTTACCCACCCAAAGCAATTGAAGTTATTGGTCGGGACGAAGTTGAGCCCCCTTTTTAATATGCCATATTCATCTATTGAAAGAGTATGGGTCGATAGATTTATGATTTGCCCTCTATCTAGTTGGACTTTGTACGAAGGAAGTACCCCGTTTTCATTCCCTGTTCTAAAAAAGAGGAAGAGGATAGTGGCTGTGAGGAGGAGGAAGCGGGTCCTGATGTATCTCTTACATTGGGAAGGAAGGCTTTTGATGTACCTTCTCCATTTCTGGCTCCTCCCCTCCCCCTCCTGCCATGTTTCCCTCTTGGATGGTGCCATCTTTGCTGTCTATATGGCTGTCCCCTACCAAAGGATGCCCCTCTCCCTGAGGTTTCTGATTTTTCTGTGTCCGAGGTATCAATATCTGATGATGTTGCTCCACCTGTTCTATCCCTTTGAAAATTAAACGCCTGATTATCCGCAAAGCTCCTTAGGTCTTTTTGGAACTGTATCTGTTTTCTCTCTTTTAGTAGAGCCTGGTATTTTTCAACAGATGTCTGTAAAAGATCCTCTCTTCTGTTGAAGTCTTGATCAGATTTGAATTTTAAAACTTTTTCTATCAGGCCGTTTAGATTATTGGTAGATTTCTCCAATAATTTCTTCTCCTCTGCCAGTAATAGCTGCATGAAGCGTACTGATGAGTCAATCACAGTACACAGTGACTGCACCAGCAGAATAGTGAGTGCAGCTCTGGAGTATAATACTGGATGTAACTCAGGATCAGTAATGTAATGTACGTACACAGTGACTGCACCAGCAGAATAGTGAGTGCAGCTCTGGACTATAATATAGGATGTAACTGAGGATCAGTAATGTAATGTATGTACACAGTGACTGCACCAGCAGAATAGTGAGTGCAGCTCTGGAGTATAATACAGGATGTAACTCAGGATCAGTAATGTAATGTATGTACACAGTGACTGCACCAGCAGAATAGTGAGCGCAGCTCTGGGGTATAATACAGGATGTAACTCAGGATCAGTAATGTAATGTATGTACACAGTGACTGCTCCAGCAGAATAGTGAGTGCAGCTCTGGAGTATAATACAGGATGTAACTCAGGATCAGTAATGTAATGTATGTACACAGTGACTGCACCAGCAGAATAGTGAGTGCAGCTCTGGAGTATAATACAGGATGTAACTGAGGATCAGTAATGTAATGTATGTACACAGTGACTGCACCAGCAGAATAGTGAGTGCAGCTCTGGAGTATAATACAGGATGTAACTCAGGATCTGTAATGTAATGTATGTACACAGTGACTGCACCAGCAGAATAGTGAGTGCAGCTCTGGAGTATAATACAGGATGTAACTGAGGATCAGTAATGTAATGTATGTACACAGTGACCGCACCAGCAGAATAGTGAGTGCAGCTCTGGGGTATAATACTGGATGTAACTCAGGATCAGTAATGTATGTACACAGTGACTGCACCAGCAGAATAGTGAGTGCAGCTCTGGAGTATAATACAGGATGTAACTCAGGATCTGTAATGTAATGTATGTACACAGTGACTGCACCAGCAGAATAGTGAGTGCAGCTCTGGAGTATAATACAGGATGTAACTGAGGATCAGTAATGTAATGTATGTACATGGATCACCCCCAGGCACAGGGCAATGGGGTACTCGGCACCGGGTCCCTCGGTCTCAGTTCTGGGGATGTCACGGTGGCCCGACCCGGTCCGTGGCCCTACTGAGGGGCGCCCAATTAAAGGTGAAAGTTTGTACGGTGTTACCTGTGATATTCGGTCAGGGTGACCGACACTGCTGGGGGTCCGCTGGGGTGATGTTATGGCAGCCAGATGGTATACCTTCCCACATGTGAAGTTTGTCCCCAGGGCTTCCCAAAGTGTGTGGAAGATGATAGTGGTCGTTGTAAGGCGCAATGAATAACGAGGACACAAAGGTTGCAGTCTCTTTACCTTTTACTGAAGACTTCAGAGTCCACAGTCCAGAGTACCGCTCACAGGGCAGGCAGAGTCCGGCCGGTCCAAAGGCACATCCAGAGTTCCCTTAGCCAGGAGGAAATCAGTTGCCTTCCTACTAGCGCCTGGGTGTTGTAGTACCTCCCTGCTGAGCACCACGGGAAAGTCCTCACAACCTTCGTAGATATTTCTGATGTTCTCTCTCTCTCTCTCTGTCCCCCAGATGGTATGGATAGGACAACCCGTATGACGGGGTAGGCCTGAAGTTAATTTATAGGGACCCTAGAGACGCCTCTCTCCCACAATTGCCTCCGTGTCTTCTTAGGTATTTAGGTTGGGCAGCCAACTTGGAATTAACTGTCCTGCCGTTGTTTGGAGTAATACGTAGAGTCAGTACTCCCTCGGTGTTCCGGCCACCGGCTACGTGCCTCGGAAGGAGGCTGCCTACCTCGGGGCAGGACTCCTCCTGGTGTTATCTCCTTGTGCTGTGACTTCGGTTCTCACTCTCCACAATATACTTTGCTTCGTGTCCTTTCTTAGGATGCTGCCGCACGTGGGGCAGGCGCGGCTCTGTAACGTTCTATCTCTTGCTAGACCTCTGTCAGGATCCCACCCCTGACAGGACCTCTCTGGGTCAAACCCAGGCTGCTTCTCCCTCGATGTTGTCTGGTCGAAGCCCAGTCTGCTTCTCTCCCTAACTTCCTATCCAACCCACCAGTTTTACCCGTGTGTGAGGAGTGTCCTAGTAGATAGAAGCTTAGCTCCCCCTGGTGGACTGGAGTGTAAAGTGTAGTGTGTGACTGTGATACCTGGTCAGGTGAACTCCTTTAGCACCATCAGACGCAACATCACTCCCCCTTGTGGAAGAGCGACATTACTGCAACGACCAGGACTCTGGGGCGCTGCATATACAGTGACTGCACCAGCAGAATAGTGAGTGCAGCTCTGGGGTATAATACAGGATGTAACTCAGGATCAGTAATGTAATGTATGTACACAGTGACTGCACCAGCAGAATAGTGAGTGCAGCTCTGGGGTATAATACAGGAGGTAACTCAGGATCAGCAATGTAATGTATGTACACAGTGACTGCACCAGCAGAATAGTGAGTGCAGCTCTGGAGTATAATACAGGAGGTAAATAAGATTTATTTATTTTTTTACAAAAGTAAATGCTATAAATGTATAATTTTTTATCTCTACTTTAATGGTAAACCTCTGCATTCTCCTGTATAATGGGATCTCAACTAATCTGTTAAGTAAAAGTCTGATAACCGGCTTGGTCATCATGACCCCTAGTTTTTGTAGATAGGAATTTAGAGGGATAGCACCTCACCAACCCCAACTGATAGAACCTCAACAACCTGCTGATCGGTGGGTAATGGAAAACATTCATTGTAAACCTGTAGGGGCCCCTGGGATCTCATACGGTTCCTGACATGTGAACCCCAAAGTGGCCTGATCCCACCGTGCAGCGACACGTGAAATCCTGGATGTGCCGCGCTGGAGACAGCAGAGAATGCAGATGCAGGAGACGAGAGCTCAGGACTAAGCCGCAGCAAATTGACAGCAGAAAAGCCAAATTGACGCTAATGTCTCTTTTAGACTGAATGCCCACAGGGGCTGCAATCTGATGACAGACATATTAGGTTTTCCACGGAGGGGCTACTAAATTATTCAACTCTGAGAAAGAAAGATAGGATTTAATATTCCAGAGCAACTTTTATTTTCTAGACTAGAGAATGGAAACCAGGAGACATGTACAGATATACTGTATCTATAGCAAAGACGCATTGATGTCTACAGATGTAGCAGAAGAGAATATATACGGTGTATATATGTAGCTCTACAGCGTATATTTATATATATACAGTATACATATATACACACAGGACTGTGCACAACGTTTCAGCACTTGTGGAAAAATGCTGCAAAGTGATAATGTTTTGTGATAATAGTTTTTTTTTATCAATTATCAAAAAGTGAATTAATAAAAGAGAAATCTGAATCCCATGCAGAGGTGGATCTAGAAATTCCGGCACTTGGAACAAAAATTCCGGTTGGCGCCTCCTCCTATACACAGTGTGAGCGGTCTGCGTAGTCGTCATGTGACCGCTCATCTGCGTACCGATGAACTCCTCTTCATGATTCTCTCAATGTTCAGTGAAATACTACAGCTCCTGCTAGGGTGACAAAAGTAGGGAGAGAAGCTGATTGGCTCGTGACTCTGGAACTTACAGAGTCAAATCCTGACAGTGAGCCTATTACACGCTGTTAGGGTTGGGCATGCAGCGGTTCTTAATTTTAGAATTAAAAAGGGTTTTTCCAGGTCTGTGACTCTAAGCGACTGCAAACTTCTGAATCCTCACAGGTTGCACCTTGCACGCTGTCAGGATTCTCTGGTGCCGGCAGTAAGAGCGTGCGGTCAGTAGCATAATTCCTGACACATTCAGACTAGATGTGCACATTATGCAAGTAAATTTACGAAGGCCAGGCACATCTCGTTGGCAAGTAACAGCATGCATGAGCTCATGCTCTCACTACCAACAAAGTACAATCCTGACAGTATGCAGGGCACACACTGAAGATTAAAACGGCAGAAGTACCATCAGATTCACGCAAATGGATAGCAAATGTAATACCTATGAAAAGACACTGATGAGTGCAGGGGCTCCAGGTACTTCTGGGGCTATAATCTCCTGCCATCATTATAGGATTACCATCTTATTTACTTACCTTTGCTTTGTAATGGAAAGCCCATGTCCATATGACCTGTCTGACATCATACCACTGGGTTAGAAATGCAGGGTTATCTATAATGATACACATCATTAAACATACGCCGTACTTGTATAACTTTGTGATATAGAGATATCTATATGTGTCCCATGCACACTTGTTGTACATGCACAAGTGTTCTATGTTCTTTTCCGGCCTTTACACTGTGTTCCAAATTATTATGCAAATTGGATTTAAGTGTCTTAAAGATTTAATTGTTTTGTTTTTCAAATAAACTCGTGGATGGTATTGTGTCTCAGGGCTCAATGAATCACTGAAATCAATCTTAAACACATGTGATAATTAGTTTTCCAGATGATTCTAATTAAAGGAAAACTACTCAAAAATGATGTTCCACATTATTATGCAGGTCACAGGTTTCAAGCAATATGGGAAATAAAAAGGATATCTCTGCTGCTGAAAAGCATTAAATAGTGCAATGCCTTGGACAAGGTATGAAAAAATTAGATATTTCACGAAAACGTAAGAGTGATCATCATACTCTGATGAGATTTGTGACTGAAACAGAGCACAGACAGAGTTCATGCAAATAAAGGCATAATGAGGAAGTTTTCTGGCAGACAAATTCATTGGATTAAGAGAGCAGCTGCCAAAATACCACTACAAAGCAGCAAACAGATATTTGAAGCTGCTCGTGCCTCTGGAGTCCCTCGAACCTCAAGGTGTAGGATCCTTCAAAGGCTTGCTGTGGTGCATAAACCTACTATTCGGCCACTCCTAAACAGTGTTCACAAGCAGAAACGGTTGCAGTGGTCCCAGACATACATGAAGACTAATTTTCAAACAGTCTTGTTTACTGATGAGTGTCGAGCAACTCTGGACAGTCCAGATGGATGGAGTAGTGGATGGTTGGTGGATGGCCACCATGTCCCAACAAGGCTGCAACGTCATCAAGGAGGTGGAGGAGTCATGCTTTGGGCCGGAATCATGGGGAACCAGCTGGTAGGGCCCCTTAAGGTTCCTGAAGGTGTGAAAATGACCTCAGCAAAGTAAATAGAGTTTCTGACTGACAACTTTCTTCCATGGTCTAAAAAGCAGAAACGTGCCTTCAGGAACAAAATCATCTTCATGCATGACAATGAATACCTCTGAGTAATTGGCTGCTATAGGCATAAAATGAGATAAACTCATGGTGTGGCCACCATCTTCCCCTGACCTCAACCCTATAGAGAACCTTTGGAGAATCATCAAACAAAAGATCTATGAGGGTGGGAGGCAGTTCACATCAAAACAGCAGCTCTGGAAGGCAAAGAAATACAAGCAGAAACTCTCCATAAACTCACAAGTTCAATGGATGCAAGAATTGTGAAGGTGACATCAATGAAGGGTCCTATGTTAACATGTAACTTGGCCTGTTAGGATGTTTTGGAGTTAAATAGTTTTTTTGTTCAGTGAATGTGACCTCCTAATGCTGCAAATTCCACAAATGAGCATTTTCAGTTCTTTAAAACATATCAAATGTTTAGAAATTCTACTGTGGCTAATAATTTGGAACAGTGCATTCTGAGTTTTTATTCATTTTGGAGATTATACTGTTATCATTGGGAGGTTTCTTCAATAAAATTTGATGTATAATCTAACGGGTGATGACTTTTATTAGACTGACTGTCATTTGCACTGACCATTTAGGAAAATCTGAGAAAAATGTCATTTGCATAATAATTTGGAACATAGTGTATATTCTATTTTCACAGAGAGTGACTGCAGAATCATAAACCTGGCCAATCCCTTTAATGCTCCCAATATAAATACAAATGTAGTAACACTTAACTTGTAAAACAACACAATAGTTTATTAACATGGCTGTGTATCATCTTATCCTACAAGTTATGGGTTGTTACATGTATACGGGATCAGAACCACTATCAGTACAGGAATAGATCACCAGAACCACCATCAGTACAGAAATAAATCACCAGAACCACCATCAGTACTGGAATACATGGCTAGAGCCACTATCGTTACAGGAATTCAGCACCAGAACACCATTAGTACAGGAATACATCACCTGAAAAACCATCAGTACAGAAATACAGCACCAAGCTTACTACAGTGACTAATTGTAATGTCGGGTCAGCCTCATATACAATTGTATCACCTGAACTTATAACTCCCAGTTAGTCATTAACAATGGTAATGAGATGCTGGGAGTTGTTGTTAACATTCATTCTCAGATGGCAAACCATACAGGAACTACAGTACTGATGAAATGCAGTCAGTATCACAAATAACCATTTACATCACGATACCGTAAAAGTGTAATTTTTTCTGATTGAGGTTGTTCTCCTTCTTTTCTTCTCCGTCTGGGCCAGACACCATGATAACTTTCCACTTTGACAGTTAGTCTCTGCAAACTTCTCTTTTCTCCAGTCTTCTGCAACACATACTGAAATTGTGCCCTTAAAATATCAGTGTTATTATTTTGTTCCAGAATAAAAATATCTGCCCAACTCTTTGCACCTAAATAACTGCCACTCACTATGCTCCCTGCCCAAAATACGCCTCCCACACTGTCCCTCTTATGCTACATGGCCTCCACACTGTCCCCTCCTTTCCATACTAGGCCACTCACTTCACACTGCTCTCTCACGCTGTGCCCCCTCTATACTGCCAAATCTCTATACTGTGCCTCTATCACACTCCCCACCCTCCTGGCATATTGTTCTCACCATACTGTGTCCTCACAATGATTCCCCACACCGATTCCTCTTTATACTACCCCACCACACTATCCATTCTCTATAGTGTGCCCTCTGACACCGTTCTCCCCCCATACTATCCCGTCACGCACTTCTCCCCTATACATTTCTCCCCCTTACTATCTCCTCACACATTTCCCCTTCTCTATACTGTCTTCCCACACATTTCCCACCGCTTCCCATACTGTCTCTTCACACATACTCCCTCCTCCCAATACTGACTCCTCACATATTCCCATCGTCCCTCCACATACTGTATCCTCACAAATTACCATTCCCTTGGTCCTAATACTGTTTCCTCACACATTTCCCCTTCTCTATACTGTCTCCCCACACATTAACCACCGCTTCCCTTACTGTCTCTTCACACATACCCCCTCCTCCCAATACTGACTCCTCACATATTCCCATCGTCCCTCCACATACTATATCCTCACACATTACCCTTCCCTTGGTCCTAATACTGTTTCCTCACACATTTCCAGCCTGCTCACCATACTGTCACCTCATGATCTAGTTTTCATATTTCTAGTATTTACATATCAATAACATGTCTCCATCCTGTAAACTTTGCCTTCTTAGTGTTCCAAATTCAATGTTGAGGAGTGTATTTATGTAATTCAGTGCTGTCAAAATGATAAATAAAAAATGATAAATTAATAAAAATAAATTATTTTATTAATTATGCTGTACAGATCCTGAGTTAACTCCTTTATTATACTCCAGAGCTGGTGCAGTCACTGTATACATAAATTACATTACTGATCCTGAGTTACATCCTGTATTATACTCCAGAGCTGCACTCACTATTCTGCTGGTGCAGTCACTGTGTACATACATTACATTACTGATCCTGAGTTACATCCTGTATTATACTCCAGAGCTGCACTCACTATTCTGCTGGTGCAGTCACTGTGTGCATACATTACATTACTGATCCTGAGTTACATCCTGTATTATACTCCAGAGCTGCACTCACTATTCTGCTGGTGCAGTCACTGTGTACATACATTACTGACCCTGAGTTCCATCCTGTATTATCCTCCAGAGCTGCACTCACTATTCTGCTGGTGCAGTCACTGTGTACATACATTACATTACTGATCCTGAGATACATCCTGTATTATACTCCAGAGCTGCACTCACTATTCTGCTGGTGCAGTCACTGTGTACATACATTACATTACTGATCCTGAGTTATATCCTGTATTATACTCCAGAGCTGCACTCACTATTCTGCTGGTGCAGTCACTGTGTACATACATTACATTACTGATCCTGAGTTACATCCTGTATTATACTCCAGAGCTGCACTCACTATTCTGCTGGTGCAGTCACTGTGTACATACATTACATTACTGATCCTGAGCTACCTCCTACTCCACTCTAACTTATTAAAATTTTCTTAAAATATCCAGTACTCTTTTTAGGTATATTTTTCTTTATTTTTCTTTAAGGGAATGTGTCACATATATTTTTTAAAATGATCAATAATACCACATACAAGGAACAAATACCACCACATCGTGACCAAACCACATATTACCACCACATAATGACCAAATAATACCACATACAAGGAACAAATACCACCACACCAAGACTAGACCACATATTACCCCCACATAGTGACCAAATAATACCACATACAAGAAAAAAAATACTGCCATAACATGACCAGACCACATATTACCCCCACATAGTAACCGAATAATACACACATACAAAGAACAAATACCACCACACTGTGACAAGACCACATATTATCCCCACATAGTGACCGAATCATACCACATACAAGGAACAAATACCACCACACCATGACCAGACCACATATTACCACCACATAGTAACCGAATAATACCACATATAAAGAGCAAATACTGCCTCACCATGACCAGACCATATATTATCACCACATAGTGACCAAATAATTCCACATACAAGGAACAAATACCACCACACCATGACCAGACCAGATATTACCCCCACATAGTAACTGAATAATACCACATGCAAGGAGCAAATACTGCCACACCATGACCAGACATAGTGATTGAATACTACAATACTGATAATTAGAAAAAAAAACACAATATTAATACTACCAATATGTGCTATTATACACAGGAGCTCTGTATATAGTGTATAGTGTACAGGTAATACAGTGATCACCAGTGACATTGTACACAGGAGCTCAATATATAGTGTCAGTGTACAAATAATACAGTGATCAACAGTGACATTATAAACAAGAGCTCTGTACATAGTGCATTGCATAAGTGTACAGGTAATGCAGTGATCACCGATGACATTATACAAAGGAGCTCTGTATATAGTGTCAGTGTACAGGTAACAAAGTGATCACCGGTGACATTATGCCTAGAAGCTCTATATATAGTGTCAGTGTACAGGTCAGTGTCAGTGTACAGTGTCAGTGTACAGGTAATACAGGCATCACTGGTGACATTATACCCAGGAGCTCTGTATATAGTGTCAGTATACAGAAAATACAATGATCACCAGTGACATTATACACAGAATCTCTGTATATAGTGTACAGGTAATACAGTGGTCACCAGTGACATTATACACAGGAGCTTTATGTATAGTGTCAGTATACAGGTAATACAGTAATCACCAGTGACATTATACACAGGAGCTCTGTACATAATATACAGTGCATAGTGTAAGTGTACAGGTAACACACCGACTTACACACGACGTGCACCCACCATTAATGTATAATTAATTATTCAACAAACCATTCCAAATATAAATTGTAACCCACCACTGTTCCCCCACTAACAATAAATAGACACTTTCTACTCCCTAGTTATTACCAGTCACACTTCTGCATCCTCAACACTCCCCACTCTGTACCTCTCGCTCCCCCGATACATTATATCTACATGACGCCCTCCGCCTCAATTCATTATATCATGCCCTCTCTCTCACACCCTCATTTAATCATTTGTTTTCCCCATCCTCAGTAAAGCATCATTTGCTCTACACCACACTCAATTCATCATTTACTCTAATAAAGACCCAATTCATCATTTACTGTCCCCAACTCACCATCTTAATAGATCATTATTTACTCTTCCCACCCTCAATTTATCATCATTTGCTCTCTCTCCCTTCATCCTCGATTCATTATCATTTGCAGTACCCCACCCTCTATTGATCATTACTTGCTCTAACCCCACCCCCCCCACCCTCAAGTCATTATTTGCTGTCCCCATGCCAAATTCATTTGCTGTCCTCCACCTCAATTTATCTTTATTTGCATTGCCCCACCTCAATCCATCATCATTCACTGTCCCTGTCCCCTACCCTCAGTTCATCATTATTCACCGTCCCCCACCCCAATTTATCGTTACTTGCTATGCCCCACCCATCATTATTTGCTGTCCCCCACCCTCAATCCATCAATATTTGCTGTCCCCATCCCCCAACTTCTATCTATCATTATTTGCTGTCTCCCTTCCCCACCCTCAATCCATCATTCTCTTGCTGTCCCCCATTCCCCACCCTCAATCCATCATTATTTGCTGTACCCTGTCCCCCACCCTCAATCCTTCAATATTTCAAATTCCCCACCGATCATTATTTGTTGTTCACCCTCAAGCCATAATTATTTGCACTCCCCAACTTCATCCTCAATTCATCATTCACTGTTCCCCTTCCTCAACCCCCAATGCATCAGTATTTGTTGTCACCCATCCCCCACATTCATTCAATTATTATTTGTTGCCCCCCATCCACCACCCTAATCCATCATTATTTGCTGTCCCTTATCTCCACCCTCAATCCATTATTAGTTGCTGCCCCATCACCCACACTCAAGCCATCATTATTTGCTGTCCTTGTTCCCCAACCTCAATCCAAAATTTGCTGTCCCCATCCCCAACTCCAATCCATCATTTGTTGCTGCCCCCATCCCCCTCTCGATGCATTATTTGTTGTCCCCCACTCTCAATCCATCAATATTTGCTGTCCTCACTCCTCAACCTCAATCCATTATTTGCTTTCCCCCTTCCCCAACCCATCATTATTTCCTGCCCCTCACCCTCAATCCATCATTATTTCCTGCCCCCCACCCTCAATTCATCATTATTTCCTGCCCCCCACCCTCAATCCATCATTATTTGCTGCCCCATCCCCCACCTTCAATCTATCATTATTTGCTGTCCCCCTTCCTCAATTCATAATTATTTGCTGTCCCCTAACCTCAATCCATCATTAGCTGTCCCCCATCCCCCACTCCCAATCCAACATTATTTGCTGACCCACATCGCCCCCAATATATCATTATTTGCTGTCCCCTGTCCCCCACCCCCAATCCATTATTATTTGCTGTCCTTGTCCCCACCCCATTATTTGCGGTCCCCCACCCTCAATCCATCATTATTTGCTGTCCCCCGCCCTCAATCCATCATTATTTGCTTTCCCCCACCCTCAATCCATCATTATTTGCTCCCCCACACAAATTTAACTAAAAAAGAGCAGAGAGAGAAGTGTGATCCATCACTACACAGAACACGTCTCCTCCAGAGTCCAGTGTGGACGGCTTTACACCACTCCATCCGATGCTCTGCATTGTGCTTGGTGATGTACGGCTGCATGTGGCTCCTATTACAGGACTGCTCTGGTATCAGTGAGCTCTGCACCATCGGCCATTCTGTCATACTGTATGCTATTAAAAGCAGATGGCATTGCGGGGGAATGGACGTTTTACACCGAGGGCAATGGGACTGAATGGAAACCATTTTTCTGTCCAATGCGTTTGTACATATAGCACATATGAGAAGTCTCAGGTATTGGCTCTCTGTCGCTTTAATGATCTCTATGAGCTGTTTTACTCACATATATCCTGAGTTAACGCAGCTCTCCAGCTCTTCATTGTAGCTGTAATTAATTGCATTAATTAATTGGAGTCCTTGGAGAACCCTGTGGATGTGCAGAGTGGATAGAGATGTGGCCTGGAGCGCCTGGTGATCTGCCAGAGGAAATGAAAACAGTCTATAGTGCTGACACCAGGGTCAGTGCCACGTACAGATTCTCAGAATAGGTCGTCAATGTCTCAGTCCCGGACTACTCCTTTAACCTCTTTACCCCCAAGGGTGGTTTGCACGTTAATGACTGGGCCAATTTTTACAATTCTGACCACTGTCCCTTTATGAGGTTATAACTCTGGAACGCTTCAACGGATCCCGGTAATTCTGACAATGTTTTCTCGTGACATATTGTACTTCATTATAGTGGTAATATTTCTTTGATATTACCTGCGTTTATTTGTGAAAAAAACGGAAATTTGGCGAAAATTTTGAAAATTTAGCAATTTTCCAACTATGAATTTTTATACAATTAAATCACAGAGATATGTCACACAAAATACTTAATAGGTAACATTTCCCACATATCTACTTTACATCAGCACAATTTTGGAACCCAAATTTTTTTTTGTTAGGGAGTTATAAGGGTTAAAAGTTGACCAGCAATTTCTCATTTTTACAACACCGTTTTTTTTAGGGACCACATCTCATTTGAAGCCATTTTGAGGGGTCTATATGATGGAAAATACCCAAGTGTGACACCATTCTAAAAACTGCACCCCTCAAGGTGCTCAAAACCACATTCAAGAAGATTATTAACCCATCAGGTGTTTCACAGGAATTTTTGGAATGTTTAAATAAAAATGAACATTTAACTTTTTTACACAAAAAATGTACTTCATGTTGCGTTTGGAGAGCCCCTGATGTGACGAAACATTGAAACCCCCCACAAGTGACACCATTTTGGAAAGTAGACCCCATAAGGAACTTATCTAGATGTGTGGTGAGCACTTTGACCCACCAAGTGCTTCACAGAAGTTTATAATGCAGAGCCGTAAAAATAAAAAATCATACAAAAGTTGTTGTCCAATTTGTCCTGAGTACGCTGATACCCAATATGTGGGGGGGAACCACCGTTTGGGCGCATGGGAGGGCTCGGAAGGGAAAGAGCATCATTTGGAATGCAGACTTAGATGGAATGGTCTGCAGGCGTCACGTTGCATTTGCAGAGCCCCTTATGTACCCTAAACCTTGGAAACCCCCAAAAGTGACCTTATATTGGAAACTAGACCCCCCAAGGAACTTATCTAGATGTGTTGTGAGAACTTTGAACCCCCAAATGTTTCACTACAGTTTATAACGCAGAGCCGTGAAAATAAAAAATCCTTTTTTTTCCACAAAAATTATTTTTTAGCCCCCAGTTTTGTATTTGTCCAAGGGAAACAGTGTAAATTGAACCCCAAAAATTGTTGTCCAATTTGTCCTGAGTACACTGATACCCAATATGTGGGGGGAACCACTGTTTGGGCGCATGGCAGAGCTCGCAAGGGAAGGAGCGCCATTTGGAATGCAGACTTGGATGGATTGGTCTGCAGGCGTCACGTTGCATTTGCAGAGCCCCTGATGTAACTAAACAGTAGAAACCCCCCATAAGTGACCCCATATTGGAAACTAGGCCCCCCAAGGAACTTATCTAGATGTGTTGTGAGAACGTTGAACCCCCAAGTGTTTCACTACAGTTTATAACGCAGAGCCGTGAAAATAAAAAATATTTTTTTTTTACACAAAAATTATTTTTTAGCCCCCAGTTTTGTATTTTCCCAAGAGTAACAGGAGAAATTGGACCCCAAAAGTTGTTGTCCAATGTGTCCTGAGTATGCTGATACCCCATATGTTGGGGTAAACCCCTGTTTGTGGGCATGAGAGAGCTCGGAAGGGAAGGAGCACTGTTTTACTTTTTCAACGCAGAATTGGCTGGAATTGAGATCGGTCGCATTTGGAGAGCCCCTGATGTGCCTTAACAGTGGAAACCCCCAATTATAACAAACCCAAACACACCCCTAACCCTAATCTCAACTGTAACCATAACCATACCCCTGACACACCCCTAACCCTAATCCCAACCCTATTCCCAACTGTAAATGTAATCCAAACCCCAACCCTAACTTTATCCCCAACCCTAACTTTAGCCCCAACCCTAACTTTAGCCCCAACTCTAACCCTAACTGTAGCCCTAACCCTAGCCCCAACCCTAACCCTAACCCTAGCCCTAACCCTAGCCCTAACCCTAGCCCTAACCCTAATGGGAAAATGGAAATAAATACATTTTTTTAATTTTTTAATTTTCGTAACTAAGGGGGTGATGAAGGGGGGTTTGATTTACTATTTATAGCGGGTTTTCTAGCGGATTTTTATGATTGGCAGCCGTCACACACTAAAAGACGCTTTTTATTGCAAAAAACGTTTTTTGCGTTACCACATTTTGAGTGCTATAATTTTTCCATATTTTGGTCCACAGAGTCATGTGAGGTCTTGTTTTTTGCGGGACGAGTTGACGTTTTTATTGGTAACATTTTCGGGCACGTGACATTTTTTGATCGCTTTTTATTCCGATTTTTGTGAGGCAGAATGACCAAAAACCAGCTATTCATGAATTTCTTTTGGGGCGGGGGCGCTTATACCGTTCCGCGTTTGGTAAAATGGATAATGCAGTTTTATTCTTCGGGTCAGTACGATTACAGCGATACCTCATTTATATTTTTTTTCATGTTTTGGCGCATTTATACGATAAAAACTATTTTATAGAAAAAATAATTATTTTTGCATCGCTTTATTCTGAGGACTATAACTTTTTTATTTTTTCGCTGATGGTGCTGTATGGTGGCTCGTTTTTTGCGGGACAAGATGACGTTTTCAGCGGTACCATGGTTATTTATTTCTGTCCTTTTGATCGCATGTAATTCCACTTTTTGTTTGGCGGTATGATAATAAAGCGTTGTTTTTTGCCTCTTTTTTTTTTTTTTTACGGTATTCACTGAAGGGGTTAACTAGTGGGACAGTTTTATAGGTCGGGTCGTTACGGACGCGGCGATAGTAAATATGTGTACTTTTATTGTTTTTTTATTTTTATTTAGCTAAAGGAATGTATTTATTGGAACAATATTTTTTTTTTATTATTATTTATTTAGGAATTTTTTTTTTTTTTACATTTTTACTTTGCCCCGGGGGAGGCATCACAGTAAGGTGACAGATTGCCGATCTGACACTTTGCTGTGCACTGTGTCAGATCGGCGATCACACAGCACAGCAGGGAGGCTTCCCGGCGCCTGCTCTAAGCAGGCACTGTGAAGCCACCTCCCTGCAGGACCCGGATGCAGCCCCGTGGCCATTTTGGATCCAGGGACTGCAGGGAGGAGAAGTTTGGTACAAGGTGAGCACATCGCCTTGTACCGATCGTCTCAGGGAAGCACGCAGGGAGACCCCTCCCTGCGCGATGCTTCAATATACCGCCGGCACACTGCGATCATGTTTGATCGCAGTGTTCGGGGGTTAATGTGCCGGGGGCGGTCCGTGAATGCTCCTGGCACATAGTGCCAGATGTCAGCTGTGATAGCTGACACCAGGCCACGATCGGCCGCGCTCCCCCCGTGAGCGCGGCCGATCGCGCTGGACGTACTATTCCATCCTTGGGAAGTAGGGCCCACCCCACATGGACGGAATAGTACGTCCGATGACAGAAAGGGGTTAATAGAGAAAGAGGAATAAGCTTCAGACACCACTGGCAAAGATTTTCTAAAGCGAGAGAAGACGGAGACAGCATGATGGAACTCAACATGAACATCCATTCTCCACGACATTACGTTGTTTGTTAGTCAATAACTGCATGTGTTACGGCTGTCGAACAGCCGCGGGAACTTGAACATATTTTTCGAGCGCGCCAAAGACACTTGGTTAGTACAAAACCATGCACAGATAACACCCTATCTGAGCAAGATTGCTCATCGTTAGTAGTGAAAGATAGGAACTTTAGGACCCAGAATAGTTACAGATAGATTGAGATAGGCAGTGGGGGGAATGTAAGCAGGTGGACTGAACGCCACAGCGGAAACACCAGACACGAACAACAATTTACTTTATTCACTTACCAGGACTACGTGAGGAAGAAGGTTGTTGTTAAAGGCGAATCTCACAAGAACAACATTCACAGAATTACTGACAAAACAATTATATAAATAGATATATTGGTTAGCACACAATAAAGAATCTCGGGACTATCTCTGGGTCTACAGTCCAACCTAGTTCTAGTTGGGAGGCAGGCAACCACCGTGTTTGGTGGGAACAGACCTTCAGAACGTCCATGGCTTTCCAAGTCCTGACAAGGGCCGCTATTCCATCTTATTACCGCACGTTTTCCTAATCAAATCTATCATCGCTCTCTGGGCCGCTTTAGCTTCAGCCGGACCCAGTCTGGCCTGTAGCCTACCCCCTGCCCACGCCCGATACTGTAAATCCGTGCTGAAAGTGATGGCCAATCTCACACATATTCCTTGATCACCGACTCAGGCTCAAGTCTCTGGCTGCCTATCCTCAGGGCCTCTTCGGTACTTGACTACTGAGGAGTGTCTCCTTGGTTGGTATTGATGGGGCCTGGTCCTTAACTGTGATCAGCATCATCTTGATCAGGAACCTTGACCGGCATTGTTTGGGTCTTCGGTGCTTGACCACTGTTGGGTGAAGTCTGGACCTTGACTGGTGTTGCTCTGGTCTTCGATGCTTCACCATCAACATCTGAATCTGCACTTTGCTGGTACATGCGGCTGCAGCCTAATGTCTCAGCTGTTGCAGCTGCAGCAGGAGCACATGCTACTTCCCTTGGTGCCAAATATCTTCCCATTTTGGCGGACTGGCTTTTTACATCGAAGCCTGACTTCGTCATCTGAGCACTGCCTAACTCTGTCCCTCCTGTAACTTTTCTCCTTCTGATCAGTTCTGCAAGGTTTTGTTCAGGCCTAGAAGCCGCACGGCATTGCAGCATTTTATGCCCTGTGCTCTGTTCTTCTACAGGCCCATAAGTGTGTTAGTATAAGTATTGTTAGTATAGTGTTAATGTAGGAAAGTTTTGCAAGCTTTCTATAATTCTATGATTTCAACAAAGCGGTGTGCTGGAATGTAGGTGAAAGGTTAGATCATACCAGCAACAGACTGCATTAACAAGTTAAAAGTTTAGGACCAGTCCAGCATGGGAGGGTGAATGGTCAAGCACCAAGGGGAAACATTTCCTGGTTTAGTCAGTCTGAGTTAGTGAGAGGTTGTGTGAAGCTCGGGTTCAGTGTGCAGTGTGCTGGAGGAAAGTGGAGTACATATCTTCATGAGGTTGTACTACGTTTCCTGTGGACCTTCCTGTAACATCCAGGCGGGCCCATTACCCGAACTAGGCACTAAGGAGTGTGCCTTAATGCCTTCCATACAGAGGAAGCCAGACGGGGAAACATGTGAGGGAAATGTAGTGGATCTTGGGAGGGCTGTGGGACTGGATGGGAAATCCCTGAGGCTGAACGTAAGCAGAGGCTTGAAATGTACTGTACTAATCTGGAGGGTGCTGTGCCCGAATTTACGTGATAAATACTGTTGTATGTGAACTGTCGAGAAAAGTTGAATTTGTTATAACGAACGGGGTGTCTCCTGATGTGTGTGTGGCTGATCCTGGACCAAAGGACGCAAATGCCATGGGGGCCGCTGGCCTGTAAGACAGTACACTGCATTGTACACAGCACAACGTTGATGGACTGGGACACGGTTTATTTGTGGGATGTCAGGGTGTGGACAAGCAGCAGCTGCTCATGAATACCGCCCTAGGCACTTAACATTACTGCTATAATACTACCCCTATGTATAAGAATATAACTACTATACTACTACTCCCATATACAAGTATATAACCACTATAATACTGCCCCTATGTACAAGAATATAACTACTATAATACTGCCCCCTATGTACAAGAATATAACTACTATAATACTGCTCCTTTGTACAAGAAGTTAACTACTCTACTATAATACTGCTCCTATGTACAAGAATATACTATAATGCTGCTTCTATGTACAAGAATATAACTACTATAATACTGCCCCTATGTTCAAGAATATAACTACTATGATACTGCCCCTATGTACAAGAATATAACTACTATAATACTGCTCCTATGTACAACAATATAACTACTATAATACTGCCCCTATGTACAAGAATATAACTACTATAATACTGCTCCTATATACAATAATATAACTGTCAGGACTCTGAACATTTTTTATTACCTTTTGTGCATTACTGCCCTTTTCCAAGATGGCGTCTTTGGTCTCATGTGCACTGTGTCTTCCTGCTATAAAACTCCACCCCAGCCTTCAGTCTGTGCTAGAGTATTCTGCCTTGCATCCAGCTCCTGACTCTGGTGACTCCCTGGCTATATACCTGCTCCTGTGAACCTGTGGGGTTATCCTGCTACTCTGCTCTGAGTTCCTGCTGCATACACCAGTTCCAGTAATCCTCCTTCATCTGCTGCTTTTGTTTACTTCCATCTGCATTTGCTGGACATGTAAGCTGTTGCTGCTCTGCAAAAACCTGAGACTTTTACCCAGGTCTCCCTGGTTGAGCTAAAATATTATTTGAACTGCCTTATAAGCATATCTATCTGTGTTTGGACTAAAACAAGGACTTATTCGTGTCAAGTATCCTCAAGAATAATTGTGCTTCATAGACTTTCTGGGTGATTGCATTTTTCTCTGAAGTTTCCTATAGACTGCTAAGCTGCGTTTAATATTTACACCAAGTGTTGTGGACTTGAGTTTCTCTCTGCACCTGTTTGAATCACCGTGTTATAATATAGACTTTACCACTTATAAAACTGTGTCCTGTAGTTGTCTTGTTCCACGCAAAGAGTCTCCCGAGTTATCCCCTATAATTATTACAGGATACTCTAGCCACAAAAGAGGAGACTGCTGGAACAATGACTGCAGAGAGCAGATTAGAGCAGGTGTTTTCCATAATTAGATCACTGCAGAAAGATGTGGAGGGTCGGCAAAAGAAGTTTGGAAGCTTTGAACACAATCAACAAGTGTTTGGACAGACTTTGCAGGACTTATGCACCCGCATGGCAGCCCAGGAAAACAAACTTGCTGGCATAGAGTCCCAGTATGAACGGGCTTTTCAGGACATAAGCACGCAGGGAGGAGGCGGTGCCCATGCAAATTGATTCCGTTCAGAGGCGCGAGATCAATGAGCGCCGGGAGCATCGCCTTCGTGAAAGTCTATGTTTCCACTGCGGCCAGTCTGCCCACTTCTTGATCAATTGTCCTAAGTGTCCTAGACGGCCTAACAAGGTGCTAGCAGCAGTAGGGGAGTATGACAACTGTGATGATGAATCTGACATCTCTGAATGTAGCCTGCCTTTAAACCCTGTATTCCATTCACTTTCTATGACTTCACCCCCCAAAGAGCTTAAGGAAAAGAACTCTCACTGTTCTCTCCCTATTAAGATCCTGTGTTCAGGACAGTGGATTTCCAGTGCAGCTATGATTGACTCTGCTGCAGGTGGCAATTTCATGGATATCGCATTTGCCAAGGAACATGGTATTGAAATCCAGCAAAGAGCCTCTCCAATTACCATGGAAACAGTGGATGGGTCACCTTTAATCTCTGGGCCTGTGGATCAGGAAACCGTACCCCTTGAAATTTTGTTGGAGCCTAATCATCAGGAGCAACTTTATTTCTTGCTAATTTCTTCTCCTCATTTTCCTGTGATTTTAGGCATTCCTTGGTTGCGTTCTCAGAACCCAATTATCAACTGGGAGACCAAGGAGATTATCTTTCCAACAAGGAGCAACTCAGCGTTAACAGAAGCTGTCCCTGAGTCCACGGCTACGGAACCACATGTACAGGTATTTTCTTTACCTCCAGCATATAAAGAGTTCTCTGACATCTGTGACAAGAAGAATGCAGATCAGCTTCCTCCACACAGGCATTATGACTGTCCCATTGAGCTGCTTCCTGGGGCAGCTATTTCTTATGGTAACGTATACCCTTTGGCGGCACCTGAGCTTCAAGCCTTAAAGGAGTATATTGATGAAAATCTGGCCAAAGGCTTCATATGTCCTTCTTCCTCACCAGCAGGGGCACCTATATTTTTTGTAAAAAAGAAGGATGGGACCCTGAGACCCTGTGTTGACTATCGGGATCTCAATAAGGTAACCATACGAAACTGTTACCCTTTGCCTCTGATTCCCGAATTACTGGAAAGAGTCCGCCATGCTAAGGTGTTCTCTAAACTGGATCTTTGTGGGGCTTATAATTTGGTGCATATTCGTCCAGGGGATGAGTGGAAGACAGAATTCAGATGCCGGTATGGACACTTTTAATATCTTGTGATGCCCTTCGGGCTTTGTAACGCCCCTGCAACGTTTCAACACCTTCCTAATGACATTTTCAGAGATTTGTTGGACCAGTTTGTGGTGATCTATTTGGACGATATACTAATCTTTTCTGACTCTTTACAGGAACATGAAGAACATGTCAAAACTGTTTTAAGACGTCTGAAAGAGAACCATCTGTATATTAAGCTGGAGAAATGCGAGTTCCATCGTTCTGAGATACAGTTCTTAGGTTATAACATCTCTCCCCAGGGGCTGAACATGGAATCTGGTAAGATTCAGCCTATCCTTGACTGGCCGGTACCCAAGAACGTTAAGGAGGTGCAACGTTTTATTGGCTTTGCAAATTTCTACAGACGCATCATTCGAAATTTTTCTGATATTGTCCGTCCCATTACTTCCTTGACAAAGAAGGAAAAGCCCTTTAAGTGGTCATCACAGGCTGAAGAAGCTTTTGATCCTCATAGCCGCCCGTCAGGCAATAGCGGCGCACTGGAGGTCTCCGGCCCTCCCCACTCTTCCCGAGACAATTTCTCGCCTGAACCTACATTGCGCATGAGATTATGCTTGCGCATGATTTGAGCCAGAAAACTACGGTTCTGAATTGGTGGGACCCATGGATCTCCTCTAATTATAACACGGTTGATGTTCCTCTCTGATTTTTACTGAGAATATGTCTGTTGCGTATTCCTTGCTCCCGTGCTGGATGCCCTACTTGTACACTTTGAATCTTTCACTAGATAAGTTGTATTGCTGCATACTTCCCCCTCCCCTCCTTCCCCACCCCTTATGGCTATTTTGATCTCTTCTTTTTTGTTCTTGTTTGTTGACTGTTTGTTTCTATTATTTCTTGAAATCTTTAATAAAAAACTACTGGTTTAAGAAGCTTTTGATCGGCTTAAGATCTGTTTCACATCAGCACCACTGTTGATACACCCAGATCCAACACTTTCTTTCATTGTGGAGGTGGACGCTTCTGATAATGCTTTGGGGGCTATTCTCTCCCAAAGAACTGGAGAGAAGGGTCTGCTACATCCTTGTGCTTTCTTTTCCCGTAGACTAACCTCAGCAGAGAAGAATTACGACGTGGGAGACAAGGAATTGCTGGCTATTATTGCGGCTTTCAAAGAATGGAGGCATCATCTGCAAGGAGCAACAGATCATAGTGCTAACTGACCATCGCAATTTAGAGTTCCTTAGATCCGCTAGATGTCTTTCTCCTCGTCAGGCTCATTGGAACCTATTTTTAAATCAATTTAACTTTGTTATCTCGTACCGTCCAGGTTCTCGTAATGGGAAGGCTGATGCTTTATCCCGAATCCATGCTGCGGATTCCGTAGCTGGAGCCCCATCCAAGACCATTCTATCTGATGCCAATTTCATCGGAGTTATCCACGATCAGGACTTGTGGAAGGAGTGCAGGGAGGCCTATGACGGTGATGTATTTCTGGCCAACCCACCTGTGGATATTAATCTTGTCTTTAAGGGTGGCATGTGGTTCAGAGATCGACGTATCTACGTCCCTGAGGTCGTCCGTCTGCAGATCCTCAAGTTGGTACATGACTCCAAGTTGGCTGGTCACAGTGGGGTACATAAGACACAAGAGTTCCTGAGCCGATTCTTCTGGTGGCCAACTTGCCTGAAGGATACCAAGGACTATGTTCTCTCTTGCGAGGTATGTGCTCGTTACAAGACTCCTCATGTGGCACCTACGGGTCTTCTACAACCATTACCTGTTCCGTCCCGCCCTGGGGGGTCTATATCAATGGACTTTATTGTGTGTGTACATCGGGGGGCATGAATACAATCATGGTGGTAGTTGATCGCCTGACTAAAGCTGCTCATTTTGTTCCGTGCACCGGCCTCCCCTCAGCTAAAGATACAGTGAACTTGGTTATACAGAATGTCTTTCGGTTGCATGGGGTTCCGGATGAGATCATCTCTGACCGTGGAGTACAGTTCACTTCAAGATTCTGGAAGGGGTTTTGCTCTGCACTCAATATTAATGTCTGTCTCTCTTCCGCTTACCATCCCCAGACAAATGGTCAGACTGAGCGTACCAACCAGACACTGGAACAATATCTAAGATGCTATGTCAGCCATCTCCAGGATGATTGGTTGGAGTTGCTGCCGTTAGCCGAATTTTCATATAACAATTCTCAGAGCGCCTCCACTAAATTTACACCTTTCTTTGCCAATCTGGGTTATCATCCAATTAGTTCTCCGGTTCCGGCAGTGGAGGAAAGGCTGACTGCGATGAGGCAAAATCTGGAGGTTCTGAAGGAATCCCTGACCAGAGCTCAAGAACGTTATAAGAGATCGGCTGATAGATTCCGTAAACCTGCAATAATGTTCAAGGTAGGAGATTCCGTGTGGTTAGCAACTAAGAATCTGAAGTTAAACGTTCCTTCACAAAAACTTGGACAGAAATTCATTGGCCCTTTCAAGATCAACGGTATTGTGAGCTCTGTGGCCTGCCGGCTGAAGCTGCCTAGGACTATGAAGGTACACCCAGTTTTTCATGTATCTTTACTAAAGCCTGTATCTCCTAATACCTTCCAGGGACGTGTTGTGCCACCTCCGCAGCCTGTGGTGATTGATGCTCAAGAACAATTTGTGGTGGAGGAAATTGTTGATTTCAGGATTCGCAGGAATCGGCTCCAATATCTGATAAGATGGCAGGGATATTTCCCTGAGGAAGACTCATGGGAGCCTGTGGAAAACATCAATGCCCAACAGAAGATTTCTCATTTTCATCAGAGATTCCCTGAGAAACCAGGTCCAGGATCGTCCTGAGGCCGCTTCTAAGGAGGGAGTAATGTCAGGACTCTGAACATTTTGATTACCTTTTGTGCATTACTGCCCTTTTCCAAGATGGTGTCTTTGGTCTCATGTGCACTGTGTCTTCCTGCTATAAAACTCCACCCCAGCCTTCAGTCTGTGCTAGAGTATTCTGCCTTGCATCCAGCTCCTGACCTCTGGTGACTCCCTGGCTATATACCTGCTCCTGTGAACCTGTGTGGTGATCCTGCTACTCTGCTCTGAGTTCCTGCTGCATACACCAGTTTCCAGTAATCCTCCTCCATCTGCTGCTTGTGTTTACTTCCATCTGCATTTGCTGGACATGTAAGCTGTTGCTGCTCTGCAAAAACCTGAGACTTTTACCCAAGCCTCCCTGATTGAGCTATTATTTGAACTGCCTTATAAGCATATCTATCTGTGTTTGAACTAAAACAAGGACTTATTCGTGTCAAGTATCCTCAAGAATAATTGTGCTTCATAGACTTTCTGCGTGATTGCATTTTCCTCTGAAGTTTCCTATAGACTGTTAAGCTGCGTTTAATATTTACACCAAGTGTTGTGGACTTGAGATTCTCTCTGCACCTGTTTGAATCACCGTGTTATAATATAGACTTTACCACTTATAAAACTGTGTCCTGTAGTTGTCTTGTTCCGCGCAGAGTCTCCTGAGTTATCCCCTATAATTATTACAATAACTACTATAATACTGCCCCTATGTACAAGAATATGACTACTATAATACTGCCCCTATGTACACGAATATAACTACTATAATACTGCTCCTATGCACAAGAATATAACTACTATAATACTGCCTCCTATGAACAAGAATATAATTACTATAATACTGCTCCTATGTACAAGAATATAACTACTATAATACTGCCTCCTATGCACAAGAATATAACTACTATAATACTGCTCCTATGTACAAGAATATAACTACTATAATACTGCCTCCTATGCACAAGAATATAACTACTATAATACTGCTCCCTATGTACAAGAATATAACTACTATTAAACTGCCCCCTATGTACAAGAATATAACTACTATAATACTGCTCCTATGTATAAGAATATAACTACTATAATACTGCTCCCTATGTACAAGAATATAACTACTATAATACTGTTCCCTATGTACAAGAATATAACTACTATAATACTGCCCCTATGTACAAGAATATTACTACTATAATACTGCTCTTATATACAAATATAACTATTATAATACTGCCCCCTATGCACAAGAATATGACTACTATAAAACTGCCTCCTATGCACAAGAGTATAACTACTATAATACTGCCTCCTATGCACAAGAATATAACTACTATAATACTGCTCCTATGTACAAGAATATAACTACTATAATACTGCTCCTATGTACAAGAATATAACTACTATAATACTGCCCCTATGTACAAGAATATGACTACTATAATACTGCCTCCTATGTACAAGAATATAACTACTATAATACTATTATATATTACTATTAAATACTACTATAGTATACAAGAATATAACTACTATAATACTGCTCCCTATGTACAAGAATATAACTACTATAAAACTGCCCCCTATGTACAAGAATATAACTACTATAATACTGCTCCGGTGTACAAGAATATAACTACTATAATACTGCCCCTATGTACAAGAATATTACTACTATAATACTGCTTTTATATACAATAATATAACTACTATAATACTGCCCCCTATGCACAAGAATATGACTACTATAATACTGCCTCCTATGCACAAGAGTATAACTACTATAATACTGCCTCCTATGCACAAGAGTATAACTATTATAATACTGCTCCTATGTACAAGAACATAACTACTATAATACTGCCCCTATGTACAAGAATATAACTACTATAATACTGCCCCTATATAAAGAATATAGCTACTATAATACTGCTCCCTATGTACAAGAAAATAACTACTATAATACTGCTCCTATGTACAAGAATATAACTACTATAATACTGCCCCTATGTACAAGAATACAACTACTATAATGCTGCTCCTATGTACAAGAATATAACTACTATAATACTGCCCCTATGTACAAGAATATAACTACTATAATGCTGCTCCTATGTACAGGAATATACCTACTATAATCCTGCCCCTACATACAAGAATATAACTACTATAATACTGCTCCTATGTACAAGAATATAACTACTATAATACTGCTCCCTATGTACAAGAATATAACTACTATAATACTGCTCCCTATGTACAAGAATATAACTACTATAATACTGCTCTTATATACAAATATAACTACTATAATACTGCCCCCTATGCAGAAGAATATGACTACTATAATACTGCCTCCTATGCACAAGAGTATAACTACTATAATACTGCCTCCTATGCACAAGAGTATAACTACTATAATACTGCTCCTATGTACAAGAATATAACTACTATAATACTGCTCCTATGTACAAGAATATAACTACTATAATACTGCCCCTATGTACAAGAATATAACTACTATAATACAGCCCCTATGTACAAGAATATAGCTACTATAATACTGCTCCCTATGTACAAGAATATAACTACTATAATACTGCTCCTATGTACAAGAATATAACTACAATACTGCCCCTTTGTACAAGAATATAACTACTATAATGCTGCTCCTATGTTCAAGAATATAACTACTATAATACTGCCCCTATGTACAAGAATATAACTACTATAATACTGCCCCCATGTACAAGAATATAACTACTATAATACTGTTCCTGTGTACAAGAATATAACTACTATAATACTGCTCCTATGTACAAGAATATAACTACTATAATACTGCTCCTATGTACAAGAATATAACTACTGTCATGGTTCCCAATGGCAAGGGAACGTAAGAAACATATAAGTAACGAACGAGCTCTCGGGTGATGGAAACTCGAGTTGACCGTGAGCTAAATCTACCACACAACTAACAGTAGCCAGGGAGCATACCTACGGCTTCCTATATGCCACGCGCCAGCCGGAGGACTAACTACGCCTGGTAGAGGAAGAAACAGACCTGGCTTACCTCTAGGGAAATACCCCAAAAGATGATAGCAGCCCCCCACATGTAATAACGGTGAATTAAGAGGAAAAGACATACACAGTATGAAAGTAGATTTAGCAAAGAGAGGTCCACTTACTAGATAGCAGAAGGATACAAAAGAGGACTTCACGGTCAACTGAAAACCCTTTCAAAAACCATCCTGAAATTACTTTAAGACTCCTGTGTCAACTCATGACACAGGAGTGGCAATTTCAGCCCGCAAGAGCTTCCAGCTACAGAGAATAACAAAACTGCAAACTGGACAAAAGGTACAAAACAAAAGGACAAAGTCCACTTAGCTGATCAGCAGACTAGTAGCAGGAACATGCAACCGAAGGCTCTGGTTACAATGATGACCGGCAAGGAAAAGACTGGAGAGCAAGGCTAAATAGGAAACTCCCAAACACTGATGGAAGCAGGTGAACAGAAGCAGCAAAGTGCAAACAAGTCACCAGTACCACCAGCAACCACCAGGGGAGCCCAAAAAGCGGATACACAACAGTACCCTCCCCTTAAGGAGGGGGCACCGAACCCTCACAAGAACCGCCAGGGCGATCTGGATGAGCCCTATGAAAGGCACGAACCAAATCCGAGGCATGAACATCAGAGGCAGTTACCCAAGAATTATCTTCCTGACCATAGCCTTTCCATTTAACCAGATATTGAAGTCTCCGTCTGGAAATACGGGAGTCCAAGATCTTCTCTACGACGTACTCCAATTCACCCTCCACCAGCACAGGAGCAGGAGGTTCAGTAGAAGGAACCACCGGTACCTCATATCTCCGCAACAACGACCGATGGAACACATTATGGATAGCGAAAGATGCCGGGAGGTCCAAACGAAAGGAAACAGGGTTAAGAATCTCCAAAATCCTATAAGGACCGATGAACCGAGGCTTAAATTTGGGAGAAGAAACCCTCATAGGGACAAAACGGGAAGACAACCACACCAAGTCCCCAACGCGAAGGTGGGGACCAACACGACGACGACGGTTAGCAAACTGCTGAGTCCTCTCCTGGGACAATTCCAAATTATCCACCACTTGTCCCCAAATCCGATGCAACCGATCCACCACCGCATCCACTCCAGGACAATCCGAAGATTCAACCTGACCAGATGAAAAACGCGGATGAAACCCTGAATTGCAAAAGAAAGGAGAAACCAAAGTGGCAGAACTAGCCCGATTATTAAGAGCAAACTCCGCCAACGGCAGAAAGGCAACCCAATCATCCTGATCCGCAGACACAAAACACCTCAAATAAGTCTCCAAAGTTTGATTAGTTCGCTCCGTCTGGCCATTGGTCTGAGGATGGAATGCAGACGAAAAGGACAAATCAATGCCCAACCTGGCACAGACTGCCCGCCAAAATCTAGACACGAACTGGGTACCCCTGTCAGAAACGATGTTTTCCGGAATACCATGCAAGCGAACCACATTTTGAAAAAACAGAGGGACCAACTCAGATGAGGAAGGCAACTTAGGCAATGGCACCAAATGAACCATTTTAGAAAAACGGTCACACACCACCCAGATGACAGACATCTTCTGAGAAACAGGGAGATCCGAGATAAAGTCCATAGAGATGTGCGTCCAAGGCCTCTTCGGAATAGGCAAGGGCAACAACAACCCACTAGCCCTAGAACAACAAGGCTTGGCCCGAGCACACACATCGCAAGACTGCACAAAAACACGCACATCTCGAGACAGGGAAGGCCACCAGAAGGATCTAGCCACCAAATCTCTGGTGCCAAAAATTCCCGGATGACCTGCCAGAGTAGAAGAATGAACTTCCGAGATGACTCTAGTGGTCCACTCGTCAGGAACAAACAGTCTACCAGACGGACAATGATCAGGTCTATCCGCCTGAAATTCTTGCAAAGCACGTCGCAAATCTGGAGAGACAGCAGACAAAACCACTCCATCCTTAAGGACACCAGCAGGTTCAGAATTCCCAGGAGAGTCAGGCTCAAAACTCCTAGAAAGAGCATCTGCTTTCACATTCCTAGAACCCGGTAAGTACGAGACCACAAAATTAAACCGGGAAAAGAACAACGACCAACGTGCCTGTCTAGGATTCAGGCGCCTGGCAGACTCCAAATAAATTAAATTCTTGTGATCAGTCAAAACTACCACCTGATGTCTGGCACCCTCAAGCCAATGACGCCACTCCTCAAATGCCCACTTCATGGCCAAAAGCTCCCGATTACCAACATCATAGTTTCGCTCGGCGGCCGAAAATTTTCACGAAAAGAACACACAAGGTCTCATCACTGAGCAGTCGGAACTTTTCTGCGACAAAACCGCCCCCGCTCCGATCTCGGAAGCATCGACCTCAACCTGAAAGGGAAGAGAAACATCAGGCTGGCGCAACACAGGGGCAGACAAAAAGCGGCGCTTAAGCTCCCGAAAGGCCTCCACGGCAGCAGGGGACCAATTGGCAACATCAGCACCCTTTTTAGTCAAATCCGTCAGAGGTTTAGCAATGCCAGAAAAACCAGCTATAAATCGACGATAAAAATTAGCAAAGCCCAAGAATTTCTGGAGACTCTTCAGAGAAGTAGGCTGCGTCCAGTCGTAAATAGCCCGAACCTTGACAGGGTCCATCTCAATAGAAGAAGGGGAAAAAATATACCCCAAAAATGAAATTTTTTGAACCCCAAAAACACACTTTGAACCCTTTACACACAAAGAATTCTCCCGCAAAACCTGAAAAACCCTCCTGACCTGCTGAACATGAGACTCCCAGTCATCAGAAAAAATCAAAATATCATCCAAGTACACAATCATAAATTTATCCAAATATTCACGGAAAATATCATGCATTAAGGACTGAAAGACAGAAGGTGCATTAGAAAGGCCGAAAGGCATTACCAAATACTCAAAATGGCCCTCAGGCGTATTAAATGCGGTCTTCCACTCATCCCCCTTCTTAATTCTCACCAAATTATACGCCCCACGAAGATCAATCTTAGAGAACCACTTAGCCCCCCTTATGCGAGCAAACAAATCAGTCAGCAAAGGCAACGGATACTGATATTTGACTGTAATTTTATTCAGGAGACGATAATCAATACAAGGCCTCAGAGAGCCATCCTTTTTAGAGACAAAGAAAAAACCGGCTCCTAAAGGTGATGAAGAAGGACGAATATGTCCCTTTTCCAGGGACTCCTTAATATACTCGCGCATAGCAGCATGTTCAGGTACAGATAGGTTAAACAAATGACCCTTTGGAAATTTACTGCCAGGAATCAGATCTATGGCGCAATCACAATCCCTGTGAGGAGGGAGTGAACCAATCTTAGGCTCTTCAAAAATATCACGATAATCAGACAAAAATGCCGGAATCTCAGATGGAATAGATGACGAAATGGACACCATAGGAGTGTCCCCATGAGCCCCCCGACATCCCCAGCTTAACACAGACATAGCCTTCCAGTCAAGGACTGGGTTATGAGACTGTAACCATGGTAATCCAAGCACCAAAACATCATGTAAATTGTACAACACAAGGAAGCGAATCACCTCCTGATGGTCTGGAGTCATACGCATAGTCACTTGCGTCCAGAACTGTGGTTTATTACAAGCCAAAGGTGTAGAATCAATACCCTTCAGAGGTATAGGGACTTCCAGAGGCTCTAAATCAAACCCACAGCGCCTGGCAAAGGACCAGTCCATAAGACTCAGAGCGGCGCCAGAGTCCACATAGGCATCCACGGTAATAACTGATAATGAACAAATCAAGGTTACAGACAATATAAATTTGGACTGTAAAGTGCCAATTGAAATGGACTTGTCAACCTTCCTAGTATGCTTAGAGCATGCTGATATAACATGAGCAGAATCACCACAATAGAAGCATAACCCATTTTTACGCCTATAATTCTGCCGCTCGCTTCTGGACATAACTCTGTCACATTGCATTTTCTCTGGCGTCTCTTCAGAAGATACCGCCAAATGGTGCACGGGTTTGCGCTCCCGCAAACGCCGATCAATCTGAATTGCCATTGTCATGGACTCATTCAGACCTGTAGGCGCAGGGAACCCGACCATAACATCTTTAACGGCATCAGAAAGGCCCTCTCTGAAATTTGCCGCTAAGGCGCACTCATTCCACTGAGTAAGCACAGACCACCTACGAAATTTTTGGCAGTATATCTCCGCTTCATCTTGCCCTTGAGATAGGGCTATCAAAGCTTTTTCAGCTTGAATCTCCAAATTAGGTTCCTCATAAAGCAACCCTAAAGCCAGGAAAAATGCATCCACATTGAGCAACGCAGGATCCCCTGGTGCCAATGAAAATGCCCAATTTTGAGGGTCACCTCGCAGCAAAGAGATTACAATCTTAACCTGCTGGACAGGATCTCCTGAGGAGTGAGGTCTGAGAGAAAGGAATAATTTACAATTATATTTGAAATTCAAAAACCGAGATCTATCTCCGGAAAACACCTCTGGTGTAGGAATTTTAGGTTCAGAAATAGGAGTATGCATAACAAAATCTTGTAAATTTTGAACCTTCGTAGCAAGATTATTTAAACCTGCAGCCAAACTCTGAGGATCCATCTTTAAACAGGTGAGCTCAGAGCCATTCAAGGATTAGAAGGAGAGAAAAGCAAGGCTGTAATTAGAGCTGAAATACAACTAATCCAACTATGGAGCAAACATAGGAAAAAAAAAAAAAATCTACAGACTTCTTTTTTCTCTCCTTTCTTCTGCCAATAAGTTTAACACAGGCCGGTCATACTGTCATGGTTCCCAATGGCAAGGGAACGTAAGAAACATATAAGTAACGAACGAGCTCTCGGGTGATGGAAACTCGAGTTGACCGTGAGCTAAATCTACCACACAACTAACAGTAGCCAGGGAGCATACCTACGGCTTCCTATATGCCACGCGCCAGCCGGAGGACTAACTACGCCTGGTAGAGGAAGAAACAGACCTGGCTTACCTCTAGGGAAATACCCCAAAAGATGATAGCAGCCCCCCACATGTAATAACGGTGAATTAAGAGGAAAAGACATACACAGTATGAAAGTAGATTTAGCAAAGAGAGGTCCACTTACTAGATAGCAGAAGGATACAAAAGAGGACTTCACGGTCAACTGAAAACCCTTTCAAAAACCATCCTGAAATTACTTTAAGACTCCTGTGTCAACTCATGACACAGGAGTGGCAATTTCAGCCCGCAAGAGCTTCCAGCTACAGAGAATAACAAAACTGCAAACTGGACAAAAGGTACAAAACAAAAGGACAAAGTCCACTTAGCTGATCAGCAGACTAGTAGCAGGAACATGCAACCGAAGGCTCTGGTTACAATGATGACCAGCAAGGAAAAGACTGGAGAGCAAGGCTAAATAGGAAACTCCCAAACACTGATGGAAGCAGGTGAACAGAAGCAGCAAAGTGCAAACAAGTCACCAGTACCACCAGCAACCACCAGGGGAGCCCAAAAAGCGGATACACAACAGTACCCTCCCCTTAAGGAGGGGGCACCGAACCCTCACAAGAACCGCCAGGGCGATCTGGATGAGCCCTATGAAAGGCACGAACCAAATCCGAGGCATGAACATCAGAGGCAGTTACTCAAGAATTATCTTCCTGACCATAGCCTTTCCATTTAACCAGATATTGAAGTCTCCGTCTGGAAATACGGGAGTCCAAGATCTTCTCTACGACGTACTCCAATTCACCCTCCACCAGCACAGGAGCAGGAGGTTCAGTAGAAGGAACCACCGGTACCTCATATCTCCGCAACAACGACCGATGGAACACATTATGGATAGCGAAAGATGCCGGGAGGTCCAAACGAAAGGAAACAGGGTTAAGAATCTCCAAAATCCTATAAGGACCGATGAACCGAGGCTTAAATTTGGGAGAAGAAACCCTCATAGGGACAAAACGGGAAGACAACCACACCAAGTCCCCAACGCGAAGGTGGGGACCAACACGACGACGACGGTTAGCAAACTGCTGAGTCCTCTCCTGGGACAATTCCAAATTATCCACCACTTGTCCCCAAATCCGATGCAACCGATCCACCACCGCATCCACTCCAGGACAATCCGAAGATTCAACCTGACCAGATGAAAAACGCGGATGAAACCCTGAATTGCAAAAGAAAGGAGAAACCAAAGTGGCAGAACTAGCCCGATTATTAAGAGCAAACTCCGCCAACGGCAGAAAGGCAACCCAATCATCCTGATCCGCAGACACAAAACACCTCAAATAAGTCTCCAAAGTTTGATTAGTTCGCTCCGTCTGGCCATTGGTCTGAGGATGGAATGCAGACGAAAAGGACAAATCAATGCCCAACCTGGCACAGACTGCCCGCCAAAATCTAGACACGAACTGGGTACCCCTGTCAGAAACGATGTTTTCCGGAATACCATGCAAGCGAACCACATTTTGAAAAAACAGAGGGACCAACTCAGATGAGGAAGGCAACTTAGGCAATGGCACCAAATGAACCATTTTAGAAAAACGGTCACACACCACCCAGATGACAGACATCTTCTGAGAAACAGGGAGATCCGAGATAAAGTCCATAGAGATGTGCGTCCAAGGCCTCTTCGGAATAGGCAAGGGCAACAACAACCCACTAGCCCTAGAACAACAAGGCTTGGCCCGAGCACACACATCGCAAGACTGCACAAAAACACGCACATCTCGAGACAGGGAAGGCCACCAGAAGGATCTAGCCACCAAATCTCTGGTGCCAAAAATTCCCGGATGACCTGCCAGAGTAGAAGAATGAACTTCCGAGATGACTCTAGTGGTCCACTCGTCAGGAACAAACAGTCTACCAGACGGACAACGATCAGGTCTATCCGCCTGAAATTCTTGCAAAGCACGTCGCAAATCTGGAGAGACAGCAGACAAAACCACTCCATCCTTAAGGACACCAGCAGGTTCAGAATTCCCAGGAGAGTCAGGCTCAAAACTCCTAGAAAGAGCATCTGCTTTCACATTCCTAGAACCCGGTAAGTACGAGACCACAAAATTAAACCGGGAAAAGAACAACGACCAACGTGCCTGTCTAGGATTCAGGCGCCTGGCAGACTCCAAATAAATTAAATTCTTGTGATCAGTCAAAACTACCACCTGATGTCTGGCACCCTCAAGCCAATGACGCCACTCCTCAAATGCCCACTTCATGGCCAAAAGCTCCCGATTACCAACATCATAGTTTCGCTCGGCGGCCGAAAATTTTCGCGAAAAGAACACACAAGGTCTCATCACTGAGCAGTCGGAACTTTTCTGCGACAAAACCGCCCCCGCTCCGATCTCAGAAGCATCGACCTCAACCTGAAAGGGAAGAGAAACATCAGGCTGGCGCAACACAGGGGCAGACAAAAAGCGGCGCTTAAGCTCCCGAAAGGCCTCCACGGCAGCAGGGGACCAATTGGCAACATCAGCACCCTTTTTAGTCAAATCCATCAGAGGTTTAGCAACGCCAGAAAAACCAGCTATAAATCGACGATAAAAATTAGCAAAGCCCAAGAATTTCTGGAGACTCTTCAGAGAAGTAGGCTGCGTCCAGTCGTAAATAGCCCGAACCTTGACAGGGTCCATCTCAATAGAAGAAGGGGAAAAAATATACCCCAAAAATGAAATTTTTTGAACCCCAAAAACACACTTTGAACCCTTTACACACAAAGAATTCTCCCGCAAAACCTGATAAACCCTCCTGACCTGCTGAACATGAGACTCCCAGTCATCAGAAAAAATCAAAATATCATCCAAGTACACAATCATAAATTTATCCAAATATTCACGGAAAATATCATGCATTAAGGACTGAAAGACAGAAGGTGCATTAGAAAGGCCGAAAGGCATTACCAAATACTCAAAATGGCCCTCAGGCGTATTAAATGCGGTCTTCCACTCATCCCCCTTCTTAATTCTCACCAAATTATACGCCCCACGAAGATCAATCTTAGAGAACCACTTAGCCCCCCTTATGCGAGCAAACAAATCAGTCAGCAAAGGCAACGGATACTGATATTTGACTGTAATTTTATTCAGGAGACGATAATCAATACAAGGCCTCAGAGAGCCATCCTTTTTAGAGACAAAGAAAAAACCAGCTCCTAAAGGAGATGAAGAAGGACGAATGTGTCCCTTTTCCAGGGACTCCTTAATATACTCGCGCATAGCAGCATGTTCAGGTACAGATAGGTTAAACAAATGACCCTTTGGAAATTTACTGCCAGGAATCAGATCTATGGCGCAATCACAATCCCTATGAGGAGGGAGTGAACCAATCTTAGGCTCTTCAAAAATATCACGATAATCAGACAAAAATGCCGGAATCTCAGATGGAATAGATGACGAAATGGACACCATAGGAGTGTCCCCATGAGCCCCCCGACATCCCCAGCTTAACACAGACATAGCCTTCCAGTCAAGGACTGGGTTATGAGACTGTAACCATGGTAATCCAAGCACCAAAACATCATGTAAATTGTACAACACAAGGAAGCGAATCACCTCCTGATGGTCTGGAGTCATACGCATAGTCACTTGCGTCCAGAACTGTGGTTTATTACAAGCCAAAGGTGTAGAATCAATACCCTTCAGAGGTATAGGGACTTCCAGAGGCTCTAAATCAAACCCACAGCGCCTGGCAAAGGACCAGTCCATAAGACTCAGAGCGGCGCCAGAGTCCACATAGGCATCCACGGTAATAACTGATAATGAACAAATCAAGGTTACAGACAATATAAATTTGGACTGTAAAGTGCCAATTGAAATGGACTTGTCAACCTTCCTAGTATGCTTAGAGCATGCTGATATAACATGAGCAGAATCACAATAGAAGCATAACCCATTTTTACGCCTATAATTCTGCCGCTCGCTTCTGGACATAACTCTGTCACATTGCATTTTCTCTGGCGTCTCTTCAGAAGATACCGCCAAATGGTGCACGGGTTTGCGCTCCCGCAAACGCCGATCAATCTGAATTGCCATTGTCATGGACTCATTCAGACCTGTAGGCGCAGGGAACCCGACCATAACATCTTTAACGGCATCAGAAAGGCCCTCTCTGAAATTTGCCGCTAAGGCGCACTCATTCCACTGAGTAAGCACAGACCACCTACGAAATTTTTGGCAGTATATCTCCGCTTCATCTTGCCCTTGAGATAGGGCTATCAAAGCTTTTTCAGCTTGAATCTCCAAATTAGGTTCCTCATAAAGCAACCCTAAAGCCAGGAAAAACGCATCCACATTGAGCAACGCAGGATCCCCTGGTGCCAATGAAAATGCCCAATTTTGAGGGTCACCTCGCAGCAAAGAGATTACAATCTTAACCTGCTGGACAGGATCTCCTGAGGAGTGAGGTCTGAGAGAAAGGAATAATTTACAATTATATTTGAAATTCAAAAACCGAGATCTATCTCCGGAAAACACCTCTGGTGTAGGAATTTTAGGTTCAGAAATAGGAGTATGCATAACAAAATCTTGTAAATTTTGAACCTTCGTAGCAAGATTATTTAAACCTGCAGCCAAACTCTGAGGATCCATCTTTAAACAGGTGAGCTCAGAGCCATTCAAGGATTAGAAGGAGAGAAAAGCAAGGCTGTAATTAGAGCTGAAATACAACTAATCCAACTATGGAGCAAACATAGGAAAAAAAAAAATAATCTACAGACTTCTTTTTTCTCTCCTTTCTTCTGCCAATAAGTTTAACACAGGCCGGTCATACTGTCATGGTTCCCAATGGCAAGGGAACGTAAGAAACATATAAGTAACGAACGAGCTCTCGGGTGATGGAAACTCGAGTTGACCGTGAGCTAAATCTACCACACAACTAACAGTAGCCAGGGAGCATACCTACGGCTTCCTATATGCCACGCGCCAGCCGGAGGACTAACTACGCCTGGTAGAGGAAGAAACAGACCTGGCTTACCTCTAGGGAAATACCCCAAAAGATGATAGCAGCCCCCCACATGTAATAACGGTGAATTAAGAGGAAAAGACATACACAGTATGAAAGTAGATTTAGCAAAGAGAGGTCCACTTACTAGATAGCAGAAGGATACAAAAGAGGACTTCACGGTCAACTGAAAACCCTTTCAAAAACCATCCTGAAATTACTTTAAGACTCCTGTGTCAACTCATGACACAGGAGTGGCAATTTCAGCCCGCAAGAGCTTCCAGCTACAGAGAATAACAAAACTGCAAACTGGACAAAAGGTACAAAACAAAAGGACAAAGTCCACTTAGCTGATCAGCAGACTAGTAGCAGGAACATGCAACCGAAGGCTCTGGTTACAATGATGACCGGCAAGGAAAAGACTGGAGAGCAAGGCTAAATAGGAAACTCCCAAACACTGATGGAAGCAGGTGAACAGAAGCAGCAAAGTGCAAACAAGTCACCAGTACCACCAGCAACCACCAGGGGAGCCCAAAAAGCGGATACACAACAAACTACTATAATACTGCCCCTATGTACAAAAATATAACTACTATAATACTGCTCCTATGTACAAGAATATAACTACTATAATACTGCTCCTGTGTACAAGAATATAACTACCACATACTGCCCTTTTGCCCAAGAATATAACTACTATAATACTGCCCCTATGTACAAGAATATAACTACTATAATACTGTTCCTATGTACAAGAATATAACTACTATAATACTGCTCCTATGTACAAGAATATAACTACTATAATACTGCTCCTATGTACAAGAATATAACTACTATAATACTGCCCCTATGTACAAAAATATAACTACTATAATACTGCTCCTATGTACAAAAATATAACTACTATAATACTGCTCCTATGTACAAGAATATAACTACTATAATACTGCTCCTGTGTACAAGAATATAACTACTATAATACTGCTCCTGTGTACAAGAATATAACTACCATATACTGCCCTTTTGCCCAAGAATATAACTACTATAAAACTGCCCCCTATGTACAAGAATGTAGGTCCTATAATATGTGTGTATAGATTGATTCATCCTATATTGGGGTATGACTATTTTTTTAGTATACGGTATTTATTATGCAGTCATAAGTTCTTTGAGAAGCAAAATGTTTGTAATCTTGTCCAAGGAGGCGACACCCTTATTGCGTGTTATCGCTGCGGCTTTATTTTATGTCTCCCATGTTTTATTCTGTGTAATTTCCTTCCCTGCGGCTGATAAATAATGCCGTGAGGATTAGTCATAGACTATTGATTATCCTTCGTGCACGTAGAGCTTCTATATGGAGGGAATCGGCTGTCACATGAGTGATAGGGAAAACTCCGCTCCCAGCAGAACCGCTCTGCATATTGCTTCTCCACGCAGTCTCTTGCTTTTCTGACTCATGGAGATTTCTGAATCAATCAATTTCCCTTAGAGTAAATTCCATCAATAAATAAATGTGTTGGTATGCTCGGAGGCGAGCAATATGCAAAGGAGTCAGAATTAATGCTGCCAGATCGGGCAGCTGCTCCGGTGACCACCAGTACAGCACCCATAGGGGCTGTCACCCACCTTTCTATACATCCAGAAAACTGACTTGTACGGGAAAGATTAGTGTGTGCTCTATGGCGTGCTGAGGAGGGGGTCGGAGATGCACTCTCACATAGATGTATGAATGCCGCCTAAGGCCGGGTGTGGACGAGCGCATGAAAAATCAACCGATTTTCATGCAGAAAAAATGGCTGACTTTCATCCATGTGCTATGTTTATGTCGTCTGCATGGCGGTTTACATACATTAACTGCTTTATACCAGAACATATACATTTTCCTATATTAATAATTGCAACATATCCATAAAAATCAGATGCTATATGGGTGACCCGTTTTGGGCATCCATAGACTTGAATAGGCGAGTTTCGTCAGACATAGGGAAAAGAATAGCACATGCCGCCATTTTTATTCACATGGACATTCATGCATTGTGTCTGCCATTGTCCAATGGTTTGTTTGCCCTGAACTGACACTCCAATTCTCTGTTATACTGCTGGAGTCAAGTTTGACCCACATGAAAGCAGAAGGACAAAAATCACCGTCACTACTGTAGAAAAAAAAAACCACTTCCTGTAGAGAGCCAAACACCTGCCTCAGTCTTCCTTTAGAAAGAACTATGGTACCCACCTCCACTTCCTGTGGAAAGACACAGATGTGCCACCAGTTTCTATAGAGAGACACAGATGCACCCCCACTTCTTACGGAGAGACAAACCCCTTCCTGTAGAGAGATAAAGACATGGCCCATCTTTCTATAGAGAGACAAAGACCCACTTCCTCCTCTTTTCGAGACACAGACCCACCCCACTTGACGTAGAGACACAAAGGCGCACCACCTCATCCTATAGAGAGACAGACCACCTCCACGTCCTGTAGAGAGACAGACCCGTCCCCACTTCCTGTAAACACAGACCAGCCCTTACTTCCTGTAGAGACTCAGATCCACCCCCAACTTCCTGTAGAGACACATTTTTGTATTGGGTTCAGGTCTGGAGATTAGGTAGGCCACTCCAGGACCTTGAAATGCTCCTTAGTTGCCCTTGTTGTGTGTTTCCGGTTATTGTCATGCTGGAAGACCCAGCCATGACCCATCTTTAAAAGGAAGTTGTTGACAAAAATCTCATAATACATGCATACATTCATCCTCCCTTCAATACAATGCAGTGGTCCTATCCTCTTTGCAGAAAAGCACAACCAAGTATGAGGTTTCCCCAGCATGCTTCACGGTTGGGATGGTGTTCATGGGGTTGCACTCATCCTTCTCTTTCCTCCAAACACGGCAAGTGGATTTGATACCAAAAAGTTCTATTTTGGTCTCATCTGACCACATGATCTTCTCCCATGCCTCCTCTGGATCATCCAGATGGTCATTGGAGAACTACAAGTCTTGTGTGCCCTGCAGGATTTTAACCCATGACGGTGTTGCGTGTTACTAAAAGTAATGTTTGAGACAGTGGTCCAGCTCTCTTCTGATCATTGACCAGGTCCTCCCGTGAAGTTCTGGGCTGATTCCTGACCTTTCTCAGAATCATCCTTACCCCATGAGGTGAGATCTTGCACAGAGCCCCAGACCGAGGAAGATTGACAGTCATATTGTGTTTCTTCTGTTTTCTAATAATTGTGCCAACAGTTATTTCCTCCTCACCAAGCTGCTTGTCTATTATCCTGTAGCTCATCCCAGCCTTGTGCAGGGCTACAATTTTGTCCCTGGTGTCCTTAGACAGCTCTTTGGTTTTGTCCATTGTGGAGAGGTTGGAGTGTTATTGTGTGTGTGGACGGTGCTTTTATACAGGTAATGAGTTCAAACAGGTGCAACTAATCCAGGTAATTAGTGCAGAGTAGGAGGCTTCTTAAAGAAAAACTAACAGGTATGTGAGAGCCAGAATATTTGTCTGGTTGGTCGGCGATCAAATACTTATTTCATGCAATAAAATGCAAATTCATTACGTAAAAATCATACAATGTGATTTTTTGGATTGTTATTTTTAGATTCTGTCTCTCACAGTTGAAGTGTACCTACTGTAAAAAATTACAGATCTCTCCATTCTTTGTAGGTGGGAAAACTTGCAACATCGGCAGAGTCTAGGTAGAGAGAGAGCGAGTATGGATGGAGAGAGCTTTGGTTTGATATCTCCACGTGGTCTGAATTTAAGTTCCTGTGGTTTTATTCTTTTACCTGCTGCCCACCGCAGGGTGTAAATTATTCTGTGTAATTTTCGGCTGCTTACTTATTAATATATCGGCTTAAGTCTGAATCAATAATCCACAGTGACGGATGCTGCAGATCAGACAATCCATCCTGTGATTCGGGATGGGAGTCACAGACATTTCCAGTGCTAGAAACAGAATATTCAGAACATTTCTGGTTGTCTCTGAGATAAGACATAAAAGTAAAAAACTCTGTTCATACAATTTCAAAAAGATTGTGAAGATCTGCACAGTAAGTCTTGTGTTACCGCATCTGGGGTCTGAAAACATCCGTTCTGCCTCTTCTTCACCAGAGCACAGCTATGATCAGTGACTCCAGCTTATCTGCATTGTATGTTGGAGTCTAAGGTAACCAGAAGCCCACCTCCATCCTCATCAGATGCCGAGACTTCTACTCTGCCCTTCCTCCATTATGGCACGGTTATTATCGGTGACTCCAGCTTATCTGCATTGTATGTTGGAGTCTAAAGGTAGCCAGAAGCCCACCTCCATCCTCATCAGATGCCGAGACTTCTACTCTGCCCTTCCTCCATTATGGCACGGTTATTATCGGTGACTCCAGCTTATCTGCATTGTATGTTGGAGTCTAAAGGTAGCCAGAAGCCCACCTCCATCCTCATCAGATGCCGAGACTTCTACTCTGCCCTTCCTCCATTATGGCACGGTTATTATCGGTGACTCCAGCTTATCTGCATTGTATGTTGGAGTCTAAGGTAGCCAGAAGCCCACCTCCATCCTCATCAGATGCCGAGAATTCTACTCTGCCCTTCCTCCATTATGGCACTGTTATTATCGATGACTCCAGCTTATCTGCATTGTCTGTTGGAGTCTAAGGTAGCCAGAAGCCCACCTCCATCCTCATCAGATGCCGAGACTTCTACTCTGCCCTTCCTCCATTGTGGCATGGTTATTATCAGTGACTCCAGCTTATCTGCATTGTCTGTTGGAGTCTAATAAGGGTACTGTCACACAGTGGCACTTTGATCGCTCCGACGGCACGATCCGTGACGTTGCAGCGTCGCTTGATTATCGCTCCAGCGTCGTAGACTGCGGTCACACTTTGCAATGCACGGCGCTGGAGCGATAATTTCATGACGTAGTTGCGATGTAGAAGTCATACGGGACATTGGGAATATTGTGCACACCTTTGTTACACGCTGCGATCATGCCGCCACAGCGGGACACTTGACGACGAAATAAAGTTTCAAACGATCTGCTACGACGTACAATTCTCAGCGGGATCTCTGATCGCAGTAGCGTGTCAGACATAGCGATATCGTAACTATATCGCTGGAACGTCACGGATCGTGCCGTTGTAGCGACCAAAGTGCCACTGTGTGACAGTACCCTAAAGGTAGCTTGTAATCCTCCTTCTTCAGAGGTTCAGATGACTGCTTTGCCCCTCCATCATCAGGAGACAACTATGATCATTGACTCTCCCTTAGGGCACAGTCAGATGGCTGTATAACACAGACAAAGATCGCTTCGCAGTGCACAAATTGGCTGGCAGCTCTCCCGACCACAATGTGACAGCTGCATAGAAATAGAGACTGTCAAACTCCGGTCAGGAGAGCCGCCAGCCATGAAATAGAGACTGTCACACTCGGGTCAGGAGAGCCACCAGCCATGAAATAGAGATTGTCACATTCGGGTCAGGAGAGCCACCAGCCATGACATGGAGACTGTCACACTCGGGTCAGGAGAGCCGCCAGCCATTCCGAATATTGCAATGCAATCGTCATCCATGTTAAAAGGCAGTCTGACTGCGACCCCAGGTTCATCATGTCTTGGAGTCTGCAGTAGTCTGAGATCCACCTCCATCATCAAAAGTTGAGGGCGGCTGCTGCTCTCTCTCTCTCCACTCCCCCCCCCCCCCATTAGGACAAAGCTCTGATCAGTGACTCCAGCTAAGCTCCACTGTCTGTTGGCATTTACGGTAGTCAGAAATCCACCTCCTTTATCATCAGACGCTAGGACACATGCTCTGTACCTCTCTCATTAGGACACAGCCATGATAAGTGACTCCAGATCAGCAGCATTGTTTGTTGGAGTCAGAGGTAGGCTGAAATAATCCTATTGACTCATCTGAGACTCAGGCATCTGCTCTATCCCTCCCGTTAGGACGCAGCTATGATCCATGACTCCAGCCTTGCTGCATTGTCTGTTGGGAGTCTGAGGTAGTCAGAAAATATAATTATTAGACATTTTTATAGCGCCTTTTTTTCCATGGTGCTTTACATGTGAAAAGGGGCAAGTATAGACAAGTACAATAAACAGGAGTAAAACAAGGAGGCACACACAAGTACAGAAGGAGAGAGGACCCTGCCCGCGAGGAAGAAATCCTTATTAAAGCTTAGAATATCTGTAGTAAAAACACTACAGTGACTCCAGTTCAGCTTTATTGTCTGTTCGTATCTACGGTGGTCTGAAATCCATTTTCCGTCTCATCAGAGCTACTACTCTGTTTATCCCTTATACTTTACACTGCCGCTCTGCTTATATTCATGGATACCAACCAATATCAAAAGAGTTTCCAAGTTTTGACCTAAACTTGTTTGGACCACAATTAACAACTCATATCTGCAAAAGGGCCACATCTAAATCAATACATTATTCTGAGGGTGACACCCTACCTGATACCATGCATAGCGCGTGAGCATAAAAATAATCAAAAAAATGTTCTAATTTTATTTTTTTTATTTTTAGATTATCACCTCCCAATCTATAGTAAGTACATCTTATACAATGATGAGGATGATCCTCCGCGACCTTCTGAGAAAATAAAAAAAAAAATCAGCAAATGCTAATGAGAAAGATGATGAGGCCGTGTAATTAAATTCTTATCATACAACGTGACCTTTGATCACGACTGGCCTTTCCGAGATAATAAGGTAAACGGGTGAAAGCTAACAATTATCGAACGGTCCGAGGCTCTGATGATTCACCAATCTTCACCCGTCTCTACAATAAATCAACCTCTTCATAAATGTAATTAACCCCCCTATGGAGATACATGGAGAAACCTCGGAGAACTCTAGTGGTCTCCTGAACCAGTACACGTGACCTCTGGATATTATACAGATTCCCCTAGACATAATATACAGAGGTTTTCCGAACCACGGTCAGCTTCAAGTGGCCCTTCAGTGCTATTTTTCTTCCTCGCCTTCCAAGAGCTATACATTTTTTATCTTTCAGTCCACATGATTGAATCAGGGCTTGCTTTTTGCAGCACGAGCTGTAGTTTTTAATGGTACCATTTTGGAGTCCATACGACTTTCTGATCTCTTTTAATTCCATTTTTTCTGAGGCAAAGTGGAAAAAAACAGCAATTCTGAAATTGATTTTTTTTTCTTTTCACTTCCCTGTTCACCGTATTGAAATAATTTTATGATATACTATTTCTTTGGACAGTTACGCACGTGGCGACACCAAATATGTGATTTTATATGTTATTTATGTTCCGATAGCCCTATAAATAATATTCAAGGAAAACCTGAACATAACATCAAGGAAGACCCTGTTATTGCAGTCCCAAATTTGCCAGGATTTTCTCGGTTTTTAAAATACAATCTTGTAACATTGAGGACAGAAAAAGTGATGGGATTTAAGCTCAACCCAAAAGTGGATGCTCCTAGGTGGATCGGAGCCATTGGTGGGTGGGATTTGAGTGGGACTTAAATGTCCTTATCCTGCTAACACTAATGTAGGTAACTATAACCTAATGTCTAGACAAAGAGGAACGTATTACACCTGTGAGTTCTCTGTATATAGCGTATAGAAGAGACTTGTGTCTGACAGCTGCAGTTTAACTTCTTAGATGCATCGATCAATCATGAAAGCAGCATTTACGAAGTTGGAAACAGAGGTAGATGTGCCTTTCGATCCCCATTGTATCCCCCTACTGAAGGTCTTCATGTCTGGAGGCAGGAACGCACACCTTAAATGCCCTATTTGACACAGACAATGAATGGATTAACAGCAGTAATTGGAGGTAGCTCTGATCGCGGCTATTGGACGTAGGTGCCGGCTGAAGGACACAGCTGGATCCGAGCTGTTCCGTGACATATCATATTTCCATCATGGTTCGTAATGAGAAATCAACAGGAACACCACATATATAAATAAAGAAGATGAAAGCCATCAGACTGGTCTGGTAGATCAGTGTAGAAGAGGCTGTGAAAAAAACGTGGCCACTTCAGTCAAAGCACTTTGAAGAATTGACTACAAATGGTCACCAAAAAGACTAAGTGATTGTGGCTGCAAATCAAGACGTAAGCATTGTGAGCATATTTGTATTCTGGTGCCAGAGCAGAAGATTATGTATGTATGACAGTGAGCAAGACTTAGTTCAAGTGACTACCCCCGGATGCGCACCAAGATGTATCTCCATCAGAAGACGTCAGCTAATACATTGTGATTGATGCGGGTGAGTCGAGTCCCAAGGGACAGAGACCTAGTAATTGTGATGGATAATCTCGGCCCGGCCTACAGCTCCTGACATATCAATGCTGGTATAGAACGGGAGACGTATAGATTCTCCCTGACTCACAGATCAAAGATGGACGAAGCGGAGAACCGTAAAACATGGGGAGAGAAAACCGAAACGTACAATATGGTTCCATAATGGGTTTATTATGAATGTAGATGGGCTATATGGGCTCTACAGTGACACTATATAGGTATCACATACCTCCCAACTCTGAAGGACAGGAAAGAGGGGATACATACTGCCATCCGCAGTATGCCATGGATTTATTTTTCAGTTACGGCTGTTCCCTATTTCTGTCCAGTCCGTTTTGTGCACCCACCCAGGAATAGTGCCCCCAGTGAAGCTCCCTAGGGTTCCCATACAATATGCTGCAACCACAGCACATTCCCGCACAACAGTATAGTGTCCTACAGCAGAGGTGTGAAACTGCATTCCTCGAGGGCCGCCAACAGGTCATGTTTTCAGGATTTCCTTGTATTGCACAGGTGATAATTTAATCACCTGCACAGAATGATTCCAGCACCTTGTGGAATGCTAAGGAAATCCTGAAAACATGACCTGTTGGCGGCCCTCGTTGAATGCAGTTTGACACCTCTGTCCTACAATATATTCCCCACACACAGTATGGAGTCCTACAGTCCATCCCCCACGCACAGTATGATGTCCTACAGTATATTCCCCACACACAGTATGATGTCCCAATACTACATTCCCCTACACACAGTATGATGTCCCAATAGTACATTCCTCCATGCACAGTATGATGTCTCCACAGTACATTCCCCCACACACAGTATGATATCCCCACAGTACATTCCCCACACACAACATATGGAGCTCACCACAATACATTCCCACATACAGTATGATGTCCCCACAGTACATTCCTCCCACACACAGTATGATGTCCCCACAGTACATTCCTCCACACAGTATGATGTCCCCACAGTACATTCCTCCACACAGACTATGATGTCTCCACAGTACATTCCCCCACACACATTATGATGTCTCCACAGTACATTCCCCCACACACAGTATGATGTCCCCACAGTACATTCCCTCACACACAGTATGATGTCCCCACAGTACATTCCTCCACACAGACTATGATGTCTCCACAGTACATTCCCCCACACACATTATGATGTCTCCACAGTACATTCCCCCACACACAGTATGATGTCCCCACAGTACATTCCCTCACACACAGTATGATGTCCCCACAGTATATTCCCCCACACAGAGTATGATGTCCATACAGTACATTCCTCCACACACAGTATGATGTCCCCACAGTACATGCCCCCACACACAGTATGATGTCCCCACAGTACATTCCTCCACACACAGTATGATGTCCCCACAGTACATTCCCTCACACACAGTATGATGTCCCCACAGTACATTCCCTCACACACAGTATGATGTCCCCACAGTATATTCCCCCACACAGAGTATGATGTCCATACAGTACATTCCTCCACACACAGTATGATGTCCCCACAGTACATTCCCTCACACACAGTATGATGTCCCCACAGTACATTCCCCCACACAGAGTATGATGTCCATACAGTACATTCCTCCACATACAGTATGATGTCCCCACAGTACATTCCTCCCACACACAGTATGATGTCCCCACAGTACATTCCTCCACACAGTATGATGTCCCCACAGTACATTCCTCCACACAGACTATGATGTCTCCACAGTACATTCCCCCACACACATTATGATGTCTCCACAGTACATTCCCCCACACACAGTATGATGTCTCCACAGTACATTCCCCCACACACATTATGATGTCTCCACAGTACATTCCCCCACACACAGTATGATGTCCCCACAGTACATTCCCCCACACAGAGTATTATGTCCATACAGTACATTCCTCCACACACAGTATGATGTCCCCACAGTACATTCCTCCACACACAGTATGATGTCCCCACAGTACATTCCCTCACACAGAGTATGATGTCCATACAGTACATTCCTCCACACACAGTATGATGTCCCCACAGTACATTCCCCCACACAGAGTATGATGTCCATACAGTACATTCCTCCACATACAGTATGATGTCCCCACAGTACATTCCTCCCACACACAGTATGATGTCCCCACAGTACATTCCTCCACACAGTATGATGTCCCCACAGTACATTCCTCCACACAGACTATGATGTCTCCACAGTACATTCCCCCACACACAGTATGATGTCTCCACAGTACATTCCCCCACACACAGTATGATGTCTCCACAGTACATTCCCCCACACACAGTATGATGTCCCCACAGTACATTCCCCCACACAGTATGATGTTCCCCAGTACATTCCCCCACACAGTATGATGAGGTAGGTGGCCTGAAAGTGTTAATAGCTGGGATCAGAGCCTCCTCTGATCCCTGCAGCAGAGAAGATGCCTAATCTAAGATCTGGACCTGTTGTATACAACTCGCTTAGAGACGACCAGACAATGTGAGGAACCTCAGTACCAGTCATGGCAAGACAGTGAAAGAGATGGGATAGAAAGAAGCCCCAAAGGGCGACAGTGACACTTTTTGTTACAATGGTCAAACTTTTTAGGCTTAATAGAAGGGGAGAGTATGAAGGAGGATTGTGAAGATGGATCCAGCGGGGAGCAGAGCCGTATGGAAGAGCACAGAGCCATCAATCTCAATATCACTCACTGCCTGAGATGAACTGATGTCTGGACACTTGTCAAAAGCAAAATCCCAAAAGCTAAAATTATGATGATTTATCAAATTTACCAAAATAAAAGTCAATAAAACTTCACAAATCAGAGAAGACAGAAATGACAAAATGGATTTACAAGTAACAAAAAATTAAATTAGCCCAACTATTAGAAATTCTGCTAAAAGATGAAAAAATGTGCTCCTCTTCGCATAGTGTGAGCCACAGGTATGTCACAAGGGAGCGGCCACCGAAAATATTGACACCAGCAGCCCCAATAACAGTGCCACGAATAACAGCGTTAATCACAGTGCCCCCAACACAGTGCCCCCATAGTAGTGCCAGTATAAGAGTATAATATCACAGTGCCCCCATAGAAGTGCCAGTATAAAAGTATATCACAGTGCCCATAGTAGTGCCAGTATAAGAGTATAATATCACAGTGCCCCCATAGAAGTGCCAGTAAAAAAGTATAATATCACAGTGCCCCTATAGTAGTGCCAGTATAAGAGTATAATATCACAGTGCCCCCATAGTAGTGCCAGTATAAGAGTATAATATCACAGTGCCCCCATAGAAGTGCCAGTATAAAAGTATATCACAGTGCCCATAGTAGTGCCAGTATAAGAGTATAATATCACAGTGCCCCCATAGAAGTGCCAGTAAAAAAGTATAATATCACAGTGCCCCTATAGTAGTGCCAGTATAAGAGTATAATATCACAGTGCCCCCATAGTAGTGCCAGTATAAGAGTATAATATCACAGTGCCCCCATAGTAGGGCCATTCAGGTACATAATAAAAGTGTAATATTATAGTTCCAGTATAGTAGGGCCAGTCAGTGTAATACACGGAGTCTCCATAGTCCTGCTAGTAACAGACCCAACTAATGATGTAATATCTCAGTGCCCCATAACAACAGGGCAGCACAGTGGCTCAGTGGTTAGCACTGTATGGTGGCTCAGTGGTTAGCACTGTATTGTGGCTCAGTGGTTAGAACTGCAGCCTTGCAGCGCTGGAGTCCTGGGTTCAAATCCCACCAAGGACAACATCTGCAAGAAGTTTGTATGTTCTCCCCAGTTTCCTCCCGCACTCCAAAGACATACTGATAGGGATTCTAGATTGTGAGCCCCATCGGGGACAGTGATGATAATGTGTGCAAACTGTAAAGTGCTGTGGAATATGTTAGCGCTATATAAAAATAAAGATTATTATTATTATAACAGTAACAACCAGCGTCCCACATTACTGCCTGCACAGAGCCAACAGCATCCTACCCCACTGCCCCAACAGCGTCGGTCACAGCATGAGCTGTTTGATACCTGTGACTGCACAGTAGTGTCAGCATATTGTGAGTGTAATATCCCAATACCCCTATAATAATACACAGTGCCCCATTACAGTGACAGTCAGCGCAGTCCCATAGTGGTGCTAGCCGCAGTGTCCTATTTACTGCCTGCATGGTGCCAACACAACAGTGTCCTAGCACAAAGCCCCACAAGAAGTTTTAACCAGTTTCAGCATAGTTGTTTTGCTATAGTGCCCCATACTAGTGCCAACCAGAATCCCCCCATAGTACTGCCTGTTCTAAACGAACCTCCATACTAGTGGGAATCACAGCACCCCAGTAACGCTTGTGTCAGCATAATGGTGTAATACCTTAGTGTCCCCAGTCCTAGTGCTTGCAAAGTACCAGCTTTACAATGTCCTACCACTCCCAGTGAATGTCAGTGGTAATGTGTTAATGAGCCTCAGTGTAACTGTTAAGGCTCACCAGGTGAAGAGGATTCTCTAAGCTTTAGGTGCAGGTGGGCAGAAGGATCCTGGGTGTAGATGGAGCGAACAGAAAGGAACGTGGTCAGAGGGGACTTGGCACACTCAGGAATCTCAGGAGCAGCAGGACGGATGAAGGGATGGAAGCAAGCGCAAACAACAACAAAAAGCACACAAAACACAGGACTAGAGTCAATCCCAAGACACAGGCGTGTTTCTAGGGAGATGATGCCATTGATCCACTCATGGGCAACTTACAAAATCTGATGTGGAGCACAGCAGCAGGCATCGGATCCAGGAGAAGGAAATGGAGCCTGGGATATTTGGGACATGTGAGGCTAGAAACAGGTAGAACTATGGGGTTGGTCCGTAGAAAACATCTATCACCTATCCACAAGATGATCCATTTTATAGTTACTGGGGATTTAGCTGCTGGGACCCTCTTCCCCGTTCCGGAGGAGTTTGAGCAGAGCATTGGTCGCACTAACGCTAGATTCACAATCTATGAGACTGATGGAGAAAGCAGAGCATGGTACCTTCTCAGTGGAGCAGTAGTGCCCACGTGACCATCGTTCAGGCTCTTCCAGAATGTGGGATCAGGACCCCTGTTTCAGTGATTGCCTCACAAGGTGGGACCCTCAGACATCAGTTAATTGTGGGCAATCCATTTCCAATTAGGGTGGCCACTGTAGGGAAAGTGTTTCATTGAGACATTGAATAAGAGCGGTCACCTCTGGTACATAGACGGGCCACAAGAAGCGGCCGCCCTCCTGTGCCGGACGGATCATATGCAAAGGGCTGATTGAATTGTGGAACCGATAAATGTCAATATTAGCGTGAAAACAAAAATCCCATCCGTTTAGTAAGGCATCGGGTAGAAAAGTCCGGTCTGCAAAGTCACTTCAGATACTTGACGTGCACAGATGTTTTCAGTGGTAAATATCGATGTTTGTAAACTACTTGTACTGTTCCCGGAGAATTTATGGGCCACATTACAAATCTGACAGCCACTGATGTTTTTTTCATTTGAATAATTATGCCATTAAGAACATGACACATAACATCCATTACCGCATGGGTGACGCAATATGAGCATGGAGAAAAACAGCAGCACCGCACAGGGGCCCCACACGGAGATCATTTTGGGAAGCTAATGGAACATGTCAGTCCTAAACCCAACTATGATATAAATGACGGCAGAACGCTCATTGCTGCCAATATAAGACAGACAAGACATGCAAAAGTGCATAATAATACATGTTACAGAGATCCCCAACATAGTAGCGTCATGGAGAGCAGCTCCAGTATCGGTGGACTTGGCCCCCGCACTGCAGGGACAATATACGACTGCCTGTAGCCAAGAGCATGCTAACTATAAGGGTAGTTGCTATGGGGTCCTACCGATAGACGGTTCTGCAATAGCTTTTGACAAGAACATGACTTCCCTCTCTCTGTATCGTAAGCACAAAAGATGTAGAAATTAACGAAAGGGTCATAAAAAGGGTAAAAAAAAACCCCTTGCCTTAACATAGGGACACCTCTATGTGCACCACTCACAAATTCCCCGACATACCCACTCAAAAAAAAACCCAAACAATTCATAGGTTGCACAACCTCAACTAAACTGTCCCTCCTCATGGATCACACGATATAAAACCAATCCAAAATGGGGCAATGGAAATCACCAGGTCGCTCCTAGCGTCCGGAGGACTCCATGGTTCTGCACCATTCGACAAATCAGTGTTACTCTACCTGGAAGCCTAATGTGGCTCTGGGGCCCCTTATATTTGGCTTTCCACCTGTTTGCAGCTTTAGGTCTTATTTTACCTTGATGGCACCAGGGGATTTCCTCGCATTGGTAAAACTTAGTGCCAGAGTCTAAATCATTTCAGTAGAAGTTGACACCAGGGAAAGAAACATATCCCATAATTTTAAAGGTGTGTTTAAAAAAACCCCAACAAATAGTGTAGTAGTACTTAGTAAGGGTTGACAGTGTAGATGTCTACATTGTGTACCCATGTTATGTAATTATTCCAATTATTCCTGATACATTTATTCTTTTATTCTTCAAAGTCACAACTATTTGCTGAGCTTGGTGATCAAGTCACCTTTAAATGGAACTTTTTACTTTATATTTTTTTAATTTAAACTAAGTACCTCCTCCATTTGCCGCTGCTCCACTGACTCTGGGGCAGTTTTTCTTTTTCTTCTTTGCTCCTCCATTCTAAAGTAATGTTCCCGATAATAATGGCTCAAATTGTCCTTTCAACTATTTGGGCGTATACCACAGAACTTCTCAGGGGGAACTTCTCCTCCAATCAAAACGCAGCCACAGAGAAGTTATGTAATATACGCTGTGATGTACCAACTAGTGTATTGAGAGATGGGTATGTATCGCACAAACAGAGGTCTGCTGTGATCTGAATCCAGGACAGGTTGCTGAGTCTTGTTGTCCCTCAAACCTGTATATTTAAAAGGGCTGGATTTAACGGTTACCCAGAAAGTGATGGGCAGGTCTGGTTAACCACATACCTTCCTGGGGGTGCGTTCCTGTGAGCTCAGAAAGGATCTATATGCTTCCTGGTTGGATGTCACAGAGAGAGAGGAAAAGGCCATGTGGGAGTCTGGAGCTCCTGAAAGTCCAGGAAGCTACTGAGGGTCTGGTCTAGTGACAGGAGCAATAAAAAGCCAGCCCCTTAAGTAGGTAACCCAGAGCATGGGGAACTGTGTGCACTGATGGGGGTCAGTTATTGAACTGTGTGGCCATAACCGCAATTGAGAATGGACTATATGTCAGGTCTGTGATGTTTACATGGCCTACCGTGGTTTATGATGATGTAATAAACCAGAACTGGACTTATTTAAATGGAGAACCGGTTGCTGTATGTTTTTTATATCGCTGCCAAGTGAGTGGACCCAACCCGCTTAGTGATCTCTACATCACAACGCCCAGTTGAACCTGTAATTAGTTGCGGTTATATTGAAGAGATGGAGGGCTTCTGGTTATACTAAAGGGTTGGAGGACTTGTCGATAGGCAGGACAAACTTTGGTTATACTGATTGTTTGGAGAAGCTGTGGTGATACTGATGGATAGGAGAACCTGTGGTGATACTGATAAGGTTTTGGTAAGAATACAAGGAGAGAAGAACAGAAAAGACCCTATTCTAGGTGTTTACTATAGGAACCTGTACAGACTGAAGATATGGATGAACTCTGTTAGATGTCTCTGTTCTCAAAAAAGTACAACATAGTGATCATGGTAGATTTTAACTATCCAGATATTTGTTGGGAATCTCTCTCAGGCAAAAGTAACAGGTTCAGAAAATTCATATCTTCTCAAGCTTACAACTTCATCTTTCAAAAGTTAGATGAAAGAACAAGAGGATCAGCAATCTTGGACCTAATTGTTACCAATAGGAAGGAAATGCATGAGAAAGTAAAAGGTGGCTAGGAATTTAGGAGGCAACGATCATGCTATCCTCAAATTTTGGATAACGAGGAGGAAGACCAGCGAGGACTCAGACTTTAAGGTTGGACTTCAGAAAGGCAAATTGTAATGGACTCAGAAGATAGGAAAGGTCCAATGGCGAGATGCACTAAAGGATAGAAATGTCCGAGAATGTTGGGAGAATTTGCTAACTGAAATCCTCACTGCACAATCAGTAACAATCTTGAAAAGAAGAAAAAATTGCAAACATTTAAAGAGACCAGGATGGATGAACACAGAACTTAATCCCTTGTTAAAAAGGAAAAAATAAATGTATATTAAAAAGAAAGACGGGGGTCAGATCTAAAGAAGAATAAAATGCTGTCTGCAGGGAATGCAGGGCAAGAGTTAGAAGAGCGAAAGCCAGTAATGAAGTAAGGCTTGCAAGCAGTTAAAGGATTTTGGGGGCATATCAAAAGCAAAAGAAAAGTCAAAGATGCTATAGGATTTTTACAGGATGAAAAGGGTGAAGTGGTCAGAAATTATATTGAGAAGCTGAACTTTTAAATTTCTATTTTGCATCTGTGTTCTCCAAGAGAGCAATTGGTCAACTGATCTTCATGGTGCCATCTAAGGAATAATAGAAACTACATTATCAATAAACAGACACATGGTGAGGGAACACTTAGCTAATTTACATGAATTTAAATCTCGTGGTCAAGATGAATTACATCCTACAGTACTGAAAGAGTTAGCAGAGGAAATTGCAAAACCACTAGCCAATTTTTTTTTTTTTAAATCCTGGAAAACATGAGAAGTCTCAGAAGATTGGAGAAGGGCAAATGTTGTCCCAATCTTCAAAAAAGGAAAGAAGATGGAGCCAGGAAATTCCAGGCCCAGTGAGCCTTACTTCTGTACCAGGAAAGATCTTTGAACAAATTATTAAACCGCATGTAAGTACTTGGATAAGAACACAGTAATTAACCAGAGCCAGCATGGGTTTGTAGCAAACAAGTCATGCTAGACTAATCTAATTACCTTCTATGATGGATCCACTGACTGGGTGGATCAGGGAAATGCGGTAGATATATATAGTATATCTCGACTTCAGAAAAGCATTTGATAAAGTATTTCATACTATCCTTATTGAAAAAATGACCAAGTATGGGACTGACAAGACTACGGTTAGGTGGATTCAGAATTGGTTCAGTGATCATACTCAAAGAATGGTAATAAATGGTTGCACATCCATTGGAAAAGTGTTTCAAGTGGGGTACCACAATGCTCTGTCCTGGTCCCATTGCTGTTCAACATTTTTATAAATGATCTAGATAAAGGAACTGAAGGTAAACTAATCAAATTTGCAGACGATGCAAAGCTAGGAGGGATAGCTAAAACTAGAGAAGACAGAGAAAGGATTCAGACGGATCTAGATAAGTTTAAACTATGGGCAGCAACTAATAGAATGGTATTCAAAAGGGAGAAATGCAAGATTCTACCTCTGGGCAAGAAAAACAAGAATTACATCTACAGAATGGGAGTAATAGAGCTAAGCAACAGCACGTGTGAAAAAGACTTGGGTATACTAATAGATCACAGACTGCACATGAGTCAACAGTGTGATGCATCAGTGAAAAAGGCAAACACAGTTCTAGGATGTATTAAGAGAAGCATAGAGACTAGGTCATGTGAAGTCATTATTCCCCTCTACTCCTCCTTGGTCAGGCCTCATCTGGGATACTGTGTCCAGTTCTGGGCTCCACATTTTAAAAAAGACATTGGAAAACTGGAGCAAGGCCATAAAAGAGCTACCAAGATGGTATGTCCTACGGGGAACGGTTAAAGGATTTGGGAACGGTTAGCTTGCAAAAAAAGGCTAAGAGGAGACTTAATAGCTGTTTACAAATATCTGAAGGGCTGTCACAGTGTAGAAAGTTCATCCTTATTCTCATTAATACATGGAAACACGAGATGCAATGAATAGAAACTAAAATGGAAAAGATATAGATTAGATATTAGAAAAAAAATTGACAGTGACTGTGATCAGTAAGTGGAACATGCTGCCACGAGAGGTGGTGCGTTCTCCTTCATTGGAAATCTTCAAACAGAGGCTGGACAGAAATCCATGCATCTGAGATGGTTTAGTGAATTCTGCACTGAGCAGGGGGTTGGACATGATGACCCTAGAGGTCCCTTCCAACTCTAGCATTCTATGATGGGCAGGAATACCTGTTGTAATACTGATGAGCTGGAGGTGCTGTGGTGATACTGATGAGCTGGAGAACCTGGGTTGATAGTGATGAGCAGAAGGACCTGTGATATTGATGAGCTGGAGGGCCTGTGGTGATAATGATGGGCTGGAGGACCTGTGGCAATACTGATGGGATGGAGAACCCATGGAGATACTGATGAGCTGGAGGAGCTGTGGTGATACTGATGGGGAGGAGGAGCTGTGGTGATACTGATGAACTGGAGATGTGGTGATATTGAAGGGATGGAAGAGCTGTGTTCATAGTGATGAGCAGAAGGACCTGTGATGATATTGATGGGCTGGAGGACCTGTGGTGATACTGATGGGATGGAGAACCCATGGAGATACTGATGAGCTGGAGGAGCTGTGGTGATATTGATGGGATGGAGGAGTGATACTGATGAGCAGAAGGACCTGTGGTGATACTGATGGGCTGGAGGACCTGTGCGGATACTGATGAGCTGAAAGACCTGTGGTGATACTGATGGGCAGGAGGACATGTGGTGATACTGATGGGCTGGAAAACCTATGGCGATACTGATGATCCGGAGGACTTGTGACAATACTGATGGGCTGGAGGACTTGCTCTGATACTGATGGGCTGGAAGACCTGTGATGATACTGATAATCAGGAGGACCTGTGGTGATACTGATGGGCAGGAGGACCTGTGGTGATACTGATGGATAGGAGGACCTGTGGTGATACTGATGGGCTGGAGAACCTGTGGTGATACTGATGATCTGGAGGAGCTGTGATGATACTGATGATCTGGAGGAGCTGTGATGATACTGATGGGCTGGAAGGCCTATGGTGATACTGATGATCTGGAGGACTTGTGGCGATACTGATGGGCAGGAGGACCTGTGGCGATACTGATGGGCAGGAGGACCTGTGGCGATACTGATGGGCAGGAGGACCTGTGGCGATACTGATGGGCAGGAGGACCTGTGGCGATACTGATGGGCAGGAGGACCTGTGGTGATACTGATGGACAGGAGGACCTGTGGTGATACTGATGATCTGGAGGAGCTGTGATGATACTGATGATCTGGAGGAGCTGTGATGATACTGATGGGCTGGAAGGCCTATGGTGATACTGATGATCTGGAGGACTTGTGGCGATACTGATGGGCTGAATGACCTGTGCTAATACTGAGGTTGTCCTTACAGTAGGATCCAGAAAACTCATGCTAATATACTCTAAAGCAGTGATAAATTGCAACCTGAACATAAAATGCCGTGGTTGATGTCACTACTGCAGCACAGACAGTTGTATTCATGCTGTGCTTCCCTAGAGTAATAATATATACCCGAATTTCAGGACTATCAAGGACAACTGCATAAGTAGGAAATCATTGCTTCCCGTAATTTACTTTGAGCTTTGTGGAGGCTGGAGACAGATTTTCTTTGATAATACTGCGGTGTGAATGGCGGCACGATCTCCGTCTCTATAAAATTTCAATTACTTTCAATTCAATTTTAAATAAGCCACAAGCGGCCATGAAACTATTGTAAAAGTTGGGACTGTATGAAAAGTTGTGCAAAAGCCACAAGATAATTTTCTAGTTTTTTTTTCCTTAATGAATTCACCCTGTAATTTATGGAAATTTCAAAGAGATTAGAATTGGGCCACACAGCGATTACCAATGTTCGTGAAAACGGAATAGAGAATTCCACTTTCTGCAATGGAATCCTATGCACTGAATGGCAATCGCCATGGATTTACAGAATGAGGAATAAGGCTATTTCTTGTATCCTGCATTTTTCATCAGTTTTCCGCTATGCGGGCTCTATCTCTAATTTTCAGCTGTCTCTGAGATCGAGATGGTAGATCGGGAAACCCCACTATATATTACATCCTCAGCAGCAGCATGGAGGGCATTATACAACAGTACTGAGCAGTGTGGCTGTGAATCTAGTTCTGGGGTGAGATAAAACTCACTACAAAGCAGCAGCTTTGTTTGTGCCTCTGTCATTCACTGTGCTCGTCCCTCTCTATAGAATCCAGCTGTAATCTCAGTGAGCTGGCAGACCTCTTATTCTGACTAAGGCCTCCTTCAGACATCCGTTTCCCTCATATGAATGCTATCTGGTTTTCATCCCTCTGATAGTCTATGGGGCAATTTACAAGTGCTTCTCACTAAATTAGAATATCATCAAAAAGTGAGTTTATTTCAGTTCTTCAATACAAAAAGTGAATCTCATATTATATAGAGCCATTACACAAAGAGTGATCTATTTAAAGCATTTACTACTGTTGATGTTGATGATTATGGCTTACAGCCAATGAAAACCCAAAAGTCATTATCTCAGTAAATTAGAATACTTTATAACACCGGCTTGAAAAATAATTGTAAAATCTGAAATGTTCCCTACTGAAATGTGTGTTCAGTAAATGCCCTCAGTACTTGGTCGCGGCTCCTTTTGCATCAATTACTGCATCAATGCGGCGTGGCATGGAGGCGATCAGCCTGTGGCACTGCTGAGGGGTTATGGAAGCCCAGGTTGCTTTGATAGCAGCCTTCAGCTTGTCTGCATTGTTGGATCTGGTGTCTCTCATCTTCCTCTTGACAATACTCCATAGGATTCTCTATGGGGTTAAGGTCAGACGAGTTTGCTGCCAATCAAGCCCAGTGATACTGTTGTGTTTACACCAGGTATTGGTACTTTTGGCCGTGTGGACAGGGGCCAATTCCTGCTGGAGAATGACATTTCCATCTCCATAAAGCTTGTCGGCAGAGGGAAGCATGAAGGGCTCTAAAGTCTCCTGGTAGACGGCTGCGCTGACTTTGGTCTTGATAAAACCCAGTAGCCCTACACCAGCAGATGACATGGCTCCCCAAACCATCACTGATTGTGGAGACTTCACACTAGACCTCCAGCAGCTTGGATTGTGGCCTCTCCACTCTTCCTCCAGACTTGGGGACCTTGATTTCCTAAGGCTAGGTTCACATTGCGTTAGGGCGATCCGTTAAGCGCATAGCGCTAGCGGATTGCGCTAACGCAATGTATCTATAGGGATCGCGTTTGCCGATCCTGCTAACGCAGATCCCCGAGAAAATCCCCCAGAAAATAACGGCACATCGCTAGCGCGTGCATCAGAATCATATTGCCGTCAATGGGTGCGCTAACGGACCCGCTGCATGGCGTTAATTGCGACAATTTCGCCATGCAACGCAGTCCGTTAGCGTTAACCCATTAACACAATGTGAACCTAACCTAATGAAATGCAAAATTTACTTCCATCTGAGAACAACACCTTGGACCACTGACAACAGTCCAGCTCTTATTCTCCTTGGCCCAGGTAAGACGCTTCTGGCGTTGTCTATTGGTCATGAGCGGCTGACACAAGGAATGTGACACTTGTAGCCCATGTCCTGGAGACGTCTGTGTGCGGTGGCTCTTGAAGCAATGACTCCAGCAGCAGTCCACTCCTTGTGAATCTACCCCACATTATTGAATGGCCTTTTCTTAACAATCCTTTTCGGTTATCCCAGTTGCTTGTGCACCTTTTTCTATCACACTCTTTCCTTCCACTCCACTTTCCATTAATATGCTTGGATACAGCACTCTGTGAACAGCCGGCTTCTTTATCAATGATCTTTTGTGGCTTCCCCTCCTTGTGGAGTGTGTCAGTGACTGCCTTCTGGACATCTGTCAGGTCAGCAGTCTTCCCCATGATTGTGGAGCTACTGAAACAGACTAAGGGACATTTATAAATGCTTAGGAAGCCTTTGCAGGTGTTTTTTGTTAATTATTCTAATTTACTGAGATAAAGACTTTTGGGTTTTCATTGGCTGTAAGCCATAATCATCAACATGGACAGAAATAAACACTTGAAATGGATCACTCTGTGTGGAATGACTATATATGAGCTTCACTTTTGTATTGAAGAACTGAAATAAATTAACTTTTTGATTATATTCTAGTTTAGTGAGAAGCACTTGTATATGTCCTAGATATTTCGTGGACTGAGTGGTCTGCTGAAAATCGTAGAGACTTGTCTGATTTTGATCTGAGGGCAACACAAGTCTATGGGTCCATGAAAAAAAAAATCACATGACATGGGACTGTCACAGGAGAGTGGAGAAACTTTTTTTTTTGTTTCTCCACATTTCAGAAAAATGGACGACAATGATCAAACTCTGATCAGAATACAAGGAAAAATGACATGTGTGAATGAGCCCTAAAACAGGTTTTAGCAGTTTTTCAGAGTCAATGATAAGCTAGGAAGTCGGGGGAGGAGGAGAAGTGACTCATGAGTGGAGAAAGAAGCAGATTGCTCTAATAAGATTTCTTATGTTTCTTAGATTCACTTGTTTTATACAATGAGAGGGACGAAGTCAATAACAAAAGGTTATTTTTTTGCTGAGACTTTGGAAAGTATAAGGAATTGTTACAGTAAGCTGAGCGCACAATCAATGACTTATCTGCTGAAATATCGAGAACAGAACCTCTTTTTGCTTTTTTTTGCGCTTCCCATGACTGACAGCAGAGGGACGATTCTGTTCTGCGACTTTTCACCCAATATAAATAGATTGGTGCCGACTAAAATTAGCTGCGGACATGTCAGAAAAAGAGCGACAATGTAATTACACCATCTCCTCCCCCCGAAACCTTTGGACTTGGGTGCAATATTATTCCAGGCGCAGAGATTATTAGGATAATGATCTATCACAGGACAGATTATTCCCTGTTGTGTCGTCTGCATAATGGATCTATTACAAAGTGCCGCCACTAATGAGGTTATTACAGGACCGGTCCGGAGGCCGCGCAACAAAATTCACTTCTTCGCTGTACGACAGTAAATGCAAAAGGAAAAAACATCCTATAATCCGGGGAGGTTGAAGGTCACCCCCCCCCGCGGAACGTCACTGTCACCGGGACAATGTTATTATCATCGCCTCCTTCCAGTGGAATGACTCTGAATGATGCAAAATATGCCCGAAAAACGATCGGTGCGATATTCTGCTGCTTCTTGCTACAATGTAAAATGACTCTGGATAGCTCCAGAGAACGGGTGAAAGGGCGAAACGGCATCTCCAAACTGGAAAGGATATCTACACTAGCATCGGGATCCGCATCTGCATGGAGAATAAGGAGGCAGTCTATGCAACCAAAGGAGGCGGCCTCTGCAAACAGGAATGGCAGACTATGCAACTAAGGGAGGCGGCCTCTGCAACTAGGAAAGGCAGCCTCCTCATAACAGGAATGGCAGACTATGCAACTAATTAGGGAGGCAGCCTCGGCAATTGAAAGGCAGCCTCTGCAAACAGGGGTGGCAGCCTCGGTAATTGAAAGGCAGCCTCCACAACCAAAAAAAGCAGCCTCTGCAAACAGAAGAGGCAACTGCTACAACCAATGGAGCTACACTGTGCAACCAGGAAAGACAGCCTCTGGAAACAAAAGGTGGCAGCCTCTGCAACCAAAGGTGGCAGCTTCTACAAGTAAGAGGGCCAACATCTGCCACCGAGGGAGGCAGCCACTCACTGCACCTAGGAGAGGCATCTTCTGCAACATGGGGAGGCAGCCTCTGTAACCAAGAAAGCCAGCCTCTGCAACTAGGAGAGGCAGCCTTGTAAACCAGGGGAGGCAACCTCTGCAACTAAGGGAGACAGTCTCTGCACCTAGAAGAGGCACCTTCTTGAAGATCGGGAGGTAGACTCTGTAATCAGGCAGTGTGTGAATGGAGAGGTGGCTGTACATGTACACAGAGAAGTGCATACAGTACAGACCAAAAGTTTGGACACACCTTCTCATTTAAAGATTTTTCAGTATTTTCATGACTATGAAAATTGTAAATTCACTCTGAAGGCATCAAAACTATAAATTAACACATATGGAATAATATACTTAACAAAAAAGTGTGAAACAACTGAAAATATGTCTTCTATTCTAGGTTCTTCAAAGTAGTCACCTTTTGCTTTGATGACTGCTTTGCACGCTCTTGGCATTCTCTCAATGAGCTTCAAGAGGTAGTCACCGGAAATGGTTTTCACTTCACAGGTGTGCCCTGTCAGGTTTAATAAGTGGGATTTCTTGCCTTATAAATGGGGTTGGGACCATCAGTTGTGTTGAGCAGAAGTCTGGTGGATACACAGCTGATAGTCCTTGTGATGGTGTGATATGTTATGTGGGTATCATTTTGTGTATATTTCTATTTTACTTATTTTCATGGTGTTGAGTTGTTATTTGCCATCTGATATTCTCCCCACAGTTCTGTATTGTTATCTCTCCACAGGGTCAGTGAATAATGTTGTTTGCTAATATGCTAATGACATGTTGACCTAGCTTGTTGAAACAATGAGCCCCTGCAACCTTCCCCCTCCTGACCTGTGAATGGGGAGGTGAGACACAGACCAGTCTTGTTTGGAACTATGAAGTGAAGACAGCACATCAGAGAGAAGGGGAAGCATATGGGCCATTTTTTATCCTCTGTGTGCTGGATTGTTGTATCCTCAGTGTGGTGGATTATATGGACCTTTTGTGTTTTTGCCTAAATAAAGGTTCTGGAATTGTTCACTATTCTCTTGCTCTGTTGATTGTGTGATACCGGAGAAGGAACCTGTGACAACTGGTGGCAAGCAGCGGGATCAACAGAGCGTAACCTAATGGAGAACCACACACAGAGTGAGTACAGAAATTGGACTGTATCCAGTTTACAGGAGATAGCCAGAGACTTGGGTCTGAACTACCAGGGACTGACTAAAGAGGCCTTAATTGACCTACTGGTGGGTGCCAGCCCGGCCACCTCCTCCCATATGTCTGAAGGACGAGCACTGGAGACAAGGACCCCCACTCCAAAAAGCCAGTGGGTGGTGTGGTACGAAGAAGAGATGGCGGTTCTGGGCCCATGCGTCTCTCAGGAGTACAAGGAGGAGGCGGCCCGCCAGGCACAGTGGAGACCAGAAGCAATGGAGCTTGAAAGAGGGAGTAACACAATGTGGAATGTAAACCCAACGTTCCGGGAGCCTGTACGGATCACCCGGACAGAGTTTAAGCCATTTGATGAGGCTTCCGGAGATGTGGAGGGGTTCTTCAAAGACTTGGAGCAGCAGTGTGCTGTGATGGAGGTGCCCCACTCTGGCTGGATGCATTTGTTAGTGGGACTCCTGAACGGTAGCCTGGCGGAGGCTTACCGAACCATTGACTCACAGCAGAACCGGGATTATAACATTGTAAAGCATCATGTGTGGCTGTTATACAGTATTGAGCATCATGTGTGGCTGCCCATTATACAGTATGGAGCATCATTTAGAGCCATTATACAGTATGGAGCATCATGTGTGGCTATTATACAGTATGGAGCATCATATGTGGCCATTATACAGTATGGAGCATCATATGTGGCCATTATACAGTATGGAGCATCATGTGTGGCCAATGGCCATTATACAGTATTGAGCATCATGTGGGGCCATTATACAGTATGGAGCATCATGTGTGGCCATTATACAGTATGGAGCACTGTGTGGCCATTTTTTTTTGGGTTATAATTATTGTATATTATTTATTGTTATAGCGCCATTTATTCCATGGCGCTTTACAAGTGAGGAGGGGTATACATAATAAAAACAAGTACAATAATCTTAAACAATACAAGTCATAACTGGTACAGGAGGAGTGAGGACCCTGCCCGCGAAGGCTCACAATCTACAAGGGATGGGTGAGAATACAGTAGGTGAGGATAGAGCTGATCGTGCAGCGGTTGGTTGATCGGTGGTTACTGCAGGTTGTAGGCTTGTCGGAAGAGGTGGGTCTTCAGATTCTTTTTGAAGATTCTGATGGTAGGCGAGAGTCTGATGTGTTGTGGTAGAAGGTTCCAGAGTAGGGGTGATACGCGAGAGAAATCTTGTATACGATTGTGGGAAGAGGAGATAAGAGGGGAGTAGAGAAGGAGATCTTGTGAGGATCGGAGGTTGCGTGTAGGTAAGTACGGGGAGACGAGGTCACAGATGTATGGAGGAGACAGGTTGTGGATGGCTTTGTATGTCATCGTTAGGGTTTTGTACTGGAGTCTCCGGGCAATGGGGAGCCAGTGAAGGGATTGACAGAGGGGAGAGGCCGGAGAATAGCGGAGGGACAGGTGGATTAGTCGGGCAGCAGAGTTTAGAATAGATTGGAGGGGTGCGAGAGTGTTCGAGGGGAGGCCACAGAGCAGGAGGTTGCAGTAGTCGAGGCGAGAGATGATGAGGGCATGGACTAGGGTTTTTGCAGATTCTTGGTTGAGGAATGAACGGATTCGTGAAATATTTTTGAGTTGAAGTCGGCAGGAAGTGGAAAGGGCTTGGATATGTGGTTTGAAAGAGAGATCAGCGTCAAGGATTACCCCGAGGCAGCGAGCTTGTGGGACTGGGGAGAGTGGGCAGCCATTTACTGTAATGGATAGGTTTGTTGGGGGGGTCGCGTGAGATGGGGGAAAGATGATGAATTCTGTTTTGTCCATGTTAAGTTTCAGAAATCTAGCGGAGAAGAAGGATGAAATAGTGGACAGACATTGAGGGATTCTGGTTAGTAGGGAGGTGATATCTGGTCCAGAGATGTAGATCTGTGTGTCATCAGCATAGAGATGATACTGAAAGCCATGAGATTCTATGAGCTGTCCCAGGCCAAAGGTGTAAATGGAGAAGAGCAGGGGCCCAAGGACTGAACCTTGTGGGACTCCGACAGATAGGGGGCGAGGTGAGGAGGTGGTGTGTGAGTGGGAGACGCTGAATGTCCAGTCTGTTAGGTATGAGGAGATCCATGATAGGGCCAAGTCTGTGATGCCAAGGGATGAGAGGGTCTGTAATAATAGGGAATGGTCCACTGTGTCAAAGGCAGCCGACAGGTCGAGGAGGAGGAGAACAGAGTAGTGTCGCTTGCTCTTGGCGGTTAAGAGGTCATTGGTGACCTTAGTTAGGGCAGTTTCAGTGGAATGGTGTGACCGGAAGCCAGATTGTAAGCGGTCAAAGAGGGAGCAAGAAGAGAGATGGGAGGACAGTTCAAGGTAGACGTGTTGTTCCAGTAGTTTTGAGGCATAGGGGAGAAGTGATATAGGGCGATAGCTAGATACAGAGGATGGGTCAAGAGAGGGCTTTTTGAGGATAGGTGTGATGGAGGCATGTTTAAAGCTTGAGGGGAAAACACCAGTTGTTAGTGATAGGTTGAAGAGATGGGTTAGGGTTGGGATGAAGATTGTGGTGAGGTTTGGGATGAGGTGGGATGGGAGCAGGTCAAGTGCACAGGTGGTGAGATGCGATCTTGAGAGTAGAGTGGCGAGTTGATCTTCTGTAATGGTGGAGAAGTTGGTTTTGGAGGTGGAGGGTAGGGAAGTTGGGAGGAAGGGCTCTGGGGCTTGTTGACCAAAACTGTCTCTGATGTTATCAATCTTCTGCTTGAAGAATGAGGCAAAGTCTTCAGCAGAGATAAGTGGGGAGGGAGGAGGTGCTGGGGGACGGAGGAGAGAATTGAAGGTGTTGAATAACTGTTTAGGGTTGTGAGACAGGGAGGATATGAGAGATGAGAAGTAGGTTTGTTTAGTTGTGGCGAGTGTGGTCTTGAAAGTAGTGAGGGACTGTTTGAATGCGATGAAGTGGTCGTTGGGAGTGGGATCTTTTCCATCTGCGCTCAGCAGCCCTGGAAGCTCGCCTCAGTTCTTTGGTCAGGCTGGTGTGCCAGGGCTGTCTGTTGATTTTGCGAGCTTTGGTATGTGTAAGTGGGGCAGCAGATTCCAAAGCTACAGCTATTGTGGTGTTATATAGAGTGGCAGCGTCATCCGCATTGTGTATGGAACTTATGTCTGTGAGAGGGAGGAGGGATTCAGAGAATAAATGTAGGTCAAGATGTTTAAGATTTCTGCGAGGGTGTGAAAGTTTGTGGGGTGGGGATTGTAGACATGGAGTGGAGAGAGATGATAATGTGAGAAGGTTGTGGTCAGAGAGAGGAAGAGGGGAGTTAGAGAGGTTAGATAGGGAGCAGAGGTGGGTGAAGATGAGGTCCAGTGTGTGACCATCTTTGTGAGTGGCTGCAGAAGACCATTGAGTGAGGCCGGAGGAGGAAGTGAGAGATAGAAGTTTAGTGGCAGCTGAGAGGGAAGTGTCAATGGGGATGTTGAAATCGCCCATGATGATAGTGGGGATGTCTGCAGAAAGGAAATGAAGTAGCCAGGTGGTGAAGTGGTCAAAGAAGATGGTGGCTGGCCCTGGGGGGCGGTAAATGACATCCAGTTGGAGGTTGGAGGGGGAGTAGATGCGCACAGAGTGCACCTCAAAGGAAGGGAGGGTAACAGAGGGTGGCAGTGGGATTGGGGTGAAGGAGCAGTTATCTGACAGGAGAAAACCAACTCCTCCGCCATGCTTGCTGCTGGGGCGGGGTGTGTGAGAAAGGTGGAAGCCACCGTAAGAGAGTGCAGCAGGGGAGGCTGTGTCAGAAGGGGTGAGCCAGGTTTCGGTGATGGCGAGGAAGGAAAGTTTGGTAGTAACAAAAAGATCATGGATGTAGGGAAGCTTGTTACAGACAGAGCGAGCGTTCCACAGAGCTCCTGTTAGTGGGACTGGGGAAGCGGGGGCTGAGTGAATGGGTATAAGGTTAGAGAGGTTACGGAAGTTTGTGATGGAGCATGGGTGGGAGGTAGAAATGACTGTGGGAATATGGTGAGGAGGACCAGGATTTGGAGAGATATCACCAGCAGTGAGAAGTAGCAGAGAAAGTGTTAGCAGGTGGGGCAGGAGAGGGTGTGAGGGGGCTGCCTGTGCTTTGAGACAGAGGATTGTATGTTAAGGAACAGTTCTGAGGAGGAGGTGAGATGGATGGGGAGGATTGAAGAGGAGATGAACAGTTCCTTACTTGGTGTGGGGATTGGGGGAGGTAGCAGAAAGTGAAAGAATATAGGGGTAAAAGTGACAACAAACAGAAACATTGTTTACAGTGACTGGCCAGTTACCTTCAGTGAAACAGTGTGATCAGCAGTGCTAAATGGCTGTGGTTGGGACTTGGATATGGGTGTGACTAGTTGTGAAATGGGTGTGGTCAGTGGCTTGGCCTAAAATTTGCCGCGACGCACTATGTGCGCTGCAAACTTTATACCTCTTTCCCTTCTTCAAAAGTTGGGAGGTATGATACCACATTTGCCAGATCACAGCAAGTGCCGCAAATCCCATAGGGAATGAATGAGGCCGAACGCAGTGTTGCGGTAAGTGATCCGTTACGCGGCAGATGTGGAAAAACTGCCGGATCTGCTGCAAAAGGCGACTTTCACATCAGCGATTCTTGCCAAAGTCACTGCCGATAGTGTCATACTCACCAAAGGGGGAGGCAGCACTAAAAGTGCCTAGGGCAGCAGAAACTCTAAATACGGCCCTGTATACAGGCGTTCCTTATAGAACAATTTCTTGCCAAGTGCCCTGCAGAGGTACAGGAATGGTCCGGGAGCTCACGCCGTGCACCGTGGATAGAGCTGCAGCCCTGGCCGATGAAGCCCTTACTATCCGACCGCAATGGAGGAGGCTTCTGGACAATGAACCACGGCCTTCTCCCACGCCCCGTCCCCCTCCGATTATATCTGCCCCTCCTCCCAGCCACAGGCCGATGACAATCGCAGCTCATAATCCTGGGCCCCAACAGTCCCGACCACGACCTGGGTGTATCACAGAGAGATTTTACGGGTGTGGGCAACCTGGACATTTGCAGTCTAGCTGTCCCTCAAGGATTCGGAGGGAGCCCCACCTCATCCAGTGCATCTTGTGCACTCCATCCCACCTGAGGAAGAGCTACCACCACCCCCACCAGAGTGGACCACCGACCACGGCACCATAGATACCCCTGCTGGAGTGTATGGACTCCGGCCTTTGTCCATCAGAAATACAGAGCAACGGCATTGCCACCTGCAGGATGTCTTAATTGATGGATACAAAGTGTCGGGATTTAGAGACACGGGGGCATTCCTGACTATCGCTGACCCCCGTGTGGTTCGACCCGAGGCAATTCACCAGGGCCCAGGAATTCCCATTGTCCTGGTGGGGGGTGTCCACAAATATATACAGAGAGCTTTTGGTACGTTTGGATTATGGTTTTGGAGAAAAACTGTGTTGGATTGGCATTATGGGAGGACTTCCTGCAGATATCCTCTTTGGAAATGACATTGGGGAGTTACAAAGTCACTTTGTGAGAGCAGAAGGTCCGTGGGCCTCTCACTCTTCTGAAAGAACAATTGGAGGGAGATATCACAGATACCGGAACGCCCATCATTCCCTACGTTCTAGAGTTCAGAGACTGTCTCGCCCAGCTAGCTACCTTGGCTAATGAACATCAGCGAACGCCCCAGTCCATACAAAAAACCTGGTATGACCATAAAGACAGGACCCGGGAATTTATGGACAACAAGTGCTCATGATTACTGCAACCCCTGCTACTGTACAAGGAACTATAAAAAGTGAAGCAAAGTGGACTAAAGTGAGCAGGCCAGAGGTCTGTGTAGACCTAATGGCGTGCTCACTTTATTATGAGGGGGGAGAGGTTGTGATGGTGTGATATGTTATGTGGGTATCATTTGTGTATATTTCTATTTTACTTATTTTCATGGTGTTGAGTTGTTATTTGCCATCTGATATTCTCCCCACAGTTCTGTATTGTTATCTCTCCACAGGGTCAGTGAATAATGTTGTTTGCTAATATGCTAATGACATGTTGACCTAGCTTGTTGAAACAATGAGCCCCTGCAACCCACCCCCCTAACCTGTGAATGGGGAGGTGAGACACAGACCAGTCTTGTTTGGAACTATGAAGTGAAGACAGCACATCAGAGAGAAGGGGAAGCATATGGGCCATTTTTTAACCTCTGTGTGCTGGATTGTTGGACTGTTGTATCCTCAGTGTGGTGGATTATATGGACCTTTCGTGTTTTTGCCTAAATAAAGGTTCTGGAATTGTTCACTATTCTCTTGCTCTGTTGATTGTGTGATACCGGAGAAGGAACCTGTGACAGTCCTACTGAATAGACTGTTAGAATTTGTATTATGACATGAAAAAAGCAGCTAAGTAAAGAAAAACGAGTGGCCATCATTACTTTAAGAAATGAAGGTCAGTCAGTCCGAATCATTGAGAAAACTTTGAAAGTGTCCCCAAGTGCAGTTGCAAAAACCATCAAGCACTACAAAGAAACTGGCTCACATGAGGACCGCCCCAGGAAAGGAAGAGCAGGAGTCACCTCTGCTTCTGAGGATAAGTTTATCCGAGTCACCAACCTCAGAAATCGCAGGTTAACAGCAGCTCAGATTAGAGACCAGATCAATGCCACACAGAGTTCTATCAGCAGACACATCTCTACAACAACTGTTAAGAGGAGACTTTGTGCAGCAGGCCTTCATGGTAAAATAGCTCCTAGGAAACCACTGCTAAGGACAGGCAACAAGCAGAAGAGACTTGTTTGGGCTAAAGAACACAAGGAATGGACATTAGACCAGTGGAAATCTGTGCTTTTGTCTGAGGAGTCTAAATTTGAGATCTTTGGTTCCAGCCACCGTGTCTTTGTGCGATGCAGAAAGGGTGAACGGAGGGACTCTACATGCCTGGTTCCCACCGGGAAGCATGGAGGAGGAGGTGTGATGGTGTGGGGGGCTTTGCTGGTGACACTGTTGGGGATTTATTCAAAATTGAAAGCATACTCAACCAGCATGGCTACCACAGCATCTTGCAGCGGCATGCTATTCCATCCGGTTTGCGTTTAGTTGGACCATCATTTATTTTTTTAACAGGACAATGACCCCAAACACACCTCCAGGCTGTGTAAGGGCTATTTGACCAAGAAGGAGAGTGATGGGGTGCTACGCCAGATGACCTGGCCTCCACAGTCACCAGACCTGAACCCAATCGAGATGGTTTGGGGTGAGCTGGACCTCAGAATGAAGGCAAAAGGGCCAACAAGTGCTAAGCATCTCAGGGAACTCCTTCAAGATTGTTGGAAGACCATTCCCGGTGACTACCTCTTGAAGCTCATCAAGAGAATGCCAAGAGTGTGCAAAGCAGTCATCAAAGCAAAAGGTGGCCACTTTGAAGAACCTAGAATATAAGACATAATTTCAGTTGTTTCACACTTTTTTGTTAAGTATATAATTCCACATGTGTTAATTCATAGTTTTGATGCCTTCAGTGTGAATGTACAATTTTCATAGTCATGAAAATACAGAAAAAATCTTTAAATGAGGTGTGTTCAAACATTTGGTCTGTACTGTAGAGTAAGCGGTTTCCGTACGTTAAGAGAGAGAACTGCGCACATGTGTAGTCACCTCTCCATTATATTACTACCTGGATGCGACAGCCCCACCAGGATGGTCTCTGGACCCCAAAATTATACATAAGTGTGGTTCCAATCTGAATAGGAGCATGTGTATGGAAACCAGTGGCGTAACTATGATCTGATGGGGCCGAATGCAGGATTTGAACTGGGTAGCCCCCATCCTGAATAAATGGTATATGTGTCCCTCATCCTGGCTCCCAGGGGAGTACAAAGAAGTAATTAGGCCCCATAGCAGAAGTATAATGCACTCCTCATAGTCCTCCATATACTATATCACGCTTCCCATAGTCCTCCCTATTAGTATAATGCATCCCCTAGTCCTCCATATAATACACTGCACAGCCCATAGTCCTCCATATAGTATAATGCATCTCATAGTCCTCCATATGATATCCATAGTCCTTCATAAAGAATAATGAACTTTGCAGTCACACATGTAGTATAATGCACAGCCCAGTCATCCATATAGTATAATGCACAGCCCAGTCATCCATATAGTATAAAGCACAGCCCATAGTCATCCATTTAATAGAATGCACAGCCCAGTCATCCATATAGTATAATGCACAGCCCATAGTCATCCATTTAATATAATGCACAGCTCAGTCATACATAAACTATAATGCACATCCTATAGTCATCCTTATAGTATAATGAACATCCCATAGTCATCCATATAGTATAATGCACACCCCATAGTCCTCCATATAGTATAATGCATCCCATAGTCACACAAACTATAATGTACATCCCATAGTCATCCATATAGTATAATATAAACAGATGTAAGTGGGCACCATCGACCAATAATATAATTATACAGGAATCTCCTGATGCATGTCAAGGAAAGACATGTGAACAACAAGGAAAAAAAGTACATGCATACGAACAGGGATCACTCAGATATCTTAAACCAAGATACACATTTTTATTTCAAGACCAAAAAATACACACACATAAAAACCTTTTAAAAGTTACACACAAAACAATAATCCATAATGAAGAGTTAAATACTCTCAAATACCCATAGACCAAATCCAAATAAGTGACAATATCAATACATATGAGGACTATCTACTGGGCTGATGCTACCAGCCCAACAGGGCCTGTGAAAAAATCAGTATAACAAACATAGAACACCCCTATGTGTGAAAGGTAACAATAAACCTATATGCAAAGTGTGTAATCGTTCTATGAGATAAGGGCTGTGTGGAGTAAAGTCCTAGAGTCTGGAGGGTACATGGACCCACGCGTTCCGAGACACAGAGCGTCTTGTTCAAGGTAGATGTCATATAGTATAATGCGCAGCCCATAGTCATCCATATAGTATAATGCGCAGCCCTTAGTCATCCATATAGTATAATGCGCAGCCTATAGTCATCCATGTAGTATAATGCACAGCCCATAGTCATCCATATAGTATAATTCTCAGCCCATAGTCATCCATGTAGTATAATGCGCAGCCCTTAGTCATCCATATAGTATAATGCGCAGCCCATAGTCATCCATATAGTATAATGCGCAGCCCATAGTCATCCATATAGTATAATTCGCAGCCCATAGTCATCCATGTAGTATAATGCGCAGCCCTTAGTCATCCATATAGTATAATGCGCAGCCCATAGTCATCCATGTAGTATAATGCGCAGCCCTTAGTCATCCATATAGTATAATGCGCAGCCCATAGTCATCCATATAGTATAATGCGCAGCCCTTAGTCATCCATATAGTATAATGCGCAGCCCATAGTCATCCATGTAGTATAATGCGCAGCCCTTAGTCATCCATATAGTATAATGCGCAGCCCATAGTCATCCATATAGTATAATGCGCAGCCCATAGTCATCCATATAGTATAATTCGCAGCCCATAGTCATCCATGTAGTATAATGCGCAGCCCTTAGTCATCCATATAGTATAATGCGCAGCCCATAGTCATACATGTAGTATAATGCGCAGCCCTTAGTCATCCATATAGTATAATGCGCAGCCCTTAGTCATCCATATAGCATAATTCACAGCCCATAGTCATCCATATAGTATAATGCGCAGCCCAGTTATCCATATAGTATAATGCGCAGCCCATAGTCATCCATGTAGTATAATTCACAGCCCATAGTCATCCATATAGTATAATGCGCAGCCCATAGTCATACATGTAGTATAATGCGCAGCCCTTAGTCATCCATATAGTATAATGCGCAGCCCTTAGTCATCCATATAGCATAATTCACAGCCCTTAGTCATCCATATAGTATAATTCACAGCCCTTAGTCATCCATATAGCATAATTCACAGCCCATAGTCATCCATATAGTATAATGCGCAGCCCATAGTCATCCATATAGTATAATGCGCAGCCCATAGTCATCCATATAGTATAATGCGCAGCCTATAGTCATCCATGTAGTATAATGCATTCCCCATAGTCATCCATGCAGTATAATGTATATTCCACAGTCATACATGTAGTATAATGCACAGCCCAGAGCTTCTGCCTTACCTATGGCAATATATGAGGTGGGACCACACATGCGAGACATTTTGCGATATCCTTTATCTTCTACTTAAACGGGTGGCTAAAGCTTGTCTCTTTATTTTTCTAATTTTCTCTCAGAAACAGCGCCGCTCTTCTCCATGGTCTGAGTTTAGTATTCAGCTCCATTAATTGGTATACACACACTATGGACAACAATGGGCCTCTTTAGGGAAAAAAATAAAGACACCCCTTTAAGGTCATCAAGGTGAAGTGGAGTCCTATTCCATTATGTTTTACCCTGAATTCTCATCGTTAGTTGTCCCCTGAATGGCAACAAGGACTTTTTGTGAACACTTTTGTCAACGGACTGAAATGGTGGTTGCCCAAAACAAGTAGTCACCCTGACTGCAAATGGCGACATTTAGCTTGTGAAGGGGAACACAGGCAGCGGACTCCGGTGAAGGAGGGAGGGCTGATGGGTCAAAAGGAGACAAAAACAAAGGAGTAAAAAACTAAGAAACCCGCAGTGTTCATCATAGGACGTTCAGTCATCAATACTACCCTAGCCCATCAGGAATGTTCTCATTAATCCTTTCATTGCCTTGAGCCACCAGGAATATAATTAATCTCCTCTTGGCCGTAGCCCACCTATTAATTGAGTTGTGAAGGAGAGAATGGCTAATGAAATCAATTATTAACCTCAGATGTAGTGTGGCAAGATGGCGTCTGAATCCTGGAACAACGCCCTGGAAGGGATTCTTGGAATGTGAAGTGGATACACTGAAGAGTCGGCCATATATGGAGCAGACCTAGCATGGACCCATCACAGACTGACACGATGGTTGTCAGGAGATGTGTGACACTCTTTTTCTGCCTGTTACATGATCGTTTGTTCTGTACTAATAAAATCAATTGTGTGCCAGACTTTGCTGAGAGAGGAGCATATACCTGACCTCTGTGTCCGATGTAATTCTTCTATGCATGCCCTTGGCTCATATTTATTAGGTCAGGGACAGGCAATCACTGAGATCTCACTTTATCACCCCCAGAGTCAAGGACAAGTACTAATTCCCCAAGGATACCGACGATGGTGGTCGGGTAACGGCATGTATGCGACTTGAATACGGTACTAGTAGGTCCTAACCGCAAGTATGTGAATCGCGTGACTGCTGCTCGCACCGGCAAAGGGCAGCAATCTAATACCATAATAATAAATGATACGACTCCGCCATGCTTTATTCATTTAAGTAATACAGTTAAATCAGGGCAAGATACAGAAGCGACCATCACTAATTCTTCCAAGAAAACACTTGTGCCGACGTGATGATTTGGGGGGGTAATCACACAGTCGCCCATAGCACTACTTTACTGGAGAGGAGTTAAATAACTTTCACTACTACCAAAAAGGAGCTGCCAAAAATACTGTAAAAGGGACTATTGTGGTAACTGGCGTGCAGGTAAAGACATCAATTGGACCCACACGTCTCACTGGTCCAAGGGGGTCCACACTGAAAGCCAGAGACTATGGCTGACAGGTCCCCCAAACTCATGTACACTTGGATTGGCAGTCATGACTTCCCAATGGGGAGAGGGTAATAAGCGGCTGAAGACACCTCTGGAAATGTCCAGCAGGACTTCCAACATGTCTGAACTTTCTTCTTCCTGACGGCAGAGGACATTTGCGCCTTCGTATAGTCTTCTGATCCCACCTAAATCGATCGGCTTGACTGACGTACATCTAATGTTTGGGCTCCTTTAGAAAAAAAGGAGTTATAGTCAGTAGTGATGATGATTGCTTTCTGAACTTGTGGATGTACGATGGGTCTCGGTGAAGGAACCACAATTATGTCCTAGCTGCAAACACAAGACGTGTCTGGAAATCTTCAACCACCGGCTCAGCTAGAAAGGAGAGATAGAGATAAGCTCCTTCCATCAACGCAAAATGGGAGTAGACAAGACCAGACCGTCAGAAGACAAAATGCAGCCGCTCAGTATACGGAAGGCTTTTCTACTTCACAATGTGGAGACTTGTAGGCGTGTAATCATTGGAAATGGGGATCTGGAGGACGTCCATGCTGCTCTGTAGTCCTTCACTGTACGGTCTCAGTTTCTTCTCACAGTGCAGCTACACTGACAGACACCGGCTTATAATGTCACATTTATATACACAGATGTGGCCGGCCCCTGAGGTTCCCTCACAAGTGAGTTTCACTGACAGTGTCAATGGCGCGAATGTGGACGCTTGGGAGGCAGAACCATGAGAGGGGCAGTTCTCGTCCGGAGTTATCATCTTGAAACTTTATGTCCAAGTAAAAATCACCAGTGTATAGAAACAGTAGAGAACCGAAGCAGACAGAATGTTCTGTAGGCTCGACCTGCAGAAAAGAGGGAATCCGGAGTTATATTCTGTATTATACTCCAGAGCTGAACTCATTATTCTTCAACAATTTAAAACTATACCTTTTCCTTTCTCAAAAAATAACCATAATGTCTGAATGAATCTGTCAGTAGGATCTTCCTTCCTAAACCGTCTATATGGGCATGCAGGTCATAAGATGGTGACTAAAATGATACCATGATATCTATAATCCGATGTCTTTTTCTAAAGCTGTTAAGATCTAAGGGCCGTGCATAGATCTCCCTGAGAAATTGCATCCAGAGCTTATTTCAAATGAAAGGGGGAGTTATCAGTGTGAGACATGTAATGACTGACAGTCGGCTCTCCTGATCACTGCAGAGCTGAGTGTGATTACAACTAACACAGTACAGCAGAGATGAACTTTCTCTCATTACAAACACTTCTGCAGCTGCAGCTCTCCTCCTGTAGTACTGTCAGCTCAGCTGTACTGCTCACACTCTGGCTGCCTGTGTCATGGAAGCTGAAGAGGGTTGATCGTACTGACAGATTCACTTTAAAAAAAAAAAAAAGATGAAAAAGAAAAATGTGAAATAATTTTTAAAATTTTTTGGACATTTTCTTCTGATATCACGAAAAAACACTAAAATATAATGACAGAAAAATAAAGCCTCGTGCACCACAAAACAAGACCTAAATGATCAAAAACTTTAAAAGGATTGTTCAGTGAAACCAAGACCAAAACATATAAAATCTGTGGTGGTCCGAATACTGTGTCGCGCACCAGTCAGCAGAGCAGGCAACTGTGGAAATAGAGCAGCAGTGCGCATGCTGGATCCATGCACTATCTAGGGGGCGCTACACTTGTCGTTTTTCGGCAGCTGTATAGAAAATTAATGGAATGGTAGTCGGGCCCCCACCTGTGACTCCATTTTCTAATGGGGATAAAAGTAATAGGAGGTGATAACTCATTTTCACAGAACAAACCCTTTAAAACTTTCAAGCCCACATTTAATAGGTGGTGCTAGAGTTCTTGTCTTCTTCTTCTCTGAAGAGACAATTTGCATATTTAATTTCCCAGAGGAGCATGCATGGCCTATAAGTCTCCTCACTCTAACATGCCAAGTTGGCTTGTCATTCTCCACAAGGAGAAACGTTACTCTTTAGACCCCAGTCCAAAGCGTCTCACCTAGCCAAATCAGATCTCATACTTTGCACTGCTGAGGCTTCAACACCCCGAAACACGTGTCTGCAAATTGAGAATCTGGTTCAGCTTTTATCCTAAGTCATATTGCAAGGCTCGTTAAAGGGTCAATATTGACTTAGGATTGCTGTGGTACTAGAGTTTTAGTCATTTTTCTCTCTGAAGGGAGAATATGCATAATTAATTTATCAGAGGAGCATGCGTGGCCTATAAGTCTCCTCACCCAGGCTTGGCTTGTCACTCTCTGCAAGGAAAAATGTTACTCCTTAGACCCCAAGCCCACATCTACTAAGGAGTTTGAAAAACTGGGTCTTGAACTGGTTAAAAGTTGTATGGCACACAAGTATAAAATACGGTATAAAGCTGGAACACCTTTTAGCTGACCCCACATTGAAGTTTAGGTATTTTATACATTCAGAACTTTAGTCTCCGGAATGGATCAACGACCTCGGAAAATACTCACAGAGCCAATAAAGAAAGTGCTGGAGCCGACAAATGTGACAATGTTTTTCAGGTCGTAGTTATGGACCCCGTTCTGGTAGTCTTGGTACGGGATGACGGAGAGGGCAAACGGGCCCACCGCGCTGCTACTGCAATTGGTCAATTTGACTTCGAGGTGTATGGGATCGCCAACCCTACAGTCCGCAATGATGTCACAGTCACAAGGTTTCCCATCCACCAAAACATCTGTAACACAAAAACATTGAAGTGTTAATATTTGTGAACATTTTTTAATTATATTTTTTACTCCACAAAATAAGTGACCCCTATACAGTAATGTAGCCCACCTCCATACACTTACACCAGTAAGTATTGCCAAAAGAATACTGTTTTGTTGTGTGCTTCGCTATAAAATCATTACAAGCCTGGGTAAAGAAAGTTCTAGTTTATCTCTAGGCTTAAAGGAGTTGTCCACTTATCCTATTGGAGCATTTGGGGGTCTCCTTCCAGGAGCCAGGAAGTGCATCTACATAAGAGATTACTGACTATAATGGGTGCGGTGAAATGTACAGTATGAAGAAAATATTAGGTGGCCGCTTACCCCAAATATAAACCCTGATTCATAGTAATCTCAATAGCTGAAATGACCTTGCATAGCCCCGCCCATGAGGAGCTGAGGATTTGGGAAAGTACACAGTAAATTCACTAAGCAAAGACTGTTACACCTACTGTTAAGTAAGGGAACTCCTCTGGTGATAATCAAAGAAAAATAAAATGTAGGATTAATTTCCATCTGGGAGAATAATCTAATTAGCAACACAAGACAGTAACGGCTAAGTCTACGTTCATATTTGCGGTCGGCGCCGCAGCGTCGGGCGCCGCAGCGTCGCCGCATGCGTCATGCGCCCCTATATTTAACATGGGGGCGCATGGACATGCGTCGCACTTGCGTTTTGCGCCGCATGCGTCCCTGCGGCGCCCGCGTCCGGGCGCAGAGGACGCAGCAAGTTGCATTTTTGCTGCGTCCAAAATCAATCAAAAAAAGGACGCATGCGGCGCAAAACGCAGCGTTGTGCATGCGTTTTGCTGCGTTTTTGTTTGCGTTGTGCGTTGCGGCGCCGACACTGCGGCGCACAACGCAAATGTGAACGTAGCCTAATGGTGTTGATTAGAGGAGCAGGATTAGGGATACTGAATATATAATATAATCTCAATGCCCTGCTCCACTAAACTACCATAAGCAAGGGAGGCAGGAAAGTCCTGCTCCTCGGTAGCAAAATAATCTGTTACTCAGTAGCCACATAATCTGCTGCTCACAAGCTACATAATCTGCTGCTCGCTAGCTACATAATCTGCTGCTCACTAGATACATAATCTGCTGCTCGCTAGATACATAATCTGCTGCTCGCTAGCTACATAATCTGCTGCTCACTAGCTACATAATCTGCTGCTCGCTAGCTACATAATCTGCTGCTCGCTAGCTACATAATCTGCTGCTCACTAGCTACATAATCTGCTGCTCACTAGATACATAATCTGCTGCTCACTAGATATATAATCTGCTGCTCACTAGATACATAATCTGCTGCTCACTAGATACATAATCTGCTGCTCACTAGCTACATAATCTGCTGCTCACTTTATACATACTCTGCTGCTCACTAGCTACATAATCTGCTGCTCACTAACTACATAATCTGCTGCTCACTAACTACATAATCTGCTGCTCACTAACTACATAATCTGCTGCTCACTAGCTACATAATCTGCTGCTCACTAGCTAATTTGCTGCTCACTAGCTACATAATCTGCTGCTCACTAACTACATAATCTGCTGCTCACTAGCTACATAATCTTGCTGCTCACTAGATACATAATCTGCTGCTCACTAGATACATAATCTACTGCTCACTAGATACATAATCTGCTGCTCACTAGCTACATAATCTGCTGCTCACTAGCTACATAATCTGCTGCTCGCTAGCTACATAATCTGCTGCTCGCTAGCTACATAATCTGCTGCTCACTAGATACATAATCTGCTGCTCACTAGCTACATAATCTGCTGCTCACTAGATACATAATCTGCTGCTCGCTAGCTACATAATCTGCTGCTCACTAGCTACATAATCTGCTGCTCACTAGCCACATAATCTGCTGCTCACTAGCCACATAATCTGCTGCTCACTAGATACATAATCTGCTGCTCACTAGCTACATAATCTGCTGCTCACTAGATACATAATCTGCTGCTCACTAGATACATAATCTGCTGCTCACTAGCCACATAATCTGCTGTTCACTAGATACATAATCTGCTGCTCACTAGCTACATAATCTACTGCGCACTAGCTACATAATCTGCTGCTCACTAGATACATAATCTGCTGCTCACTAGATACATAATCTGCTGCTCAGTAGCTACATAATCTGCTGCCCCTTTATACATAATCTGCTGCTCACAAAAAACTAATTACCATAAAATGTAACTTTTAATTATTATCAATAAAAATACACAGCAAAAAACGACTCTACTACACTTAACCAGGCAATATACACCAGTCAGAATTTATTGTGATGGTATCCAAAGGAACAATAGCACAGGCCTTAATTTCCCTTATAATTCCTTATTGTGCCCCCTACCTACCGCAGAGGTTGGCACCCTACCTTGAACGCAATAGTGGCTCCCCTGCTCTATGATGGCTACCCCTACATCCACCCTGTTGCTCCCTAGCTAGCCAGAAACGATGTCTGGTCATAGCCACGAGGACTACACGGTATTAATAAATGGGGTATGTGAACTTTTGATTAGGGTCATTTGGATATTTTGGGTTGTCATTTTGATTTAAAAAGAGAAAACACAGTAGTTTGACAATAAGTGGCTTCACCCAACCACTAACCATGGGTTTGTTTTCCCAATTAAGGTGCCTCCTAGGATGACCCATGAATATCTGATAGACAGGAGATCCCACCCCTGTGACCTCAACCTTTGAGGAGAATAGAGGGGTCTTTTGATCAGAGAACTTGCTCTTTTAGAATCCAATGAAAGGAACCATGAGGACATCTATCCATTAGTTTCCCTCCAGAATGTCCCAGTTGACTTGATCCTAACCATGGAGACTATGGCGCCTCAAAAGGTTCTTCTGTTCCACCAGTGGAGACCAACACAAGAAATGGTCTGTAATAGTTGGTGGGAATCTGATCTCAAGTTGCACCTCTTGGTCAAAAAGGGATCAGAAGTGGACTCCTTGGAAATGCAGGGAAGTGTCCGGTAACCCCACACGTAAGGGCTGAGAAATTTTGCAAAAATGACGAGCACACACGACAAGCCATTTCCTGGCTCTGTTCCACCACCACAAATGCTCCGGGACGCTCATCAGATGGGTTTATTACAATATTACTTCTTTATAGTCTACAATATCTCGCTCCGGAAACATTATCCCCGGGAATCAATGTCGATAAAGACAAATCCTCTGACTCGTCATGTACCGGCGGCATCATAGCCTTGGCGTCTCACGCGCTCCGCTCTACTTGATGTATATTCGGTATAAACACTCGTGTGAAGTACAATCTACTCTAATGAACTCAAGATAAAGTGTATGATGTCGGGATGAGAGTCGTCTGTGACGTCTGTCTGAAGTGGAGATTTCTCCTGGAATCGATGGGTTTTGATAAAACTTGAAAGTTTCACTTCTAAAGAAACAAGTGTTATAGGTAAGAGAAGTTACTGCGTTTGCTCAGGCTCAAGTGTTTCAGGACAGTCGTAAGAAGTCTACAATATCCGACATCATGATGTATCAGCTCATCTCATTTTCCATTGGTGGGGCTCTAGCCAATCTGCCCCCTAAAAACATTAAAGGGGTATTAAGATCTCCAAGATCCTTTCTTAATATCTAGTAGGTGTAAGAATGAAAATTGTAGATCTGCGGGGGCGGAGCATGACTTCTGACTTGTCATGCATGCCGTGCCCCCGCAGACTTTGCCCCTGCACTGGCCATTTATCAGTGTTTCAGACTTTCCTGGAGTGTTTCTTTATCTACGCTGAAGACTATTCTCAACATGTAATCATGACAAATTCTGGAGCTTCTATCTCCCAACCGCTATATCTCAGCTGGAAGGTGAATTTTATTATATTACTGGATAAAACACAAGGGAGTAGCCGAACTTCTTTCATTTCTAAATTGCTCTGGTTTAATTTTTAATAGAAGTTTCAGAGCCTCAATAATTTTTGTAGCATGAAGGAAAGTGCTGGATAAAAATAGGCCAAAGCAATCAAATAAATGAAGCAATATTGATGATATCATGAAGCCTCCCCTGCTCTGGGCCAAAGGATGAAGACGAGGCTGCACCTACCAACAAGTAGACAGAGATGGATGGCTTCATGAGAGAGACTATATATTTAATGTAGACAAGACCAAAATATATCAGATAGAGGTGGGTTGAACGCACATTTGGCCGACTGCAATCTTATCCAACCCCCACTGACCAATCCTTCACTTCCTCGACACAATCGATCAGGGCAGAGTCCATCCATCAAACATCAGATTGTCTGGTGGGTTCAGACTACGTTAATGTCTTTGTGGGATTTCAAGGGGTTGCTTGGCCAAAATTAAACTTTGCCCAGTGGACTGAATATGTAAAACATAATAAAAATCAGTCTTACTCATCTACTGGCATCCACCTAAATCCAGCAGGACACTGTGTTCTGCGAGGAAAAATGAAGCGGTGATGTCACTCTTCAACCAGACAGCTACGGCGTGTGTTTGGCTGTAGCTGTTAGGTGACTTTTAGCAGCACATAACCATAAAACATTCATTACAGCACTGCTGAAATCACGTGACTGATGCAGCTAATCACCAGCAGCAGTGGTCCAATGGTTGGTGGAACGGTGAAATCACTGCTTCATGTCTCTGTTTAGACCACGGAGTAGCCATGTTGAGGCCGGTAAGTGAGTATGACTAAGATTGTTATGTTTTACATATTTAGTCTCCTAAGCCAAGTTTTGCTTTGCCCTTGCCACAATCCCTTTAAAGCGACTCTCAAGGAATGTAATAAAAGAGCCCTGTCATGTAATTCAAGGAGCAGACCGTCCTACTCCTGTGACGGAACGGACTAGAGCCTGAGGAAACACAACACCCGAGACCTCTGTCTCAACTGATCGAGGACCTGTATGTATCATAAGCACATATGCCTCCATGAGACAAGGAAAAGGGAAGTGACAAAAGAAAAATACATCTTCTCCTTGGCAGGCTGTGCATGGAGGACTGAGACTGGTGGAAAAAGCTTTTGTGCTCAGTCAAAAAAAAAAAAAAGCTTCTCTGTCAGTTGAGACACAGGTCTTGGGATTTGTGTTTCTTCAGACTGCAAACCATTCTGACTAGGTAGGCTGCTGATTTAATTACATGATGGGGGCATTCTATTACATTCTTGGTCAGGTTCTTTCTTCCCAATGAGAACAGCACCTTACTTTAGAAGACATCTTAGGTTGGGTGGAAAGATGGAGGCCTCATTTTCAAAATTGGGAAAGTATGGATGAAGTACAAAAAACACATAGTTAATCTTAGGATGATACCTTGGCTTGGACCCAAAGACATCAAAATTATGGGTAAGAAGAACCCCTATAAAAGTTACAGCTGAGAGAAAAAGATACCCATAGACGATAGATGGCAATGAGCTGTTCCTCCTGACTCCTATATACATGCATGCTCCACCAAAGTGTGCATGTATTCTCAATAGACAGGTGGGAATAATGAAATGTCAGACTCCTCTACTGTTGAAATACGACATGCGCCATCCTTCTTTATGTCAATATCTGTTATCAAGAAAAGGCAAGACTTTTCCCACCAAATCGACAGGCTCAGCCAACTTTCACAGTAGCTTTGGCTTTGAAGGACCATTAACGCCCTGATGCCAGGCAGCTCCTAACTCATTAATTGATGGACATGGACAGTTGTGTAAATGGGACCCAATAGATCAGAAAACCTCATGGAAAATTGCTTCAAGTGGGCCGGCCAAAAGTGGACACTTTACAGAAGAAACAGTCTACACTCGAATTGTAATTTCATGGAGAACACAAGTAAACAGAGCAAGATGTCTGGTGTCTAAGGCTTCTTATCCATGAAAGGGTTAAGGCGGTAGGTAGATAGCGCAAATAAGATTAAGATGAAAACAGACCCTTTAATTGAGAACAGCAGTGTCACATAAAAGGGAACAATCACCACGTGTCATCTATTACCAGGCACTTATACAGCATGAAGCACCCATGGAAATACTGGAGTCATAATGACATTATCACCAATTTACACAGAGCAGGAGCCGAGATTACCGGGCGGATGTCACGGGATCTGGTCCTCGGAGAGCGCGGCGGGGCCCTGCTGCAACCACGGACCATCTGGAGGGACGCAGAACGCTTATTTGTTTGCAGAGTCAATGATGCTGAAGCCCTACACCAGAGATGGAAGCTTCTCCACGCTGGGGGGGGGACTTTACTGATTTGGGGTAAACAGAGGGTGAAGTCGGTGGAATAGGACCCACTGTGGACTTTCGCCATCTTTAGTGGGGGCCGTTCAAAACTTTGCAAGGAGCAAAATCAATTTGACGCTTTTCCAGGGTGGAGTCCTGTGCAAAATGATAGGTAGTGAGAATGAATGACCACGGCTCTCCGAATAGATGGGGGATCAGGCATGCTCTTCACACGGCGGACCCTCATTCCCGGGGGTGCAGAGGTCACACCGACACTGATCGTGATGACGGCGGCGGAGTGTACGGGATGTTTGCGCACAAACAATTTTCAGTTATACCTGAAAACAAGTCTGGATTGTATCAATGGCTCTCCATAAAATGAGTTTCTTCCGAGATCTTACATAGGACTGCTGGTAAGCCAAGTGCCTTATGTAAGGTCAGAGATGTCCTAGAAGTGTGGTATAAAGGGGGAGCGCTACTCGTGTGACAAGAGCTAATGAGGCTACTCAGTAACACAGGCGAAATCTGTGCAACATGAACTCATCTTCCCGCCATTCGCTGCTACCATGCAGAACGCGAGAGGCGGCCGCCGAGCTCCAGGGGGGCGACAATCTGTTACCGTCCGGGCAACAGGGAGTTAAACATGACACTAAGAACAGGAACATATGCCTCAGATCAGTCATGGCTCCTCCGGCAGATGGAGCGCACCGCAGCGCTAATGTTTAACAAGACCACAATGTCTCCTGACTTTACTGCACAGATAAGGGGCGCCATGATGAGAGAAGGGAACGAGGGGTGGGCCGGCGGAAAGCGATAACGATGAGCGATAACATGAGAAATGTCAATATAGTGCTCAGAAATATGATGGTCACAAAAGGCCAGCAGGACAGAGCGGGAGCACTACATGCGGATGATGTGGCGGCACAATGACTAATATTCCTATTACACTGCTGAAATCACTCCACACAAACAACTCTAACAACACCAGCAGAACAGTGAGCGCAGCTCTGGGGTATAATACAGGATGTAACTCAGGATCAGTAATGTAATGTATGTACACAGTGACTGCACCAGCAGAATAGTGAGTGCCGCTCTGGAGTATAATACAGGGTGTAACTCAGGATCAGTAATGTAATGTATGTACACAGTGACTGCACCAGCAGAATAGTGAGTGCAGCTCTGGGGTATAATACAGGATGTAACTCAGGATCAGTAATGTAATGTATGTACACAGTGACTGCACCAGCAGAATAGTGAGTGCAGCTCTGGAGTATAATACAGGATGTAACTCAGGATCAGTAATGTAATTTATGTACACAGTGACTGCACCAGCAGAATAGTGAGTGCAGCTCTGGAGTATAATACAGGATGTAACTCAGGATCAGTAATGTAATGTATGTACACAGTGACTGCACCAGCAGCATAGTGAGTGCAGCTCTGGAGTATAATACAGGATGTAACTCAGGATCAGTAATGTAATGTAATGTATGTACACAGTGACTGCACCAGCAGAATAGTGAGTGCAGCTCTGGGGTATAATACAGGATGTAACTCAGGATCAGTAATGTAATGTATGTACACAGTGACTGCACCAGCAGAATAGTGAGTGCCGCTCTGGAGTATAATACAGGATGTAACTCAGGATCAGTGATGTAATGTATGTACACAGTGACTGCACCAGCAGAATAGTGAGTGCTGCTCTGGAGTATAATACAGGATGTAACTCAGGATCAGTAATGTAATGTATGTACACAGTGACTGCACCAGCAGAATAGTGAGTGCAGCTCTGGAGTATAATACAGGATGTAACTCAGGATCAGTAATGTAATTTATGTACACAGTGACTGCACCAGCAGAATAGTGAGTGCAGCTCTGGAGTATAATACAGGATGTAACTCAGGATCAGTAATGTAATGTATGTACACAGTGACTGCACCAGCAGCATAGTGAGTGCAGCTCTGGAGTATAATACAGGATGTAACTCAGGATCAGTAATGTAATGTATGTACACAGTGACTGCACCAGCAGAATAGTGAGTGCAGCTCTGGGGTATAATACAGGATGTAACTCAGGATCAGAAATGTAATTTATGTACACAGTGACTGCACCAGCAGAATAGTGAGTGCAGCTCTGGGGTATAATACAGGATGTAACTCAGGATCAGTAATGTAATGTATGTACACAGTGACTGCACCAGCAGAATAGTGAGTGCCGCTCTGGAGTATAATACAGGATGTAACTCAGGATCAGTGATGTAATGTATGTACACAGTGACTGCACCAGCAGAATAGTGAGTGCTGCTCTGGAGTATAATACAGGATGTAACTCAGGATCAGTAATGTAATGTATGTACACAGTGACTACACCAGCAGAATAGTGAGTGCAGCTCTGGGGAATAATACAGGATGTAACTCAGGATCAGTAATGTAATTTATGTACACAGTGACTGCACCAGCAGAATAGTGAGTGCAGCTCTGGAGTATAATACAGGATGTAACTCAGGATCAGTAATGTAATGTATGTACACAGTGACTGCACCAGCAGCATAGTGAGTGCAGCTCTGGAGTATAATACAGGATGTAACTCAGGATCAGTAATGTAATGTATGTACACAGTGACTGCACCAGCAGAATAGTGAGTGCAGCTCTGGGGTATAATACAGGATGTAACTCAGGATCAGTAATGTAATGTATGTACACAGTGACTGCACCAGCAGAATAGTGAGTGCAGCTCTGGAGTATAATACAGGATGTAACTCAGGGTCAGTAATGTAATGTATGTACACAGTGACCGCACCAGCTGAATAGTGAGTGCAGCTCTGGGGTATAATACAGGATGTAACTCAGGATCAGAAATGTAATTTATGTACACAGTGACTGCACCAGCAGAATAGTGAGTGCAGCTCTGGGGAATAATACAGGATGTAACTCAGGATCAGTAATGTAATGTATGTACACAGTGATTGCACCAGCAGAATAGTGAGTGCAGCTCTGGGGTATAATACAGGATGTAACTCAGGATCAGTAATGTAATGTATGTACACGGTGACTGCACCAGCAGAATAGTGAGTGCAGCTCCGGACTATAATACAGGATGTAATTCAGGATCGGTGAGGTAATGTAGGTACACAGTGAAAATACTTTTCATTGCTGTTCATTGATTATAACCTGAGATAACAGGAATATTTTGCCGTACAGGATGGCAGCAGTGTATACATGGAAGTAGACTGGATAAACTGCAGCTTCTGAGATCATAGCTGGAACAAATGGTACAGAACAAGGACAGCGTTGTCTGCCGTGAAGCAATGAAGAGCTGGATACAGCAGGTGCTGCGCTCTCCTCTCAATCAGCACAGGTAACGCACGTCAGATAAGAGGAGCGCTGCATCTGTTCAGCTCAGACAATGCTCCTCGCTGACACACAAGTCACTACCTGAGCTGCAACAAACCCTTCTACCCCACGTATCACAATAACACAATCTTAACAACTTCATCTGATTTTTTTCATTGATTTCAAAGGCGTCACTGCCATCAAAATAAATGACTATCGCTGTAACTGCAAAGTCAGTGGCCACCAAAACCCTGAAAAACAGTCCAATTATAATTGACTGTAAGGGGTTAAAAAAAATCAAACCTGAAAGTAAATATTGTAAGGAATTCATTTTTTAAGCCAAAAAAACAGTGTCAGCACATTGCTATTAATTACCTATTATTCTCATCTCTGCTCATGTTCAGTGGTCAAGAAGTAATATACAAAAGAAAGAAAGAGTAATATACAAAGGAAAACACGGGAACAATCAGAACCTAGAAACACTAGATCTATCATGTATATGTGTATCATAGTTATATTCTTGTACATAGGAGCAGTATTATAGTAGTTATATTCTTGTACATAGGAGGAGTATTATAGTAGTTATATTCTTGTACATAGCAGCAGTATTATAGTAGTTATATTCTTGTACATAGGGGCAGTATTATAGTAGTTATATTCTTGTACATAGGAGCAGTATTATACTAGTTATATTCTTGTACATAGTGGCAGTATTATAGTACTTATATTCTTGTACATAGGAGCAGTATTATAGTAGTTATATTCTTGTACATAGGAGCAGTATTATAGTAGTTATATTCTTGTACATAGGAGGAGTATTATAGTAGTTATATTCTTGTACATAGGAGCAGTATTATACTAGTTATATTCTTGTACATAGTGGCAGTATTATAGTAGTTATATTCTTGTACATAGGGGCAGTATTATAGTAGTTATATTCTTGTACATAGGAGGAGTATTATAGTAGTTATATTCTTGTACATAGCAGCAGTATTATAGTAGTTATATTCTTGTACATAGGGGCAGTATTATAGTAGTTATATTCTTGTACATAGGAGCAGTATTATACTAGTTATATTCTTGTACATAGTGGCAGTATTATAGTAGTTATATTCTTGTACATAGGAGCAGTATTATAGTAGTTATATTCTTGTACATAGCAGCAGTATTATACTAGTTATATTCTTGTACATAGTGGCAGTATTATAGTACTTATATTCTTGTACATAGGAGCAGTATTATAGTAGTTATATTCTTGTACATAGGAGCAGTATTATAGTAGTTATATTCTTGTACATAGGAGGAGTATTATAGTAGTTATATTCTTGTACATAGGAGCAGTATTATACTAGTTATATTCTTGTACATAGTGGCAGTATTATAGTAGTTATATTCTTGTACATAGGGGCAGTATTATAGTAGTTATATTCTTGTACATAGGAGGAGTATTATAGTAGTTATATTCTTGTACATAGGAGCAGTATTACAGTAGTTATATTCCTGTACATAGCAGCAGTATTATAGTAGTTATATTCTTGTACATAGGAGGAGTATTATAGTAGTTATATTCTTGTACATTGGGGCAGTATTACAGTAGTTATATTCCTGTACATAGCAGCAGTATTATAGTAGTTATATTCTTGTACATAGGAGCAGTATTATAGTAGTTATATTCTTGTACATAGGAGCAGTATTACAGTAGTTATATTCTTGTACATAGCGGCAGTATTATACTAGTTATATTCTTGTACATAGTGGCAGTATTATAGTAGTTATATTCTTGTACATAGGGGCAGTATTATAGTAGTTATATTCTTGTACATAGAGGGCAGTTTTATAGTAGTTATATTCTTGTACATAGGGGGCAGTATTATAGTAGTTATATTCTTGTACATAGGGGCAGTATTATAGTAGTTATATTCTTGTACATAGGGGCAGTATTATAGTAGTTATATTCTTGTACATAGGGGCAGTATTATAGTAGTTATATTCTTGTATATAGGAGCAGTATTATAGTAGTTATATTCTTGTACATAGAGGGCAGTATTATAGTAGTTATATTCTTGTACATAGGGGGCAGTATTATAGTAGTTATATTCCTGTACATAGGAGCAGTATTATAGTAGTTATATTCCTGTACATAGGGGGCAGTATTATAGTAGTTATATTCTTGTACATAGTGGCAGTATTATAGTAGTTATATTCTTGTACATAGGAGCAGTATTATAGTGGTTATATTCTTGTACATAGGAGGAGTATTATAGTAGTTATATTCTTGTACATAGCAGCAGTATTATAGTAGTTATATTCTTGTACATAGGGGCAGTATTATAGTAGTTATATTCTTGTACATAGGAGCAGTATTATACTAGTTATATTCTTGTACATAGTGGCAGTATTATAGTAGTTATATTCTTGTACATAGGAGCAGTATTATAGTAGTTATATTCTTGTACATAGCAGCAGTATTATACTAGTTATATTCTTGTACATAGTGGCAGTATTATAGTACTTATATTCTTGTACATAGGAGCAGTATTATAGTAGTTATATTCTTGTACATAGGAGCAGTATTATAGTAGTTATATTCTTGTACATAGGAGGAGTATTATAGTAGTTATATTCTTGTACATAGGAGCAGTATTATACTAGTTATATTCTTGTACATAGTGGCAGTATTATAGTAGTTATATTCTTGTACATAGGGGCAGTATTATAGTAGTTATATTCTTGTACATAGGAGGAGTATTATAGTAGTTATATTCTTGTACATAGGAGCAGTATTACAGTAGTTATATTCCTGTACATAGCAGCAGTATTATAGTAGTTATATTCTTGTACATAGGAGGAGTATTATAGTAGTTATATTCTTGTACATTGGGGCAGTATTACAGTAGTTATATTCCTGTACATAGCAGCAGTATTATAGTAGTTATATTCTTGTACATAGGAGCAGTATTATAGTAGTTATATTCTTGTACATAGGAGCAGTATTACAGTAGTTATATTCTTGTACATAGCGGCAGTATTATACTAGTTATATTCTTGTACATAGTGGCAGTATTATAGTAGTTATATTCTTGTACATAGGGGCAGTATTATAGTAGTTATATTCTTGTACATAGAGGGCAGTTTTATAGTAGTTATATTCTTGTACATAGGGGGCAGTATTATAGTAGTTATATTCTTGTACATAGGGGCAGTATTATAGTAGTTATATTCTTGTACATAGGGGCAGTATTATAGTAGTTATATTCTTGTACATAGGGGCAGTATTATAGTAGTTATATTCTTGTATATAGGAGCAGTATTATAGTAGTTATATTCTTGTACATAGAGGGCAGTATTATAGTAGTTATATTCTTGTACATAGGGGGCAGTATTATAGTAGTTATATTCCTGTACATAGGAGCAGTATTATAGTAGTTATATTCCTGTACATAGGGGGCAGTATTATAGTAGTTATATTCTTGTACATAGTGGCAGTATTATAGTAGTTATATTCTTGTACATAGAGGGCAGTATTATAGTAGTTATATTCTTGTACATAGGGGGCAGTATTATAGTAGTTATATTCCTGTACATAGGAGCAGTATTATAGTAGTTATATTCCTGTACATAGGGGGCAGTATTATAGTAGTTATATTCTTGTACATAGTGGCAGTATTATAGTAGTTATATTCTTGTACATAGGAGCAGTATTATAGTAGTTATATTCTTGTACATAGGAGCAGTATTATAGTGGTTATATTCTTGTACATAGGAGCAGTATTATAGTAGTTATATTCTTGTACATAGGAGCAGTATTATAGTAGTTATATTCCTGTACATAGGGGGCAGTATTATAGTAGTTATATTCTTGTACATAGTGGCAGTATTATAGTAGTTATATTCTTGTACATACGGGCAGTATTATAGTCGTTATATTCTTGAACATAGGGGCAGTATTATAGTAGTTATATTCTTGTACATAGGAGCAGTATTATAGTAGTTATATTCTTGTACATAGGGGCAGTATTATAGTAGTTATATTCTTGTACAAAGGGGCAGTATTATAGTAGTTATATTCTTGTATATAGGGGGCAGTATTATAGTAGTTATATTCTTGTACATAGGGGCAGTATTATAGTAGTTATATTCTTGCACATAGGAGCAGTATTATAGTAGTTATATTCTTGTACATAGTGGCAGTATTATAGTAGTTATATTCTTGTACATACGGGCAGTATTATAGTCGTTATATTCTTGTACATAGGAGCAGTATTATAGTAGTTATATTCTTGTATATAGGGGGCAGTATTATAGTAGTTATATTCTTGTACATAGGGGCAGTATTATAGTAGTTATATTCTTGTACATAGGAGCAGTACTATAGTAGTTATATTCTTGTACATAGGGGCAGTATTGTAGTAGTTATATTCTTGTACATAGGGGCAGTATTATAGTAGTTATATTCTTGTACATATGGAGCAGTATTATAGTAGTTATATTCTTGTACATAGGGGCAGTATTATAGTGGTTATATTCTTGTACATAGGAGCAGTATTATAGTAGTTATATTCTTGTACATAGGAGCAGTATTATAGTAGTTATATTCCTGTACATAGGGGGCAGTATTATAGTAGTTATATTCTTGTACATAGTGGCAGTATTATAGTAGTTATATTCTTGTACATACGGGCAGTATTATAGTAGTTATATTCTTGTACATAGGGGCAGTATTATAGTAGTTATATTCTTGTACATAGGGGGCAGTATTATAGTAGTTATATTCTTGTACATAGGGGCAGTATTATAGTAGTTATATTCTTGTATATAGGAGCAGTATTATAGTAGTTATATTCTTGTACATAGAGTGCAGTATTATAGTAGTTATATTCTTGTACATAGGGGGCAGTATTATAGTAGTTATATTCCTGTACATAGGAGCAGTATTATAGTAGTTATATTCCTGTACATAGGGGGCAGTATTATAGTAGTTATATTCTTGTACATAGTGGCAGTATTATAGTAGTTATATTCTTGTACATAGGAGCAGTATTATAGTAGTTATATTCTTGTACATAGGAGCAGTATTATAGTAGTTATATTCTTGTACATAGGGGCAGTATTATAGTAGTTATATTCTTGCACATAGGAGCAGTATTATAGTAGTTATATTCCTGTACATAGGGGGCAGTATTATAGTAGTTATATTCTTGTACATAGTGGCAGTATTATAGTAGTTATATTCTTGTACATAGGGGCAGTATTATAGTCGTTATATTCTTGAACATAGAGGCAGTATTGTAGTAGTTATATTCTTGTACATAGGGGCAGTATTATAGTAGTTATATTCTTGTACATAGAGGCAGTATTGTGGTAGTTATATTCTTGTACATGGGGCAGTATTATAGTAGTTATATTCTCGTACATAGGAGGAGTAATATTAGTTATATTCTTGAACATAGGAGCAGTATTATAGTAGTTATATTCTTGTATATAGGAGCAGTATTATAGTAGTTATATTCTTGTATATAGGAGCAGTATTATAGTAGTTATATTCTTGTATATAGGAGCAGTATTATAGTAGTTATATTCTTGTATATAGGAGGAGTAATATTAGTTATATTCTTGTACATAGGAGCAGTATTATAGAAGTTATATTCTTGTATATAGGGGCAGTATTATAGTAGTTATATTCTTGTACATAGGAGGAGAGATATTAGTTATATTCTTGTACATAGGAGCAGTATTATAGTAGTTATATTCTTGTATATAGGAGCAGTATTATAGTAGTTATATTCTTGTATATAGGAGCAGTATTATAGTAGTTATATTCTTGTATATAGGAGCAGTATTATAGTAGTTATATTCTTGTATATAGGAGCAGTATTACAGTAGTTATATTCTTGTATATGTAGGAGCAGTATTATAGTAGTTATATTCTTGTATATAGGAGCAGTATTATAGTAGCTATATTCTTGTACATAGGAGCAGTATTATAGTAGTTATATTCTTCTATATAGGAGCAGTATTATAGTAGTTATATTCTTGTACATAGGGGCAGTATTACAGTAGTTATATTCTTGTATATAGGAGCAGTATTATAGTAGTTATAGTTATATTCTTGTACATAGGGGCAGTATTATAGTAGTTATATTCTTGTACATAGGAGCAGTATTATAGTAGTTATATTCTTGTACATAGGAGCAGTATTATAGTAGTTATATTCTTCTACATAGGGGCAGTATTATAATAGTTATATTCTTGTATATAGGAGCAGTATTATAGTATTTATATTCTTGTACATAGGGGCAGTATTATAATAGTTATATTCTTGTACATAGCGGCATTATTATAGTAGTTATATTCTTGTATATAGGGGCAGTATTATAGTAGTTATATTCTTCTACATAGAGGCAGTATTATAGTAGTTATATTCTTGTATATAGGAGCAGTATTATAGTAGTTATATTCTTGTACATAGGGGCAGTATTATAGTAGTTATATTCTTGTACATAGGAGCAGTATTATAGTAGTTATATTCTTGTACATATGGGGCAGTATTACAGTAGTTATATTTAGTCCCATATATCTGTAAATGGATACCTTGAGAGGAGTGAACAGGAATCTGGATAATCAGTGAGACCTCTCTACATACTGAGCTCTGTGTAATGTACTCTGCTTTAATCACTGATGGTTTAGTCCCAGGAGAGTAAGTTTCCTGATAACTTGCAATAAAGTTTAATGGAGCAGGAGATTGGCCTTACAAGACATTTTGGTAGATGCTGGAAACCTATGATGAAAGGTTACCGAATGTATAAAAGGTTAATAGCGTTATAACAGATCATTATATTGGGCTCTCCCAATACAATACAATACAATAAATGCAGCCCAGGGAAGAGGGCGACCTGTTACACAGCACAGAGTGGCGATTTTATTTGTTGATCTCTTCGCACTCATCGCGTCTGCAGCTAATCATTTGCTTTAATAAAACATTCACTGTAAGAGCCACCTACCAGCAGCTTGGAAAGCCTATGTTCTGGACATGTACTTTTAGCACTGGCTAACAGGCAGAGGTGAGACACGTAAATGCAGATTACACAAGATCAGCTGCATCTCCCTCCTCCCCCTCTCTGCACAGAGCACGCTCACTGCACTCTCCCATAGACTTTTTTTTTTTTTTTTGAAGGTTTAAAAAAAACAAATAACCTGATGATAAAATAAAAATAAATATTCAATATGGTTGCACAGCATGAGTATTTATGCATTGGGAAAAAAAATACAGAAAGGTGCAAATCTTACTCGAGGATTTGTTATAAAGCTTCAGCTCAATAAATGAGATTTTATAATTATCATGTAATCGTTGACCTGTGGATTTTACATTCTGATCACAAAATCCGCACAAAACCCCAAGATTCCACATTGTACGACTGTAAGATCCTTCTAATCTCCGGCAGCGAAGCTCCATGAATCAGTGTTGAGGAGAGCCATAAGATCAAATACTTAATTAACCTCAACACATAAGGTAATTGTGGGAAGCAACCTATAACATGTATTGTTTAACCTTACATAAGTTTTCCTCAGACAAAGTAAGACACTTAAGATGGCTGCCATCTCCTGTACCAGAGCCGTGTGCTCTGGTATCCAAGAAGAACAATGAAGACACTGAAGATGGCTGCCATTTCCTGTCTCAGCAGACCATGCGGTCTGGTATCCAAGATGACGCCCACTCTGATGACCTCATGGATCCACCCACAGCGACGCCCACTCTGATGACCTCACGGACCAACCCACCTAGATGACCTCATGGATCCGCCCATGGACTTGCTCATGCCCAACCCACTAACCAATGGAATACATCCGATCACTCCCATTTTAGAGCTAACCGAGCCCCCTTACAGGAGATATATAACATTGTGTTTGACTAATAAACTTCCCTTCTTGGAGCTGAGCCACACTTTGATCAAGGAGAGTTACAGCTGACTGTGTCTGGTGTATTTCTTTAGTGCACATGATCAATATCCATTAGGCCAGGAGTAGGCAACTAGAGAATTGAACATTTATATTAATTGTTCAACCCTAATATTTGGCCGCCCAACGGGGGGCCAGCAGAGGAAGAGCCCTGAACCCTGTAAAACCGGCGAGTGGAACGGCTGGATGCACTGAGTACCCCGAATCTGGAGACTGATCAACTCCTTAACAGAACACGGTAAGTCTGCTGATTTTTATAATCTGTAGTCTTTACCTGTGTCCTTCGGGGTATCCTGTGCAGATTGCCTGACCGTGTCCGGTTTTCTTGGTATCTGTAAGACGGCAGAAAGGGTATCTCCGCTGCTGGTCATTTAATTGCAAGAACCGTCACGTTTTAGTTGCCTACTGCCTGTTACATGTTGTGAAGAGGGGAGATGACAAATAGAAGTGTTTACAGAGGGCTACAGGCAAGTGATAAAACAGGAAAAACAGGGTATGTACTGGTAGTTAAAGAAAAGCATTGTGTTTGGAACAAAGCAGGTTACTAGGAAAGAATAAACAGGTTTGTTTACAGAAAGCAAAGCATGTGGTAGGATGAGAAAAACAGGTTTTGTTTTTAAAGAAGGAAAGAAAGCAAGTGTAGGAAAAAAAAAAAATAAAATAATTTTTGTCTGTGGTATACGGTTGTCGCCTGTGATAAGATTTTCAGTTCTGTACATGAGGACTAGGACCTGGAGTAATTGACTCGGCCTAGGGGCCCGGTAAATCTTGGAGCAATTGGCTCAGTTCGGGCATAATAAATTGTGTAGCGGCTCATTGAAACTTGGAGCAATTGGCTCAGTTTGGGCCAATTAAATTTATAGGTTTTCTTTTTTTGCCCCGTGACATCGAGTAATTGACTCTGCATGGGGACCGGTAAGTTAGGGAGCAATTTGACAAAGTAGGGAATAATTGGTTTGTAAAGTACGGAGCACGGAAGTCAGACAGGGACCACGTGACAAGAAGCAATAGGAACTGGGTACTGCAGACCCAGTTCCCTTTAGAATCTCAGGTTTGAGTCATCTCCCCCGTCTTATCGTTTGTTTGGTGTTTGTTATCTTGATAGATAGATATATATACTGTGTATCTATAGAAAGATGGAGAAAGTAATGCAGTTCTGCCGTATGGGCACTAAGCCAAATTCAGATGGCAAGTTAGACTCATGCACATTAGTGGAAATTGTGTGGAATGCCAGAAGGGGGAAGGTTGCAGCCCCTGGACTGGAAGCTTGTCTTGAGATAAAAGAAAAGGTATCCTAGAAGATAATGGATTGTTGTCTACTGCTAGGGCAGGAGAAAGAGTCTCTGAAAGTATATAAAAAAAAAAAAAAAAAAAAAAAAAAAGGAAAAATTGGAAATTGGGTAGAAGAGAAAAGGAATAGAAAGAATAGAGTTTTGAGTTGTGTATTACAAAAATATATCCTGTGAGCGGCCACCACCGTATAATGGTGCCTCAGAGCCATGTGGTAAATGTAATGGTCGCCATTTTGTTAATGGCCAATGTGTTAAATGTAATAGCAGCCAAAATGGTGGCTCAGAGCCATGTGGTAAATGTAATGGTCGCCATTTTGTTAATGGCCAATGTGTTAAATGTGATAGCAGCCAAAATGGTGGCCCAGAGCCAGGTGCTAAATGTGATAGCAGCCATCTTGGTGGTGGTAAATATAATTCTAATGGCAGCCATCTTGGTGGTGGTAAATATAATTCTAATGGCAGCCATCTTGGTGGTGGTAAATATAATTCTAATGGCAGCCATCTTGGTGGTGGTAAATATAATTCTGACGGCAGCCATCCTGGTGGTGGTAAATATAATTCTAATGGCAGCCATCTTGGTGGTGGTAAATATAATTCTAATGGCAGCCATCTTGGTGGTGGTAAATATAATTCTAATAGCGGCCATCTTGGTGGTGGTAAATATAATTCTGACGGCAGCCATCTTGGTGGTGGTAAATATAATTCTGACGGCAGCCATGTTGTGGATGGCAAAGGTGTTAATTCTGAAGGCAGCCATGTTGTGGATGGCGAATGTGCTGCTCCTGGTGGTGAACATCTCAGATTAAGGCTACACGCCACATCACCAAATCCTTGTTACCCAGTAATGACCACTAACGGCCAATACTATATTCCTTCGGGAAGTGAACAGGCTTTACCCATGTTTCCTATCTCTGTTGTTTCCAATGGGGCACCAACCCTTTCCCCTATCACTCCTGTTGTGAATCCAGCAGTCCTCCCACCTGGATCGTCCCCAGCACCTACCCTTTCTACTGTCACTTCCACTGCCAATTTAGCCGCACACCCACATGAGATGCTCCAAGCAGCGGCCTCTCCTCCCAATGCTTCCACAACAGCACTCTCACGCAGCCTACATAACCCTATGCCCAGTACCTCACAGGCTGTCTCGCAGCCAAGCGCACACCTGTATGGGACGGTGGCGACTGCATCAAGGGGGGGCTCAATGTGGGAGGGGGATACCAATAGCACAGGAAGCACAAAGGGGAGGGAATGTTGGCAACCTATTTTTGAAAAAGAACTTCCTGAGGGACCCTTGTTAGTGGTGGGAAAGGGTGACATAACAACAATGGAGACAGACGCTATTGTTAATGCTGCCAATTCTCGGTTAGAGCACAATGGAGGTGTAGCTAGAGCTATAGTGGAAGCAGGAGGGGCGACTATTCAAGCTGACAGTCATATCATTGTTGAGTCACGTGGTCAGATAGCTGTTGGGGACATAGCGGTGACTAAAGCTGGCAATCTTCCATGTAGAATGATCATACATGCTGTGACCCCTACTTATGACCCTATTCATCCAGACGTTAGTGCTCAACAACTTTGTGCAGCAATAACTCGCATTAATGAGGACAGGACTGTTAAAGCTTTTAAGACTGCCTGCGTCACCTGGAGCCCATACCATGATACTGGAGCTGCCCAAATAGAGCCCTTCATTCCAGTTCTGTTACCTCCTCCGGCTCCTCATACACAAGGGACTACATCTGCACTCCCGGTGCCATCTCTACTCCCGCCTCAGGTGCCACCGCCAACAGTGCCAATGCTCATGTCTGAGGAGCCCACCATCTATGTCAAGTTTACACCCCGGCACGCTGCTACTCTGTTGAACCAAGTTCTAGATCCAGAAAAACAGCCAATGCCTTTCTACAGGAGCATGACGAGACATGGGACTCTGGTGTTGAGTTCTGCCAAGAACCTAAGACAAGGGCCTCGGATGAGTTGGCTGACCTATCAATTATTATTGTTGCCAAAGGTTTCCAGATGCCTCAAAGCTGATGCAGCCATTGTACGATGACCTCAAGACGTCAGCGTTTCCACTATGTACTAAATCCGTGGAAGCTTTCTACGCTCTTAAACAGGCCATACAGTCTGCACCAGCTCTTGGAATCCCAAATTATCAACTACCTTTTTACTTGTTTGTCAGTGAAGTAGCAGGACATGCTTCCGGAGTCCTAGCACAAAAACATGGGGGAAGAACAAGACCAATCGGCTACTACTCTGCCCGCCTGGACTCTGTGTCTCAAGCTTCCCCGACTTGCCTCAGAGCTGTTCATGCTGCACATATGCTTCTGGACAAAACTTCTGATATCATCTTAGGACATCCGGTTCTCTTAATGGCTCCACACGACATAAAAGCTATTCTAGGCCAGACTCAACCAAAACACCTGTCGCTACAGCGTAATATGAGACTCCAATGTTCCCTCTTGATTCCGGATAATGTCACTCTTGTCCGCTGCACCATCCTCAACCCGTCCACGCTGCTTCCTCTTTCCAGGGGGGATGTGGATGATGACACTGATGCTCTCGGAGAAGATGCCTCTACACACTCAGAGGATCATGACTGTCTCAAACAAATGCAGGAAGAAGCAGCCTCCAAGAAAAACGTGTCTGAAGACCCACTCCCACATGCTGACCTGACGTTCTTCACTGATGGTTCCAGATTTGCAGATGAAACTGGAAGATTCCATACGGGGTATGCCGTGGTTACACATGACCAGGTCATCTCAGCTGGATCGCTACCACCGCACATGTCTGCACAAGAAGCGGAACTTAAAGCTTTGACGTTGGCTTGTCAGGAAGCGACGGAGAAGGTGGTTAACATCTATACGGATTCAAGATACGCTTTTGGAGTGGCTCATGACTTCGGCAGTATCTGGGCAGCCAGAGGATACCTAACGTCCAGTGGAACTCCTGTAAAACATGCTGCTACCATGCAAGAACTTGTGGTCGCACTGAATCTACCTTCAGAGGTTGCAGTGATCGAGATCAAAGCTCACGGGAGACTGGATTCTCCAGAAGCAAGGGGGAACTTCTTTGCTGACAAAACAGAAAAAACCTATGCTGTGGATCCATTTAGGAAAGAGAAAGCAGCGATGTACGTGTCACAAGACACTGAAGAAGGGACTAAAGCCTCTCTTATGAGGATTATCCATCTACATCAAGACAAGACATCAGATGATGAAAAGAAGTCATGGCAAGAAGGAGGAACTAAAAAAAGATGAAGATGGAGTCTGGAGGGTGAACACAAAGGTCTACCCCGTAATCTGTACCCTTCAGTGACAGAATGGGCACACGGTATCACCCACAGAGGCAAGAATCGGATGAATGACCTGATTTGGAAGACCTACATGGCACCTGGGATTTCTACTGTCACCCAAAAATATTGCAAGTCCTGCCTTGTGTGTGCAACATGCAATCCAGCACCGCCTCAGAAACATTTGGCTAAACCACTATCCCTTTCAGAGAGTTCAGATCGATCGTATTCAAATGCCAAAAGTAGGGAAGTGCGAGTACGTACTGGTAGTGACTGACATGTTCTCAGGATGGCCCGAAGCCTATCCAGTAACCAACATGACTGCCAGAGTGACTGTTAAGAGACTGATGACTGAAGTAGTCTGCAGATATGGGGTCCCAGAGGTAATTGAGAGTGACCAAGTACCTGCGTTCATTGCAGCACTGTCTAAGGAACTATGAACATTAGTGGGAGCGGATTTGGGTTTACATACTCCATATCACCTACACAGCAGTGGGAAAGTAGAAACACTGAATGGCACCTTGAAAAATAAAATACTGAAAGCCAGTTAGGAGGTCAGACTTGGGACAGACATTTTGCACGTTGCCTTATACTCAGTCAGAAACACTACAAGGGGTCCCATTAAACTCACACCATACGAGATTCTTTTTGGGGGGCCTCCAAGGTTGGGTCAATATTTTCCACAACAGCTAGCCTTGGGAAGTGATACTCTTGTAAATTCTGTAATTGTTGTTACTAAAGAACTGTCAGTAACACATGTACGAGTTTTATCATCCATTCCAGGTCCAGATTCCAGTGAAGGTACCTATGCTTTCCAACCTGGTGACTACGTGCTTGTAAAGAAGTTCATCAGAAAAGACATTCCTGGAGTCGAGATTTAAGGGTCCCTACCAAGTGCTCCTGACTACTCCTACTTCGGTCAGGATTGCTGAGCGCCTCCTGGATCCATCTCTCACATTATAAACTTGTTAGACAGTTAGGGACAGAGTAGGATCTGACCTGCTTGTCAAAGTCCAGCTACAAAGGGAGGTTTTCCACAAGGGAAAACTTGTCTCAAACTGGTGAAAACTCCAATTCCCCCTCCCGGGCAAGACGGTCGGATCTAGGATGTGTACAACAGGGTTAGTCGCACATGTGTATTTTACTCTAAGTAACCATGGAGATGGGAGATTGGAGAGTAATAGATCCAGCAGGTTGGGAAGTCCCGAGGACACTGGTAACACGCTCCGATATACCTCCTCAGTATACCCATAATTAGTCACACATTCTCTGGTGTCTATAGCATCCATATTGTCATGAAGCCTCTGATGTCATAATAACACTTAACATCGATGGGTTAGGGAACCACGGTGGGATCAAGATAAAAGAAAAGGTTAATAAAGTATTTAGGGGGGACTGTTGAGGAGAGCCATAAGATCAAATACTTAATTAACCTCAACACATAAGGTAATTGTGGGAAGCAACCTATAACATGTATTGTTTAACCTTACATAAGTTTTCCTCAGACAAAGTAAGACACTTAAGATGGCTGCCATCTCCTGTACCAGAGCCGTGTGCTCTGGTATCCAAGAAGAACAATGAAGACACTGAAGATGGCTGCCATTTCCTGTCTCAGCAGACCATGCGGTCTGGTATCCAAGATGACGCCCACTCTGATGACCTCATGGATCCACCCACAGCGACGCCCACTCTGATGACCTCACGGACCAACCCACCTAGATGACCTCATGGATCCGCCCATGGACTTGCTCATGCCCAACCCACTAACCAATGGAATACATCCGATCACTCCCATTTTAGAGCTAACCGAGCCCCCTTACAGGAGATATATAACATTGTGTTTGACTAATAAACTTCCCTTCTTGGAGCTGAGCCACACTTTGATCAAGGAGAGTTACAGCTGACTGTGTCTGGTGTATTTCTTTAGTGCACATGATCAATATCCATTAGGCCAGGAGTAGGCAACTAGAGAATTGAACATTTATATTAATTGTTCAACCCTAATATTAGCGCCGTTATGTAAATATGTCACGGCTCGTTTCGCCTTGCCGTACAGCCGCAGCGCGCACGGCGGCCGTTATGTCATGAAGTTTATGGCCATTATTAAGATGTACATTAAGGCAATCTCTACGGAAGTAATTAGAAGGGTATTCATTTGGATGAAGTCCAGGAGATAATGTGCGCAGAAAATCGAGGCGTGTGGGGGTAGCGAGATGGAGCGCGAGTGGCTAAAATCAGAGAATACACAGAAGCCGCGGAGCTGAATGTATCCATTAACTCATTAGTAGCACAATCACAACAATCCAAAGAACAGTTTCATAGGGAAAAAATTGAGCAAAATACGGCCATTAAGTCTCCTTACACCTTGCCTTTGACACAGCCGCCAGGCTACTTACAACATATGGAGCACCAGTCTTTATTTCTCTTTTCTTTGGTCTAGCTTTTGGTTGTTTTTTTCCTCAAAATTTTTCTAAGGCCTGTCCCACACGTCCAGATAATTCCGGTACCGGAAAAAATCGGTACCGGAGTTATCCGTGTCCGTGAGCTCACGTAGGCCATCCGTGTGGCACACGTGCGGCAGCCGTGTGCCGCCTGGGTACCACACGGACCGTGCAGGAGAGACAGCGCTACAGTAAGCGCTGTCCCCCCAGCATGGTGCTTTAGCCGCCATTCATCCGTTCTCTCCAGCGCTCGCTGGGGAGAAGGGATGAAAAATCCTTTTTTTTTTGTTTTTGTGTGTTTAAAATAAACTTTAGGGCATCCTCCCATAGGGGTGGAGCCGCATATTAATCACTGTAAGGGGCGGCACCACGTGACCGCTCATACAGGAGAATCTGCGGGGCGGAGAGCAAGCGTCGAGGGAGGCGGGTGAGTATTTTAATGCCGGCGGTCGGGCGCACAGGGGGTGGGAGGGGGGAGGATGCCCTAAAGTTTATTTTAAACACATAAAAACAAAAAAAAAAAGGATTTTTCATCCCTTCTCCCCAGCGAGCGCTGGAGAGAACGGATGAATGGCGGCTTCAGCACCATGCTGGGGGGACAGCGCTTACTGTAAGCGCTGTCTTCAGCACGGCACACGGACTGCACACGGAAAACATCCGTGTGCGTTATGTGTATTACACGGACCCATTGACTTTAATGGTCCGTGTAATACGTGCGCTCCCACGAACACTGACATGTCTCCGTGGCACACAGAGACACGGTCCGCTAAAAATCAATGACATCTGCACAGATGCATTGATTTCAATGTGTCTACGTGTGTCAGTGGCTCCGGTACGTGAGGAAACTGTCACCTCACGTACCGGAGCCACTGACGTGTGAAACCGGCCTAATAGTTTGCTCCTTTTTTCAGTCTTTTTTTCTCCTGTTTCTTAGGTTTGTCATTATGATTGCGGATTTTGTTTTGAGGCTATTTTTTTTTCTCAAAAGTATTCCTGTCCCTCCTTCCAGAGTGATTTTATGTACGTCTGAATGTTGTGATAACGTTTTTGCAACATTTTAGCATTTTCATGTGATTTCTTGCTCGAAAAAGGACAGAAAATAAATTAAAAAAAAAGCATTTTTTATTTTGCACAAATGTGATGAACCGTGGGTGCCAAAATGAAGAATCCGGCACAAAAAAAGTCAAACACGAAAAAAAAAAAGCTGCAAAGGATGAATCGGGGACAAGGTGTCTTGGAATGGACAAATACATGTGCAGCGCCCTTGTTTGGCACAGGACTATACCGTGATACAGTGTCTGCCATTAACCCCCTTCACCTGTGAATGATATTTTTGAGAAGTGGAAGGAATGGCAGCAAATCGGCCACAAATCGGACGAGTGCAGAGGAGCAGAGGGCAAAAAAGTCACCACCGCTCTGCTGACCCCATAACTGCAGAGTCCAGAGCTCTTCTGGTATAACAGGAGCACAAACACTGCGCCCCACCGGGAGCTTTATGGCGGTGCAGCTACATCATGAAGCACAATGCTGAGCGTCGGATGGAGTGGTGTAAAGCCGCCACCACTGGACTCTAGAGGAGACGTGTTCTGTGCAGTGACGGATCGCACTTCTCTATCTACATCTGATGGAGGAGTCTGGGTTTGGTGATTCCACGAGGACGTCACCCCCTGACTGCATTGTGCCCTCTGTACAGATGGTGGAGGAGGATAATGCTATGGGGGATGTTATCAAACGTCAGCATTGGAACCTTCATTCCAGGAAAGGGAAATCTTATTTCTTCAGCACAAGACATTGTGGATAATTGCAGCTTCAGCTTTGTGGGAACAGTTTGGTGAAGACTCTTTTCCATATGACAGTGCCCAGTGCACAAGGTCCATACAGACAAAGGGGAGAACATGAGCGGCCGCACCGAGCCCGGACCTCAGCCAACACCTATCCTGGAGAGTGTGACCCCGGCCTCCCCCCAATATCAGGGTCTGACCCCACAAATCACCTTCTGGATGAAGGGGCAAAAGTTGCCAAAGACGTCTCCAAAATGTAGTAGAAATTCTTCCAAGAAGAGAGGAGCCGTTATATCTTTAGAGGGCAAGTCCATATTTATGGTTGGAGGATAAGAGGTGGATGTGGAGCACTTCCAATTAATTTCAGTCTTAAAATAAGAGACTAGACTAGTGCTATAACATCCATGAGGGTCTCCCCGGGATCCCACAAACCGACAGAAGTGGCCGCAGCAAGGCCTGGCGGTGACTGGACCTCCACCTTGCTGTGTGCGGCTGCTCCGTCCCGCTCTTACGGCACAATTAGCAGTGTGCACGACGTTCAGGGTAAAGCGGAGGCTCCCCATGGATTTATTACCGCAACTTTATAATCCATTTCTAAATATTATATGATGTAACCAAAACCGGGGAAGCAGATTCTGCTCCATGTACCGGACACAGCAACAAAACATGGAGCAAGTTACCATCCCATCAACAAAGGGTTAAAGAGAGTGGGCAACAATGTCTAAATTGGCAGCCCAAAATACGTAACAATGGATCCTTATGATAAGCCATCAATGATGGTGGCCCTCAATGGAAATAAAGAAGACTCCGCAGCATTGGGTAAAGCCTAGCTTACGGAGAATAATACTGGGATTTAGAAGGGCTGACCAATCAAAAACATTTCTCACCTGTCCATCAAGTAGTTAAAAATTACAAGATTGCAGAGGATTTCACAACTGGGACTCTCATTGTGGTGATCCAACTAGTGCTCCATTCAGCTGAACTAGCTCCTTTTGGTTCATAGGCCCTGAATCGCGCGGTAGTGCGCATGTGCCACCATGGCTCCATCCAAAAGGGAAACATAGGACCTCTGAGGACAGCTGGGGACCCCATAAGAGATAGGCAATAAAGATTCAAACTACTACTAGTTTGAACCTTCCACTTTCGTTCCTATTAAGGTTCAGTCGCTGTGGAATAGAGAGACCATTATGGGTCTTTGTGCTGCTTTCCTCTGGGACACCGAGAAACTATTTGTACAAAGCTGCCTTCTGGGACAGGAGATTCCTAAGCGCCAAAAATGGTGAACTGCATTTCAGCGCTCATTGGGTGTTCCCTGCTAGTGTAACTTCAGGTTAAGAGATCAGTGGGTGTTCCCTGCTAGTGTAACTTCAGGTTAAGAGAAGGGAAGGAGCACGGTTTTACTTTTTCAACGCAGAATTGGCTGGAATTGAGATCAGATGCCATGTCGCGTTTGGAGCCCTTGATGTGCCTAAACAGTGGAAGCCCCCAATTCTAACTGAAACCAAAACCCAAACACACCCCTAACCCTAATCCCAACCACACCCCTAACCCCAACCACACCCCTAACCCCAACACACCCCTAACCCTAATCTCAACCACACCCCTAACCCAAACACACCCCTAACCCTAACTCTACTCATAACCCTAACCACACCCCTAACCCTGACACACCCCTAATCCTAATCCCAACCGTAAAAGTAATCCAAACCCTAACTTTAGCCCCAACCCTAACTGTAGCCCTAACCCCAACCCTATCCCAACCCTAACCCTAGCCCCAACCCTAACCCTAATGGGAAAATGGAAATAAATACATTTTTTTTATTTTATTATTTTTCCCTAACTAAGGGGGTGATTAAGGAGGTTTCATTTACTTTTATAGCAGGTTTTTTAGCGGATTTTTGTGATCGGCAGCTGTCAAAAACTGTTGTGAATTTGGATTCTGGGCTCCCCCGGTGGCTACTGGTGGAATTGAACTTGTGACATCATCTTCCCTGTTCACCTGTTCTGATTAGATCTGGGTGTCGCTATATAACCTGGCTTCTCTGTTAGATGCTTGCCGGTCAACAATGTTATCAGAAGCCTCTCTGTGCTTGTTCCTGCTCCCAGACATCTACTAGATAAGTTGGACATTCGTCCATGTTTTGTTTTTGTATTTTGGTTCCAGTTCACAGCTGCAGTTTCGTTACTGTGTCTGGAAAGCTCTTGTTGATCAGGAATTGCCACTCTGGTATTATGAGTTAATGCCAGAGTCCTAAAGTAATTTCTGGATGTGTTTTGTTAGGGTTTTCTACTGACCATGAAAGTATGCTTTCTGTCTTCTGCTATCTAGAAAGCGGACCTCAAATTTGCTAAAACTATTTTCCTGCTGCGTTTGTTATTTCTTCTAAAATCACCGCCAATATATGTGGGGGGCCTCTGTCTCCTTTTTTTTGGGCATTTCTCTAGAGGTGAGTCAGGTCTTATATTTCCCTCTGCTAGCATTATTTAGTTCTCCGGCCGGCGCTGGGCATATAGGGATAAAAAGTAGGACATGCTACCTGGCTACTTCTAGATGATGCGGTAGGTTTAGTTCATGGTCAGTATAGTTACATCTTCCAAGAGCTTGTTCCTATAGAGGCTTATGCTAGTTCTCTGGCCATGGAGATCATGACAGTTTGACCGGCCCACTAAAGGGTTAAAATCCTTGGCTGAGAAAGGAGAGAAATAAGAAGTCTGCTGAGAGTTTTTTTTTTTTTTTTTTTTTTTTGTGCTCTTAATTGGATCACTTGCCAGTCTGTCTATGCTGCAGTCTTTCTTTTTTTTTCTCTCTCCTTATAATCTTTGAATGGCTTTGTGTTCACCTGTTAATAATGGATCTTCAGAGTGTAACTGCAGGTTTGAATAATCTCACCACGAAAGTACAAAATTTGCAAGATTTTATTATTCATGCTCCGGTATCTGAGCCGAGAATTCCTTTGCCGGAATTCTTCTCAGGGAATAGATCTAGCTTTCAGAATTTTAGAAATAATTGTAAGCTATTTTTGTCCCTGAAATCTCGTTCTGCTGGAGACCCTGCACAGCAGGTTGGGATTGTGATTTCCTTGCTCCGCGGCGACCCTCAAGACTGGGCTTTTGCATTGGCACCAGGGGATCCTGCGTTGCGCAATGTGGATGCGTTTTTTTTGGCCTTGGGCTTGCTGTATGAGGAACCTCATTTGGAACTTCAGGCAGAAAAAACTTTGATGTCCCTATCGCAGGGGCAAGATGAAGCTGAAATTTACTGCCAAAGATTCCGTAAATGGTCTGTGCTTACTCAGTGGAATGAGTGCGCCCTGGCGGCTACTTTCAGAGAGGGTCTCTCTGATGCCATTAAGGATGTTATGGTGGGGTTCCCTGTGCCTGCGGGTCTGAATGAGTCCATGACAATGGCCATTCAGATCGATAGGCGTCTGCGGGAGCGCAAACCAGTGCACCATCTGGCGGTGTCCACTGAGAAGACGCCAGAAAGCATGCAGTGTGATAGAATTCTGTCCAGAAGCGAGCGGCAGAATTTTAGACGGAAAAATGGGTTGTGTTTCTATTGTGGGGATTCTACTCATGTTATATCAGCATGCTCTAAGCGTACTAAAAAGCTTGATAAATCCGTTTCCATTGGCACTTTACAGTCTAAATTTATTTTGTCTGTGACCCTGATTTGCTCTTTGTCATCTATTACTACTGACGCCTATATCGACTCTGGCGCCGCTTTGAGTCTTATGGATTGGTCCTTTGCCAATCGTTGTGGGTATGATTTAGAGCCTTTGGAAACTCTTATTCCTCTGAAGGGGATTGACTCCACCCCATTGGCTAATAATAAACCACAATACTGGACACAAGTGACTATGTGTATTAATCCGGATCACCAGGAGACTATTCGTTTTCTGGTGCTGTATAATCTACATGATGATTTGGTGCTGGGATTGCCATGGCTGCAGTCTCACAACCCAGTCCTTGACTGGAGAGCTATGTCTGTGTTGAGCTGGGGATGTAAGGGGACTCATGGGGACGTACCTTTGGTGTCCATTTCATCATCTATTCCCTCTGAAATCCCTGAGTTCCTGTCTGATTATCGTGACGTCTTTGAAGAACCCAAGCTGGGTTCACTACCTCCGCACCGTGAGTGCGATTGTGCTATAGATTTAATTCCGGGTAGTAAATACCCAAAGGGTCGTTTATTTAATCTGTCTGTGCCTGAACATACTGCTATGCGAGAATATATAAAGGAGTCCTTGGAAAGGGGACATATTCGTCCATCGTCATCTCCCTTAGGAGCCGGTTTTTTCTTTGTGTCAAAAAAAGACGGCTCTTTGAGACCATGTATTGATTATCGGCTTTTGAATAAAATCACGGTTAAATATCAATACCCATTGCCGTTACTGACTGATTTGTTTGCTCGCATAAAGGGGGCCAAGTGGTTCTCTAAGATTGATCTCCGTGGGGCGTATAATTTGGTGCGGATCAGGCAGGGGGATGAGTGGAAAACCGCATTTAATACGCCCGAGGGCCACTTTGAGTATTTGGTGATGCCTTTTGGTCTTTCTAATGCCCCTTCAGTCTTCCAGTCCTTTATGCATGATATTTTCCGCGATTTTTTGGATAAATTTATGATAGTGTATCTGGATGATATTCTGATTTTTTCGGATGACTGGGACTCTCATGTCCGGCAAGTTAAGAGGGTTTTTCAGGTTTTGCGGTCTAATTCTCTGTGTGTCAAGGGTTCTAAGTGCGTTTTTGGGGTTCAGAGAATTTCCTTTTTGGGATATATTTTTTCTCCCTCTTCCATTGAGATGGATCCTGTCAAGGTTCAAGCTATTTGTGATTGGACGCAGCCCTCTTCTCTTAAAAGTCTTCAGAAATTTTTGGGCTTTGCCAACTTTTATCGTCGATTTATTTCTGGTTTTTCGGATGTCGTTAAGCCATTGACCGATTTGACTAGACAGGGTGCTGATGTTGCTAATTGGTCCCCTGATGCTGTGGAGGCCTTTCAGGAGCTTAAGCGCTGTTTTTCTTCTGCCCCTGTGTTGCGTCAGCCTGATGTGACTCTTCCTTTTCAGGTTGAGGTCGACGCTTCTGAGATCGGAGCTGGGGCAGTGTTGTCGCAGAAAAGTTCTGACTGCGCCGTGATGAGGCCTTGTGCCTTCTTTTCCCGTAAATTTTCGCCCGCTGAGCGGAATTATGATGTTGGGAATCGGGAGCTTTTGGCCATGAAGTGGGCGTTTGAGGAGTGGCGCCATTGGCTCGAGGGGGCCAGACATCAGGTGGTGGTATTGACTGACCACAAAAATTTGATTTATCTTGAGACCGCCAGGCGCCTGAATCCTAGACAGGCGCGCTGGTCATTATTTTTTTCTCGGTTTAATTTTGTGGTATCGTACCTACCAGGTTCTAAGAATGTTAAGGCGGATGCCCTTTCTAGGAGTTTTGAGCCTGATTCACCTGGCAACTCTGACCCCACAGGTATTCTTAAGGAGGGAGTTATCTTGTCAGCCGTTTCTCCAGACCTGCGGCGGGCCTTGCAGGAGTTTCAGGCGGATAGACCGGATCGTTGTCCGCCTGATAGGCTGTTTGTTCCTGATGATTGGACCAGTAAAGTCATCTCTGAGGTGCATTCTTCTGCGTTGGCAGGTCATCCTGGAATTTTTGGTACCAGGGATTTGGTGGCAAGATCCTTCTGGTGGCCTTCCCTGTCACGAGATGTGCGAGGCTTTGTGCAGTCTTGTGACGTTTGTGCTCGGGCCAAGCCTTGTTGTTCTCGGGCTAGTGGATTATTGTTGCCCTTGCCTATTCCTAAGAGGCCTTGGACACACATCTCGATGGATTTTATTTCAGATCTGCCTGTTTCTCAGAAGATGTCTGTCATCTGGGTGGTGTGTGACCGTTTTTCTAAGATGGTTCATTTGGTTCCCCTGCCCAAATTGCCTTCTTCTTCCGAGTTGGTGCCCTTGTTTTTTCAAAATGTTGTTCGTTTGCATGGTATTCCTGAGAATATCGTTTCTGACAGAGGAACCCAATTTGTGTCTAGATTTTGGCGGGCATTTTGTGCTAGGATGGGCATAGATTTGTCTTTTTCGTCTGCTTTTCACCCTCAGACTAATGGCCAGACCGAGCGGACTAATCAGACCCTGGAGACATATCTGAGGTGTTTTGTGTCTGCTGACCAGGATGATTGGGTTGCTTTTTTGCCATTGGCGGAGTTCGCCCTCAATAATCGGGCCAGCTCTGCCACCTTGGTTTCCCCGTTTTTCTGTAATTCGGGGTTCCATCCTCGATTTTCCTCCGGTCAGATGGAATCCTCGGATTGTCCTGGAGTGGATGCGGTGGTGGAGAGATTGCATCATATCTGGGGGCAGGTGATGGACAATTTAAAGTTGTCCCAGGAGAAGACTCAGCTTTTTGCCAACCGTCACCGTCGTGTTGGTCCTCGGCTTTGTGTTGGAGATTTGGTGTGGTTGTCTTCTCGTTTTGTCCCTATGAGGGTCTCATCTCCTAAGTTTAAGCCTCGGTTCATCGGTCCGTATAAAATATTGGAGATTCTTAACCCTGTTTCCTTCCGTTTGGACCTCCCTGCATCCTTTTCTATTCATAACGTTTTTCATCGGTCGTTATTGCGCAGGTATGAGGCACCGGTTGTGCCTTCCGTTGAGCCTCCTGCTCCGGTGTTGGTTGAGGGTGAGTTGGAGTACGTTGTGGAAAAAATCCTAGACTCCCGTGTTTCCAGACGGAGACTCCAGTATCTGGTCAAGTGGAAGGGATATGGCCAGGAGGATAATTCTTGGGTCACTGCATCTGATGTTCATGCCTCTGATCTGGTTCGTGCCTTTCATAGGGCCCATCCTGATCGCCCTGGTGGTTCTGGTGAGGGTTCGGTGCCCCCTCCTTGAGGGGGGGGTACTGTTGTGAATTTGGATTCTGGGCTCCCCCGGTGGCTACTGGTGGAATTGAACTTGTGACATCATCTTCCCTGTTCACCTGTTCTGATTAGATCTGGGTGTCGCTATATAACCTGGCTTCTCTGTTAGATGCTTGCCGGTCAACAATGTTATCAGAAGCCTCTCTGTGCTTGTTCCTGCTCCCAGACATCTACTAGATAAGTTGGACATTCGTCCATGTTTTGTTTTTGTATTTTGGTTCCAGTTCACAGCTGCAGTTTCGTTACTGTGTCTGGAAAGCTCTTGTTGATCAGGAATTGCCACTCTGGTATTATGAGTTAATGCCAGAGTCCTAAAGTAATTTCTGGATGTGTTTTGTTAGGGTTTTCTACTGACCATGAAAGTATGCTTTCTGTCTTCTGCTATCTAGAAAGCGGACCTCAAATTTGCTAAAACTATTTTCCTGCTGCGTTTGTTATTTCTTCTAAAATCACCGCCAATATATGTGGGGGGCCTCTGTCTCCTTTTTTTTGGGCATTTCTCTAGAGGTGAGTCAGGTCTTATATTTCCCTCTGCTAGCATTATTTAGTTCTCCGGCCGGCGCTGGGCATATAGGGATAAAAAGTAGGACATGCTACCTGGCTACTTCTAGATGATGCGGTAGGTTTAGTTCATGGTCAGTATAGTTACATCTTCCAAGAGCTTGTTCCTATAGAGGCTTATGCTAGTTCTCTGGCCATGGAGATCATGACAAAAAACTAAAAGACACTTTTTATTGCAAAAAATAGTTTTTGAGCTTCCACATTTTGAGAGCTATAATTTTTCCATATTTTGGTCCACAGAGTCACGTGAGGTCTTGTTTTTTGAGGGATGAGTTGACGTTTTAATTAGTACCATTTTCGGGCATGTGAATTTTTTTATCGGTTTTTATTCCGATTTATGTGAGGCAGAATTACCAAAAATCAGCTATTCATGAATTTCTTTTAGGGGGGGGGGGGGTGTTTATACTGTTCCACGTTTGGTAAAATGGATAAAGCAGTTTTATTCTTCAGGATAGCACGATTACAGCGATACCTCATTTATATCTTTTTTTATGTTTTGGCGCTTTTATACGATAAAAACTTCTATAGAAAAAATAATTATTTTTGCATCGCTTTATTCTGAGGACTATAACTTTTTTATTTTTTCACTGATAACGCTGTATGGAGGGTCGTTTTCTGCAGGACAAGATGACGTTTTCAGCGGTACCATGGTTATTTATATCCGTATTTTTGATCGAGTGTTATTCCACTGTTTGTTCGGCGGTATGATAATAAAGTGTTTTTTTGCCTGTGTTTTTTTTTTTTTTTTTTTTTTTTTACGGTGATCACTGAAAGGGTTAACTAGTGGGACAGTTTTATAGATCGGGTCGTTACGGACGCGGCGATACTAAATATGTGTACTTTTATTTATTTTTTTAGATAAATGTATTTATGGGAACAATATATATATTTTTTCTTTATTTAGGAATTTTTTTTTTTTCACTTTAGAACATTGCCCCAGGGGGGGACATCATGTTGTAGGGTCAGATCGCTGATCTGACAGGCAGTGCAGGGACGCTTGCAAGCTCTTGCTCTGAGCAGGCGCTTGTAAGCCACCTCCCTGCAAGACCCGGAAGCAGCCCCATGGCCATATTGGATCCGGGACCTGCAGGGAGGAGGCGGTAGGAGACCCTCGGAGCAACGCGATCACATTGCGTTGCTCCGAGGGTCTCAGGGAAGCACGCAAGGAGCCCCCTCCCTGCGCCATGCTTCCCTATGCCGCCGTAACACTGCGATCATATTTGATCGCAGTGTGCCGGGGGTTAATGTGCACATAGTGCTGGATGTCAGCTGCAATAGTCAGCTGACACCCGGCCGCGCTCCCCCCGTGAGCGCGGCCGATCGCATATGACGTACTATTCCGTCACTGGGAGTTAAGTCCCAGGTCACCTCGACGGGATAGTATGTCATATGGGATTAAGGGGTTAACTTCATCAGTCCACAGGACTTGTTCTGAAAATGCATCAGGCTTGTTTAGATGTGCTTTTGCATACTTCTGGCGCTGGATTTTACGGTGAGGATGCGGGAGAGGTTTTCTTCTGATTAGTTTTCCATGAAGGCCATATTTGTGCAAGTGTCTTAAAAGTAGAACAATGTACCACATCTCCAGAGTCTACTAAATCTTTCTGAAGGTCTTTTGCAATCAAGCGGGAGGTTCTGATTTGCCTCTGTAGCAATCCTACGTGAAGCTCTCTCTGAAATTTTGCCTGGTCTTTCAGACCTTATCTTGACCTCCACTGTTCCTGGTAACTGCCATGTCTTAACATTTAGAACTGAGGAAAGGGCAACTTGAAAAACACTTTTCTATCATCTTATAGCCTTCTGCTTTGTGGGCCTCCACAATTTTCAGAGTGCTAGGCAGCTGCTTAGAAGAACCCACCACAGCTGTTTTTTGGCACAAGGTTAGAGAAGGCTGGGTTTTTATAAAACTGGGAAATTTGCATCACCTGGGCTTTCTTAAAAATGAAAGTGAACAAGTCATAACTAGTGTTGAGCGATACCGTCCGATACTTGAAAGTATCGGTATCGGAAAGTATCGGCCGATACCGGCAAAGTATCGGATCTAATCCGATACCGATACCCGATACCAATACAAGTCAATGGGACTCAAGTATCGGACGGTATCCCTGATGGTTCCCAGGGTCTGAAGGAGAGGAAACTCTCCTTCAGACCCTGGGATCCATATTAATGTGTAAAAGAAAGAATTAAAATAAAAAATATTGCTATACTCACCTCTCCGACGCAGCCTGCACCTTACCGAGGGAACCGGCAGCGTTCTTTGCTTAAAATGCGCACGTTTACTGCCTTCCGTGACGTCACGGCTTGTGATTGGTCGCGTGCCGCCCATGTGGCCGCGACGCGACCAATCACAGCAAGCCGTGACGTAATTTCAGGTCCTGAATGCCTAATTCTGCATTCAGGACCTGAAAATTACGTCACGGCTTGCTGTGATTGGTCGCGTCGCGGTCACATGGGCGGCACGCAACCAATCACAAGCCGTGACGTAATTTTAAAATGCGTGCGTTTCCTGCCTCCCGTGACGTCACGGCTTGTGATTGGTCGCGTCGCCCATGTGACCGCGACGCGACCAATCACAAGCCGTAACGTAATTTTCAAATCCTGAATGCCTAGAATTAGGCATTCAGGACCTGAAAATTACGTCACGGCTTGCTGTGATTGGTCGCGTCGCGGCCACATGGGCGGCACGCGACCAATCACAAGCCGTGACGTCACGGAAGGCAGTAAACGCGCACATTTTAAGCAAAGAACGCTGCCGGTTCCCTCGGTAAGGTCCAGGCTGCGTCGGAGAGGTGAGTATAGCAATATTTTTTATTTTAATTCTTTCTTTTACACATTAATGTTGTTTCGATACCGATACCACAAAAGTATCGGATCTCGGTATCGGAATTCCGATACCCGCAAGTATCGGCCGATACCCGATACTTGCGGTATCGGAATGCTCAACACTAGTCATAACCCTAACAGGCCAATTAAGGTCTGATACAGCTAGGGGGCGCTGTTTGTTCTCCCCAGAATGTGCATGCAGACGGATGAAGTCCATAGGTGTGCATGAGAGTCACGGATTTCCGGTCCGGGTTTTCCAGGTGGCTGAAGGCCACAGGTTTGTGTGTGTTTAAAAACCCTGCAGTAAGGGGTATGGGTGTGTCAGGTGTCTGGCCAGGTCAGGCCAGGTGTGCGAGGTGCACATCAGTGTCAGTCTGGTGTGTGCTGGTCTGCAGAGTGCATGGAGGCACAGGTCAGCAGAGCCAGCACCCAGGGCAGCTGAATAGCCTGGCACCTGCAGCGTACACAGAGATGCAAGTCATCCATGGTACTGGTCTCGGATGTGGACAGTCCTGTGCCCGGAGGTGGATGTCCTGTGCCTGAAGGAGTCGGATGTGGACAGTCCTGTGCCCGGAGGTGGATGTCCTGTGCCTGAAGGAGTCGGATGTGGACAGTCCTGTGCCCGGAGGTGGATGTCCTGTGCCCGAAGGAGTCAGATGTGGACAGTCCGGTGCCCGGAGGTGGATGTCCTGTGCCCGAAAGAGGACTAGCATGTGCAACGATTGCAAACAGGTGGATATGGTGCCCGGCTGCTATCCGGAGGATATCCTGAACTGTGTGCGACTATGTGAGTAAAGAGTCTGTAAAGAGACTGTAAAGAGACTGTGATACAGCGATGCAGGACACCCACGAGAACTAGTCAGAGGAGGGCTGGCGTGCGTAGTGTCTGCAACATATGAGGCTGTGTGTATGGAGACATATAGAGACTGTGAGATGGCGTGCGGTCGCCCAGGGAAACTGGACAAGGGAAGTCTGGCCTGTTTAGGGCCGCAAATCTAAAGCCATGTGATATGTATTGCTTTGAACTGGTGTAAACTGACCACTGATAATATCCACTGACGTTATATGCATTTATGTGAATTGGACTTTAATGCTGTGAAGAAACACATTAAGAGACTTTTGTGTTTGAATTTGTGGGTCACTGCGTACGATGCTACCGCAGCCTTACAATATATTATATATATATATATATATCTCCTAACATACAAAGAAAATATGTAATCTTTAACTTTACCCCCTTTAGAGATCATTTCATCTTCTACTCACTTAACTCTTCACAATAACAATAATTTTGACCAGGGGTGCGACAACTTTTACACACTACTGTATCTCCTTGTCTTACACCGGCATAGATGTACAATCAGGGATTTTGAAGAGAAATAACAGTAACCCTTCTTCCACCAAGTGGTGGCTGCAGACAGAGGACATATGGAGCTCTGACTAAGGATAAAAAAATATAATAAAATATTAATTATCACACAATTTTGGACCTATGTAGATTATAAAAGTACAAAGTGATATTCAAAAGTGTTTGTTCCGTGTAATGTGTTGCTTGATCGATGGGGAGATTGACTTTTATCAATGCCCTCTACACATTCTCCCATCACCCTCCAATCATTTATACAAAGGACAGCGATGTAAGAGGTGAACCAGGTTGTTGTCAGGCGTCACATTCACTATGTCAGAAGGATAAGACTCTTATAGGAAACATGTACAGTTACAGGTGCAGACAGTATTTCAATAGTTGACAGCGCATTATTTTAATTGGACTTGCTTCTGTCCAACTCGGCCACAAAATAAAAAAAACACAGTAAAACTCCACAAAACTCTGAGGCCAGCAGATAGGGCCATGTTTAGTGCATCTGTCTGAGATGACTGGTATTCAGCCTGCCTGCAGCATTTGTTCTTTTCTAGGCAAAATTGTAAGCAGACATTATGATGGCGGAGATGTACCCAGGATAAGCAGAAAAAAGAACAGAACCTACAGATACAATGGATCACGGGGAATGCGGAGGAACGACAATGGTGCTCAACATGGGAGTCTATGTAATGGGAGTCTATGTAAAAATGTCCCATTCCATTTTTTAATAAATAGGCTGAACCTTTTACATACTGGTCAGCCAATCATGCCAAAATTGGTGGGATTGGCCAACGTAAATCTAATATGCATGGCAGTATTACAAATTATTAGATACGGTGAAAAAACAATACAGCCATCTAGACAACAAATACCACCATACAATCTATAAATGCAGTATCAAAGTAATAATGTCATTCCAGGTAGGTCCTAGTAGGCCCCACTCCGTATGCATTCTCAGTTTACAGAACTACAGCACTGGAGCTCAGTGAGTATTTCCTGCTTCTGGGACTGCAACTTCAGAGCTCAGAGAGAGTTTCCTGCTTCTAGAACTGCAACTTCAGAGCTCAGAGAGAGTTTCCTGCTTCTAGAACTGCAACTTCATTGCTCAGAGAGAGTTTCCTGCTTCTAGAACTGCAACTTCAGAGCTCAGAGAGAGTTTCCTGCTTCTAGAACTGCAACTTCAGAGCTCAGAGAGAGTTTCCTGCTTCTAGAACTGCAACTTCAGAGCTCAGTGGGTGTTTCCTGCTTCTAGAACTGCAATTTCAGAGCTCAGTGGGTGTTTCCTGCTTCTAGAACAGCAACTTCAGAGCTCAGTGGGTGTTTCCTGCTTCTGGAACTGCAATTTCAGAGCTCAGTGGGTGTTTCCTGCTTCTGGAACTGCAATTTCAGAGCTCAGTGGGTGTTTCCTGCTTCTGGAACTGCAATTTCAGAGCTCAGTGGGTGTTTCCTGCTTCTGGAACTGCAATTTCAGAGCTCAGTGAGTATTTCCTGCTTCTGGAACTGCAATTTCAGAGCTCAGTGGGAGTTTCCTGCTTCTGGAACTGCAATTTCAGAGCTCAGTGGGTGTTTCCTGCTTCTGGAACTGCAATTTCAGAGCTCAGTGGGTGTTTCCTGCTTCTGGAACTGCAATTTCAGAGCTCAGTGAGTATTTCCTGCTTCTGGAACTGCAATTTCAGAGCTCAGTGGGTGTTTCCTGCTTCTAGAACTGCAATTTCAGAGCTCAGTGGGTGTTTCCTGCTTCTGGAACTGCAATTTCAGAGCTCAGTGGGTGTTTCCTGCTTCTGGAACTGCAATTTCAGAGCTCAGTGAGTATTTCCTGCTTCTGGAACTGCAATTTCAGAGCTCAGTGGGTGTTTCCTGCTTCTAGAACTGCAATTTCAGAGCTCAGTGGGTGTTTCCTGCTTCTGGAACTGCAATTTCAGAGCTCAGTGAGTATTTCCTGCTTCTGGAACTGCAATTTCAGAGCTCAGTGGGAGTTTCCTGCTTCTGGAACTGCAATTTCAGAGCTCAGTGGGTGTTTCCTGCTTCTGGAACTGCAATTTCAGAGCTCAGTGGGTGTTTCCTGCTTCTGGAACTGCAATTTCAGAGCTCAGTGAGTATTTCCTGCTTCTGGAACTGCAATTTCAGAGCTCAGTGGGTGTTTCCTGCTTCTAGAACTGCAATTTCAGAGCTCAGTGGGTGTTTCCTGCTTCTGGAACTGCAATTTCAGAGCTCAGTGGGTGTTTCCTGCTTCTGGAACTGCAATTTCAGAGCTCAGTGGGTGTTTCCTGCTTCTGGAACTGCAATTTCAGAGCTCAGTGGGTGTTTCCTGCTTCTGGAACTGCAATTTCAGAGCTCAGTGAGTATTTCCTGCTTCTGGAACTGCAATTTCAGAGCTCAGTGGGAGTTTCCTGCTTCTGGAACTGCAATTTCAGAGCTCAGTGGGTGTTTCCTGCTTCTGGAACTGCAATTTCAGAGCTCAGTGGGTGTTTCCTGCTTCTGGAACTGCAATTTCAGAGCTCAGTGAGTATTTCCTGCTTCTGGAACTGCAATTTCAGAGCTCAGTGGGTGTTTCCTGCTTCTAGAACTGCAATTTCAGAGCTCAGTGGGTGTTTCCTGCTTCTGGAACTGCAATTTCAGAGCTCAGTGGGTGTTTCCTGCTTCTGGAACTGCAATTTCAGAGCTCAGTGAGTATTTCCTGCTTCTGGAACTGCAATTTCAGAGCTCAGTGGGTGTTTCCTGCTTCTGGAACTGCAATTTCAGAGCTCAGTGAGTATTTCCTGCTTCTGGAACTGCAATTTCAGAGCTCAGTGGGAGTTTCCTGCTTCTGGAACTGCAATTTCAGAGCTCAGTGGGTGTTTCCTGCTTCTGGAACTGCAATTTCAGAGCTCAGTGGGTGTTTCCTGCTTCCTGAACTGCAATTTCAGAGCTCAGTGAGTTATTTCCTGCTTCTGGAACTGCAATTTCAGAGCTCAGTGGGTGTTTCCTGCTTCTAGAACTGCAATTTCAGAGCTCAGTGGGTGTTTCCTGCTTCTGGAACTGCAATTTCAGAGCTCAGTGGGTGTTTCCTGCTTCTGGAACTGCAATTTCAGAGCTCAGTGAGTATTTCCTGCTTCTGGAACTGCAATTTCAGAGCTCAGTGAGTATTTCCTGCTTCTGGAACTGCAACTTTAGAGCTCAGTGGGTGTTTCCTGCTTCTGGAACTGCAACTTCAGAGCTCATAGAGTGTTTCCTGCTTCTAGAACTGCAATTTCAGAGCTCAGTGGGTGTTTCCTGCTTCTGGAACTGTAACTTCAGAGCTCAGTGGGTGTTTCCTGCTTCTGGAACTGCAACTTCAGAGCTCAGAGAGTGTTTCCTGCTTCTAGAACTGCAATTTCAGAGCTCAGTGGGTGTTTCCTGCTTCTGGAAATGCAACTTCAGAGCTCTGAGAGTGTTCCCTGCTTGTAAAGCTCTGCAGCTTCAGAGAACAGTGGATGTTCCCTGCTTGTGTAACTTAAGCTTTAGAGCTCACAGGGTGTTCCCTGCTCATGAAACTGCAGCTTCAGCTTCAATCGGTGCTTCCTGCTTGAATCTTTAGACTCACTGGTTGCTCACTGGGTGTTCACTGATAGTGGACCTGCAGCTTCAGAGCTCACTGGGTGTTCCCTGCTTATGAAACTGCATCTTCAAAGCACAGTCTGTGTTCCCTGTTTGTGGAACTACCGTTTCAAAGCTCAGTGGGTGATATCTGCTTGTGTAACTACAGATTCAGAGTTCAGTGCATGTTCTCTGCTTGTGGAACTGCAGCTTCAGGGCTCAGTGGGTGCTTCCTGCTTGTGAAATTACAGTTTTAAGGGTCGGTGGGTGTTCCCTGCTTGTGCAAATGCAGCTTCAGGGCTCAGTGAGTGCTTCCTGCTTGGGAAACTGCAGTTTCATGGATCAGTGGGTATTCCCTGCCTGTGTAAATGCAGCTTCCGGTCACAGTGGGTGTTCCCTGCTTGAGACGCTGCCTGGGCACTCCGCTAGTTTGTCGAATTTCACCTTTATAACTGACCATTGGTTCATTAAGTATTCCACTATCTGACATTTCACAATGCTATCTGATGCCTAAAGGCATCACTACATTACTGCTTCCCTTTGACTTCAGTGTGAAAACTCATATAGTTCAACAATCAGAATTATGGATTGATTTTCCAATACTGGCTTTGGTACTGTTAAATAACTCACTGTGTAATGCCCTTGTCTTCAGATATTCCATAATACAAGGGACTAACTAAGAACAGAGTGAAAAATATTACCCTGAAACTATAGTCAGCTGAGTGATCGTGTGCGGCAGACCATCGGACCATCACAGATCAGAGGCTTCTACTTTACAGCACAATATAAATAGTTCCGTACCCTACACACACATGTCACTGTGTGCAGACAGAATAGTGTGTCACTGTTAATATGGTTTCTAATTCTCCAGGAAATCTTCCCAGCACCGAACCATCCAACCAACCGTGACTAATAAGTTAGTCTATGACATTGTAAGGAACATATGGATCAAAGCAATGGAAGACACAGAGGAGGTGGCAGCACCTCTGACAACTGAAATAACCCAAACTGAAGATCGGAAACAGTGATGGGTGCATGCAGTGCTGGTGCCATGATGAATGTTTTCGGGCTTAATGGGTTTGTCAAGATTGAAAAAAAATGAAATTAGAAGGGTTTCAAAACATGAGCGTGACAACCGGGTCCTGGCAGGTCCACTTCTAGATTGGGTTGGACACAGGAGAGTTTCCTGTGTTGCCACATGACCACTGTATGAAGCGGCTGACTGATTTTATTCTGTAGCTAAGCCATCCCCCCTTCTGTCTATGACTTAGCCATGGGATAGAATTGGCCGGCCTACCTATCAAGATGACACAGTAAGCTGGTCCCTTCCATGATGCAAATGGCTTTGAACCCAAGCCAGAAGATGAGCTACTGAGAACCAGAAGTGGAACCGATATCCCAACATTGAAAAATCTCTCTAAATTATTAAAGTTTTATATTTTTCTAAACTAACAAATACTTTTTATTTAGCTGACAACCCCATTAATCTTTGAGCTTGAAAACTCTTGTTCATATCGTCAAGACTCTAATCTAAGGAATGGATTCATCAATGTATTCTAATGGCTGACAAACCATTCGTGAGACAGTGAAACTCGACTTGAGCAAAATAACATTTGTCTCAAAAAAGCCAACAAAGTACAAATCTTAGTCCCCGTCTTATAGTAAAACACACTTCTCCCTCTACCACTCATCAGCATCCAACAACAAGGGTCATCCAGTCTGCAACCGCCCTTGGGTCTGAATGCCGATGGGGTCTACAGAATCCTCAAAGAGCAAATTGCCATGTGTAATGCCAGCTTCAGCAAGTCTCTGACGGACCCCGTGATGACCGTGACAACACTGCTGGAAACGATAGGAATTTGGGATCTTACAGGATGACGAGATCTTAAATGACAGGAACGTTCCTTGAAGCCCTTCTCTAAAAAGAGCTGAGGATTAAACAGCAAGAAGACACATCGACAGCATTTTGTATCTGAAGGGACATTAGCGGCTACTTCAGGGGTCATCTTTCCTCGTCCCTACGTCATTATAACGGAAGACTACATCCAATAGGACGTCCGTGGCGATCGTAGCTAGCAACCTGCGGCCGCTGATATTTTTAGACTTCAGAAGAGACTCGGAAATCCAGGGCTATATTTACATCTTTATGTGCAGATACTACGAGAGGTGGCTGATAGGGAAAGATTATCAGGATGAAATTTAGTAAACTGAGCATCTCTTCTGGAAGATAGAGACGCAGCTGGCCAGAAAGGCAGATTGGCGTAATACCGAGGTGTAGATCTACCAGCGCCATGCAGTGACTCTTCCCCGACCCCCGCCTCTAATATACAATCCCATGACACATTGTTACCGGAGGGTTGTAGAGTTTTTTATGCTGGTATTACGCACTTCTGGGGATAAGATTAAAAGAAGGATAAAAAGACAAAGATGAATGACGTAAAAATGTAACGTGCTGGAGAAAAAAGATAAAACAAAGGAACTGAAACAATAGAAGAGTGAAGTGAAAAGGTTCTAGAGTACTGGGGAAGGGGCTATGCCAAAGAAATTACAGGATATTATTTGTGGTCATGAGATGTCATGGACCACCAGTGATCAGAAGAAGGTATTGACACACGTGGTCAATCAGCAATAAAGGCATTAAGGTTCAAAGGGAATCTGTCACCATGTTCTTGTATAAAGTACCACAGTAACAGATACTGTGATAATAAAGACGTCCATAGGGAGAACAATATCAATTATCACAGAATTTGTAGGATACACGTCACTCCGTCCTAATGGGTGCACGGGTAGGATACGACTCCATAATGAGACACACAAAAAAGAAGACCCCGTCCACGCTTTACAAGGGGAACGATATCTGTTAAAGGTAGCACCATATCTACCAGCGATGGATATCGCTCTCCCTATAAACGCGACCTCTTACTACAGTGTTCACATCACTGAGAATACAATCTATATCTAGTAGATGGATAGTCCACATTCTCAGGGATGCCACCAGTCTCTAGTAGATGGATAGTCCACATTCTCAGTGATGTCACCAATCCTAGTAGATGGATAGTCCACATTCTCAGTGATGTCACCAATCCTAGTAGATGGATAGTCCACATTCCCAGTGAGGTCACCAGTCTCTAGTCGATGGATAGTCCACATTCTCAGTGATGTCACCAGTCTCTCGTAGATGGATAGTCCACATTCTCAGTGATGTCACCAGTCTGGTCTAGTAGATGGATAGTCCACATTCTCAGTGACGTCAGTCTCCAGTAAATGGATAGTCCACATTTTCAGTGATATCACCAATCCTAGTAGATGGTTAGTCCACATTCCCAGTGATGTCACCAGTCTCTAGTAGATGGATAGTCCACATCCTCAGTGATGTCACCAGTCTCTAGTAGATGGATAGTCCACATTCTCAGTGATGTCACCAGTCTCTAGTAGATGGATAGTCCACATCCTCAGTGATGTCACCAGTCTCTAGTAAATGGATAGTCCACATTCTCAGTGATGTCACCAGTCTCTAGTAAATGGATAGTCCACATTCTCAGTGAGGTCACCAGTCTCGTAAATGGATAGTCCACATTCTCAGTGAGGTTACCAGTCTCTAGTAGATGGATAGTCCACATTCTCAGTGACGTCACCAGTCTCTAGTAGATGGATAGTCCACATTCTCAGTGACGTCACCAGTCTCTAGTAGATGGAGAGTCCACATTCTCAGTGACGTCACCAGTCTCTAGTAGATGGATAGTCCACATTCTCAGTGACGTCACCAGTCTCTAGTAGATGGATAGTTCACATTCTCAGTGAGGTCATCAGTCTCTAGTAGATGAATAGCCCACATTCTCAGGGATGTCACCAGTCTGTAGTAGATGGATAGTCCACATTCCCAGTGAGGTTACCAGTCTCTAGTAGATGGATAGTCCACATTCCCAATGATGTCAGCAGCCTCTAGTAGATGCATAGTCCACATTCTCAGTGATGTCTCCAGTCTCTAGTAAATGGACAGTCCACATTCTCAGTGATGTCACCAGTCTCTAGTAGATAGATAGTCTACAATCTCAGTGATGTCACCAGTCTGGTCTAATAGATGGATAGTCCACATTCTCAGTGATGTCACCACTCTCTAGTAGATGGATAGTCCACATTCCCAGTGATGTCACCACTCTCTAGTAGATGGATAGTCCACATTCTCAGTGATGTCACCACTCTCTAGTAGATGGATAGTCCACATTCTCAGTGATGTCACCAATCTCTAGTAAATGGACAGTCCACATTCTCAGTGATGTCACCAGTCTATAGTAAATATATAGTCCACATTCTCAGTGAGGTCACCAGTCTCTAGTAGATAGATAATCCACATTTTCAGTGAGGTCACCAGTCTCTAGTAAATGGATAGTCCACATTCTCAGTGATATCACTAGTCTCTAGTAAATGGATAGTCCACATTCTCAGTGATGTCACCAGTCTCTAGTAGATGGATAGTCCACATCCTCAGTGATGTCACCAGTCTCTAGTAGATGGATATAGTCTACAATCTCAGTGATGTCACGAGTCTCTAGTAAATGGACATTCCACATTCTCAGTGATGTCACAAGTCTCTAGTAAATGGATAGTCCACATTCCCAGTGATGTCACCAGTCTCTAGTAGATGGTTAGTCCACATTCTCAGTGATGTCACCAGTCTCTAGTAGATGGATATAGTCTACAATCTCAGTGATGTCACGAGTCTCTAGTAAATGGGACATTCCACATTCTCAGTGATGTCACCAGTCTCTAGTAAATGGATAGACCACATTCCCAGTGATGTCACCAGACTCTAGTAGATGGATAGTCCACATTCTCAGTGAGGTCACCAGTCTCTAGTAGATGGATAGTCCACATTCTCAGTGATGTCACCAGTCTCTAATAGATGGATAGTCCACATTCTCAGTGATGTCACCAGTCTCTAGTAAATGGATAGTCCACATTTTCAGTGAGGTCACCAGTCTCTAGTAGATGGATAGTCCACATTCTCAGTGATGTCACCAGTCTCTAATAGATGGATAGTCCACATTCTCAGTGATGTCACCAGTCTCTAGTAGATGGATAGTCCACATCCTCAGTGATGTCACCAGTCTCTAGTAGATGGATTGTCCACATTCTCAGTGATGTCACCATTCTCTAGTAGATGGATAGTCTACAATCTCAGTGATGTCACCAGTCTCTAGTAAATGGACATTCCACATTCTCAGTGATGTCACCAGTCTCTAGTAGATAGATAGTCTACAATCTCAGTGATGTCACCAGTCTGGTCTAATAGATGGATAGTCCACATTCTCAGTGATGTCACCAGTCTCTAGTAGATGGATAGACCACATTCTCAGTGATGTCACCAGTCTCTAGTAGATGGATTGTCCACATTCTCAGTGTTGTCACCAGTCTCTAGTAGATGGATAGTCCACATTCTCAGTGAGGTCACCAGTCTCGTAAATGGATAGTCCACATTCTCAGTGAGGTTACCAGTCTCGTAAATGGATAGTCCACATTCTCAGTGAGGTTACCAGTCTCTAGTAGATGGATAGTCCACATTCTCTATGCCAAAGAAATTACAGGATATTATTTGTGGTCATGAGATGTCATGGACCACCAGTGATCAGAAGAAGGTATTGACACACGTGGTCAATCAGCAATAAAGGCATTAAGGTTCAAAGGGAATCTGTCACCATGTTCTTGTATAAAGTACCACAGTAACAGATACTGTGATAATAAAGACGTCCATAGGGAGAACAATATCAATTATCACAGAATTTGTAGGATACACGTCACTCCGTCCTAATGGGTGCACGGGTAGGATACGACTCCATAATGAGACACACAAAAAAGAAGACCCCGTCCACGCTTTACAAGGGGAACGATATCTGTTAAAGGTAGCACCATATCTACCAGCGATGGATATCGCTCTCCCTATAAACGCGACCTCTTACTACAGTGTTCACATCACTGAGAATACAATCTATATCTAGTAGATGGATAGTCCACATTCTCAGGGATGCCACCAGTCTCTAGTAGATGGATAGTCCACATTCTCAGTGATGTCACCAATCCTAGTAGATGGATAGTCCACATTCCCAGTGAGGTCACCAGTCTCTAGTCGATGGATAGTCCACATTCTCAGTGATGTCACCAGTCTCTCGTAGATGGATAGTCCACATTCTCAGTGATGTCACCAGTCTGGTCTAGTAGATGGATAGTCCACATTCTCAGTGACGTCAGTCTCCAGTAAATGGATAGTCCACATTTTCAGTGATATCACCAATCCTAGTAGATGGTTAGTCCACATTCCCAGTGATGTCACCAGTCTCTAGTAGATGGATAGTCCACATCCTCAGTGATGTCACCAGTCTCTAGTAGATGGATAGTCCACATTCTCAGTGATGTCACCAGTCTCTAGTAGATGGATAGTCCACATCCTCAGTGATGTCACCAGTCTCTAGTAAATGGATTGTCCACATTCTCAGTGATGTCACCAGTCTCTAGTAGATGGATAGTCTACAATCTCAGTGATGTCACCAGTCTCTAGTAAATGGACATTCCACATTCTCAGTGATGTCACCAGTCTCTAGTAGATGGATAGTCCACATTCTCAGTGACGTCACCAGTCTCTAGTAGATGGAGAGTCCACATTCTCAGTGACGTCACCAGTCTCTAGTAGATGGATAGTCCACATTCTCAGTGATGTCACCAGTCTCTAGTAGATGGATACCAAAGATTCAAAGTAAAGGACAGCATCCAATCCGGGTGAAAGTAACCAACGATTTATTGTGCCATTCTGCAACGTTTCAACTCTGATAGGCTTGGAGCAATGTTGTTGTTTATGTAGTACTAAACCTATGTGCTCGTTACATTGATCACAAAGAGAGTTATTAAATATCATGCTCTCCAATGACATTATGATATGTTTTAAACTATTTATATGAGATGTTTTTCACAATTTATGTAATTGTTTTATCACCGTATATATAATATGTAAATTTGTATGGGCGGACCCTAATGGGGGTAGTTGTCTACTTCCTATTTAAGGCCGTCAATTTCAGTGGTATGTATGCTTGATAAAGACCCACATGGGTTGAAACGTTGCAGAATGGCACAATAAATCGTTGGTTACTTTCACCCGGATTGGATGCTGTCCTTTACTTTGAATCTTTGGTATGTTAATCTCCACTTGGATCCTGTGGAGCTAGGACGTGCAGCCACAAGCCACGGTAGTGCTGTTAGCCGCTTTCTTTCTATTTATCTAGTAGATGGATAGTCCACATTTTCAGTGATGTCACCATTCTCTAGTAAATGGATAGTCCACATTCTCAGTGAGGTCACCAGTCTCTAGTAGATGGATAGTCCACATTCTCAGTGAGGTCACCACTCTCTAATAGATGGATAGTTCTACATCATCTACAGTGATGCCACCGCTGATCTCTGGCGAAGGATAGGAGGCATTCTTAGTGATGTCACCTCTGATCTCTGGTGATGGATAGGAGGCATTCTCAGTGATGCCACCGCTGATCTCTGGTGATGGATAGGAGGCATTCTCAGTGATGCCACCGCTGATCTCTGGTGATGGATAGGAGGCATTCTCAGTGATGTCACCGCTGATCTCTGGTGATGGATAGGAGGCATTCTCAGTGATGTCACCTCTGATCTCTGGTGATGTATAGGAGGCATTCTCAGTGATGTCACCGCTGATCTCTGGTGATGGATAGGAGACATTCTCAGTGATGTCACCTCTGATCTCTGGTGATGGATAGGAGACATTCTCAGTGATGTCACCTCTGATCTCTGGTGATGGATAGGAGACATTCTCAGTGATGTCACCGCTGATCTCTAGCGAAGGATAGGAGGCATTCTCAGTGATGTCACCGCTGATCTCTGGTGATGGATAGGAGGCATTCTCAGTGATGTCAACACTGATCTCTGGTGATGGATAGGAGACATTCTCAGTGATGTCACCGCTGATCTCTGGTGATGGATAGGAGGCATTCTCAGTGATGTCACCTCTGATCTCTAGCGAAGGATAGGAGGCATTCTCAGTGATGTCACCTCTGATCTCTAGCGAAGGATAGGAGGCATTCTCAGTGATGTCACCACTGATCTCTGGTGATGGATAGGAGGCATTCTCAGTGATGTCACCGCTGATCTCTGGTGATGGATAGGAGGCATTCTCAGTGATGTCACCGCTGATCTCTGGGGAAGGATAGGAGGCATTCTCAGTGATGTCACCGCTGGTATCTAGTGATGGATAGGAGGCATTCTCAGTGATGTCACCGCTGATCTCTGGTGATGGATAGGAGGCATTCTCAGTGATGTCACCGCTGATCTCTGGTGATGGATAGGAGGCATTCTCAGTGATGTCACCGCTGATCTCTAGTGATGGATAGGAGGCATTCTCAGTGATGTCACCGCTGATCTCTGGTGATGGATAGGAGGCATTCTCAGTGATGTCACCGCTGATCTCTAGTGATGGATAGGAGGCATTCTCAGTGATGTCACCGCTGATCTCTGGTGATGGATAGGAGGCATTCTCAGTGATGTCACCGCTGATCTCTAGTGATGGATAGGAGGCATTCTCAGTGATGTCACCGCTGATCTCTGGTGATGGATAGGAGGCATTCTCAGTGATGTCACCTCTGATCTCTAGTGATGGATAGGAGGCATTCTCAGTGATGCCACCGCTGATCTCTGGTGATGGATAGGAGGCATTCTCAGTGATGTCACCGCTGATCTCTGGTGATGGATAGGAGGCATTCTCAGTGATGTCACCGCTGATCTCTAGTGATAGATAGGAGGCATTCTCAGTGATGTCACCGCTGATCTCTGGTGATGGATAGGAGGCATTCTCAGTGATGTCACCGCTGATCTCTGGTGATGGATAGGAGGCATTCTCAGTGATGTCACCGCTGATCTCTGGTGATGGATAGGAGACATTCTCAGTGATGTCATCTCTGATCTCTAGTGAAGGATAGGAGGCATTCTCAGTGATGTCACCACTGATCTCTGGTGATGGATAGGAGACATTCTCAGTGATGTCACCTCTGATCTCTGGTGATGGATAGGAGACATTCTCAGTGATGTCACCGCTGATCTCTAGCGAAGGATAGGAGGCATTCTCAGTGATGTCACCGCTGATCTCTGGTGATGGATAGGAGGCATTCTCAGTGATGTCACCGCTGATCTCTGGTGATGGATAGGAGGCATTCTCAGTGATGTCACCGCTGATCTCTGGTGATGGATAGGAGGCATTCTCAGTGATGTCACCTCTGATCTCTAGTGATGGATAGGAGGCATTCTCAGTGATGTCACCGCTGATCTCTGGGGAAGGATAGGAGGCATTCTCAGTGATGTCACCGCTGATCTCTGGGGAAGGATAGGAGGCATTCTCAGTGATGTCATCTCTGATCTCTAGCGAAGGATAGGAGGCATTCTCAGTGATGTCACCACTGATCTCTGGTGATGGATAGGAGACATTCTCAGTGATGTCACCGCTGATCTCTGGTGATGGATAGGAGGCATTCTCAGTGATGTCACCTCTGATCTCTAGTGATGGATAGGAGGCATTCTCAGTGATGTCACCGCTGATCTCTGGGGAAGGATAGGAGGCATTCTCAGTGATGTCATTTCTGATCTCTAGCGAAGGATAGGAGGCATTCTCAGTGATGTCACCACTGATCTCTGGTGATGGATAGGAGGCATTCTCAGTGATGTCACCGCTGATCTCTGGTGATGGATAGGAGGCATTCTCAGTGATGTCACCGCTGATCTCTGGGGAAGGATAGGAGGCATTCTCAGTGATGTCATCTCTGATCTCTAGCGAAGGATAGGAGGCATTCTCAGTGATGTCACCACTGATCTCTGGTGATGGATAGGAGGCATTCTCAGTGATGTCACCGCTGATCTCTGGTGATGGATAGGAGGCATTCTCAGTGATGTCACCTCTGATCTCTAGTGATGGATAGGAGGCATAGGAGGCATTCTCAGTGATGTCACCGCTGATCTCTGGGGAAGGATAGGAGGCATTCTCAGTGATGTCATCTCTGATCTCTAGCGAAGGATAGGAGGCATTCTCAGTGATGTCACCGCTGATCTCTGGTGATGGATAGGAGACATTCTCAGTGATGTCACCGCTGATCTCTAGTGATGGATAGGAGGCATTCTCAGTGATGTCACCACTGATCTCTGGTGATGGATAGGAGACATTCTCAGTGATGTCACCTCTGATCTCTAGTGATGGATAGGAGGCATTCTCAGTGATGTCACCTCTGATCTCTGGTGATGGATAGGAGACATTCTCAGTGATGTCACCGCTGATCTCTGGTGATGGATAGGAGGCATTCTCAGTGATGCCACCGCTGATCTCTGGCGAAGGATAGGAGGCATTCTCAGTGATGTCACCTCTGATCTCTGGTGATGGATAGGAGGCATTCTCAGTGATGCCACCGCTGATCTCTGGTGATGGATAGGAGGCATTCTCAGTGATGCCACCGCTGATCTCTGGTGATGGATAGGAGGCATTCTCAGTGATGTCACCGCTGATCTCTGGTGATGGATAGGAGGCATTCTCAGTGATGTCACCTCTGATCTCTGGTGATGTATAGGAGGCATTCTCAGTGATGTCACCGCTGATCTCTGGTGATGGATAGGAGACATTCTCAGTGATGTCACCTCTGATCTCTGGTGATGGATAGGAGACATTCTCAGTGATGTCACCTCTGATCTCTGGTGATGGATAGGAGACATTCTCAGTGATGTCACCGCTGATCTCTAGCGAAGGATAGGAGGCATTCTCAGTGATGTCACCGCTGATCTCTGGTGATGGATAGGAGGCATTCTCAGTGATGTCAACACTGATCTCTGGTGATGGATAGGAGACATTCTCAGTGATGTCACCGCTGATCTCTGGTGATGGATAGGAGGCATTCTCAGTGATGTCACCTCTGATCTCTAGCAAAGGATAGGAGGCATTCTCAGTGATGTCACCTCTGATCTCTAGCGAAGGATAGGAGGCATTCTCAGTGATGTCACCACTGATCTCTGGTGATGGATAGGAGGCAATCTCAGTGATGTCACTGCTGATCTCTGGTGATGGATAGGAGGCATTCTCAGTGATGTCACCGCTGATCTCTGGTGATGGATAGGAGGCATTCTCAGTGATGTCACCGCTGATCTCTGGGGAAGGATAGGAGGCATTCTTAGTGATGTCACCGCTGGTATCTAGTGATGGATAGGAGGCATTCTCAGTGATGTCACCGCTGATCTCTGGTGATGGATAGGAGGCATTCTCAGTGATGTCACCGCTGATCTCTGGTGATGGATAGGAGGCATTCTCAGTGATGTCACCGCTGATCTCTAGTGATGGATAGGAGGCATTCTCAGTGATGTCACCGCTGATCTCTGGTGATGGATAGGAGGCATTCTCAGTGATGTCACCGCTGATCTCTAGTGATGGATAGGAGGCATTCTCAGTGATGTCACCGCTGATCTCTGGTGATGGATAGGAGGCATTCTCAGTGATGTCACCGCTGATCTCTAGTGATGGATAGGAGGCATTCTCAGTGATGTCACCGCTGATCTCTGGTGATGGATAGGAGGCATTCTCAGTGATGTCACCGCTGATCTCTGGGGAAGGATAGGAGGCATTCTCAGTGATGTCACCTCTGATCTCTGGTGATGGATAGGAGACATTCTCAGTGATGTCACCTCTGATCTCTGGTGATGGATAGGAGGCATTCTCAGTGATGTCACCGCTGATCTCTGGTGATGGATAGGAGACATTCTCAGTGATGTCACCGCTGATCTCTGGTGATGGATAGGAGACATTCTCAGTGATGTCACCGCTGATCTCTGGTGATGGATAGGAGACATTCTCAGTGATGTCACCGCTGATCTCTGGTGATGGATAGGAGGCATTCTCAGTGATGTCACCTCTGATCTCTGGTGATGGATAGGAGGCATTCTCAGTGATGTCACCTCTGATCTCTAGTGATGGATAGGAGGCATTCTCAGTGATGTCACCGCTGATCTCTGGTGATGGATAGGAGGCATTCTCAGTGATTTCACCGCTGATCTCTGGTGATGGATAGGAGGCATTCTCAGTGATGTCACCGCTGATCTCTGGTGATGGATAGGAGACATTCTCAGTGATGTCACCTCTGATCTCTGGTGATGGATAGGAGACATTCTCAGTGATGTCACCGCTGATCTCTGGTGATGGATAGGAGGCATTCTCAGTGATGTCACCGCTGATCTCTGGTGATGGATAGGAGACATTCTCAGTGATGTCACCGCTGATCTCTGGGGAAGGATAGGAGGCATTCTCAGTGATGTCACCGCTGATCTCTGGTGATGGATAGGAGGCATTCTCAGTGATGTCACCGCTGATCTCTAGCGAGACTAAATTCCACAGTGATGTCATCAGTCCTCGAGGAAATGAATATGTTACATTTCCAATGATGTAATTAGTCTCTGGTGAATAGATAGTTTGCATTTCTAGGGATGTTACTGCTTTCTAGTGAATGGATAGCTTCCATTTCCGGTACAGTCACCAGTCTCTCGTAAATTCATGGGCTGCATTGCCTGTGATGTCACGACTCTTTAATGAATGGATAGGCGGTAATGTAGGTGACATCACTGCACTTTAGTAGATAGGCTGTGTACTCTAAGGGGATAGGGCATATCCACTGAACTTCTATGCTAGCATTTTCACTGTGTGGATTTATAAGAAAGACCAAATGCATTAATGTAAAACCTCTATTTACTTAACAGCCAGCCGGGGAGACCACTGAGCAGCTTGAATTTTTACAATTTCTGTGCCGCATCAAAAACTCCATTAACCTCTTTAAAAAAGTCAGTTAACACTTTTAGTCAGCCTGAAAGCAGACAGCTGCGCTCAATCCAAGCAAACCTGCAAGAACTTCCATTCTGCGCGGCCACTGAACCATTTATACAGTAGTTTAACTGGTTATTTATAGCAAATTTTGCTCATCTGGAACAAGACACAGAACCGAGGGGTGAAGAAATATCCAGTAAAATGCAGACGTTTGCGTGAAGCCACAAAAAGATGTATAAGTGCAGAAAAGCTGTAGACAAGTTGGCAGCAGGTACCTCCAGAAGTCCACATAAAAACCCTCAGGACGGGCCCCTCGGGGTGCACATGACCATTTACTAATCTACAATAAAAATATAGATGAGACTTCATCATCCACAGGCTGACAGGTGATCGGTGGGGGGTGCCACACGTCGGACCCCCATCAATCTATTGACTCCTTTAATTTCAATATGGAGCTGAGCCCTTTATTTTCTCCCTGCTGATATCAGGAGTGGATGGCTAAACGGATAAATAAGTAAATCATTAATTAAAGGGGTTGCCACTATTCCCTCTCAAGCTGTACAAATACTTGGCTGATCACCCGCCAAATACTGGTTCCAATCCTATTACTCTCCCAAATCCAATCCATGCTGCACCTGGTGGCTTTGTGACCCATCCCCATTGTTTCTTTCATTTATTAACGAGTACAGTAAAATACACACCCAAGGGTAACCTTAGTTCCCAGCCTCCAGGTGTTCCAGCAGCTGGAAACTCCAGTAACCTTAAAGTCTCCATCAAAGGCTACCTTAAGGTTTCTGGATCTCAGCTGCCGGGAGACCTACTGGCTGTAAACTCTGGTAAACAGGAGGGTAAGTGCCAGAATTGGGGCATCTAATGGATGCACCTTTTCTGGGGCGGCTGAGGGTTGGTGGTATTAGTCTGGGAGGGGGCCAATATCCATGGCTCCTTCGCAGCCTATTAAGATCACCCCACAGCTGTCTGCTTAGCCTTTGCTGGTTATTAAAAATAGGGGGATCATGAGTCATTTTTTGGGGTACCCCCCTTTTTAATAACCAGTAAAATGGGTTCGGGTCCAAGGTCAAGCTCTGTCACCCAAACCTAACTTTATCGAGTTCAGTTGAACATGCCAGACCCAAACTTTCACGGGTCCACTCACTATACTCTTAATGAATTTGACGCATTTAACTCCCGAACGCCCAGACAAAGCATCGAGCCCTTGGTGTCATGCTCCACCCCTCAGGTCCTGCTTTGAGAATATTAGCTTTGCCGTGAGTCTTAGTGACTGCAAACCTTCAGCTTAAACGTGTTGAGCTAATAATACGTTCCCACGTTAATACGTGTAAATGTTTATGTTTGACTCATCTATTTGCTGTACGCATTTACATGGCCTGAGGAATCCTGCACAATTTTCTTACATTTAGCACTTGTTAGAAAAGAAAAAAAAAAACCAACACATTACGGCTCATTTAACAGCTCGGCAAAATTTACATGTCAAAGCAAACAGTGTAGGTGCGCGAGTTATAACACCACAGGATAACAGAATGATGGCTATACAAAAGAAAGAAAAAGGAAACAGACCTTTTACCACCAGCCGGGTCATAATTGTTACTGGTGGTCAGGGCAAGGGGCATTCTGCTTACTAGGGAATGTCTTCGAGAATAAAAGGCGGCAAGAAAACCGGATAAAGTAGAAATCTTTTGTAATAAACGCCAGAAATCACTTTTAAAACAATGCTTGTTATATGTAAATTAGTGCTGAAAAGTCATGTGGGTGGTGTCCAGATGAGGAGTCACACTGTCCTGGCTCCAACCCCACCCTCCTGGCTTGAATAGCAACCTTCACAGAACTCTTGGGCACATCCCTCATACTCTGGATGTCACCAGAAGCCTCCAACAAACATTTGAGCATGTCCCTCATGATCTGATGTCACTAGTAGCCTCCACAGAACACTTGTGCATGTCCCTCATGCACTGTACGTCACCTTGCAGACTCCGAAGTAGTCTTGTGCATGTCCCTCATGCTCTGTACATCATCAAAAGCCTCCACAGAACACTTGGGAATGTCCCTCTATTAAAGGTGCTCACTAGGTAAGGTAGATCCTCTAAGCCCAATATTTGGGTGGGCAGACGGGCTACAGGCTTCTGAGCAGCAGACAGTTGAGGAACATAGGACACAGATAGCAGACAAGAGACCGTTAGTAGAGGCACTTAAGGCGGCAGGCAGACAGGCAACTGAGGAACTGGAAGTTACAGGTACCCAGGAGACATCCTGGAGACCACAGACAGGTTGCAGAAGTACTAGAAGCTGCAGGCGGACAGGCGACAACCTGGAATTTGCAGGCAAACAGATAGATGGGGTACGGGAAGCCACAGGCAGACAGAAGAAATCCTGAAGACCGTAGACAGGTTACAGAAATTATGAAGACCGTAAGCAGACAGGTAACTGAAGAATCAAAGCCGTAGACAGGCAGGAGACATACTCAAGACTGTAGACAGCTTGCAGAGGTACTGAAGGCCACAGGCAGACAGGTAACTGAGGGATAGGAATCCATAGGAGCCGTCCTGGAGACAGGTTGCCAAGGTACTGAAAGCCACAGGCAGCCCAGAGACAGCCAGGAGACTGCAGGCAAGAAGCAAAATTACTAGACGCCGCAGGGGGACAGGAGACATCCTGGAATCCGCAGGCGTACAAGTAGCTGAGGAACTGGAAGCCACAGGTGGACAGGAGACGTCTTGAAGACCATAGACATGTTGCAGAGATACTGAAGGCAACAGGCAGACAGGTAACTGAGGGACTGGAAGATGTAGGTAACCAGGATACATACTCAAGACCGCAGACAGGTTGCTGTGCACAGACAAACTCAAAGTCTTAAAGTGTGCGTCTTAGTAGGCCTTATATAAGCCTAAGAAGCTCATCACATGGGAGCATGAACAACTAGAAAAGCCCGACGTGGAGCACAGGAAAGTTTAGCAGACCAGAGTGTAGGGAACAGAGCCCAGATCAGTGACAGGTGTGCAACATCCTCAATGATCTGTAAGTCACCATCAGTATCCACAGAACACTTGAGCATGTCCCTCATACTCTGTATGTCACCACCAGCCTCAATAGATCACTTCGGCATGTGCCTCATGCTCTGTACATCACCACCAGCCTCAACAGAACACTGGGGCATTTGCCTCATGCTCTGGATATCACCGGCAACTTCCAAAGAACACGTGTGCATGCGCCATTGACATTTTCAACGCAGGCATGCACAACGCAGGAGTACAGTACTCCGCTATACTTCTGAACTTCTTTCTTCAGAACACAGTGTAGCTATTCACAGTATAGGTTACTGGCCTAAGCATAATGTAACGCACCAGTCACTGAGCGGGTTGGGGTATACTCGCTTGGCAGCAAAAGTCAACTATAAAGGAGCAGATTCTTCCTTTAAACAAGTCCAACTCAGGTTTATTACAGAATCATAAACCACTCCTTAACCCGTGGTAGGGTATGTGAACAATACAGAACCCACAAACAGTCCATTCCAGTCCGGTTCCGTTTGCACAGTTCAAATTCCTGACGTCTGTCAGGACACAATTTCCCAGGCTCGGAGTTATCTGGTTAGTAGCACCTCAGGTTTTCCCCAGCTTGTCTTCATTTGGCTCCTGTTAGTAGTCCAGATCCTTGGTGCTTCCTGGACCTTCACGAGCTCCAGACAGCTCCCGTCTCACACATGGGCTTCCCCCATGTGTTGCACACAGGAAATATGTAGTACCTTCCTGTGTTCACAGGAGCACACCCCCTAGGAGGTATGTGGTTAACCAGTCCCACCCATCACTATCTGGTTAACCCTTGAACCCAGTCCATTACTACAAAATGCAGGTTTGTGGGACTACAAGACCCAACGACCTGTCCTGGATTCAGATCGCAGCAGAGCTCTGTCTGTGCGATACATATCTGTCTCTACATAAACCAGTAGTTGGTACATCACAATAACCAAGTTGTACATGTCGATGGCACAAGTGCAAGATTTGCTGGTGATTGCTGGTATCATGCAGATGTTAATTCTGACAACAGCCAGGCCCTGTAAAGAGCCTTATTGTCCTGTCTCAAACCCCACTCTTTAGGGTCTTGTTCCTTTTACCACCCTTTACTCTGAAGTTTCGAGTCATCTCTTCCTAGACCCTGCCCACCAGGATCCAATATTTACTGTTCTTAGGCCCCGCTGTACTTTTTTAAATTTGTTTTAGACCCTGCCTTAAATCTGTTGGGGAAATCTGAGCTGCTCTTAGGCCTACGCTACTTTCGGTTCAGCTTCCTGACGGGCACTAGTCCTCTGAGGGCAATCCTCTGCGTCCAGTCCCCCACCAGCATACAGAGATCCTCCCTGGAGGAACAAGACTCCGGCATAGCTACTTCAAAAGCCAACTACAGCTCTAATAAGCGTTGCAGAAAACCACCCCTGCACACTTCTCCATTGGCGCTTAAACCTCCTTCATGCTTCTCCTACCACCACTCTCGTCACAATTTGGAGGCGCAGTGCACTGTCATCACTGTGCATCGGGCATTTTTTCCCGGGGAGAGGGGGCAGCTGCAGGTAGCCAATCGTTTCATCTGTAATGATCTGTAGTATTGCATGGCAGACATTGAGATGAATAACTGTCAATGATAAGGGTCCGACTCGGCCAGATGGGAGCAGCTCTTACGTTTCGCCGTGTAGCTACGTATAGCCATGCATTTAAGAACACTTTGATACTGAGCATATATTGGACTTTTGCTGCATTTTTCACTCTCCTCTCGAGGAGCAGTGAGTAAGTGAGATACATCCAGAGCAATGAGATATTAATCCCCCAGAACAGAATTTGCAAACAGTGCTAATCTGCCATTCATTATTAATGGACTCGTCTATTATCAAGAAGTTTTACGATGGCCTAAATTAATATTTTACTTCTTCCAAGAGATGAGAAATGTAATCATATTTTTTAAGCTACAAAAAGTATCATCCAAAAATTATGAACAAAATGAGAATTAAGAGTCCCGTCCCTTATAAGTCATGGGTAATAAGAAGTTTTACAAGCTCGGACGCGCGGCCCACGGCCATTTTCCTGAAGCCCCGGGCAGCAGAGTGCTCCATCTGCGCACGCGCGGCCACAGGAAAGATGGCCGCGCCCACCGGTAAACGGCTGAATGGCGCAGATCGCGCTGTTTTTCATCACCTGGGCAGTGGATTCGCCTTTTGGACATGCGCACACCACTACGCCACCAACGTAATGATGAGCAGGATTCTGGGGGAGAAACAGCGCTGTCACAACGCCCATAGGACCAGACCAGCGTGAGTGACAGCAGAAAACGGCGACTTTACAAAGGTATTTCGGCAGCATAGGTGGGTAATAAAGGCACACAAAGACACTAATGTAACGCCCAGCTCTGCCCCTATTTAACGCTATCTTTAGCTCATCTTCAAAAAACGGGGTGACAGGTTCTCTTTAATTACTTTGTGTCTTTCATCATTTCCGGTTTCCACTCATGCACCGAAACGCAAATCACACATACCTCCCGATATCCATAATGACTTCCGGTCTATGAACCGCATAATACAAAGCAGGTCCACCGGAGATAATATGGAGCGCGCAACTGCTCACTTTACATGGCTGAACCACAAACAATATCCACCATGGTCAGCCCAGGAGTAAACCAAGTATGGCAATGACACTGCAAGTAAAAACACTTATCTATTTTATATCAAGCTGGGAACAAGTTCATATTCCCCACATAGATGTTTATTTGTATAATTTAATAAAAATATAAATGTCTCTCCATATGAACGTGTAAAGTGGGCAGTTGCGCGCTCCATATTATCTTTTCCACTTCCCACATACACATGTACGCTCAGTTCTGCTGACAGTGATCTTTACAGCATCCTCCATACACATGTATGACCAGTTCTGCCATCAGCCATCTTTTCCACCTCCCACATATACATGCACAGTGCCTTGCGAAAGTATTCGGCCCCCTGGAACTTTTCAACCTTTTCCCACATATCCTGCTTCAAACATAAAGATACCAAATGTAAATTTTTGGCGAAGAATCAACAAGTGGAACACAATTGTGAAGTTGAACCAAATTTATTGGTTATTTTAAATTTTTGTGGAAATTCAAAAATTTAAAAGTGGGGCGTGCAATATTATTCGGCCCCTTTACTTTCAGTGCAGAAGTTCACTGTGGATCTCTGAATGATCCAATGCTGTCCTAAATGCCTAATGATGATAAATATAATCCACCTGTGTGTAATCAAGTCTCCGTATAAATGCACCTGCTCCGTGATAGTCTCAGGGTTCTGTCTGAAGCACAGAGAGCATCATGAAGACCAAGGAACACAACAGGCAGGTCCGTGATACTGTTGTGGAGAAGTTTAAAGCCGGATTTGGATACAAAATGATTTCCAAAACTTTAAACATCCCAAGGAGCAGTGTGCAAGTGATCATATTGAAATGGAAGGAGCAGCATACCACTGCAAATCTACCAAGACCCGGCCGTCCCTCTAAACTTTCATCTCAAACAAGGAGAAGACTGATCAGAGATGCAGCCAAGAGGCCCATGATCACTCTGGATGAACTGCAGAGATCTACAGCTGAGGTGGGACAGTCTGTCTATAGGACAACAATCAGTCGTACAGTGCACAAATCTGGCCTTTATGGAAGAGTGGCAAGAAGAAAGCCATTTCTCAAAGATATCCATAAAAAGTGTTGTTTAAAGTTTGCAACAATCCACCTGGGAGACACCAAACATGTGGAAGAAGGTGCTCTGGTCAGATGAAACCAAAATCGAACTTTTTGGCAACAATGCCAAATGATATGTTTGACGTAAAGGCAACACAGCTCATCACCCTGAACACACCATCCCCACTGTCAAACATGGTGGTGGCAGCATCATGGTTTGGGCCTGCTTTTCTTCAGCAGGGACAGGGAAGATGGTTAAAATTGATGAGAAGATGGATGGAGCCAAATACAGGACCATTCTTGAAGAAAACCTGTTGGAGTCTGCAAAAGACCTGAGACTGGGACGGAGATTTGTCTTCCAACAAGACAATGATCCCAAACATAAAGCAAAATCTACAATGGAATGGTTCACAAATAAACGTATCCAGGTGTTAGAATGGCCAAGTCACAGTCCAGACCCCAATCCAATCGAGAATCTGTGGATAGAGCTGAAAACTGCTGTTCACAAACGATCTCCATCAAACCTCACTGAGCTCGAGCTGTTTGCCAAGGAAGAATGGGCAAGAATTTCAGTCTCTCGATGTACAAAACTGATAGAGACATTCCCCAAGCGACTTGTAATCGCAGCAAAAGGTGGCGCAACAAAGTATTAAGTTACAGGGGCCGAATAATATTGCACACCCCACTTTTCAGTTCCACTTATTGTTGATTCTTCACCAAAAATTTACATTTGGTATATTTATGTTTGAAGCATGATATGTGGGAAAAAGTTGAAAAGTTCCAGGGAGCCGAATACTTTTGCAAGACACTGTACACTCAGTTCTGATGACACTGATCTTTTCCACCTCCCACATATATATGTACACTCAGTTCTGCTGACACTGATCTTTTCCACCTCCCACATATACATGTACACTCAGTTCTGCTGACACTGATCTTTTCCACCTCCCACATATACATGCACACTCAGTTCTGCTGACACTGATCTTTCCACCTCCCACATATACATGTACACTCAGTTCTGCTGACACTGATCTTTTCCACCTCCCACATATACATGCACACTCAGTTCTGCTGACACTGATCTTTCCACCTCCCACATATACATGCACACTCAGTTCTGCTGACACTGATCTTTCCACCTCCCACATATACATGTACACTCAGTTCTGCTGACAGTGATCTTTTCCACCTCCCACATATACACTCACTGGCCACTTTATTAGGTACACCTGTCCAACTTCTTGTTAACACTTAATTTCTAATCAGCCAATCACATGGCGGCAACTCAGTGCATTTAGGCATGTAGACATGGTCAAGACAATCTCCTGCAGTTCAAACCGAGCATCAGTATGGGGAAGAAAGGTGATTTGAGTGCCTTTGAACGTGGCATGGTTGTTGGTGCCAGAAGGGCTGGTCTGAGTATTTCAGAAACTGCTGATCTACTGGGATTTTCACGCACAACCATCTCTAGGGTTTACAGAGAATGGTCCGAAAAAGAAAAAAAATCCAGTGAGCGGCAGTTCTGTGGGCGGAAATGCCTTGTTGATGCCAGAGGTCAGAGGAGAATGGGCAGACTGGTTCGAGCTGATAGAAAGGCAACAGTGACTCAAATCGCCACCCGTTACAACCAAGGTAGGCCTAAGAGCATCTCTGAACGCACAGTGAGTCGAACTTTGAGGCAGATGGGCTACAGCAGCAGAAGACCACACCGGGTACCACTCCTTTCAGCTAAGAACAGGAAACTGAGGCTACAATTTGTACAAGCTCATCGAAATTGGACAGTAGAAGATTGGAAAAACGTTGCTTGGTCTGATGAGTCTCGATTTCTGCTGCGACATTCGGATGGTAGGGTCAGAATTTGGCGTAAACAACATGAAAGCATGGATCCATCCTGCCTTGTATGGAGCATCTTTGGGATGTGCAGCCGACAAATCTGCGGCAACTGTGTGATGCCATCATGTCAATATGGACCAAAATCTCTGAGGAATGCTTCCAGCACCTTGTTGAATCTATGCCACGAAGAATTGAGGCAGTTCTGAAGGCAAAAGGGGGTCCAACCCGTTACTAGCATGGTGTACCTAATAAAGTGGCCGGTGAGTGTACATGTACACTCAGTTCTGCTGACAGTGATCTTTTCCACCTCCCACATATACACACTCAGTTCTGCTGACAGTGATCTTTCCACCTCCCACATATACATGTACACTCAGTTCTGCTGACACTGATCTTTTCCACCTCCCACATATATGCACACTCAGTTCTGCTGACAGTGATCTTTCCACCTCCCACATATACAGGTCCTTCTCAAAAAATTAGCATATAGTGTTAAATTTCATTATTTACCATAATGTAATGATTACAATTAAACTTTCATATATTATAGATTCATTATCCACCAACTGAAATTTGTCAGGTCTTTTATTGTTTTAATACTGATGATTTTGGCCTACAACTCCTGATAACCCAAAAAACCTGTCTCAATAAATTAGCATATTTCAACCGTCCAATCAAATAAAAGTGTTTTTTAATAACAAACAAAAAAACTATCAAATAATAATGTTCAGTTATGCACTCAATACTTGGTCGGGAATCCTTTGGCAGAAATGACTGCTTCAATGCGGCGTGGCATGGAGGCAATCAGCCTGTGACACTGCTGAGATGTTATGGAGGCCCAGGATGCTTCAATAGCGGCCTTAAGCTCATCCAGAGTGTTGGGTCTTGCGTCTCTCAACTTTCTCTTCACAATATCCCACAGATTCTCTATGAGGTTCAGGTCAGGAGAGTTGGCAGGCCAATTGAGCACAGTAATACCATGGTCAGTAAACCATTTACCAGTGGTTTTGGCACTGTGAGCAGGTGCCAGGAAGCATGAAGTGCTCCAAAATCTCCTGATAGCTAGCTGCATTGACCCTGCCCTTGATGAAACACAGTGGACCAACACCAGCAGCTGACATGGCACCCCACACCACTGACTGTGGGTACTTGACACTGGACTTCAGGCATTGTGGCATTTCCTTCTCCCCAGTCTTCCTCCAGACTCTGGCACCTTGATTTCCGAATGACATGCAAAATTTGCTTTCATCAGAAAAAAGTACTTGGGACCACTTAGCAACAGTCCAGTGCTGCTTCTCTGTAGCCCAGGTCAGGTGCTTCTGCCGCTGTTTATGGTTCAAAAGTGGCTTTACCTGGGGAATGCGGCACCTGTAGCCCATTTCCTGCACACGCCTGTGCACGGTGGCTCTGGATGTTTCCACACCAGACTCAGTCCACTGCTTCCTCAGGTTCCCCAAGGTCTGGAATCGGTCCTTCTCCACAATCTTCCTCAGGGTCCGGTCACCTCTTCTCGTTGTACAGCGTTTTCTGCCACATTGTTTCCTTCCAACAGACTTACCATTGAGGTGCCTTGATACAGCACTCTGGGAACAGCCTATTTGTTGAGAAATTTCTTTCTGGGTCTTACCCTCTTGCTTGAGGGTGTCAATGATGGCCTTCTTGACATCTGTCAGGTCGCTAGTCTTACCCATGATGGGGGTTTTGAGTAATGAACCAGGCAGGGAGTTTTTAAAAGCCTCAGGTATCTTTTGCATGTGTTTAGAGTTAATTAGTTGATTCAGAAGATTAGGGTAATAGGTCGTTTAGAGAACCTTTTCTTGATATGCTAATTTATTGAGACAGGTTTTTTGGGTTATCAGGAGTTGTAGGCCAAAATCATCAGTATTAAAACAATAAAAGACCTGACAAATTTCAGTTGGTGGATAATGAATCTATAATATATGAAAGTTTAATTGTAATCATTACATTATGGTAAATAATGAAATTTAACACTATATGCTAATTTTTTGAGAAGGACCTGTACATGTACACTCAGTTCTGCTGACACTGATCTTTTCCACCTCCCACATACACTCACCGGCCACTTTATTAGGTACACCATGCTAGTAACGGGTTGGACCCCTTTTGCCTTCAGAACTGCCTCAATTCTTCGTGGCATAGATTCAACAAGGTGCTGGAAGCATTCCTCAGAGATTTTGGTCCATATTGACATGATGGCATCACACAGTTGCCGCAGATTTGTCGGCTGCACATCCCAAAGATGCTCCATACAAGGCAGGATGGATCCATGCTTTCATGTTGTTTACGCCAAATTCTGACCCTACCATCCGAATGTCGCAGCAGAAATCGAGACTCATCAGACCAAGCAACGTTTTTCCAATCTTCTACTGTCCAATTTCGATGAGCTTGTACAAATTGTAGCCTCAGTTTCCTGTTCTTAGCTGAAAGGAGTGGTACCCGGTGTGGTCTTCTGCTGCTGTAGCCCATCTGCCTCAAAGTTCGACGCACTGTGCGTTCAGAGATGCTCTTAGGCCTACCTTGGTTGTAACGGGTGGCGATTTGAGTCACTGTTGCCTTTCTATCAGCTCGAACCAGTCTGCCCATTCTCCTCTGACCTCTGGCATCAACAAGGCATTTCCGCCCACAGAACTGCCGCTCACTGGATTTTTTTTCTTTTTCGGACCATTCTCTGTAAACCCTAGAGATGGTTGTGCGTGAAAATCCCAGTAGATCAGCAGTTTCTGAAATACTCAGACCAGCCCTTCTGGCACCAACAACCATGCCACGTTCAAAGGCACTCAAATCACCTTTCTTCCCCATACTGATGCTCGGTTTGAACTGCAGGAGATTGTCTTGACCATGTCTACATGCCTAAATGCACTGAGTTGCCGCCATGTGATTGGCTGATTAGAAATTAAGTGTTAACAAGAAGTTGGACAGGTGTACCTAATAAAGTGGCCAGTGAGTGTATACATGTACACTCAGTTCTGCTGACAGTGATCTTTCCACCTCCCTCATATATGCACACTCAGTTCTGCTGACAGTGATCTTTCCACCTCCCACATATATGCACACTCAGTTCTGCTGACAGTGATCTTTCCACCTCCCACATATACATGTACACTTAGTTCGGCTGACAGTGATCTTTTCCACCTCCCGCATACACATGCACCCTCAGTTCTGCTGACAGTGATCTTTTCCACCTCCCGCATACACATGCACACTCAGTTCTGCTGACAGCAATCTTTACTAACTCCCTCATACACATGCACACTCAGTTCTGCTGACAGCAATCTTTACTAACTCCCTCATACACATGCACACTCAGTTCTGCTGACAGCAATCTTTACTAACTCCCTCATACACATGCACACTCAGTTCTGCTGACAGCAATCTTTACTAACTCCCTCATACACATGCACACTCAGTTCTGCTAAAAAACATCTTTTCCACCTCCTACAAGCACATTCACGCTCAGCTCTGCTGATAGCAATTTTTTCCATCTCCAATATAGACATGCTTGCTCAGTTCTGCTGAAATTCCATGTCCTACATGCACGCTCAGTTCTGCTGACACCCATCTATTCCACCTACTCCACACACATGCACGCACAGCTCTGCTGTTAGCCATTTTTCCCACCTTCAATATACACATGCACGCTCAGCTCTGCTGACAGTCATCATTTCCGACTCCCTCATATAAACGCACAATCAGTTCTACTACATGTAATATTTATGGGGAAAAAAGTAAGCTGCTGACACGGCTCTGGTGGCACCGGTCTCCGGACAGAAGGAAAGGATTCAACATCCAACTTCACATCCTCATCTATCCCGTCATCTATTCTTGAAGAAAAGTGGAGCGGCCACCATATACACAGAGGATCATGCTGGTCTTGGACTTCAGCTATAATCTGAAGTCCAAGGAGTCCTCAAGTTTAATCCACGAAGGGGATACTTACAGCATTAGGTATAGGGTTTGCATTTTTTAAGAAATAGCGCCATCTTGTCCATCAGTTGCATCTGGTATTGCAAGCTCAAAGTTTATTGCTATGGTTTACATTACCAAACACATCATATGGTCAGAAGTGGTATTATATCTGGAAAAAAGCAGATTATAAGAGCTGTAGTCATTGGCCAGAACCACCACAATCACCTGATCGCCCAAAATGGCCATCTCTGTAGAAGAGGTTGCCTTTAAGAAAAAATACATTAAATCACAAATAAATAGGGAGACATCTGCATAGCACAGTAGGACAGGCTGTAAGTTTAGGTTTCACATGTCATCCTGGGACTTGTAGTTGCACAGAATCCAAAGATGCTTCATGCTGCTACATTAGATCCAGATACACGACTATAAACCTGTCAGGAGATTGATATAGAAAAATATACATGGAGCAAAGTACACGGCATCAGCGCGGCCGGCACATTGTTAAACCATTTACGAGAACATCCGATTGTCGGCGAAATGGAAATTCAAATATTTTCCCAAAGCAACAAAGAAAAAGAATATCAGCAGAGAGCAAATACGCCTGTCACCGGAGCCGCATGTCCTGTCGGAGAAAATGGCTGTAATTTGGAGGTATATTCACGGCGTCATTGCACTAATCTGCTGATAACAGGTTTCTAAAGCAAAAGGATGGAATAATTTAGGAGCCCGAGTTCTCGTACAAACATCACGGAGAAGAACAGTCTGTGACTTTAGCGAACAACCCGAGAGCAGGTGTTATAGCGAGGAAAAGGCAAATTAATGTGTGAGCCGTCTCTTATCTATCTGCTGTAGGACTATATCACTGCAATACAGGGATGAGAGAAGAATAAAAGGATAGAAAGAGAGAAGAGTAAAAGGATAGAAAGACAGAAGGGTAAAAGGATAGAAAGAGAGAAGGGTAAAAGGATAGATAGAGAAGGGTAAAAGGATAGATAGAGAAGGGTAAAAGGATAGAAAGAGAGAAGGGTAAAAGGATAGATAGAGAAGGGTAAAAGGATAGAAAGAGAGAAGGGTAAAAGGATAGAAAGAGAGAAGGGTAAAAGGATAGAAAGAGAAGGGTAAAAGGATAAAAAGAGTGAAGGGTAAAAGGATAGAAAGAAAAGCGTAAAAGGATAGAAAGAGAAGAGTAAAAGGATAGATAGAGAGAAGGGTAAAAGGATAGAAAGAGAGAAGGGTAAAAGGATAGAAAGAGAGAAGGGTAAAAGGATAGAAAGAGAAGGATAAAAGGATAGAATGAAAAGAGTAAAAGGATCGAAAGAGAGAAGGATTAAAGGATAGAAAGAGAGAAGGGTAAAAGGATAGATAGAGAAGGGTAAAAGGATAGAAAGAGAGAAGGGTAAAAGGATAGATAGAGAAGGGTAAAAGGATAGAAAGAGAGAAGGGTAAAAGGATAGAAAGAGAGAATGGTAAAAGGATAGAAAGAGAGAAGGGTAACAGGATAGAAAGAGAGAAGGGTAAAAGGATAGAAAGAGAGAAGGGAAAAAAGATAGAAAGAGAGAAGGGTAAAAGGATAGAAAGAGAAGGGTAAAAGGATAGAAAGAAAAGGGTAAAAGGATAGAAAGAGAGAAGAGTAAAAGGATAGAGAGAGAGAAGAGTAAAAGGATGGAGAGAGAGAAGGGTAAAAGGATAGAAAGAGAAGGGTAAAAGGATAGAAAGAGAAGGGTAAAAGGATAGAAAGAGAGAAGGGTAAAAGGATAGAAAGAGAGAAGGGTAAAAAGATAGAAAGAGAGAAGGGTAAAAGGATAGAAAGAGAAGGGTAAAAGGATAGAAAGAGAGAAGAGTAAAAGGATAGAAAGAGAGAAGGATTAAAGGATAGAAAGAGAAGGGTAAAAGGATAGAAAGTGAAAAGGGTAAAAGGGTAAAAGGATAGAGAGAGAAGGGTAAAAGGATAGAGAAAGAGAAGGGTAAAAGGATAGAGAAAGAAGGGTAAAAGGATAGAAAGAGAGAAGGGTAAAAGGATAGAAAGAGAAGGGTAAAAGGATAGAAAGAGAGAAGAGTAAAAGGATAGAAAGAGAGAAGGATTAAAGGATAGAAAGAGAGAAGGGTAAAAGGATAGAAAGTGAAAAGGGTAAAAGGGTAAAAGGATAGAGAGAGAAGGGTAAAAGGATAGAGAAAGAGAAGGGTAAAAGGATAGAGAAAGAAGGGTAAAAGGATAGAAAGAGAAGGGTAAAAGGATAGAAAGAGAGTAGGGTAAAAGGATAGTAAGAGAGAAGGGTAAAAGGATAGAAAGAGAAAAGCGTAAAAGGATAGAAAGAGAGAAGAGTAAAAGGATAGAAAGAGAGAAGAGTAAAAGGATAGAAAGAGAGAAGGGTAAAAGGATAGAAAGAGAAGGGTAAAAGAATAGAAAGAGAGAAGGGTAAAAGGATAGAGAGAAGGGTAAAAGGATAGAGAGAAGGGTAAAAGGATAGAAAGAGAAAAGGGTAAAAGGATAGAAGGAGAGAAGGGTAAAAGGATAGAAAGAGAAAAGGGTAAAAGGATAGAAAGAGAAAAGGGTAAAAGGATAGAAAGAGAAGGGTAAAAGAATAGAAAGAGAGAAGGGTAAAAAGATAGAAGGAGAGAAGGGTAAAAGGATAGAAAGAGAGAAGAGTAAAATGATAGAAAGAGAGAAGGGTAAAAGGATAGAAAGAAAAGGACAAAAGGATAGAAAGAAGGATAAAAGGAAAGAAAGAGAAGAGTAAAAGGATAAAAAGAGTGAAGGGTAAAAGGATAGAAAGAGAGAAGGATAAAAGGATAGAATGAGAAGAGTAAAAGGATCGAAAGAGAGAAGGATTAAAGGATAGAAAGAGAGAAGGGTAAAAGGATAGATAGAGAAGGGTAAAAGGATAGAAAGAGAGAAGGGTAAAAGGATAGAAAGAGAGAAGGGTAAAAGGATAGATAGAGAAGGGTAAAAGGATAGAAAGAGAGAAGGGTAAAAGGATAGAAAGAGAGAAGGGTAAAAGGATAGAAAGAGAGAAGGGTAACAGGATAGAAAGAGAGAAGGGTAAAAGGATAGAAAGAGAGAAGGGTAAAAAGATAGAAAGAGAGAAGGGTAAAAGGATAGAAAGAGAAGGGTAAAAGGATAGAAAGAAAAGGGTAAAAGGATAGAAAGAGAGAAGAGTAAAAGGATAGAGAGAGAGAAGAGTAAAAGGATGGAGAGAGAGAAGGGTAAAAGGATAGAAAGAGAAGGGTAAAAGGATAGAAAGAGAAGGGTAAAAGGATAGAAAGAGAGAAGGGTAAAAGGATAGAAAGAGAGAAGGGTAAAAAGATAGAAAGAGAAGGGTAAAAGGATAGAAAGAGAAGGGTAAAAGGATAGAAAGAGAGAAGAGTAAAAGGATAGAAAGAGAGAAGGATTAAAGGATAGAAAGAGAGAAGGGTAAAAGGATAGAAAGTGAAAAGGGTAAAAGGGTAAAAGGATAGAGAGAGAAGGGTAAAAGGATAGAGAAAGAGAAGGGTAAAAGGATAGAGAAAGAAGGGTAAAAGGATAGAAAGAGAGAAGGGTAAAAGGATAGAGAGAGAGTAGGGTAAAAGGATAGAAAGAGAAGGGTAAAAGGATAGAAAGAGAGTAGGGTAAAAGGATAGTAAGAGAGAAGGGTAAAAGGATAGAAAGAGAGAAGAGTAAAAGGATAGAAAGAGAGAAGGGTAAAAGGATAGAAAGAGAAGGGTAAAAGAATAGAAAGAGAGAAGGGTAAAAGGATAGAGAGAAGGGTAAAAGGATAGAGAGAAGGGTAAAAGGATAGAAAGAGAAAAGGGTAAAAGGATAGAAGGAGAGAAGGGTAAAAGGATAGAAAGAGAAAAGGGTAAAAGGATAGAAAGAGAAAAGGGTAAAAGGATAGAAAGAGAAGGGTAAAAGAATAGAAAGAGAGAAGGGTAAAAAGATAGAAGGAGAGAAGGGTAAAAGGATAGAAAGAGAGAAGAGTAAAATGATAGAAAGAGAGAAGGGTAAAAGGATAGAAAGAAAAGGACAAAAGGATAGAAAGAAGGATAAAAGGAAAGAAAGAGAAGAGTAAAAGGATAAAAAGAGTGAAGGGTAAAAGGATAGAAAGAGTGAAGGGTAAAAGGATAGAAAGAGAAAAGGGTCAAAGGATAGAAAGAGAGAAGAGTAAAAGGATAGAAAGAGAGAAGGGTAAAAGATAGAAAGAGAAGGGTAAAAGGATAGAAAGAGAAGAGTAAAATGATAGAAAGAGAAGGATAAAAGGAAAGAAAGAGAAGAGTAAAAGGATAAAAAGAGTGAAGGGTAAAAGGATAGAAAGAGAAAAGCGTAAAAGGATAGAAAGAGAGAAGAGTAAAAGGATAGATAGAGAGAAGGGTAAATAATAGAAAGATAAAAGATAGATGATAAATAGATAATATATAGATAACAATGATCGGTTTTCTTGTTCCCTCTCCTGTGACACACGACTGCCTCTGGAAATCCAGTGAATATCAGGAGAGGGTCCTCGCCGGCCATGGCGTCATCTCCTGTTCTCTCTGAAATATGTACGTGCCCGCCGGCTGGAGAACTGCACAGTAAAAGTGACACATTTCTCCGCTGCCAAAAGACATTTCAATCTGAGAGAAGGAAGTATGACACGTCTGGGGACAATCACAATATACACAGGAGCAGGGGACACATGGAAGAGCAAAGTGATCCAGTACCGGGGGGCCGACTGCTGGCACAGAGAAAAACACATCCTGCCATAACACACCATATCTATGTACCGACAACCCCGAGTGTCAGTGTCATCGTCCTGTACCCCGAGTGTCAGTGTCATTATCCTGTACCCCGAGTGTCAGTGTCATTATCCTGTACCCCCAGTGTCAGCGTCATTATCCTGTACCCCCAGTGTCAGCGTCATTATCCTGTACCCCGAGTGTCAGCGTCATTATCCTGTACCCCGAGTGTCAGCGTCATCATCCTGTACCCCCAGTGTCAGTGTCATTATCCTGTACCCCCAGTGTCAGTGTCATTATCCTGTATCCCCAGTGTCAGTGTCATTATCCTGTACCCCGAGTGTCAGTGTCATTATCCTGTACCCCCAGTGTCAGTGTCATTATCCTGTACCCCCAGTGTCAGTGTCATCATCCTGTACCCCAAGTGTCAGTGTCATTATCCTGTACCCCGAGTGTCAGTGCCATTATCCTGTACCCCGAGTGTCAGTGTCATTATCCTGTACCCCGAGTGTCAGTGTCATTATCCTGTACCCCCAGTGTCAGTGTCATTATCCTGTACCCCGAGTGTCAGTGTAATTATCCTGTACCTTCAGTGTCAGTGTCATTATCCTGTACCCCCAGTGTCAGCGTCATTATCCTGTACCCCGAGTGTCAGTGTCATTATCCTGTACCCCCAGTGTCAGTGTCATTATCCTGTACCCCGAGTGTCAGTGTCATTATCCTGTACCCCGAGTGTCAGCGTCATTATCCTGTACCCCAGTGTCAGCGTCATTATCCTGTACCCCCAGTGTCAGTGTCATTATCCTGTACCCCCAGTGTCAGTGTCATTATCCTGTACCCCCAGTGTCAGCGTCATTATCCTGTACCCCCAGTGTCAGCGTCATTATCCTGTACCCCCAGTGTCAGTGTCATTATCCTGTACCCCCAGTGTTAGTGCCATTATCCTGTACCGTCAGTGTCATTATCCTGTACCCCCAGTGTCAGTGTCATTATCCTGTACCCCGAATGTCAGCGTCATTATCCTGTACCCCCAGTGTCAGTGTCATTATCCTGTACCCCCAGTGTCAGTGTCATTATCCTGTACCCCGAATGTCAGCGTCATTATCCTGTACCCCCAGTGTCAGTGTCATCGTCCTGTACCCCAGTGTCAGTGTCATCATCCTGTACCCCAAGTGTCAGTGTCATTATCCTGTACCCCCAGTGTCAGTGTCATTATCCTGTACCCCGAGTGTCAGTGTCATTATCCTGTACCCCGAGTGTCAGTGTCATTATCCTGTACCCCCAGTGTCAGTGTAATTATCCTGTACCCCGAATGTCAGCGTCATTATCCTGTACCCCAAGTGTTAGTGTCATTATCCTGTACCCCGAGTGTCAGTGTCATTATCCTGTACTCCCAGTGTCAGTGTCATTATCCTGTACCCCCAGTGTCAGTGTCATTATCCTGTACTCCCAGTGTCAGCGTCATTATCCTGCACCCCCAGTGTCAGTGTCATCATCCTGTACCCCGAGTGTCAGTGTCATTATCCTGTACCCCAAGTGTCAGTGTCATTATCCTGTACCCCGAGTGTCAGTGTCATTATCCTGTACCCCCAGTGTCAGTGTCATTATCCTGTACCCCCAGTGTCAGTGTCATTATCCTGTACCCCCAGTGTCAGTGTCATTATCCTGTACCCCCAGTGTTAGTGCCATTATCCTGTACCGTCAGTGTCATTATCCTGTACCCCCAGTGTTAGTGCCATTATCCTGTACCGTCAGTGTCATTATCCTGTACCCCCAGTGTCAGTGTCATTATCCTGTACCCCGAGTGTCAGTGTCATTATCCTGTACCCCCAGTGTCAGTGTCATCATCCTGTACCCCAGTGTCAGTGTCATCATCCTGTACCCCCAGTGTCAGTGTCATCATCCTGTACCCCAAGTGTCAGCGTCATTATCCTGTACCCCAAGTGTCAGTGCCATTATCCTGTACCCCGAGTGTCAGTGTCATTATCCTGTACCCCGAGTGTCAGTGTCATTATCCTGTACCCCAAGTGTCAGTGTCATTATCCTGTACCCCCAGTGTCAGTGTCATTATCCTGTACCCCCAGTGTCAGTGTCATTATCCTGTATCCCCAGTGTCAGTGTCATTATCCTGTACCCCGAGTGTCAGTGTCGCTATCCTGTACCCCGAGTGTCAGTGTTATCGTCCTGTACCCCCAGTGTCAGCGTCATTATCCTGTACCCCGAGTGTCAGTGTCATTATCCTGTACCCCCAGTGTCAGTCATTATCCTGTACCCCGAGTGTCAGTGTCATTATCCTGTACCCCGAATGTCAGCGTCATTATCGTGTACCCCCAGTGTCAGCGTCATCATCCTGTACCCCGAGTGTCAGCGTCATCATCCTGTACCCCCAGTGTCAGTGTCATTATCCTGTACCCCCAGTGTCAGTGTCATTATCCTGTACCCCCAGTGTCAGTGTCATTATCCTGTACCCCGAGTGTCGGTGTCATTATCCTGTACCCCGAGTGTCAGTGTCATTATCCTGTACCCCGAGTGTCAGTGTCATTATCCTGTACCCCCAGTGTCAGTGTCATTATCCTGTACCCCGAGTGTCAGTGTCATTATCCTGTACCCCCAGTGTCAGTGTCATTATCCTATACCCCCAGTGTCAGTGTCATTATCCTGTACCCCCAGTGTCAGTGTCATTATCCTGTACCCCCAGTGTCAGTGTCATTATCCTGTACCCCGAGTGTCAGTGTCATTATCCTGTACCCCGAGTGTCAGCGTCATTATCCTGTACCCCCAGTGTCAGTGTCATTATCCTGTACCCCAGTGTCAGTGTCATTATCCTGTACCCCCAGTGTCAGTGTCATTATCCTGTACCCCAGTGTCAGTGTCATTATCCTGTACCCCGAGTGTCAGTGTCATTATCCTGTACCCCGAGTGTCAGTGTCATTATCCTGTACCCCCAGTGTCAGTGTCATTATCCTGTACCCCCAGTGTCAGTGTCATTATCCTGTACCCCCAGTGTCAGTGTCATTATCCTGTACCCCCAGTGTCAGTGTCATCATCCTGTACCCCCAGTGTCAGTGTCATTATCCTGTACCCCCAGTGTCAGTGTCATTATCCTGTACCCCCAGTGTCAGTGTCATTATCCTGTACCTCCAGTGTCAGTGTCATTATCCTGTACCCGGAGTGTCAGTGTCATTATCCTGTACCCCGAGTGTCAGTGTCATTATCCTGTACCCCAAGTGTCAGTGTCATCATCCTGTACCCCCAGTGTCAGTGTCATTATCCTGTACCCCCAGTGTCAGTGTCATTATCCTGTACCCCCAGTGTCAGTGTCATTATCCTGTACCTCCAGTGTCAGTGTCATTATCCTGTACCCGGAGTGTCAGTGTCATTATCCTGTACCCCGAGTGTCAGTGTCATTATCCTGTACCCCCAGTGTCATTATCCTGTACCCCCAGTGTCAGTGTCATTATCCTGTACCCCAAGTGTCAGTTTCCTTATCCTGTACCCCAGTGTCAGTGTCATTATCCTGTACCCCCAGTGTCAGTGTCATTATCCTGTACCCTAGTGTCAGTGTCATTATCCTGTACCCCAGTGTCAGTGTCATTATCCTGTACCCCGAGTGTCAGTTTCCTTATCCTGTACCCCAGTGTCAGTGTCATTATCCTGTACCCCGAGTGTCAGTGTCATTATCCTGTACCCCGAGTGTCAGTGTCATTATCCTGTACCCCCAGTGTCAGTGTCATTATCCTGTACCCCGAGTGTCAGTTTCCTTATCTTGGCGTCCTTCAGAGATCATTCTGGGTGGCTTTATTATATTCAGGGGCCACTATTATACAGAGGGAACAGTGTGTGACATCACTATTTTAATAAGTCCCAATATGTGGCGTTACTATTTTTGGAGCGAGGGTAAGTACAAATACGAATATTCATAATCTAGTAATCCAGTGTGAAATTCTGGGCCGCGGGAAGTCACAAAATCACAAAAATTTGGAAAATGTCTAGGATAAGATTTATATATGTGCGATTTTATATATTCACTTGTTTTTTGTGCCGCGTGACACCGCTGGCATTTTGCATGCACTTTGTGCAGGGAGCCTCCGTTTAATATCTGAATCTTCGCATTTGTGCCATTGTTCTGGGATACTCCAGGAATCCTCGTATAAGTACGAGCATCTCCATAATAAAACATACTGCAAGTATAAAACCTAAAAGAGCGGAACATTTCCAAATTTGCAAACTGATGAATTTGGAATAATGCACAAAGCCTAAGTATCACACCCACATGAGGGGTGATCACAAGACCTGCTCCCCCCGTAGGGCCACAGGCGGGCTCTGCTTATTTTGGTGGAGGAGAAGGACTCTTTGTGACGATATTATTTGCAAAGCCCGGACGGAGCAGAGCACAATACCACAACCACGGCCGCAGCACAATTATAGGATATAATGGAAAGACAAACACTGTGGATCAGTTTATCAAAACCAAACAGGAGAAACTAATAACCCTGGAACACAACGAGCTCTGATCATCTCTGCGAGCGAGTAATATCCCAGAGCCATTGTGCCGGGAAGAGCTGCCAAGCTGTGGACAAAAAGCACATTCTGCGCCCGTAGAGGAGAAGTGACAATGCTTATTAATGTTTAAGTATTAATCACTGGATTAAAGGACAATGGGAAGAGATTCATCTTGGAGGAAAGAAACATCAGACGAGTCTACAAGCAAAAAAATCTTACTCCTCTAGGACTTCCTCTTTCCCCTTCCACAGATTTAATTCTTGATGTCTTATAAGATCCCCAAATTCATACTAGTAGTAACTTTCCATACAAAAGCAGGAGTCTACGGGCGACGTATTCTTCTTACATGGGAGCTTTATGTAGAAATTACACAGCTCAAATGTAATCTGCAAGGACAGTCCACTCAAAGTCAACTATCCATCATCAGGACTGAAAGTGGTGGCGCCAATCATGATCCCAGGCAGATTGAGGACTGTCCACTCAAAGCCAACTCTATCCATCATCAAGACTGAAAGTGGAGGTGGTGGCACCAATCATAATCCCAGGCAGATTGAGGACTGTCCACTCAAAGCCAACTCTATCCATCATCAAGACTAAAAGTGGAGATGGTGGCTCCAGTTATGATCCCAGGCAGATTGCGGACTATCCACTCAAACCCAACTCTATCCAAATTAAAGATTGAAAGTGGAAGTGGTGGCTCCAATTATGATCCCAGGCAGATTGAGGACAGATCACTCAAAGCCAACTCTATCTATGATCAAGACTGAAAGTGGAGGTGGTGGCTCCAATCATGATCCCAGGCAGATTGAGGACTGTCCACTCAAAGCTAACTCTATTCATCATCATGACTGAAAGTGGAGGTGGTGGCGCCAATCATGATCCCAGGCAGATTGAGGACTATCCACTCAAAGCCAACTCTATCCATCATCAAGACTGAAAGTGGAGGTGGTGGCTCCAATCTTAATCCCAGGCAGATTGAGGACAGTCCACTAAAAGCCAACTCTATCCATCATCAAGACTGAAAGTCAAGGTGGTGGCTCCAATTATGATCCCAGGCAGATTGAGGACTGTCCACTCAAAGCCAACTCTTACCATCATCAAGACTGAAAGTGGAGGTGGTGGCAGCAATCATAATCCCAGGCAGATTGAGGACAGTCCACTCAAAGCAAACTTTAACCATCATCAAGACTGAAAGTCGAGGTGGTGGCTCCAATTATGATTCCAGGCAGATTGAGGACAGTCCACTCAAAGCCAATCCTATCCATCATCAAGACTGAAAGTGGAGGTGGTGGCTCCAATTATGATCCCAGGCAGATTGAGGACTGTCCACTCAAAGCCAACTCTATCCAATATAAAGACTGAAAGTGGAGGTGGTGGATCCAGTTATGATCCCAGGCAGACTGAGGACTGTTCACTCAGAACCAACTATCTCCAACATCACGATTGAAAGTGTAGGTGGTGTCTCCAATCATGATCCCAGGCAGATTGAGGACAGTCCACTCAAAGCCAATTCTATCCATCATCAAAACTGAAAGTGGAGGTGGTGGCTCCAATTATGATACCAGGCAGATTGAGGACAGTACACTCAAAGCCAACTCTATCCATCATCAAGACTGAAAGTGGAGGTGGTAGCTCCAATGATGATCCCAGGCAGATTTATTAACTGGGAATCTAGGAAAACATTGATGGACTGTGAAAGAGGGTTTGAGAGGAAAAGTTGAATTTCAGAAGGGAAAAACTGAAGAGTTGTCAGTAAAAGGAAAGAAAGGAGAATTTGTAAGCCAGAAATAAAGGTGCTGAGTTGGTCATACACTTCAGATAGCAGTTGGCCAAAATACTTGGTCATCAAACAACTATTCCTCCTAACCCCCACTGTATGCGCGCTCTGCCAAGAAAGAACAGAATAAACCTCTGTCAGTAGATTATCTCATGCAAAAACAAAAGGATCAGGTGTGTTAAAATTTCCCATGTCCAATCCTTTGTTCCCCGAACATCAGCAATCTGAAGAAAGTCAGGACACCCCAATACCATGAGATGGTCATCCGGTTCTAAAGAATTCAGCCAACTTTTATCTCATTTCTATGATCACCTTTAAATTAGACAAGTCAAGGTATACTGATAAAGGAAAGTAGACTATAATATGTTTTTAGGTGGCCATCCAAGTGTCACAAATCCACACCGTGACCGTCACCCCTGCGTCACGGATCGGGGTGACCTTAGGCCAACAGACGGCTATCACATGTGCAGGGGGGCTTATCTTAGTTATCCCTCCACTGCTAACAATGTGATGAAAACACACACAAGGTTATTGACCTATCGATTTACAGCAGGGGCTTATTTTAGCTATCCCACTGCTCTACAATATACCACGAACTGCAGGGAATAAGGTGTATCCCGCTTTACAGTTCCACTTGAGAACTTGCAGCTCTCTGGTGCCCCTCTTACCCTCAGGTCAGACAAGGTACTGCACCTAGGGTAATTAGTCACCAGAAAGGCTGCCTGCTTTGTACTGGCTATTGGGCACGCTGCAGCGAGGCAATATACAGTAACTACTCCCACTCAGGCAGGAACAATAATTATCAATGCCGCCGTCGCTACAATGACTCCCAAAGGCACAGCACAAGGTATGCTGCCACCAGCTTCGATTAAACGGGTCCGAAGCTAACCCAAAACAGTAGCGTAATTAAATATTTTACTCCGAAAGATAAGGCAGTCTTTATAAAATATTACAAGGATGTTACAATAAGAGACAAATGGAAATATGTACAAAGGTAATTATAATATAACAGGGGTTAAATGAGAAATCAACACTTACATGTGTTCAGATCATGTCAGGCAGAACCAGGCTAGTGGGCGGAGCTCCCAAATATCCCAATGCATCAGGTCTGGCAGTGAGGGCTCCTCTGGTAAGACTAACTGCTGGGTGCCTGGTCGAAAACTTATAACCTGCAGCCCGGTGACATCACTAACAGGGCTGGTTCTCCTGACCATCCCCTCTCTTCAGACCTACCAACTTTAACACTAATTCTTATAATTCTCGTATTTTCGCCCCAGACCATGTCAGAATCATAACACACCCCTCATTCTTCTTATTTTAAAATTGGCTTTCTAATGAGACCAAATTTGTGCTATTTGGGACACACAGTTCTAGAGAAATCCATACTTTGTACCTGATGGAGTTAGAGGCTCATGCTTACAGAGGCTGACAGATCCGCCGATGAACGTTAGCAATATGTATTTATTATTTTCCTAGCCCAAGTCGGTGGCCCAGAATCTTACAATATTAGAACAAAGAACTTCATGTCTTAAAGGGAACCTACCACCCCGTTTTTTAAAAATTAGATAAAAATAGTGTGAAATAGGGGCAGAGCTGGGCTTTACATTAGGGCCTTTTCGGTGCCTTTACACCCCCGTTAGGCTGCCCAAATACCTTTGTGAAGTGGCCGTTTTCTGCTGTCACTCAAGTGGGTCAGGTCGGATGGGCGTGGTCACAGCGCTGTTTGTCCCCCAGGATCCTGCTCATCATTACGTTGGTGGCGTAGTGGTGTGCGCATGTCCAAAGAAGATCCACTGCCCAGGAGATGAATAACGGCGCGGTCTTCGCTATTCAGCCGTTTACCGGTGGGCGCGGCCATCTTTCCTGTGGCCGCGCCTGCGCAGATGGAGCGCTCTGCTGCCCGGGACTTCAGGAAAATGGCCGCCGCGATCTCCATCTGCGCACGCGCGGAATCCCGCGGCCATTTTCCTGAAGTCCCGGGCAGCAGAGCGCTCCATCTGCGCAGGCGCGGCCACAGGAAAGATGGCCGCGCCCACCGGTAAACGGCTGAATAGCGAAGACCGCGCCGTTATTCATCTCCTGGGCAGTGGATCTTCTTTGGACATGCGCACACCACTACGCCACCAACGTAATGATGAGCAGGATCCTGGGGGACAAACAGCGCTGTGACCACGCCCATCCGACCTGACCCACTTGAGTGACAGCAGAAAACGGCCACTTCACAAAGGTATTTGGGCAGCCTAACGGGGGTGTAAAGGCACCGAAAAGGCCCTAATGTAAAGCCCAGCTCTGCCCCTATTTCACACTATTTTTATCTAATTTTTAAAAAACGGGGTGGTAGGTTCCCTTTAAGAGAGAGATCAGACCAGTTTCAGCTGGTACCATTTGTCTATTGCAGCTATACCGGTCGTAAAAATTCTTTTGGTGGGGGCATGAGGGGTTTGGGATCTACACATACACATCTCAGCAAACAGAAACACAAAAGGAAGGGGGGGTCAACGTCCACTGTATATTTGCTGGCAAGAGAAACTAAAACTTATATTATACATTATCCTCACACCAAGAATACCAGGTTTGTCCATATGGAGGGTCCATAATACCAAGCCATAAAATGCAATTTCACCCGAGCTGTTAATGTACAATGTATGGCCAGATTAAGGTAACAATCTGATTCTACTTATGTGAGAGTAGTGAGAAAACTACTAACATTTAGCAATTCCTAAGGAATTTAAAGTGGTGGAAAAGTGTTTGTGAGGACATAAGGAATATATTGGATAAAAAATATTTACAAAAAAACCCATAGGGACAAAAAAAAGTGGGCAAAGGTGATTAGCGTACAAGAGCCTTAAGGTTTAAGGCAGGAATCATAAATCCATGTGTCATGGTCCGTGTATGTACCCCAAATGCATAGACTGGACCGGCCGAGGGTCTACTCATCTGAACTTGCCAGCATTGCATATGGCTGCTGAGTTTGGGTCAAGAGACCCGCGGCCGGTCTGCGCATCACTGACCCAGGGATGTGTGAATGCAGCTTACCTGTAATTTCGCAAAACTTCATACAGACACGGCAGAGGTTTTGATCGGTCCAAGAGCTAAGACTCCAATGATCACTTAAATGAGGATCAGAAGCACCCAGCCGAACAAGGCTGTCCAACAAGACTTTGAAGAAAGGTTCAGTAAAAAGTCAAAGAAGTCCGCCTCCAGTCTTGGCACAGTGCAGCACTTGATCGGTGGGGGTCTCCGCATCTGGCATCCTACAGATCAAAACTTCTGACACTTCTCTTCTTCTGATGTAAAAGTTTTGGTCACACTTTGAGAATATGCATTAAACTTTATGGAAAATGCAAAAATATGACTACAAAATGCAGTATGTCAGCTGCAGAGCACAATATAATACCGTAGTGCGCTCACGGTGGGTAGTGCCTACACTACCTGTGTCGTAGTAGGGTGTCTATTAACATTGAGTGGGAACAACGGGGCTGCATAAATTGTGCAGACTATGCTACTGATACAACAGGCTGTTGTCCGTCAAGGTGGCGAATGCTACATCTGTACAGGTACAACATGGTTCAACATTTTGTTTTACCAGGGTCGAAGATTTGTTGCCAGATTAAGTGGTGGCCATCCATGCATGATACTGCTCCATGCCTGATGGGACATTTTAGTAACCAGTTCCCATGATCAGTAGGGGTCCCAGCAGTCCGTCCCCCACAGATCCAAAACATAACGCCTATCCTTTGGCTAGGTTGGTAGTGACCTTCTAAATTCTCTGGCCAAAGCAAAGTGGTTTGTTGGCACTGGGGTGCAGCCCCACTAGCATCCCTCTCCGAATTCAACCTGGCTAAACCATGCTCCAACATAAAGCAGCTCATTTAATATGGACGTTAAGAGGAACGCAGGACCGTTCGCTAGAGGAGTTTGGTTTTGCTAAATGAACGGAATTCCCTCGGCGTTGCACAGACACATTATTTTTGATGAAGTATGCGAATATTTTTATAGAGCAGAGAGTACCATCCATCAGATGCCGAAATAGCACAAGGGTTATTACCTCTGAATAATATACATGAAGTGCTGAGAATATCCAAAGCCTCTCGCTGCGCTGCACGCGTTTCCTCACCCTTGGGAGCGCTCGGAAGACAAATACTGTTTGGGCTAATAATCCTATACTCACTCCTCCTCCATTATTAAAACGGGTCCAGTCACTTATTTTTTTTTATTATTATTATTAGTTACGGTCACAGAAGACAAAATTTTCCCACTGAAAGAAAAACACATTCTGCATTCCAAACTACAAAAATTGGATGGTGGCAGATAAAATGTTTAGGGATGTTTGGCAAGATCAGAATGAATGTCCAATGAATACAAGACAAGGTATGTGCGTGTATAAGGAGGAGAAGGTGGACCCTCCTCCGTCTGCCTGAGTAGAGGGCCATTACGAAGAACAATCTCACTGTGGGAGACCTGGGTAGTCCCTGTATTACACACCTGTGGGGCTTTCTTAGGCCAACCCCACGTCATCTGAATTATTAGACATATTGATGTTGTAAATGGTCCTTCCTCACTTGGGAGACCGAATATGGGCCAGAAACGCACGCAAATATGCAGCCTAGAAAAGCAAAATCCTCAACAATCTGATGGATTCTTCTAAAAAAGTGGGTTATCTTCACGAGAGAATATTTAAATATTGAGCTGTGTGGATTAATAAACAAGGTTCCAATTTAAAGGGAACCTGTCACCCCCAAATCGATTCTGTAATGTAAGCATTCTGTAATGCTGTGGATAAGCCCCCGATGTTACCTGAAAGAGGAGAAAAAGACGTTAGATTATACTCACCCAGGGGCGGTCCCGCTGCGGTCTGGTCAAATGGGCGTCTCAGGTCTGGTACAGCACCTCCCATCTTCATTCCATGACGTCCTCTTCTGGTCTTGACGTCGCTGCTCCGGCGCAGGCGTACTTTGTCTGCCCTGTTGAGGCAGTGCGCAGGCGCCGGAAAGGTCAGAGAGGCCCGGCGCCTGCTCACTGCAGTACTTTGCTCTGCCCTCAACAGGGCAGACAAAGTACGCTTGCGCCGGAGCCGCGGCGTGAAGACCAGAAGAGGACGTCATGGAATGAAGATAGGAGGTGCCGGAGACACCCATTTGACCAGACCACAGCAGGACCGCCCCTGGGTGAGTATAATCTAATGTCTTTTTCTCCTCTTTCAGTAACATCGGGGGCTTCCCTTTAAAGGTGTTATCCACTACTTTAAAAATGTTAGCCTAAATGAGCCCAGAATGTTGTAAGAAGTAAAAGAAACCCTAGATAGTCATCAACCAGACCTGCTCCATACTCCATAGTGTGTTCTCCGCTGGTTTCTTGGCATCAAGATCCTCTGGGGACGTCCTACTCTGGGGACGTCCTATGACTGCAGCAGCCAATCTGCGACCACATATTACCTGCAGTATCAATTTTCGTAAGGAACAAGAAGATATATCGTTCTGTCTACATGAGTGGCAACTGACCGGCTATGCACCTTCACCGGATCTTAATGCCAGGAGACATGCAGGGGTCACCTGTAATCACCAAGTGCAGAGGAGCGGCACCGGTTCAGTAGGTGAATATAGGATAATTTTCTTTTCTTACAAGACCTCGGGAATAATAAGGTTACCTTTTCAAGGAGTGGAGAACCTCTTCACCCAACCACTGTTTTAAACTGTCAACTTTTAACCAAAATGGATACCACCTCTCAATATGAAGAACTGGTCATTTTTCAGGTCAGCTGTTCTAGCCCTGTGTCTTTGTTTGGCCCCCAAACTAGCATGAGGGCAAACGCCTGGTAGACCCGTCTACCTACACCTTTGCAGAGGCACCTAGGTACGCAAGTGCATTGTGCTGCAAAGAGGCTACTAATGGGTTACAGACGTCAGTAGCTCCACACAGAGAAGTAGTACAAAGTGTACAAAACACAATATAAGGATCATCAAAAAATAAAAGCATTTAGGGAGGGCCCTCTAAAACCTTTCATGTAGCTCCACTATATCAATAGAGCGAGTGGGCTGCAAACCTACTACAGGCAATAAGTGAAATACAAAACAAGCATTAACATCGAGTACAATGCGCCGCAGAATCCGCGCTGCCGCCTGTTGTACGAGTTTCTTTCCAAGAACTGTATGGAGCTCACTTCATTTACCACCAGCTGAGGTTGCTGCGAGCTAAACCACCACGGGGGTGACGAGAGGCATCATAATGGGGTTTGTGGATCACATTCATCTTCAGCTTTAATTGTGCAGTTACACATAACAATCGATTGACGATTTGGAAATGGTGCGTGAGCTCTCCAGAGAAAAATGATCAGGAACTTGTGATGCCGGTAACTACTGGGCACGCCAAGAGTGGAAAGTCCGTGCAGCAACCCCCAGCGATGCCGGGGTATAGCTACTACAGTGGTGTGGGGTCTGGGATCACAGGAAGCATATTTGGCACAGATTTTTGGGAAAATTATCTGTAACCAATTCCGTGTGTGTCACATATGGATTTTGAGGATTTGGTGCAGATTTCACTTTTCAATTACAAAGTGTGAAATCCATGATGAATTCGCACAAAAAAATTCACATCCGGCAGATTAAAGAAACTGCACCGCAGGTCAATATTTACACAGAAAATAACAACAATGTGTACTGTACTACGCTGCGGATATTCCACATTAGCCGGTACTGTACTACGCTGCAGATATTCCACATTAGCCGGTACTGTACTACGCTGCAGATATTCCACATTAGCCGGTACTGTACTACGCTGCAGATATTCCACATTAGCCGGTACTGTACTACGCTGCAGATATTCCACATTAGCCGGTACTGTACTACGCTGCGGATATTCCACATTAGCCGGTACTGTACTACGCTGCAGATATTCCACATTAGCCGGTACTGTACTACGCTGCGGATATTCCACATTAGCCGGTACTGTACTACGCTGCGGATATTCCAAATTAGCCGATACTGTACTACGCTGCAGATATTACACATTAGCCGGTACTGTACTACGCTGCAGATATTACACATTAGCCGGTACTGTACTACGCTGAGGATATTCCACATTAGCCGGTACTGTACTACGCTGCAGATATTCCACATTAGCCGGTACTGTACTACGGTGCGGATATTCCAAATTAGCCGGTACTGTACTACGCTGCGGATATTCCACATCAGCCGGTACTGTACTACGCTGCGGATATTCCACATTAGCCGGTACTGTACTACGCTGCGGATATTCCATATTAGCTGGTACTGTACTACGCTGAGGATATTCCACATCAGCCGGTACTGTACTGCGCTGCAGATATTACACATTAGCCGGTACTGTACTACGCTGCGGATATTCCATATTAGCCAGTACTGTACTACGCTGCGGATATTCCACATCAGCCGGTACTGTACTACGCTGCGGATATTCCACATTAGCCGGTACTGTACTACGCTGCGGATATTCCATATTAGCTGGTACTGTACTACGCTGAGGATATTCCACATTAGCAGGTACTGTACTACGCTGCAGATATTCCACATTAGCCGGTACTTTACTATGCTGCAGATATTCCACATTAGCCGGTACTGTACTACGCTGCGGATATTCCATATTAGCCGGTACTGTACTACGCTGCGGATATTCCACATCAGCCGGTACTGTACTACGCTGCAGATATTCCACATTAGCAGGTACTGTACTACGCTGCGGATATTCCACATTAGCCGGTACTGTACTACGCTGCGGATATTCCACATTAGCCGGTACTGTACTACGCTGCGGATATTCCACATCAGCCGGTACTGTACTACGCTGCGGATATTCCACATTAGCCGGTACTGTACCGCGCGGATATTCCACATTAGCCGGTACTGTACTACGCTGCGGCTATTCCACATTAGCCGGTACTGTACTACGCTGCGGCTATTCCACATTAGCCGGTACTGTACTACGCTGCGGATATTCCACATTAGCCGGTACTGTACTACGCTGCAGATATTCCACATTAGCCGGTACTGTAATACGCTGCAGATATTCCACATTAGCCGGTACTGTACTACGCTGCAGATATTCCACATTAGCCGGTACTGTACTACGCTGCAGATATTCCACATTAGCCGGTACTGTACTACGCTGCGGATATTCCACATTAGCCGGTACTGTACTACGCTGAGGATATTCCACATTAGCAGGTACTGTACTACGCTGCGGATATTCCACATTAGCCGGTACTGTACTACGCTGCGGATATTCCACATTAGCCGGTACTGTACTACGCTGAGGATATTCCACATTAGCAGGTACTGTACTACGCTGCGGATATTCCACATTAGCCGGTACTGTACTACGCTGCAGATATTCCACCATTGGCCGGTACTGTACTACGCTGAGGATATTCCACATTAGCCGGTACTGTACTACGCTGAGGATATTCCACATTAGCCGGTACTGTACTACGCTGCAGATATTCCACATTAGCCAGTACTGTACTACGCTGCAGATATTCCACATTAGCCGGAAAACTTATTCGTGGCAATGAACATGCAGAGCGCATTTTACAATCTGCAAGAGGTGTATTGTTTGAGTGGCGTTCAGCGCATATTTCACCCTTTGCAATGGAATGAGAAAAGTCTGAACCAAAACTGCTACACAATCAGCAACAAAATCCGCATTTAAGAGGTGAGGAATCTGCTGCAGATAAGCTGGAAAAATGCGAAGGAAAAATCTGCACTTGTGACCTTACCCTTAAGAGTCTAAACATGCTGCATTTGCCTTACATTGGGATGATTTCTGGATGTATACCACCAAAATATCTCCAATGCATGCCACTGAGTTCTCGTAAAAAAAAATGCACTTTTTATTTTTACAGAACAGCTTCTATTGTGTGAATGGTACCTTGTGGATACATGTGTCTTATATGTTAAGAGGCTTTACATCTGTAGTTTAAGGGAAAGCAGATCTACGTGTGAATCTGCTTTCCAAAGACACTGAGCAATAGGATGTGAAAATCAACAGGTTCACCTGTCCACAGTAGTTTATAGGGGAAATGGCATCATGTTACCAAGAGCCAGACATCAGCTCAAGTTCAAGGAAAAATAACAAAGTGAATGTAGTTGTCACAGTATCCATTCTGCCCCATCCCAAGCTGAAAGGGTTGCAGAAACGGAGATATGTGTTGTTGTATGGTGGGGTCTTGTACCTGTATAGTGTCAGGAAAACTGTTGCCAGTCTTGATTTTCCTCCGAAGAGTTACGAGAATTTTTTCCACCCTACAAGAACGCCTAGTCAGGGCAAGGAACTTTGAGGAGACCACCCAGCTGCAGTCAATACCTCACCTTCATTGACCTGACAAGAAGGTCGCCCATCGCGAGAGATATTTCTACTACTGCGAGGGAAATGTAAGCCTCTGAAAAGAATAGAGCTTCATCAGATCATGTCCGTATTCTTAAAAAAGTCTTCATAAGACAATAACTTGAAATGGATTTCTCGGTTTAACGGAGTTCTGTACAGAATTTAAAAAATACTTGGATGTTGGTCTTTTCTCCGACACTTCTCTACTTGGAGTCTCTTCAAGCTCAAGGGCTTTGAGAAGATTGGAATGATATTCGTCTTGTTTCCAGGCCCATCTTGATTACTTCTTATCAGCCATGGTTCACTTGCTCTCTTCCCCCAATCAGTTGACCTTCCACCTCGACAGCTCTTCGACTGGCGGAGAAGCATTACTCTCTTGATGGTCGTAGATGATCATTTTGCAGTCTCTACGTAGGTGGCCACCGAGGAACTTCCCGTCGTTATCTGAGCTAGAGAATTTTCATTTCCATTAACTGTACTTGGGAAAATGCATTCTAACCAGGCTCATCATCGACATGCCGGAATCCATAGCGTCTATCATGCTCTCCACATGATGAAAGGCAATGGAGTTCCAGGAAGAAAGAGACCTCAGATAAGACACTGCTGATACCCCCTTTATCCTTAACATAAACGAGGCACTTCTCATTAAATGAGAATTCCCTTCATTTGATAGGAATCTCGGGAGCTGCGCAGGGAAGGTACTCGTGAGTAATTTCTGACTTGGAAAGGCCACGTATCATGGAAAACTCTGATTTCAAGCAGCTCTCGCGGCTGCTGATAAAAGCATAAGCTGAAAAATTATAGATGAATCTGATGGTTTAAAAATAACATGGTGACATGAGAAGAAGCAGCGGGGAAAAGGAAGAGCAGAGAGTTTCTCCACTTATGAATCTTGGCACTTAACGGTTCATATGGTGCGGAAAATGGACTGAAAAATCTAAACAGAATTCAATCATTTATGAGAATTTATTGGGCAGATTTGAGGGATTAACGAAAGCTGCTCCAAAAATGGTGAAAATTAACCATTGGTGTACGTTTAGCAAAAGTAAGATGTGTCTAAGCCAATAGAAAATATTAATCGAAAGGGAACTGATTAGTACCAGAAAGATAAAGAATAGAGAATCTGACATCATGAAATCCTTAAAGGAACATGTCATTTTGGAAAACGGAGTCTGATCGGCAGATGGGCTGGAAAGTAGGTGAAAGACCATAGCATATGGAATGTGCACACCTGAAGTATGAAAGCTAGTAACACATTTTATTACCACCAAAAACATTAAAAACAACAATAGCAACAATACAATGCCCCTACCTCCAGAAAAAGTCCAAGTGGAGAAATATAGGTATTCATACAATAAGAGAAAATCTATACAACGATAAATGATCACCACAAAAGCCAAACGAGACTGCAAAAATGCACAAAGCAGATATAGATATATACGAGCAGACAAGGTTGGGTCCCCAAAGTTGGTACAAATAACATACGGTATTTATATATACAAATAAGTCCTATAGTGTGCGCCCCCAATGTGCGTGTATGTATAGGGAGGCGAGTATCATGAGGTTCCCCAACAGATGGTAATTAGTGTATAGAAAAGCACAGAGGGGACATGGATGGAAGAACCTATACAGATGTGATCGGACATGAATGGGTTAGATGAAAAGAAACCCCAGCAGCTGCAAGAGAGATCAAGACGAGATGTATAAAAGAAAAACAAATATTTAAGGAAACAAAGGTAAGTCACCATAAGAGACAGCCAGGTAATAAGTCCAAAAGGTGAGCACTTACCATGGCAGGTAGTCTGTCCTGGGACTAGGGGTGTTTGGGAAGCCCCACGCGTATCGCTGACAGGGCAGCTTCGTCACGGGAAGTATTTTGGACTTATTACCTGACTGTCTCTTATGGTGAAATAAAATCAGGATTCCAGCAATGTATCACTTAATTTACTGGGTGCAGCAGTTGTGCTAGAATCTCAGCTTCATGTCTAGCAGAGGCTCAGAATGCTGCGCTCTGTTGTAACCCCGCCCACATTAATTGGCGGATTTCTGTGTATAACCCTGCCCAAACCACCAATTGGTGGATTTCTGTGTATAACCCTGCCCAAACCACCAATTGGTGGATTTCTGTGCATAACCCTGCCCACATTAATTGGCGGATTTCTGTGTATAACCCCGCCCAAACCACCAATTGGTGGATTTCTGTGCATAACCCTGCCCACATTAATTGGCGGATTTCTGTGTATAACCCTGCCCACATTAATTGGCGGATTTCTGTGTATAACCCCGCCCACACCACCAATTGTTGGATTTCTGTGTATAACCCCGCCCACATTAATTGGTGGATTTCTGTGTATAACCCCGCCCACATTAATTGGTGGATTTCTGTGTATAACCCCGCCCACATTAATTGGCGGATTTCTGTGTATAACCCCGCCCACACCACCAATTGGTGGATTTGTGTGTATAACCCTGCCCAAACCACCAATTGGTGGATTTCTGTGTATAACCCTGCCCACATTAATTGGTGGATTTCTGTGTATAACCCCGCCCACATTAATTGGCGGATTTCTGTGTATAAGCCCACCCACACCACCAATTGGTGGATTTGTGTATAACCCTGCCCACACTTGTGATTGGCAACTCTGTGTATAACCCCGCCCACACCACTGGTTAGCGGCTGTGTATAACTCCACCCACAACTGTGATTGGGGCATCTTTCTGTATATAACCACAACAACATCCGTGATTGGCAGCTTTCTGAGTATAACACCGCCCACACCTATGATTGGCAGCTTTCTGTGTATAACCCCGCCCGCACCACTGATTGGAAGATTTCTGTGTGCACTGTATATTGACAGGTGGCTGCTAATCAGTGGTGGGGGTGTGGTTGGACCAGGGTGCACGAGACTCTTAAGGTACCTTCACACTAAGCGACGCTGCAGCGATATCGACAACGATGCCGATCGCTGCAGCGTCGCTGTTTGGTCGCTGGAGAGCTGTCACACAGACCGCTCTCCAGCGACCAACGATGCCGAAGTCCCCGGGTAACCAGGGTAAACATCGGGTTGCTAAGCGCAGGGCCGCGCTTAGTAACCCGATGTTTACCCTGGTTACCAGTGTTAAATGTAAAAAAAACAAACACTACATACTTACATTCGCGTCCCCCGGCGTCCGCTTCCCTGCACTGTGTAAGCGCCGGCCCTAAGTACAGCGGTGACGTCACCGCTATGCTTTGCTTTCTGGCCGGCACTGGCACACTCAGTGCAGGAAGCTCTGAGCAGCAGCGCGGACGCTAGGGGACGTGACAGACATCAGAAGGTGAGTATGTAGTGTTTTTTTTTTACTTTTACAATGGTAACCAGGGTAAATATCGGGTTACTAAGCGTGGCACTGCGCTTAGTAACCCGATATTTACCCTGGTTACCATTGTAAAACATTGCTGGCATCGTTGCTTTTGCTGTCAAACACAACGATACACGCCGATCTGACGACCAAATAAAGTTCTGGACTTTAAGCTCCGACCAACGATATCACAGCAGGATCCAGATCGCTGCGTGTCAAACACAACGATATCGCTATCCAGGACGCTGCAACGTCACGGATCGCTATCGTTATCGTTGTAAAGTCGCTTAGTGTGAAGGTACCTTTAGTCATGTAGTGATAATCTACTGCTGATAGAACACTGATATTATAGAAACAGCAAAGCACAGCGCGGAAAGTGACAAATCGCTGGAATTGGGGTCTCAGCTCTTCCATCATGATGCTCTCAGATTACATAGCAAAACCTGCTGACAGATTTCCTTTAAGTTTAAGATTGGACAATTCCTACTTATTGAAAGAATCCCATGTCAAGAAGCTGATGACCCACGCTAAATAACCAAGCGATCAGCTGTAATACAGAAGACCTGGCAATAGGGGTTCAATTTTCCAGCAGCATCTTCTCAAAATACATTAAGTATTACACAGTATGCAATTAAATTAACAAGTTGCCTGTGTAAGGCAGAATAGGACAGATCCTCCAGAGCAAAGACACTCTTTGTAACAGGCTCTTTACTCAGGATCATTCAATTTTTCATTAACTTTCAAAGTTGTCAACCATTTTAGTCTGTAACAGAACTTCATGCATGTGCAATAACAATATAGTCACTAACCATTATATACCCTGAATCCTCCATTTTTCACCAGTTTCCATCTCTGCAGGCTTTCTTTCTACTTTTCAGTTTTCTCTGAGCTAGTGGATGAAAACTAGTTACTAAAAAGTCTACAATATACAACACACAGACTGTCACGACGATACAGCTGTCAGGTGACCCAGGACCAGAGGTTCCTTCCCTGACCCTACCACTAGGGGGTGCCTTATATCCTGAGTTAGCCCTCTGTCTGTTCTCTTCCCCCACCCAGGGAAGAGGGGCGATATTGTGCACCGCAGTACACCAACCCGACAAACAAGCCTACACAAACAAGGGTTAACAGAAAACTCCAGGCATAAAAAATATTCACTCACATATAACAGAGGAATGCACCAAGGAGTGGAAGATGGGGAATAAACAAAAGTAGAGACAGGAATTACCACACTTACAAACCAGGCAACAGTCACAGATAACTCCTCATATGAACACCTCTTCCTCCTGAAGCCATGCAGCAAATGCTAGCTCTGACATGGATTTGCATCAGAGCCCAGATTATAAAGGGGGAAGGGAGTGGCTAACTGAGCTTAGCTGCCAGTTCTGCCATACACCATTTAAAATTAGGGAGAAGTGCTTCTTCTCAGCGCCGGAGTAGGAGCAATCAGACGCTGCGGTCTTCTGGCTCCACACTGTTGCGGTAATCTCGTGACACAGACATAAGGAAATCCCGCTTTTCGGTCTCTATGTAGCAAGTGTACAAAAGCAGAAGTAGCAGCAGCATAGAAGTCATTCTACAATAGCACTGAGCAGTGTAACTGTGAATCCAGCTCTGAAAAAAGATAAACCATTTAGAAGGAGCAGCTTGATCTGCTGCTGTAGGCAGCACACGAGGTCTGCACACCTTCTGTACGCTGACATGTTATTAATGAACACTCAATTCCTATACCAAATATACCGTGTGTCACATTGTGAGGACCCCTACGTGGTTATAGTGTAGCCGAAAAACTAAATCAGTGGCGAGAAATTCATCATGTTGGCTTTTGTGCGCTCGTAACAAAATGGCATGCGTGAAAATACGAGTCAATCATAAACAAAAAAAAAAAAGCAACCGATACGAAGAGTTTACAATCATAGTGGATTAGGCAGTAAAGGGCCAGAGAAGTCATTGCTTCTTGTTGTCTTTGCACGTTCAGGGACAGCGGAGGTTTAATAGACGGCGGTTATTGGTTTGGCCATATACAAGGGAGCGCGAGCATTATAAGCCTCTTACAATACCGTAACCGAACGTATTAATCTTTCCGCACTGTATGCGGCAGAGCCTGCCTGTCATGGCTCTTGTTTTTAGAGCAAATTGTAAAGGGAATCTCGCTAGAACTGGCTCCTTAATACAGGCCGCGCTTTACATGGACAGAAGCAGAATCCGAAATCTTACAAGGAGAAGAACCGACTCGGTTTCTAGGAGATACAGTGTATTCGGCCGTAGAGTTGAGACCAAGACTTGAAATGACTTGTGCAGGTCCGGTATGGATCTTGACAGCTGTCTTTAGGGCTTAAACAGTTCTGTTTGCCTTAAAGGGAAAGTCCAGCCCTTTAAAACTATGTCCAAAATTTTGTTCTGAGCTCCAAATCCCATGCATAGACATGTGTAAATTCTGGCTGCCTGCTGCCACCACTAGATGGAGCTTAATTAGCTAATTTATGGAGAGTGTATGGATAGACAAGTGGAAAAACATGATTTTGTGATACTCTGTCGGGAGGTTGGTTATGCCATATGTGACCATCAGTGGTTTGGATGTGATTTTTAGCCTCTGGTGGATCTGGAAGCAAAACTCCACTATGGCGTGCGCATATGGAAGAAATGGTTGAGCATGCATCCAATAAACTCTACGAGAATTATGAAGCAGAGACCACATAGATGTGTGACCACAATAAAATTTTTCTGAAGTGGATGGACAAAATGCCAAAAGTGAGAGGTCTTAAAGATGAACAATGTATACATCAAATATGACAGAGAGAAACCAAGAGAGAGGAAATACGAGAGCATAAAAGAACAAAAGCGAGGGAACAAGAAAGCAAGCAAGAGAGAGCAAGAAAGAGGAAGAGTGATAAAGAACAAGCTGTCATGATCCAGACCGGGTTAAGTCCTGTTTTCCCGGTCTGGTCATGTCAAGAATTAACCTTTCTCAGCCTCTGTCTGGGTTCAGGTTGGATATTTATCGCCGCAGCTTCCTGCAGGCGATGTCAGTTATAGTTTTTGCCTAGTGCTGCTGTAGCTGACTCCGATTGCTCTGATTTGTCCTGCTGCGTCTGCTGTCTGAACCCGTCTCTGTTTTCCCCTACTCCTGTCTTGACTCTATGTTTCCCTTTAGTGTGCTGACTCCCTGGTTTTGACTTGGCTTGTACCCTGACCTGCTTCTGTCTTTTGTCTTCTGGCTTATCCGCTCCTGACTGTTACTGACTCCCTGGCTTGTCTCTGACTGTGAGTTTGCTTATTCCTTTGGTACTGTGCTACAGTCTAGGATTTGACCCGGCTTGTTTGACTATTCTGCTGCCTCTTGTGGTAGCCTCACTGCTGCACTGCAGGCCAGCTCTGTTTAGGTGCAGACCTGCTTCCACTCTACTGCCATCTAGTGGATCCTGCACCTACCTGCATTGCAGCAGCGTGACACAAGCAAGGTAATGAGTGTAAGGAAGAATAAGGAAAAATGCAAGAAAAAAAAGCAAAAAAAGAGCACGAGAGAGGGAATAAGGTTGAGAGAGCAAGGGAACAAGAGAGAAAGAGCAAGAAAGAGAGTGAGCAGTAAAGAGACAGCCCAAACAAGACATAGTGTAAGCAAGAGACAGCAAAGCGAAAACTAGCTGATACATAGATGATGACTGATGGTGGCCCCCAAAGTGATGGGTGCCCTGGGGCACGATCCCCCCTGTAACCTCCCCATAATCTGACGTTGGCACTCATTACCCGCCTTTCTTACGTGTAAGCCAAGTCTCAGAGTGACTTGTCTCCTTACACCAGAGACTCTCAGGATGACAGGCTACGAGAGGGGAGGTGGCGCTACACCCACTCACTTCCAGAAAGTGATACAAGCGCCAGCGAGCTTTGTGGTATAAATATAAGAGTCATTTTGTGCACACGCCGGCGTCGTCCCCCAGGGTTCGCATTAATAGATGCTGTTTAAAATATTAGTTTATTGAACTTGTGCCTACTGAGCAGAAATGGAGCCTTGTAGCCGGGGGCTGTGATTTCACTCTTGCAGAGCGGGCATGGGCTACGTGGGCATGACAGATCTGTGCCTGTGGGTGATGGCAGAGGGCCTCGGGGACGGCACAGTCTGCTCCTTTCATCACCTCCACTTTATAAGTCTTGTCTACAGAAAATAGGAAGAGAGACGTAGAAAGAGGTTCTACTCTATCAATCCTTAGTGATCGCCCCGAGGAGAACACAAGCACACATCACGTCCTCCATGCACAATCCGGGCCGACAGCGGCGTCTCAGGTGGTGGCGCAGCACTCAAAATCACAGATTTACTAACTTTCTTGTGTTTTCAAGACTTTTAAAGACTGGAAACAATGACAATAAACACAACCTCTAACCCCACCCAGTCCTTTCTGTTGTCCACACAGAATTAGTGCCCCAAGTAAAACCCTTTATTGCCATCTACTAGGATACTTCCTTTTTCATGGCCTCCATATAATACAACACCTCCCCAAGCAGTATAATGCTCCAAAAAGTGCCCCCGACACTGTTTTGTGCCAGTCACACGATGTTTCCTACAGTGCTACCAATATAGTCTGAAGCCCCTCACAGTTCTACGTCACACTGTAGAGTGCTTTCCTACACACATTATGTGCACGCAGAGTGACTCTCACCCATTATAAAGCCCCCTAATGTCTCCCATAAAGTATGAGGTCCCACAGTTCCCCCCGCACACATTATGAAGCCCCCCAGTGTCTCCCATAAAGTATGAGGTCCCACAGTGCCTCGCACATATTATGAAGCCCCCCAGTGTCTCCCATAAAGTATGAGGTCCCACAGTGCCCCGCACACATTATGAATGAAGCCCCCCAGTGTCTCCCATAATGTGGTCCCACAGTGCCTCGCACATATTATGAAGCCCCCCAGTGTCTCCCATAAAGTATGATGTCCCACAGTGCCCCGCACACATTATGAAGCCCCCCAGTGTCTCCCATAAAGTATGAGGTCCCACAGTGCCCCGCACACATTATGAAGCCCCCCAGTGTCTCCCATAAAGTATGAGGTCCCACAGTGCCCCGCACACATTATGAATGAAGCCCCCCAGTGTCTCCCATAATGTGGTCCCACAGTGCCTCGCACATATTATGAAGCCCCCCAGTGTCTCCCATAAAGTATGATGTCCCAGTGTCCCGCACACATTATGCAGCCCCCTAATGACTCCCACAAAGTATGATGTCCCACAGTGCCAAGAACACATTATGAAGCCCCCCAGTGTCTCCCATAAAGTATGATGTCCCACAGTGCCCCACACTTCATGAAGCCCCCTAGTGTCTCCCATAAAGTATGAGGTCCCAAAGTGTCGATCACAAATTATGAAGCCCCCAAGTGTCTCCCATAAAGTATGATGTCCTACAGTGCCTATCACACATTATTAAGCCCCCCAGTGTCTCCCATAAAGTATGATGTCCCACAGTGTCCCACACACATTATGAAGCCCCCCACTGTCTCCCATAAAGTATGATGTCCCAGTGTCCCGCACACATTATGAAGCCCCCAGTGTCTCCCATAAAGAATGATGTCTCACAGTGCCCCACACTTCATGAAGCCCCCTAGTGTCTCCCATAAAGTATGAGGTCCCACAGTGCCCCGCACACATTATGAAGCCCCCCAGTGTCTCGCATAAAGTATGATGTCCCACAGTGTCCCGCACACATTATGAAGCCCCCCAGTGTCTCCCATAAAGTATGATGTCCCACAGTGCCCCGCACACATTATGAAGCCCCCCAGTGTCTCCCATAAAGTATGAGGTCCCACAGTGTCCCGCACACATTATGAAGCCCCCCAGTGTCTCCCATAAAGTATGATGTCCCAGTGTCCCGCACACATTATGAAGCCCCCAGTGTCTCCCATAAAGAATGATGTCTCACAGTGCCCCACACTTCATGAAGCCCCCTAGTGTCTCCCATAAAGTATGAGGTCCCACAGTGCCCCGCACACATTATGAAGTCCCCCAGTGTCTCCCATAAAGTATGAGATCCCACAGTGCCCTACACATTATGAAGTCCCCCAGTGTCTCCCATAAAGTATGATGTCCCACAGTGCCCCGCACACATTATGAAGCCCCCCAGTGTCTCCCATAAAGTATGAGGTCCCACAGTGTCCCGCACACATTATGAAGCCCCCCAGTGTCTCCCATAAAGTATGATGTCCCAGTGTCCCGCACACATTATGAAGCCCCCAGTGTCTCCCATAAAGTATGATGTCTCACAGTGCCCCACACTTCATGAAGCCCCCTAGTGTCTCCCATAAAGTATGAGGTCCCACAGTGCCCCGCACACATTATGAAGTCCCCCAGTGTCTCCCATAAAGTATGAGATCCCACAGTGCCCTACACATTATGAAGTCCCCCAGTGTCTCCCATAAAGTATGATGTCCCACAGTGCCCCGCACACATTATGAAGCCCCCCAGTGTCTCCCATAAAGTATGATGTCCCACAGTGTCCCGCACACATTATGAAGTCCCCCAGTGTCTCCCATAAAGTATGATGTCCCACAGTGCCCCGCACACATTATGAAGTCCCCCAGTGTCTCCCATAAAGTATGAGGTCCCACAGTGTCCCGCACACATTATGAAGTCCCACAGTGTCTCCCATAAAGTATGATGTCCCACAGTGCCCCACACTTCATGAAGCCCCCTAGTGTCTCCCATAAATTATGATGTCCCACAGTGCCCCGCACACATTATGAAGCCCCCCAGTGTCTCCCATAAAGTATGATGTCCCACAGTGTCCCGCACACATTATGAAGTCCCCCAGTGTCTCCCATAAAGTATGATGTCCCACAGTGCCCCGCACACATTATGAAGTCCCCCAGTGTCTCCCATAAAGTATGAGGTCCCACAGTGTCCCGCACACATTATGAAGTCCCCCAGTGTCTCCCATAAAGTATGAGGTCCCACAGTGTCCCGCACACATTATGAAGTCCCCCAGTGTCTCCCATAAAGTATGAGATCCCACAGTGCCTTACACATTATGAAGTCCCCCAGTGTCTCCCATAAAGTATGATGTCCCACAGTGCCCCACACTTCATGAAGCCCCCTAGTGTCTCCCATAAATTATGATGTCCCACAGTGCCCCTCACACATTATGAAGTCCCCCAGTGTCTCCCATAAAGTATGATGTCCCCACAACACTTTACATATAGCACTGTGCTCCCCTAAGTGTCCCAAGATGCAGACATACAGGCTAAAATGGTGAAACAGAGAGCTCACGGCTCCACCATTAGATGTAAATATATTTTGTCTCCTGAGGATGCAGATACAGATGAAATCGGGATATACCCCCGACCTCCTGAGACAGTGAGACATCTTGGCACAGTTGGGATGTATGCAGTATATGATTTATCTGCACAGTTACTGTAGTTATTTTAGATTTTGCTTTCTTGTAACTTTGATGTCATTTCTGTGCATATTTTGTTTGTATTCTGTGTTAATCCACTATACACATCAATATCTAGTCATCAGTATCAGATCGGGGGGATCCGACACCTGACATCTTCTCATGAGGTTTATTTTCATATGATATCAAGGGCCGAGTGTCCAGGACGCCCGCTAATTCCAACGTCTGGAAACGCCAATTTTAGTGCAGGAAATCCAAAACCGTGAGCGTCGGTGGATTATAAAAGCAGCATTAGAGCGACATCTAATATTCATGGTGCCTAATCAGGAGATGAAGGAAGACATCGCACAGTACCTGGCACTACTGACTCTACCATGAGGGCGCCCCAAGAAAGGTCAGTGGCCAAAACCGCTGACTTAAGGTTAAAGGGGAGTACCTAATTGATGAGCCTATATGCCAATACCTACCTACAGCACTACCAGTGTTACCCCATTTCTGACCACTTGATAGTCCCATTTTACATGGTTCGAGGGGACTGGTCGTAAGAGAGTTACTGCGTTCCATTTCACGATGAGCAATTTGATTTGTGAAGCTCTGGTCCGGTGTCCATTCGGGTCTGTAATGGCCGCCGATGTTCACTTCAGCACCCGCTTAACCTGGCCCTTACCAGGCCCAGTGTCGACATGATTTTGCACAGGCTAAAAAGCGAAAGCGGCGTCCAACATGCCCCAGATGGCGGTCTGGACGCTGGACGAGATGAATCAAATTGTTCATCTTGAGTTACGATACAAAGACTGTAGCAGCGCTCCCTCGATTTCCATGCGCCATTCAGGATCCAGCTGCCCCCTACGACCTCTAACGTTTTATATCAAATACTGAAGGCATGGAAGAACAAAAATATTGAATTACAAAAAAAACCCGTATAGGGCTAAACTACATTAATGGACGCATCCGATGGACCACAGTGGTGCTCGTCTCGGCAGGACCTTTGAGGTCCATGACCAGAGAACATATGGCACCAGTGCCTCTGAAGATCTGGGCGACCGGAGATTGAAACTCCAACTGCTGAGGAACATAAGGAAGGAGAACGGTTTAGTTTACTGATTGAGCGCCATAAGGCAACGTTATTTCAAAACTTTTCGGAATGGAACCATCCAATCCCAGGCCAAACCCAACATTGGATAAAATTCACTAAAAGGTTAAACACAACATAAAAACATATAAAGAAAAACCAAAAGAAGCCAAGGAATATAACAGGCAAAAATTTCGGCATTCGATTTCCAATATATGTCCTAAAGTAGAATCCTGGGGAACACAATCCCCAACAGTCCCCGAGCTGTACAGAAACTGCAGCCGGTTATCCTGGCGTCACTTATAACAATTTCCCATTCTCCTCCAGCGTGAAATCTTTACTTCTTACAAAAGTCCCTTAGTAATGCAATTTCCATTTCTTTCCATGGCTCTATAATAACCCAATCCAGAGGTAATCTTACACAAAGCGAGAGAAGAGTGACCTCCGGACACCAATGAGGGATGGAAATAAATGTGGAAAGTGATAAGGGATCCTCCTGGATATAAAACACACTACATATTCCACAAAAACAGCAACACAATTTAATAGCACCAAAATGGAAAATAAAAAAATCTTTCCCTTGAGGCTCACAATTCATTTAGTCTTCTCCTCCTAGTGCTGGAGTCAAGAAAGTATAGGAAAATCAGTGTCAACTTTGTTTGCTTTTATTTCTAGAAAGATTTTTACTGTAAGAGAAACTTTTCACCATTAGAGAAGAAACAAGACCAAACAACAAGCTTGGATGTCTCTCAGAAATACAATAGACCTGCAGTGCAAGTGCGACTAATACTGCCCCTACGTACAAGAACACAACTACTTTATTACTACCCCCTATGTACCAAGAATATAACTAATATAATACTGCTCCTATGTACAAGAATATAACTACTATAATACTGCTCCTATGTACAAGAATATAACTACTATAATACTGCTCCTATGTACAAGAATATAACTACTATAATACTGCTCCTATGTACAAGAATATAACTACTATAATACTGCCCCTATGAACAAGAATATAACTACTATAATACTGCCCCTATGTACAAGAATATAACTACTATAATACTGCTCCTATGTACAAGAATATAACTATTATAATACTGCCCCTATGTACAAGAATATAACTACTATAATACTGCCCCTATGTACAAGAATATAACTACTATAATACTGCCCCTATGTACAAGAATATAACTACTATAATACTGCCCCCTATGTACAAGAATATAACTACTATAATACTGCCTCCTATGTACAAGAATATAACTACTATAATACTGCCCCTATGTACAAGAATATAACTACTATAATACTGCCCCTATGTACAAGAATATAACTACTATAATACGGCTCCTATGCACAAGAATATAACTACTATAATACTGCTACTATGTACAAGAATATAACTATTATAATACTGCTCATATGTACAAGAATATAACTACTATAATACTGCCCCTATGTACAAGAATATAACTACTATAATACTTCCTCCTATGTACAAGAATATAACTACTATAATACTGCTCCTATGTACAAGAATATAACTACTATAATACTGCTCCTATGTACAAGAATATAACTACTATAATACTGCCCCTATGAACAAGAATATAACTACTATAATACTGCCCCTATGTACAAGAATATAACTACTATAATACTGCCCCTATGTACAAGAATATAACTACTATAATACTGCCCCTATGTACAAGAATATAACTACTATAATACTGCCCCCTATGTACAAGAATATAACTACTATAATACTGCTCCTATGTACAAGAATATAACTAATATAATACTGCTCCTATGTACAAGAATATAACTATTATAATACTGCTCATATGTACAAGAATATAACTACTATAATACTGCCCCTATGTACAAGAATATAACTACTATAATACTTCCTCCTATGTACAAGAATATAACTACTATAATACTGCTCCTATGTACAAGAATATAACTACTATAATACTGCTCCTATGTGCAAGAATATAACTACTATAATACTGCCTCTATGAACCAGAATATAACTACTATAATACTGCCCCTATGTACAAGAATATAACTACTATAATACTGCCCCTATGTACAAGAATATAACTACTATAATACTGCTCCCTATGTACAAGAATATAACTACTATAATACTGCCCCTATGTACAAGAATATAACTACTATAATACTGCTCCTATGTACAAGAATATAACTACTATAATACTGCCCCTATGTGCAAGAATATAACTACTATAATACTGCCCCCTATGCCCAAGAATATAACTACTATAATACTGCCTCTATGAACAAGAATATAACTACTATAATACTGCCCCTATGTACAAGAATATAACTACTATAATACTGCCCCTATGTACAAGAATATAACTACTATAATACTGCTCCCTATGTACAAGAATATAACTACTATAATACTGCCCCTATGTACAAGAATATAACTACTATAATACTGCTCCTATGTACAAGAATATAACTACTATAATAATGCTCATATGTACAAGAATATAACTACTATAATACTGCCCCTATGTACAAGAATATAACTACTATAATACTGCCCCTATGTACAAGAATATAACTACTATAATACTGCCCCTATGTACAAGAATATAACTACTATAATACTGCCCCTATGTACAAGAATATAACTACTATAATACTGCTCCTATGTACAAGAATATAACTATTATAATAATGCTCATATGTACAAGAATATAACTACTATAATACTGCCTCTATGAACAAGAATATAACTACTATAATACTGCCCCTATGTACAAGAATATAACTACTATAATACTGCTCCCTATGTACAAGAATATAACTACTATAATACTGCCCCTATGTACAAGAATATAACTACTATAATACTGCCCCTATGTACAAGAATATAACTACTATAATACTGCTCCTATGTACAAGAATATAACTACTATAATAATGCTCATATGTACAAGAATATAACTACTATAATACTGCCCTTATGTACAAGAATATAACTACTATAATACTGCCCCCTATGTACAAGAATATAACTACTATAATACTGCTCCTATGTACAAGAATATAACTAATATAATACTGCTCCTATGTACAAGAATATAACTAATATAATACTGCTCCTATGTACAAGAGTATAACTACTATAATACTGCTCCTATGTACAAGAATATAACTACTATAATACTGCTCCTATGTACAAGAATATAACTACTATAATACTGCTCCTATGTACAAGAATATAACTACTATAATACTGCTCCTATGTACAAGAATATAACTAATATAATACTGCTCCTATGTACAAGAACATAACTAATATAATACTATGTGTGCAACTTCTCCTTTTCTGATGGAGATACCACACAGACAGTGTCACGTACACATAACCAGGCTTGAACTCATATCTATTTACTGGAAGGAAAAATAAAGAACAGTTCTTTTCTCTACACTCAGTGACAATTCCTCATTTCCAGAACATGACTCCAGAAGATTGAGAAGCAAAAAATAACATCTTCAGCTCCTCTCTCACAGCTCCGGAGGTCTCCCACAGCGTGGCGGCAGATGTGACACTATCAGAAGGGTGTTCTTGATTCCACACAGTGGGTAACTTAACCCTACTCAGTCCATAGAAATCTGGAATTCGATCTTAGAAGACATTTTTGGATCACTGGACCATGATTTCTTGTCAGCCATAGGACATCATTCTTACACCGTATAGATCTCTACTGTGCTGTTAGAAGAATCCCTGGTTATTATCCTGATCACTAAAATCTCCCCTGCAGGGACCGCCCACAATCATCTCTAGCCTAGCAAAGAGTGTTTTTACTTTTCTTGCAGTGCCTCCAAAGGAGAAAGGAGGTATTACAGTGTATAAAAAATCCAAGTGCAGTGAAATGGAGAGAAAAAAAAGCTAATCCGCCATTGTTTGGGAGTTTTGTTTTTACAGCATTCATTGTACAGTTAAAAATGACCTGGTCATATGATTCTCCAGATCAGTACAACTATGGAAAACCCAAATTTGTATAGTTTATAAAGTATTTGCAAATCGAGTCCACCGGCCAGGAAAATAATCTTTGGCCTTCGGACAGGTGCCCTGAGAATCACCTTTTACCTCCCAGCATCTGCAGCTTTTCTTTTGATTAGTTGGCGACGTCATCTTTGCGGCATGACCCACATGTAGCTTTGGATTAGCCCCACTAATCTAAAGAAAAGAAGAGATTGCCAGATCACTGATAGGGTGCCACGGGTTTACTGCGACAAAGAAGTGCCATAAGACCACAGCATCTGATTTCTCCTACTCCTGCACTGATTAGAAGCACTTCACTTTCATATTAAATGGTGTAAATTTCTTTTGACAGTACAGGGGTTAATCTGCTCGGTTGAGAGCTCCTGGAAGCTTTCCTGCATTAAGGCTCTCAGCTGTTCACTGTTAGGCACTCCAATCCTCTATATAATGTGGGCCCAGGCAAGCACTCATTGTCAGTGATAGCTCAGCATGGCTGGAGGATGTTGTTGGTTTTTATTGGAGAAGGCGTTTGGTGGATTGATGTGTGACTGCTGCTAGGTTTTGAGTGTGTGATCATTCCCTTTCTTCTCCTACTTTGGTTTAACCCCATCCGCCACTCCCAGGTGTTTACCTCTGTGTGTATATTTGTATGATTGGTATTTTCCTTTATCCCTGTTCATATTACCTTGTTAGTCTGATTGATGTATTATGGTACACTATTACTCCCCTCTTCCCTGGGTAGGGGAAGGGCACAAACTGAAGGCGGATTCAAGAGCTAAGGCAAGGTACATGGCCATGGCATCTTCACCATCAGAAGTAAACTGGGGAACAAGGCAAGCTAGGGTACCCCTAGCGTTAGGGTAAGGAAAGGAACCCCTGGTTCTGGTAACACCCAACAACATAGTAGTGACATCTGGCTGCTGGACTGGGTCCTGCGTCTTGATTTGCACCATTGCTAATAGTTTTTTTCATTTGTTTGTTTGTTTAAATGGCAAAAAAAGGTTTAATAAAATAAAATTTTGTTTTGTTGCATTGCCATTTCCTGAGACCCGTAACTATTTAATGCATCTGATGACGGAGCTGTTTTTCGCATAGCGAGAGTTAGTTTTACACTTAACTATTTTGGGGTAGGTACACTTTGATCGCTTTTTAGTGCATTTTTTGGAGATAATACAGTGACTAAAAAAAACAGCTTTGTCGTTATGATTCTTTTTCTGTTTTAGTACATTTACTGTATGCATTAAATAAATTTATATTTTGAAAAACTGAACTTTTGGGGACTTGGCAATGCCAAAAATTATTTTTTTTATTCATAAATGAGGAAAAGTGAAGTCAAAGTTTTATGTGTAAACATTTTTTTTTCCCAGCTTAATTTTTTTAGGACCTGAATCTGCAATAATTTGATAAATGGCATTTTAAGGGTTCAACAGCAGCGATTGGGGCCGGCTCATTAATGGCAGGTGCTGACTGTGTAATACAGCTGGAGTTCACTGTGTGCGGAGCAGGCTCAGCTCCTGAGCCCGCTCTGACATGCACCATACTTGTACAGCACAATCTCTGCAAGTTTTCTCTTCGTCCATTTTCTACATGAGTGGTTGAAAAAATAAAATTAAATATATTTTTAAGTAAAGAAAAAAAAAGTTATGCAAACAATCTCATTAAATGCCGGCAGGCTTAATAACCAGGCAACAATCTACCAGGCTTTTCTTGTGTTATTTTAATGATCTGCGTTGCGAACTGCGTCCATGTCGGCTTTAAAGAGCATTTGATCTATTCTGTAGTTCAGGCAATTGAGATAATAACCTGCTGCTCTAATATTTTCCTTTTCTTCTTTGAAGGATGTTACTGAAATACTCTACAGAATAATTACAGGGAGCCATGAAAACAATATCGGTGGCGGTCATGAGGACGGGAGGAATAATACTGGCTCACAAGGGCTTTCTAATATGCGTATTACTCAGATCATGTTACGCAGCCAATTAACCGAACGGAGGCTTTCATGGGCTCGGGGGCCTCACAAGGGTCGATAATGGATTCCACTCAACCGTCTATGACGTGAGACATTCATACGGCCTCAGAAGTCGTTTGCATCGGCGCTGTCATATCTACGGTCATGTATGGCGCTGTGAATGGCTCAACTGGGAAACGGAGAGAAATTTATTTTGGGTTCATTCATTGATCCACCTGATACATTAAAATGGTGAATGTCGCCTTATTAATGGGTCCAGGGAGGTGGATAAAAGTAAAATAAATAACGCTACTCGCCTCTTGGGCCGATACCGTTCCTCTGTAGTCATCGCTGCATCCCTGACCCATCTGACATGAGTAGAGTTGAGCGAATTTTGCAAAATTTGGTTCGGATTACGATCTCCAGGGAGATATTTTATTTGGGAGAATATGCAGAACACAGCCGAACGTCATTGGAGTCCATGGTATTAGAGTTGGGCGAATTCAGCGATCGTTTCCGAACATATTAGCTCAACTCTAGACATGAGCACCGGGAGTTTGAGGAAGGTGAGTTTCAATGCTCAGCTCATTTGGTGTGGGTGCTGTGTGGCGGCCATTGTTGCTGTGGATTTGTGCTGGTGGAGCCATGTGGTCTGAGGTCTTGAGGACTCAGTCTTGCAGTATGGGCGCTGTGAGGCACCAAGCCGCCCGCCCTGCTGGTGCATTGTCCCTGCGGTGGTGGTTAGCGCACGACGACGTTCCATTAAGGTGGAAGAAGTTAGGACCCACTTAGAGGTTCTCCGTGACATGGCAGTGGGCTTCACACAGTCTGATAAGAAAGGTAAACTATGGACCTCATGTTCAGTTATACATTTTTGCCTAGCGGCATTAGATAAATGTATGATTTTTTTGGAGGTGCGGTCTATGCTCTTTTTTTTTTTTTTTTTTTACTGTATTGCAAATTTTATTATTACTATTATACAGACGAAGCACGACATAATATTTATTTCTTGTACCTTTTTTAATTTTTTCATCTTTATCTGCCCCTCTGTGTATCTTGTTTCACATAGTTGATTAGGCAGTTCTATTCCTATCTGCTAAAACTCCATTTCCCAGCAGCACTTGCTTCTCAGTGCTCCCCCTTCCTCTCCTGTGAACTTCTGACTGTCCAAACCAATCCTCCCCAACAGAGCTTGAAATAACTAGGCACTGCAGAGCTGACCTGTGTTTGATGTCTGAAGCAGAAAGATCAGTGATGTGAAACTTCAAATGATGCTCTGTTGATGCACATGGCAAAAGATTATCTTCTGCCATATGCATCACTAGAGGGTCATTTGCAGTTTCACTGCACTATTCTGGCAACAGCATGCATCAAACACAGGTCAGCTCTGTTTGGACTGTTGATCTCTGCTGAAAACCAGCAGTGCAATGATGCAAAATCACACAGGCAGCTATACTGATCTAGATGGCAGAAGATAGAATCGACTAGGCATACATACAGTGAACAGGAGCATAGAGGTCCAAGGTGGAGGAAGACCATAGTTATGCTGGCAGGAAGGCTGAGAGAGACTACGCTGAGCATGATCAACTATAAGCACTAAAAACTACAGCAGAACGGTCCCAATGGGAACTGGAGGGTCAATAGAGCCATCATTAGGGGAGTAATATGCGCAAAACAAGCAGAATTAAAAATAAACCATATTGTCACAAATTAATAAATATACAGTATGTGTACATTTTTATAATGCCATATTGTAATTTTGGGAATAACCCTTTAAATTGGACTGTATTGGACATATGCAATAAAGCCAATATTTCCATGCCAAAAGCTGAGGAAGCATGGAGCTTGATAAAGCACAGAAATACCTTTTTTCTAGGGTTCGCAAGACACTCACACTTAAAAACTTCTGACATGTCAATGTTTTTTGAAGGCCCAAGCGTCTCTTGGAAGTGGTTGTCTCAAGGTTGAAAGTTATTTACTATCCATGCGGGTCTGACTGGTGGGAGCCTCACCAATCCCAAGAACCGGGGTTCTGAAGTGCCCCGTGTAAATGGAGTGGGGTACATCTGCTCCATTCTTAATGCGACCATCAGAGAAAAGAGAGTGGACATAGAGCGCTGTATTTGGTTGCTCTTCGGCTCTGCCAATTGAAATGAATGGAGCAGCAGTGCACATGGTCAACCACAGCACCATTCACATGGGGCCCTTCAGATACCCGGTTCTCAGGATTGTTGGAGGCCTTAGTGATGAGACCCACAGCGGTTGGGAAGTTATTCCCTGTCCTCTGGATAGGGTATAACTTCCACACTTGAGACAACCCTCTAAAGGAGACTAGACTATTAACGCCTAATATTACCAAGTATGGAAGCAGCCAGGGTTTATTTTCCTAAATTTCAGCCCTCAGTCCTTGAAGAGGTCATAGCACATTGATCTTTACAGACTCCCACAGCGCTCAACATTAAAAACTGCTCTAGAAAAAGTCAGAAGTTACTTAAGAGGAAAACTTGAAGGACTTTTTGGGACATTGTTAAGCAAACGTCTTAAGGCATCTGACATCAAATACCAGAGTTCCGCCAAATGTCACTAGGACGTAATCCTATCGGGAGACCGACTTAAGTCCCTACAGAATAGGCTAGACTCAAGCCGGCAAGGTAACAATACCAGCACTCCTAAAATAACCCCCGGTATCATTTTATGACTACAGACGTCAGCAATAGCTCACTTACTGCTTTAAAGGTATTAAACTTTTCTTTTTTTTTCTCATAAAGCCGCTCGCTAGTAGAAAATCATTATAGTTGATTGGAGGAGGAAGGAGAAATCCTGCGTCACTGCAAAGTGATCCTAAAACAGTGCAGGCAACGTATGAATGATATCAGAGATTAAACGGCGGCTCCAAGAAGCTGCGAAGAGACAGAGAGCTGACGTCTGCAAACAGTAAGGTCACACGGAGCTTTGAAAGTGAAAAATATAAATTAGGAGCAGACAAAACAGAGCAGCGTTAAAATTAGAAGGAAAAACAAAAAGATCGCATTTCTAAAACTCCTCGAAGAAATGTCCTATCTCGACACCAGGGATAGCGCAGGTATGTAAAAATTACGGATCTATAGATTTGCCTAAAATATAGTTTTTCATACTGCCTCGAGTTTCCGAGCACATGGACCTGGGATTATGTGATGTGGACAGTTTTCTAAGATGGGTACCACTAACGATAAGCTGATCATAGGGTATTTCACTGATAGGAACCCAGCAATTAGCTGTAGGGTAACATGTAAAGTGCTCAATTCCTACACAGTGCCTCCGCAGGTCAAAAAAGGTATTGCATAATTGTCAGGTCTTCCTGACTTGTGCTCTGGGTAAAAGATAAAGATGCTGAAATGAAGTCCACGTAATTAATTTAGAATATGTATTAAAAGGGAGCCCAAAAACGTATTTTTGTAAAACCAATAATCACTGTACAGGAACCAGGCAAAATGAGATGTATTATGCAGCACTAAGTAACTTGCGAACAAGAGTTTGTTGTGTTCTGAAAATAATGCAAAGAGAGGAAGATCAAAAGGGGGTCCTCACTACGGTCTCCACATGCCCTGATAGTGGCAATGCTTGTATGTGTCGTAGCCACCAACAGCATCGAAGCCAAGATAAATGTTACACTATTAGCATTAATAAATGTGTAGACTACTCAACTCTAAGCTCGTAAGATCAGCGCAGTCCTCCCCTACTGCTGCCATCATCACTATGATCTGATTATAGGGTTTCCGAGTCCGTTCTACAGCCATTGACCCTGAGCTAACATTCCCCGATCAATGACAGGTGAAGGCTACACGGTTCGTCTTGTGAGGAATTCCCAGTATGTAGTAGTTCATAGAACCTACCATAAAAGACCCAAGAACAGTGAACTGGCAAAAGTTTCATGGTTGTCCAAGGCTCAATGATCCACAAAGACTAGCCTGCCTAGTTTGATAAAGAGCTATCATAGCTCAAACAGATGATAAATGTTGGCTATGATACAAAAATATCAATACACATAGGGGCCGAAGCATCAAATTATTTACAAACTGGAATAAAACACTTCGAAAAGCTGCAAGACTTTTGTAGTTTCATTGCAGTTCTGGGTGGAGCTGTGGTGGGGTGGGACATGGCAATGACCAGCGGCCTAAGCACACGCCACTTGTAAGATGTGCCTGATCCATTAAATGGCATGAGCCTCTTAATGAATCAGGCTCCTCTTACCGCTGCATACCCCTTCATGAGGACAATCATGTACAATGCCAGTCTTAATGATTCGGGACCATAGGGATTTGGACCCTGCTGTGTTGGGGGCAGAACAGACACAGATTGTTTAGAGAGCCCATACTGACCCATGTTCACCATCAAAAGTTCAGGAAGGTGAACACTGTTGCAAATCGAATACAACCCCTTGTGACAGTTAATAGTCCAAATATTGGCAGTACCTCTTTCGAAAGGATAACACTTGTTCCAGAATGGATTGAGGAACATTAAAAAAAAAAAAGTTAAAGTTTTAGGCTTCGATTTACCAAAGCTATTTCGCGTGTAAAAAGTCTCAACATTTTTGCTCGGAGTGCGCAAAAATGTTGTGCCTTTTGTCGACTGGGCTTCTAATTTATTAAGTGCTGTGACGTTTGTTACTTCAGAAATCTTACTGGAGTAAGATTTGTGGTGCAGCGCTTCTTAATTAATCAGAAGTGTGATTCTACCCTTCAAGACTAGCAAGAAAATTGCTGGTCTTGAAGAATCCAGACTTTGGTCTCCAAATTCCCCAGATCTTAATCCGCTGTGGGATGTGGTGAATAAACAGGTCTATCTATGGGGCCTCACCTCACAATTTACAGGACTTTTGAAGAATCTATTAATTTCTTGAATGAATCAGGAGTTTCTGATTCCACCCTTAAGGCCTAGCAAGCAAAAATCTGATTTTGACGATTCTGGCCTTAGGTCTCCAAATTTCTCAGAGCTTAATCTGCTCAATCATCTGTGGGATGTGGTGAAAAAACAAGTAACTATATGGAGGATGCACCTCAAAACAGACAGGACTTCGGAAGGATCTGTCGCTAATGTCTTGCTCCACATAAAAGACAAGACACCTTCCAAGGTTTTGTTGAGTCGATGCCCTAATAGAGCTGTCTGCCGTATTATTAGGCAGTTTCCATGTTCTCTAACAAACAACCCAACTATGTTGAGCAAGTGGACAAAACTGGCAATGATGCAAAGACGACAAAGAATGATGAGCAAACTGAAGGAAAGGGCTAAGGTCCAGCAAGGTCTTCTTGCGGTTCCTCTACATGAACCAACTCCACATATCTAAATACAGCTGAGCATTTTGACAGATATTAGATCTTTTTCTACTTTCCGAACCTTTACACGACAAATCATCTGCGCTGAATAATATCAGGCTGGTTGCACAAAGTCTGGAGATGCCAATTACGGAGCAGAAACATGTGTGGGTTGAGCTGCTATCGATCAGCAGTATAATGAGCAGTGATTGCCATTTCATATTGGAAGTGCTCGAGAGATGAAAACTAAACACTGGCTGACTTATCTGACGAGTGGGTTTCATCTATTCAAATGTCAGGAGCCGCTCTGGATACAGAATATACACATCCTGGGCTTTATTGTTAAATTATATCACAAGATCAACTCAAGCCCCGGTCGTTAGAAGACTAATCTGAGGGCTCATTATACTCTAGTTTGATTTTCCTCCCAATTAATTGACAGGAAAGGAAGTATTCATCAATGGTTGACTAAAATGGTCATTGTTGACCAAAGCAATAAGCTGATATCCAAGTGTTCCTTTGAGAGCTCAATATACTCCTTATCCTATATTATAATTTTTTTTGGAGAGGTCCACCATGAATTCTTCAGAAAATATGGATATGTTTTGGATGGGTATCGTTGTCCACCACATTATTCAAACTACTTTGTCCATTTCCTTTTGTTATGCTTGGGTAATTTAGGGCTCGAATAGATCTGTTAGTCTTTTCCTCATGAGCCTGTTGCAATCTGTAAGTAAAAAGTTGATTGGAAATATAAGCAATAGCCGTATTGTGAGGAGCTAGACATGGACTAAAGACTATTGGACCTATGGACGTAGGGTGGAGTCCAAGGCTCTAAGGGATGCAGACTTTTTCCAGCACAAAGCACCAGTTACGTCAATCTTATTCTTGTGTTTTATTAGAGATTTGCTTTCTTGTCATTTTAAAGTGCACAAATCTCTCCTGGAAAGTGTTTAGCTTCAGGAGTCATTGCTTCCATTCAGTGACAGTAAGCAGAGGAAGACATGAGGGTAGGATCTTATATATACATAAGGCCAGACATGAGATTGGTTAACAAGTAAAGCAATCATTCCACTACTCTTGTTCATGTCTTAGGGGTCTCAATTAAGCCTCTGTTCTCCCAGTCACAAGTCCCATGATGAGGATAGTAGATCGAGTGGAGCAGTCACCACAGGGAATCTCACAAGCAGTCCTAGGTGAGGGGCTCAGTCTCAAGAAAACACCTTCACCAATGCACAGTTCGCTTTGGAGAGATGCTTCCCGAGGGCCGTGCTCAATTCCGGGGTGGTGGTTGTTGGCTTGAGCTGGATACATGTGATACGGTCATGGTATTAGTCGTCTGGAGGAGCATAGGCTGTGACTGAAGACTATACAGGCAGGAGATATAAAAGCTGTGGGCCAACTAAAAGTTGGGAGATGGTGGATACCGAATAGTACAGGGGCAGTGGAACTACTGGTTCGGGTTGAGATCTTGGGGACTGGGGGCATTCCATTGTAGCCCTCTACCCGGAGTTGATGTAAGACCGAAGACAAAAGAAATAAGACTAATTCCATCGTTAACCTGCCTAGGTGATTAATACAATACACAACCTAAGTTCACATGTATGTTCACGGGTGTTTCATGGGTTGTCCTATGATCAAAAATTAATTAATCACTGTTTATGCAGAGCTGATACATACTAATTATGGCCTCTCCTGTGATTGTTTTGATGTAATTTTAGAAAAACCAACCGAAAGGTCCAGTGGCAGTAAGAAGAGACCATTTTCAGTCCACTGATTACTATTGGAGGCTTTGAGGATAGCATTATGTTGGGTTTTTCATCTGAGAAGCATAATCTCTTCAATTGCGTTGGCATTGCCTAGACTCCCCTTTCTTCACCCTTAATGCCCAGAAGGAGATATAAACATTCCATTTGGGACTCCAAAGTCACAAAGTGCTCATGAAACTTTTGCGTAGTCAGAAACATAGCTAAGGGAAAGCAGGGACGTACAGCTCACGAGACCTTCAGACGGCCAGTATTTGTATTCATAATGAGAAAATAAGGCTGTAAGGAAATTATATGAATTCACTGTTAAGCTTAGGGGTTTACTATGTAAGGAAAAAGGTTCCCCTCTTGGTGTTTTCCTTCTTACTAATTTCTTTAAAATGTTGTTGCCCCCCTTTAAGCTTTGAAGTTCCCTCTGGTTAAACTTAGAGATTTCTCCCCAAAATGTTGTGGTTGACCTATGTTTCTCATCTCAAAATTACTGGGTCCCCTTTGTTAGGGTTGGTGGTTCCCTCTTTTTTCTTAACGAGAAGGAATGACCAATATTAAAGGGAGAATAAACTAAGGCTTAGTGAATTCTCTCGCAATATTAGTGGTTCATTCTTGTTATCATTTGTTGTAACCTTTGTAAACAGTCATTCCCACCTATTAATTTTGGTGGTTTCCTTTCATAAATATGGTATTTCAATCTTTAAACTTAGTGATGCCCCCTTGTATGTGGCTTGATGGTCTCATCTTTAAACTTGATGTCTCTTCAAATTACTTTTAATTTAGGGATTTCCTTCCATAAGGATTGGTCGTTTCCTTCAAAAAGACCCATTTTATGAGTTTTGATGGCTTCTCATGAACTTGGTGGTTCGTTCCCCTCTTAGTAGGCTTAGTGGTTCCCCTAGTTAGGATTTGTGGTTTCTTGTGTACTTGGTAGTTCTCATTAGGCTTGATGGTTCTCATTAGGCTTTGTGGTTCCTCTCGTTAGGATTTGTGGTTTTTTGTGTACTTGGTAGTTCCTCTCGTTAGGATTGGTTATTTCTCGTGCACTTCGAGGTTCCTTTCATCAGGATTGGTGGTTTCTTGTATACTTAGTAGTTCCCCTCATTAAACTTTTTGGTTTCTTCTATACTTGCTGGTGCCCCTCTTATCAGGCTTTGTTGTTTCATGTGTACTTGGTGTTACCCCACTTATTGGGCTTAGTGGTTTCCATTTTATTGGGCATGGTGGTTTCCTCTTCTAACTTAGCAATTCGCTTCTCATTAGGCTTGGTGGTTCCTCTTGTTAGGATTGGTGGTTTCTTGTGTACTTGGTAGTTCCTCTTGTTAGGATTGACTGTTTCTCGTGCACTTCAAGGTTCCTTTCATCAGGATTGGTGGTTTCTTGTATACTTAGTAGTTACCCTCATTAAACTTTGTAGTTTCGCATACACTTGCTGGTGCCCCTCTTATTAGGCTTTGTGGTTTCATGTGTACTTGGTGGCTCCCCACTTATTGGGCTCGGTGGTTCAGTTCATAAAAATGTTTCTCTCCTTGAATTTTGTAGATTCCTCTTATTTGGTTTCATGGTTCACTCTATAAGCTAAGTGGTTTCCCTCTTATTACACTTGATAATTTTCTTTGCAGCATCTGGTGGTTCACGCCTTAAACTTAGTGGTTTCCATTTTATTGTACATGGTGGTTTACTCTTTTAACTTAGCGATTCGCTTCTCATTAGGCTTAGTGAATTACCACTTAATGGGCTAATCCTCTATGTCTGCATTTTCTCTCCCTGTGCCTTACCATGGAACATATAACTAGATTACGCCAACTTATTAAATTAATAATGTAGATCATATGCAAAAAATGGTTTTGGGGAAAAAAGTCATTAAAAAAAGTGCTCAAAGTGATGTTTTATGTTCTTCATGGATAGCAATATCATCGCATTACCTGTCATATATGTAAAGATGAAACAGACAGGATACATTATGCTAGTCCCCTAAGTAAACATCCCGCCAGGTAATTTCTGCTGCATCTCGACACTTCGTTACATGGCAAATTCAATACACAACACAAATCATTAAGTGCTGAGCGGGATGAGAACATTCTTTGATCAAACAAGGAGATGGGAAAGGAGACAAATAGATGAAGAGTGTTAGCAGAGAGCTCAAAAGTGACGCTCACTGACAAGTTACTGTATAATTGGAAACGGTAGAGGCGCATTTATACATCTCGTTACTAAACAGTCAATCTCGGCTCCGAGAGCATAAGTTAATGTTCCCCGACAGATCTGGAGAACGTTTAATTGTATCACTTATCAGGAACCGAGCGATTCACTCCTTCCTCTCTTTATCTCTACCAATATGTTTTTAATACAGATAGGTGCATTCAGGGATGATGGGGGATGAACGGGGGAGGGGATATGAGTTACCTTTAAAACAAGTTTTCGTGATAATGTTTTCTTATTGTACTACAACGGCAGTCAATTACATTACCGAAAACGTTCAACTCCGTGCTCAGATTAAAAAAAAAAAGTTGATTGGAATGTAACTTCTCTTTTGAAATGTCACGTCCACGAATTCTTTAAGTGCTTTTAATTTGCGCTTCTATTGATATTTATATGGGAGTGGGTATTCTGTATTCCCCACGCATTGCCATTCAGGTGACAATGGAGACGATGTGAAGGGTTTCTATTTGCTAACAAAGGCATCAGTGCAGCAATCGCATACCTAAAAAATCAAAAGAGAATGTCACACGTAAAGGGAAGGTTAGCATTGATAATTGATGTTATCTCACAAATCATAATTTTCCCTGATAATAAACGACCACAAATCATAGAATGTTAGAGTTGGAAGGGACCTCCAGGGTCATCGTGTCCAATCCCCTGCTCAATGCGGGATTCATTAAACCATCTCAGACAGATGACATTGAAGAAGAACTCACCACCACTTGTGGAAGCCTGTTCTACTTATTGATCACCCTGTCAAAAAGTTGTCTATTCTGGACAACCCATTTAAGCCACTGTTCAGTCTTCCCTCTTAAGCCCCTAGGATATTTACTCTGGCCACAGCCATCCACCAGCGCCATGCCATGAAAACTTCAAGACCCTTGGGCTTTGTGTGCTCCCTCACCATCAGTCTGGCCTTTAAAAAAATAAGTTTCCTGCTATTTGATGGTTGTCATACCAATATTCCAATTACCGTCCCGACTGCTCTCTGCCCTGACCCTTGCCAGTCTACCGCACATGACCTTTGTACAATTTTCATATTGGTTGCAGCCTTTATTAATGGAGACTACTCCAAAGTAGTGATGTGGATATTTGCTATAGGAAAAGTCCACCAAGTTAGTGACCAAGTCAAAAAGAGTTAAAACTCTTGGGTCCTGATTCAACAAAGCTTTAACGCAATTAAAATGACATAAGGTTTGAAAAGTCTTGACATTTTTGCATAACTCGGAGTTCCTTTTGGCCACTGGGGTGTGAAGCCACTGCTCTTCTAAATTATTAAGTGCTGTGATGTTCCTTACTCCAGACATCTTACCCTAGTCACTTACTGGAGTAAGATTTGTGGTGCAGTGCTTCCTAATGAATCAGGAATGTCTGACTCCACCCTTCAAGACCAGCGAGAAAATTACTGGTCTTGATGAATCCAGCCTTAGGTCTCCAAATTCCTCAATCTTAATCCACTCAATCATCTGTGGGATGTTGTGAAAAAACAGGTCCATCTATGGAGGCCTCACAATTTACAGGACTCTTGAAGGATCTGTGGCTAATTTCTGGATGCCACATTAGACAAGACAGCTTCAAGGGTATTGTGAAGTCCATACCCTAACAGTCAGAGCTGTTTGTTGGCACGAGGGAGACCTTACATATTAATAGGCAGTTTCCATGTTCTCCAACAAACGACCCAACTATGGGTTTTATGACGCTGGGAAATTTGTCTCACCTGACCTCTCCAAACGATGATAGTGAACAAACCATAACTCTAAGGCCTCTTTCACACTTGCATCGTGTTAGATCCATTGCAATACGTCGTTTTGGGAAAAAACGCATCATGCAAATGTGCTCGCAGGATGCGTTTTTTCCCATAGACTTGTAATGCTGACGGATCGCGAAGTATGGCCATACGTCGCGTCCGTCGTGCATTGGATGCGCAGTGTTTTGGCAGACCGTCGGCACGAAAAAACTTTCAATGTAACGTTTTTTCGTACGTCGCATCCGCCATTTCGTACCGCGCATGCGCGGATGGAACTCCGCCCCCTCCTCCCCAGGGCATAGAATGGGCAGCGGATGTGTCGCTTTGCGACGCAAGTGTGAAAGTAGCCTAATGGGGTAACTAAATGTCTGAAACTTTGATCAAAGTTATCTGAGCACACAAATCTACAAGGGTGTCCAAACATTTGCATCAGCCTACTTTCCTTTTGTCCTCTTTGTTGAGATAGTACACCCATCAAAAAATGCAGAAGGGCAGGCTTTTTCTTCAGGAAGCTGTCCCCCTGTCACACCAGACTAACCTCCTACCTCCACAGGTTGTACTGTTGATATTTTACAGTTTTACGTTTAGGGTGATATTTGCACTTTTCTATCCAGGTTGCAGAATTGGTAAATGGTATAATAACAGACAGCTTTATGTCTTATTCCTGTGTGTAACTCGCAGTCACTGACTTCACTTTGATGGTGTATTATTAGAGTGGAAGGAGAGGCGGCTTCTGCTTCCTTCAACACATATTAATTGAATCCATACTGTGAAAATCTAAACGTTTATCGATTTCACGCGCACAATTCAGCACAAGGTAATTGCATTATTGCAACAATCTTTTTTATTAATTGCCCTAAACATTTAGGAAGCAGCGGTTTGCAGTCAGATCGAGCTTTCTAAAACTGAGATGGGGGAAAGATGATGAATTCTGTTTTCTCCATGTTCACTCTACCCCTTCACCAGACCTATCTATCAATGTCAATGGCTGCTCACTTTCCCTAGTCCCATACGCCCAGTGCTTCAGGGTGATCCTTGACTCTGCCCTCTCCTTCAAGCCACATATCCAAGCCCTTGCCTCCTCCTGCCATCTCAAACTCAAAAATATCTCCTGGATCCACACATTCCTTGACCGGGACACCACAAAAACACCAGTGCATACCCTTATCTCCCGCCTTGACTACTGCAACCTCCTACTTTCTGGCCTCCCCTCTAGCACTCTGGTACCACTCCAATCCATCCTACACTCTGCTGCCCGACTAATCTACCTGTCTCCCCGCTATTCCCCAGCATCTCCCCTATGCCAAGCCCTTCACTGGCTTCCTCTCACCCAGAGACTCCAGTTCAAAACCCTTACAATTACATATAAAGCCATCCACAACCTGTCTCCTCCATACATCTGTGCCCTCGTATCCCAGTACTTACCTACACGCAACCTTCGATCCTCTAAAGACCTGTTTGAACTCAAACATTTTTCAAGTACGCTGAAGATACTCGGTTAGCATCCAATCATGCCAAGACCTTATCCGGGCATGTTCACTCACCCACAAACCCTTAGGCTAGGTTCACATTGCGTTAAAGCAGCCCGTTCAACACATGCCTTAAACGGGCTGCGTTAACGCAAGTGCTGACATGCCATCGCGCTAGCGCAGATAGAGCTAGCAGATGCTCTACCTGCGCTAGCGGTGACAGACCCGGAAACCCTGCAGCCCGTGTCCCAGGGTCTGTCACTCAATGACGGCACATCTTTAGCGCACGCCCATTTTGGGCGTGCGCTAGTGATGCTCCCGAAATAGGGCTTAATGGCAGCGTTAACGGACTGCGTTACACTGCATTATGCCGCTTATAACGCTTATAAGGCCTCTCCCCTCTGTCAATCCCTTCACTAGCTCCCCCTTGCCCAGAGACTCCAGTACAAAACCCTAACCATGACGTACAAAGCCATCCACAACCTGTCTCCTCCATACATCTGTGACCTCGTCTCCCGGTACTTTCCTACATGCAACCTCCGAACCTCACAAGATCTCCTTCTCTACTCCCCTCTTATCTCCTCTACCCACAATCGTATACAAGATTTCTCTCGCGTATCACCCATACTCTGGAACCCTCTACCACAACACATCAGACTCTCGCCCACCATCGAAATCTTCAAAAAGAGCCTGAAGACCCACCTCTTCCGACAAGCCTACAACCTGCAGTAACCACCGATCGACCAAACCGCTGCATGACCAGCTCTATTCTCGCCTGCTGTATTCTCACCCATCCTTTGTAGATTGTGAGCCCTCGCGGGCAGGGTCCTCTCTCCTCCTGTACCAGTTGTGACTTGTATTTGTTTAAGATTATTGTACTTGTTTTTATTATGTATACCCCTCCTCACATGTAAAGCGCCATGGAATAAATGGCGCTATAACAAAAAATAATAATAATAATGTGAACCCAGCCTTAGTGTGCCAAGATGTAGAAAGATTTGACTGCGTTTTGCCGAGGATTACACACGTTACATGGATTTGCCACAGATTTCACTCTGTGCTCTGCAAAGTGAGGAATCAAAAGTTAAAATCTGCAACATAAATTGACAAAATCAAAAACACTGGTCAATTTTCACACCCATATGCTGTAAGGGAAACTGGTGGTTTCGCCTTGAGAAAGAGACCAGTTTAGTCTCGAAACGCGTTGACCAAATAAATTGCCATCATCGGTCTCCAGGGTGGCTCCGCTGCAGACATATCAGTGGACGAAAATTTCTGGTCCAGAAAGCCGCCACCAGCCTAAGGCTAGGTTATAACCTTAGATCCAATGATCTGTACAGAGATTTCCACCAATCACCAGCAGTCAGGCAGGTTAACTAGAAGTACCGATTTTGGTGAGTGTGACCATGTAATGTTCATGAGAACTGTTGCACATTGGGGACTTCTGATCATCCTCCATTGGACCACACAAGACTTTGTTACTCCCGTGGGAGTCATACAGATGAAGATGTGAAGGTTTCTCACTGCTCTGAAGATTTCCTTTTTTAAAATATCTAGAAATTCACTTTTACATTAAAATGTATTGCCGATCTCCGCTCCGAGCGTTCACGTTGGCGTAGATGGCGAGAGATAAGAAATTGAGCTTGACACAATTTTGCAGGGAGAACCATTACGATGTGAACTTCAAGCAGTGATTATACACTTGTAAGAATACAATCGGGCTTTTATGGAAGTGCGAACGTTCAAGAAGAGCGGAAGAATTATTTCATGTGGCTTTCTGTGCCGTCGCCGTTGTGCTACATTCAGGCGAGAGTGGCGGTTCAGCCGCTGACAGAAGAAAGGCCATTACATAAAGGACCCCGGTATGAGAAAGCTTAAAGGATCAGAGCAAGTCCTCAAACTCTCATTTACAGCCTCTTACATTTCAATTAGTTCTCTAACTAAAGCGCCAATGGCGTAAAAATACCGTAAAGTCTTCTTCTCCACAATATTCCACCACTACAATCCTCCGTGCAGGGCTACAAATACAGCACCACTGTACAAAGAGTACAGAAATGATTCAGACCCCTTAAAAAAAAAAAATCAGTCTTTGTTTTGTTGCAGCCATTTGGTAAATTCAAAGAAGTTCATTTTTTCTCATTAATGTACACTCTGCAACCCCATCTTAACTGAAAAAAACAAATATAGAAATTTTTCCTAATTTATTAAAAAAGAAAAAATGAAATATCCCATGATCATAAGTCTTCAGCCCCTTTGCTCAGTATTGAGTAGAAGCACCTTCTGAGCTAGTACAGCCATGAGTCTTCTTGGGACTTCTTGATGCAACAAGTTTTTCACCCCTGGATTTGGGGATCCTCTGCCATTCTTCCTTGCAGATCCTCTCCAGTTCCGTCAGGTTGGATGGTGAACGTTGGTGGACAGCCATTTTCAGGTCTCTCCAGAGATGCTCCATTGGGTGTAGGTCAGGGCTCTGGCTGGGCCAGTCAAGAATGGTCACAGAGTTGTTCTGAAGCCAGTCCTTTGTTATTCTAGGTGTGTGCTTAGGGTCATTGTCTTGTTGGAAGGTGAACCTTCGGCCAAGTCTGAGGTCCAGAGCACTCTGGAAGAGGTTTTCATCCAGGATATCTCTGTACTTGGCCACATTCCTGTTTCCTTCAATGACAACCAGTCGTCCTGTCCCTGCAGCTATAAAACACCCCCAAAGCATGATGCTGCCACCACCATGTTTCACTGTTGGGATTGTATTGGGCAGGTGATGAGCAGTGCCTGGTTTTCTCCACACATACCGCTTAGCATTATCACCAAAAAGGTCTATCTTCATCTCATCAGACCAGAGAATCTTATTTCTCATAGTCTGGGAGTCCTTCAGTCATAGTCTGGGAGTGTTATTTTTTAGGAAACTCTATGCGGCTTTCATATGCCTTGCACTGAAGAGAGGCTTCCGTTGGCCACTCTGCCATAAAGGCCTGACTGGTGGAGGGCTGCAGTGATAGTTGACTTTGTGGAACTTTCTCCTATCTCCCTACTGCATCTCTGGAGCTCAGCCACAGTGATCTTGGGGTTCTTCTTTACCTCTCTCACCAAGGCTCTTCTCCCACGATTGCTCAGTTTGGCTGGACGGCCGGGTATAGGAAGACTTCTGGTGGTCCCAAACTTCTTCCATTTAAGGGTAACGGAGGCCACTGTGCTCTTAGGAACCTTGAGTACTGCACAAATTCCGTTGTAATCGTGGCCAGATCTGTGCCTTGCCACAATTCTGTCTCTGAGCTCCTTGGCCAGTCCAATCAAATTAGTTAAACACAGCTGGACTCCAATGAAGAAGTAGAACCATCTCAAGGAGGATCACAAGGAAATGGACGGCATGTGACTTAAATATGTGCGTCTGAGCAAAGGGTCTGCATACTTTTTGACCATGTGATATTTCAGGTTTTCTTTTTTATTAAATTTGCCAAAATTACTACATTTCTGTTTTTTTTCAGTCAAGATGGGGTGCAGAGTGTACATTAATGTGAAAAAAAAAAAACTTTTTTGAATTTATCAAATGGCTGCAATGAAACAAAGAGTGAAAAATTTAAAGAGGTCTGAATACTTTCCGTACCCACTGTATAGAACAATTATACTGGGGGTAGGAGAGAACCTTTCACAATGTATTACAATTTTAAAAATTTTGAAAAGATCCCTTTAATAGAAAATGTATTTACCCTTTTTTGATTAATGCATATGCCAGCATAATATTTCCTGAACTGTCCTGATTTCCATGCTCTACTGATTGCAATACACTCTTAATAGGCATTCTTCCAGGACTACAGGTGCAGGAACTGCCTTTCCTCTCACATCCCAGCATGCATTGTACCTGCCATTGTCCAATGATTTCCCAAAGTGAAAGCTCACCTCTCGGTTAGGATTGTATGCAGTTTTAGAGCAGGAGCAGAGAGAAAAAGGTGTGATTCCATTTCCTGTCAACAGACAAAGCTCCTCCCTCACTTCCTGTAAAAAGTCATAGATCCGCCCTCCACTTCCTATCAACAGGTGATGCTGCTAGCACTGTCCTATGGAAAATAAGCCAGTAATTGCTCCTCATAACTGCCAAAATTACATACTAAAGCACAGTAAATGACGCCATGTGCTCCAGCCTGGGGTGCGGAGAAGACACTCAATCAGCAAGGAGGGCATGCTTACTAGACCCCTACGAGAGCTTCCGAGGGCCACATCTGCAGACCTGACTTCTTATGGCATCTGCTAAAACGTGTTTGACACTTTTTTTTGTTTTTTTCTTACTAAATTCCATTTTTATCAGTTCTTATTTTGTTTGCAGAATGATTGGGAAAACCATATTGTCTGAGATGGTGCAACATCAGTCCCAGAGAGTCGTACTAGCTCCTGGACATAAATTAAAAGGAAATAATAGATTAATTTAAATTAATAGAAATCTTCCCTACTGCTTTTTATCAGGGCTGTGATCCTGTTTAATCTCGGTTGTCAGGCTCCTCGACATAAGAGAAAAGTATAAGAACAAACACATTAACCTCTACGATGGGCGAGTGTTGTGGGCATGCTGTATGACATTTGCAGAAGTCACTGAGGAATAAAGTTGTACAGTCTCCATCACTTCTAATGTTGTCAGTCAGACACCTGGACAGAAGCAAAGGCTCGGGATAAAACACATTAACCTCTACGATGGGCGAGTGTTGTGGGCATGCTGTATGACATTTGCAGAGGTCACTGAGAAATGAGGTTGAGGTTGAATTGTCTCCACTACCTCTAATGTTATCTGTTGTCAGACACCTGGACAGAAGCAAAAGCTCAGGATAAAACACTCTCATGTGGACTTATTGTGGGCATGCTCAGTGACCTGTGCAGAGAGCCCCGTGCAATGAGAAGAAAGTAAAACCCCCTGGCTTACTGTACGTTATGTTTCTGGTTTCATATCACTTTTTTTTTTTTAAATCTTGACTTCTGATGATACCGACGACTGCTGACCCTGCTCCTCTCGTACACAGTACAAGCTGAAAAGTGACAGAAGGTGTCAAACTACTGTAAGTGCTCAGTATATAAATGAATAATGTAAAGATTTCAGGATATGTATTTCTTTATATCGATAATGACATGAAAAGAGGAATGTCATGTCAGCACAATCACGCAGTCCCCCACAACAGCGACTTTCGGGAGCTGACCGCCTGTCCGGAGGGGCCGCACATGACTACTAACATTATATTTGATTCCACTGGTGTAAACCTCTCAGTATAGCTGAAGTAATTATTATCGCATTCCTGTTACTCTGTCCGAATCTGTACCCGACACACAAAAGGCCGTGAGAATGCGAGGTCTATACTGATGGCAGGCCGGCTCTCCCAGAGCATGCGCGCTCTTGGCAGGGTCTCCTCGCACGCACACGACGCGGCCTGGATATTTACCATGATGGAGCTTAAATGAGCTTGAAAATCTATTAGTCGCAGCGAGCAGAAACTTCAGCTAGTTATGGAAAAAAGAATCCAGCGGTCAGACAAATCGAGTTTAGTACGGAAGTCAGTAATATGGAAATTATGCCGTCCCCAATAAAGCAGAGAGCGGCGAGCGTTCAATGGCAGGAGAATCATGGGAGGACTGTAAAGTATCACAGAACAGCGGTGATCCCTATCATTCTACCTCCTGTATTATACCCCAGAGCTGCACTCACTATTCTGCTGGTGCAGTCACTGTGTACATACATTACTGATCCTGAGTTACCTCCTGTATTATACCCCAGAGCTGCACTCACTATTCTGCTGGTGCAGTCACTGTGTACATACATTACATTACTGATCCTGAGTTACCTCCTGTATTATACCCCAGAGCTGCACTCACTATTCTGCTGGTGCAGTCACTGTGTACATACATTACATTACTGATCCTGAGTTATATCCTGTATTATACTCCAGAGCACATGTGTAGTCGCCATCTTTACTTGGGCCCACTGCACCATGATGGTGCATTTGATTTGAGGCCTAGACAGGTAAGCACCTTTGCCTGTTTTTCTATGGTGTTTTTTTCTAGAATAGTGGAGGTTTTTTCCTCCTTTTTTTTTTCTCCTCCTGTTGTGGTATACACTGTACATTATCCGGAAGTGGCCAATCAGTGGTGGGGGCGGGGTCACACAGATTGGACTGGCCTGCATGTGAGACCTTGTCAGGCAGTGACAATCTCCTGCTGATAAAACACTGATTGTAATTAAACTATAACACATGGTATAATTAGTGACACATCGCTGAAATCAGGCTTTCTTGCTCTATATTACTCTGCTCTGGGATTAAATAGCAAAAATGGATTCCTTTGAAAGCAGTTCCGTATTACAAGCGCTTATTCACAAGGTCGGGGGGTACGGTGCTACAAGGGGCTGCTGTGCTCCGGCCAATAGAGCAGGACACCCCGGTTTTGGCCTATATATATATACAGAATAATGAACCAGACTTATATATATATATAAAAGTCTGGTTCATTATTCTGTTCCTTTCTGATCATCTGCGCCGCAGTTCCAAAGTTTTCATGTTCTAAAAAAAAATTGCAAAAAAAAAAAATCCTTTTGATAAAAACAAATAAAAGAAATCCAAGTCGTTAATTAGACAAAGAACATCTGTTATTTCTGGAGGATCGGAGTCACGTCTGGCAACATCTGATAGACTTAACTCCATCTGACCAACGGGTCCAGGAGGATAAAAGGGGCTCAAGATAATTAGCTCAGCCATCTCCCTATAAATAAGGTCTGATTAGCGCATTCGAGCCTCGGCACCGGGGCCACCGCACAGATGAAAAGAATGTTCTCTGAAATCCCTCACACCACAAGCGAGGCCGCATCTATCCTTCAAGGATCGACAGTATTATTTAAGTAAATTTCCCCGAGATTAGACCTGGATACACGGTCGGCTGAGTCATGACTTTCTTGGCTTTTCCTTCTGCGGTCCTTGAGAAAATGATAAAACGGATAGTTTTAAGGATCGGTAACGAGGCTGAGAAGGTCTACAACGTGGTCTACTGGGAGAAGATTCATGGGGGCGACCAGTGAGAAGAAGAATCTAATTGGAGGACAAGACAAGGAGACCCGGAGGATTTTGGATTCTACTTAGGGAGGCTTATAGGTCAGGCAATGCTTCTTGGGGGAAAGATATGCAAATCAGCTCTCCTCCTGGGCGGATGCTAGCCCTCAAGTGATACCTGTTAGAGGCATCTATCCTCTAAGTCAGGCCACATCTTGCCCTTTGGCTTTGCTTGTCCGGTCTGAGGATAGAGAAAACCATAGAGAGGGAATTGAATGCTGCAGATTCTGTGGCACAGAGTAGATGCATAAAGAAGCAGGTCAGGTGCAAACAGTACATTGTACATGGTGCACCACGTGGCAGAATCGCTCCTTATATTCGGCCCCGTGCTCCAGGAGTGCTCCTCATATTCGGCATCGCGTGGCAGAAGCACTCCTCATATTCGGCCCCACACGCCAGAAGCGCTCTTTATATTCGGCCCCGCGAGCCAGGAGCGCTCCTCATATTTGGCCCCGCGAGCACCAGGAGCGCTCCTCATATTCGGCCCTGTGAGCGCCAAGAGTGCTCCTCATATTCGGCCCCACACGCCAGAGCGCTCCTCATATTCGGTGCCAGAAGCGCTCATCATATTCGGCCCCGTGCTCCAGGAACGCTCTGATATTCAGCCCCACGCACCAGGAGCGCTCCTCGTATTCGGCCCAGTGAGTGCCAGGAGCGCTCCTCATTTTCGGCCCCGCCAGCGCCAGGAGCGCTCCTCATATTTGGCCCCGCGAGCGCTCCTCATATTCGGCCCCGCGAGTGCCAGGAGTGCTCCTCATATTCGGCGCAAGGAGTGCTCCTCATATTCGGCCCTGCGCACCAGGAGCACTCCTCATTCGGCGCCAGGAGCGCTCCTCATATTCAGCCCTGCGCGACAGGAGCGCTCCTCATATCCGGCCCCGCGCACCAGGAGCGCTCCTCAAATTGCACGCCTGACCGCTGATTCCCATCTTGCCACTGTAGCATACCATTAGAACTCACACCACGTGCCGCCTGAGCAGCACATAGAGAAATCTCTGCTGTGCTGCTGCCACCCAACCAAAATTCTATTAAAAGACCCCAGCGTCCGTGGTAGGCATCTATTTAAAGATGAAATATTAAACAGGTTGAACAGCTCAGATATCTTTGCACCAGGCCAATAGTGTGAATTGGGAACAGACGGAGGCTCGCGCTATTCTAGAATCACACTTTATGGCCTGATGAAAACATATTTAAGTCTCATGTAGATATGACATGTGGATGAAGATGTCTGTGAACAGCAATTTTCACGTCTTGTCACAGATTTTCAATGGGATTTCAGTCTGGGCTGTGACTCCTCCATTCATCCACATGAATATGCATTAACATAAAATAAACATTTTAACTCTGAGAGTATGTTTACGGTCGTTATCCTGCTGGAAGGTGAACCCACGCCCCAGTCTCAAGTCTTTTACAGCCTCCAACAGGTTTTCTTCCAGGATTACCCCTGTATTAAGGTGAAGAAAAGTCTCCCCACAGCATCAAGCCATCCCCACCATGTTTGACGGTGGGGATGGTGTTTTCAGGGTGATGTGCAGTGTTGGTTTTCTGCAATGCATAGGATTTTGCATTGAGCTCAAAAAGATCTACTTTGGTCTCAACACAGCAGAGCACCTTTTTTCCACATGCTTGCTGTGTCCTCTACCTGGCATGCAGAGGAAGGTCTTCTAAACAGACCAAAGTAGAACTTTTTAGCACAAATGCAAAATATATTATATTTTGCAGAAAACTAACACTGCACATTACCCTGAAAACACCTTCCCCACCATCAAATATGGTGATGGCAGAATCATGATGTGGGGAGGCTTTTCTTCAGCAGAGGCACGGAAGCTGGTCAGAGTTGATGGGAAGATACATAGAGCTAAATACAGGGGCAGTTTGTGGGGCTAGCGTAAAAATATGTGGAAAACTTTACAGGGTATGAATACTTTTTTTAAAGGCACTGTACATAATCATAACCCCTTAAAGGGGTGGTTTGGCTTTAGGATACAAGTCTGCAGTCTTTCTATGTAACATGCAGACTTATCTCATATCAAATTGGTGGTGATCTGACAACAGACATCTCCATCTATCAGTTTTGTTACCAACGCTCAAGGCCACCAGAGATAAAGCTCCACAGCAGCGTACACTGTGCACAGGCCTAGTGTGCACCAATGCAGTTCTTATTCGACTGAATGGGAGCTAAATTGCAGTACACAAGAACTGCCACTGCACTCCAGAGCCAAACTGTTCCATCTCTGTACACATGCGACCGCAGTGGGACCTTCAAACAGCAGATGGGTGGGATGGCCAGGGATCAGACTGTAATGATGGAATAATGAGGACTTTTCCCTATGAAATCCTGGACAACTTACTAATTAATTCCTATTATTCCCAGGGCCCTGAGCAATAGGTCACTGCTCCAGTCTTGTGTTGGCATGTGACACTGTGCTCAATTTTTGCTTCCAACTTTGAGGCAACAGTTTGGGGTGCTGTCTCCGCACAGCTGAGGTCCATAAAGATGGAATGGAATGATGAATTTGGTGGAGAAACCCAACTGGCGGCATTAAGTCCTGTCTTCGACCCAACATAACATCTTTGGAATTAATTGCAAATGTTCAGCAGCCGAGTGCAAACATCAGCTGAATTGGCACAAAATTCCCACGCGTGAACTGAAAATCCTTCTCAGAAGATCGGAGATTGGTGTAGGCACAGAAAAGGTACAACTCTACTGTATACAAACACCCAAAATTTGGAATGGTATAGGAGTGGTGGTCTTCGGTCCAAGTACTGCACATTGTATTTCTGGGGATGGACTACCCACGTAGAAGACCCCTTAGACTACTACATGGGGGAATCCGTCAGGAATGATTCTATTAGTGCAGTATTGGTTGGAGCACACACAAGGGAGCTGCGCTGTGCTAATCCTTTAATTGTCCAGCCGCTCTTACAGTTATCGATTAACAAATGAGATTCACTTTGCATTTAATGAATGAGCTGAAGCGCCGAGCTGATCTTTATTACACTGCTGTGGAGCGCTGCGATGTATGGTAATAATGGACTGGAGTAAATAAAATACAAGAAAAATCAAGAAACTATTCAGCTCGAAAGGCAACGCAATAAAAATTATCGACCATATGAATGTGAAATGAAGAGCACCCACGCAAGAGCGGGACTTATATCTGCAGAGTAAGAACCAGGGTGTTCAGCACCGAGGGTCTCGTACAGTATGACAAAGTCCAACGACATATGGAAATTCTAAAATGAGCAGACGTAGATGCTAACTTATCCTCAAACCCACTGGCTTCCAACGTTATGAACATCCAGTCAACTCAGCAAAGTCCAATATTTCTCAACTCTAACCCTCCAATGCCATCAATATGCCATGTATGGAAGATTTCCTTACTATACGGGATGGCTGTGTATCCTACTATAGGGGATGGCTGTGTATCCTCATTATTTTAAGTAGCTACCAGGTCTGGTCGTGCTTCATACAAATATTATTAGGCACTCCTGTAGACACTTTTCCTCGCCAGACACTCTCCTGTGCTGGTACTCACCTGGCCTCAGATCTAACCAGATCAGGCACACTCAACGCATATTGGCAACTTATTAACACCCAGTGATCACGTTGCCAGGAAGAAAATGGTCTTAACAAAGGTCCCCCCTACCACTTACGATCCAAGGTCATTATTTATCATGACGGCTAAGGGATCAACGTGAACTCCAATCATGGCCATTACATTAAGGTGTCAGCTGTATGTTATAGTTGACCACTGAAACTACTGGTTTCTTGAGCTTTTACAGAATCTCAACGCTGCAGCCAATCAGCTGCTGCTGATGGACTACAACTGTTAGCTGACACTGTCCGCCAGAAGCCCTATGAGGGATGAAACATGACCAGACCACATATTACCACCACAGTGACCGAATAATACCACGTACAAGGAACAAATACCACACCATCACCAGACCACATATTACCACCACAGTGACCGAATAATACCACATACAAGGAACAAATACCGCCACAGCATGACCAGATCACATATTACCCCCACATAGTGACCGAATACCACATACAAGGAACAAATACCACCACACCATACCCAGATCACGATACATAACATAGTGACCAAATAATACCACATACTAGGGATAAATATCACCACACTATGACAGACAGGAGCTATGTTTACAGTATAGTGTCAGTGTACAGTTAATACAGGGATTACCAGTGATATTATACACAGGAGCTCTGTATACAGTGTCAGTGTACAGGTAATATAGTGACTTCCAGTGACATTATACCCAGGAGCTCTGTATATAGTGTCAGTGTACAGATAATACAGTGATCACCCGTGACATTATACACAGGAACTCTGTATACAGTGTCAGTGTATAATACAGTGATCATTGGTGACATTATACACAGAAGATCTGTATATAGTGTACAGTGTACAAGTAATACAGTGATCACCAGTGACATTATACACAGGAGCTCTGTATATAGTGTATAGTTTACAGGTAATACAGGGATTATCAGTTACATTATACACAGGAGTTCTGTATATAGTGTATAGTTAATACAGGGATTACCAATGACATTATACACAGGAGCTCTGTAAATATTATACAGTGTATAGTGTAAGTGAACAGGTAACACACTGACTGACCAGTGACATCTCTAGTTGAGGACTCGCCTCTGCAGAAAATAACACCTAAATACCTACAACACAATATCTAGACAACATTCAACAATTTTCCCCAATTTCTACACTGCGTCAGATGAAGAAAAAAGTGATAGTGACCTCCCTCCCCACTAAAAATGGAATCACATCACAACAGTAATTATATCCCTGAAAGGGAACCTGTCACCTGAATTTGGCGGGACCGGTTTTCGATCATATGGGCGGTGTTTTCGGGTGTTTGATTCACCCTTTCCTTACCCGCTGGCTGCATGCTGGCCGCAATATTGAATTGAAGTTCATTCTCTGTCCTCCGTAGTACACGCCTGCGCAAGGCAATCTTGCCTTGCGCACGCGCAGTATGCTTTGCCCAACTGCGGGCAAAGCCGAAAAGCATTAGTGCGCATGCGCCGGCGCACTATGTCCCGGAAGTATTTCGCTGTGTTCCGGGACATAGTGCTCCGGCGCATGCGCACTAATGCTTTTCGGCTTTGCCCGCACTTGGGCAAAGCATACTGCGCGTGCGCAAGGCAAGATTGCCTTGTGCAGGCATGTACTAAGGAGGACAGAGAATGAACTTCAATCCAATATTGCGGCCAGCATGCAGCCAGCGGGTAAGGAAAGGGTGAATCAAACACCCGAAAACACCGCCCATATGACCGAAAACCGGTCCCGCCAAATTCAGGTGACAGGTTCCCTTTAATGAGCTCCTACAGTAACAATGGTCCCACATTCTGGCCCTTCCCTGTATTAATAACCCACATCCTGTCCCAATTTCTAAGTCCTACCCCCATATGTTCTCCCATCCTGGCCCCATATGTCCTCTGTTATCATCCGGTGACTTTGGAGCCGCATGAACTTTCTCTGGAGTAGGTGGAAACTGTACTGACCGCAAAACCTGAACTAACACCGCAACTAGAAGTAGCCGTGGGGTGTGCCTAACAAACCCTAGACACCTCGACACAGCCGGAGGACTAAATACCCCTACAGATGGAAATAGGAATGCTACCTTGCCTCAGAGCAGAACCCCAAAGGATAGGCAGCCCCCCACAAATATTGACTGTGAGTAGGAGAGGAAAGACACACGCAGGCAGAAAACAGGATTCAGCAAAAGAGGCCACTCTAGCTAAATAGGGAAAGATAGGACAGAATACTAAGCGGTCAGTATTAAAACCCTTCCAAAAACATCCACAGCAGATAATACAAAAAGTTCCACAATCTAACTAAAGACATGGAATGTATATCTGCCACTCCAGAGAATCCAACAAGACTGAGAAAATACTGACACAATCTAAGCTGGACAAAAAAAACACTGAATAGCACAGAATTATTAAGCACACAGCATGTGTGCCACAGAAACAAAACCAGACACTTATCTTTGCTGATTTGGCAGAAGGCAGAAGGAACCAAACCAGGACCAAAACCTCCCAACAACCATGGACAACTGGCAAGGACTAATGAATCCTGCACGCCTAAATACCCCAGTCAGAACTGCAATCAGCAGATACACCTGACCAGGACTGCAACTCAGGGACAACTGCATCACCACCTACAACCACCGGAGGGAGCCCAAAAGCAGAATTCACAACAGTCCTCCTCCACTTCAGGGCCAGCATTAGAAACAGGCAAGCTATGCATTTGTCTATTATATTATATGAAGGACTATAGGGAGTGCATTATACTGTACGTAGGACTATGGGGTGTACATTATACCATATGGAGGGAATGTGGCGTGTATTACGCTATATTGAGTACAATGGGGAGTTTATTATACTATGTGGAGGACTATGGGTTGCATTACACTGTATGGAGGACTATGGTGTGTGCATTGGACTATATTGAGGACTATTGGGAATGAAGTATACCATACTGAGGACTATGGGGAGTGTATTATACTATATGGAGGACTATGGGGAGTGTAGTATACTATATGGAGCACTATAGGAAGTATATTATACTATATGGAGTAATACGGGGCACATCATACTATGTGGATAACTATGGGGCACATTATACTATATGGAGGATTATGGGGTGTGTATTATACTATGTGGGGTACTACAGCCGCCTATTTATGGAGTAACATAGTAACATAGTTAGTAAGGCCGAAAAAAGACATTTGTCCATCCAGTTCAGCCTATATTCCATCATAATAAATCCCCAGATCTACGTCCTTCTACATAACCTAATAATTGTATGATACAATATTGTTCTCCTCCAGGAAGACATCCAGGCCTCTCTTGAACCCCTCGACTGAGTTCGCCATCACCAACTCCTCAGGCAAGCAATTCCAGATTCTCACTGCCCTAACAGTAAAGAATCCTCTTCTATGTTGGTGGAAAAACCTTCTCTTCTCCAGACGCAAAGAATGCCCCCTTGTGCCCGTCACCTTCCTTGGTATAAACAGATCCTCAGCGAGATATTTGTATTGTCCCCTTATATACTTATACATGGTTATTAGATCGCCCCTCAGTCTTTTTTCTAGACAAAATAATCCTAATTTCGCTAATCTATCTGGGTATTGTAGTTCTCCCATCCCCTTTATTAATTTTGTTGCCCTCCTTTGTACTCTCTCTAGTTCCATTATATCCTTCCTGAGCACCGGTGCCCAAAACTGGACACAGTACTCCATGTGCGGTCTAACTAGGGATTTGTACAGAGGCAGAATAATGCTCTCATCATGTGTATCCAGACCTCTTTTAATGCACCCCATGATCCTGTTTGCCTTGGCAGCTGCTGCCTGGCACTGGCTGCTCCAGGTAAGTTTATCATTAACTAGGATCCCCAAGTCCTTCTCCCTGTCAGATTTACCCAGTGGTTTCCCGTTCAGTGTTTAATGGTGATATTGATTCCTTCTTCCCACGTGAGTGATTGGATTGTTTATGCCGTAACAAAAATCATTGTGCTCGGCAGCACATAGCCCCTGAGAAAACTTCAGATATGTTGCTGATAACATGTGTGAAGCAGTGTTAGGTGTTATATGCGAGGGTCGCTATGTGTCCTCCTGGATGCGTATAAAAGCGTATTAAGGAGACCGCTGGAGTGCATTGCAGTCACAGATACAGCTGTGATTGCAGTGCAAAATAAAAGTAAGTTTGGTCTTGGGCAAGCTATTTGCCCAAGGCAGCTTTAAGAAAACCTGGCATGGTCTTATTTTTGCAGCGAACTGCAGGATAGTAGTGGGGCAGTTCACGCCCTCCGGGTCAGGTCTTGCAAGTGGCCCATGGCCACAGATTCCATTTAAGCAGCAAAGGGTTGGGTGTGTCAGTCTTGGTTTGCAAATTTGCAGATCAGGTGGCTCTGCAAAGCTCAGCCGGTGTGAAGTAACATAGAGCCATGCAAAGCCAAAAGGCCAGGCACCCCTCAGAGTAGCACGGTGGTGCAGTCGCCCAGGGCAACCGGTCCCGGATACGGACTGTCTTGATTGCTGGCTGCGATCCGGAGGATACAATTTGATTTCTGGCTGTGAGTATGTTGGATATTAAAGAGACTTTGTTTGGAACTTTTCCTGTGGTCACTGCGAGCCTGTCACACTACACCAACCCCGCAGCACTACACATGATAATGTATGGGGACAGTGATATACTAGTGATCATTCTGTGTCCATCCTGCCACCATGTGTCCTCCCATTCTGGCCACATGTGTCTCCATCATGCCCCACATGATCTCCCATACCCCATATGGCCCCATGTCTACTCCCATCCTTATGCCATGTGTTCTTCCAACCTGCCCCCATTTGTCCTCCCATCCTGCCTCAGGTGTCTCCATTCTGCCCACACGTGTCCTCCCATCCTGCCCACGCATGTCCTCCTATCCTGCAGCCATGTGTTCTCCCATCCTGACCCATGTGTCCTCCTATCCTGGTCCCAAGTGTCTCCATTATGCCCCATATGTCTCCATCCTGCTCCAGGTTCCTCCATCCTACCCCAGGTGTCTCCATCATGCCCACGTGTCCTCCCATCCTGCCCATGTGTCCTTCTATCCTGCCCACATGTGCCCTCCTATCCTGCCCACATGTGCCCTCCCATCCTGCAGCCTTGTGTTCTCCCATCCTGCCCCCATCTGTACTCCTATCCTGACCCCAAGTGCCTCTACCCTGCCCCAGGTGTCTCCATCCTGCCTCAGGTGTCTCCATCCTCCCCCAGGTGTCCCTATCCTGCCCCATCTGATCTCCCATTCTGCCCCTTCTGCCTCCCTTCCTTCCCCATATGATCTCCCATTCATTCGTCCATATTGCAGCTTTCAATAAAAAAAATTAAAAAAAAAAGTTTCTCCTTACCAGGCCGTGGTCCACCAGCATCCTCTTGCTCATCCGTTTGAGGAACAGACAAGCCGACGCATCGCAATGGCGTCATGCTCCGGCAACTTGTGCACCAAAGTCAGCTGGCGCCCTCTGATTGGCTGACAGCTGATAACTATTGCCGTGCAGGATGCTGATGGCTTCCCGCATGGCAATAGATTTGCACTGTGCGTCTGAGGAGTCATGCTCAGTTACTGAACCTGCAGGATCCTGCCCCTAGGGCCCGGTGAGAGAAGCAAAAAGGGGGAAGCCCTAATGACGGCCCTGCTGCCAAACACAAATCTAAATTCTCTATTCTGTAAAAAATAAGTGATAAGTAACGAAGAAAAAACGTAGCAACATCCAAATCATCCGATTTACCCAACATAGCACAAACCTTGCCCGGAGGAGAGGTCAGGCTGGATTACCGCTGTGTCTTGTCCGGGCAGTATACTGGGCGGTAAACATAAATCACCATTTCCAGCCCTGCAGTGAGGCAATCGTCTCACACTGACGAGCGTTCGTCTTACGCTTTATTCTATAAGATGGAAAATTGATTTTCTCTTTTAATTATAAACTTGATGACCGGAGGTCGACGTCTATGGACAATGTCATCGGCAAGAACACTGTTATGATCCCAGTGGCTGGGGATCACAGGAAATACTAGCTAAGTAACTAAACATAGACACGAGCTCTAGGGAGATGGTAACTGGACTGACCGCAAAACCTGATCCTATCCAAACACACTAAAGGTAGCCGGTGAACGTGCCTAAAATCCTGGACGTCTCGACGCAGCCTGAGAAACTGACTACCCCTAAAGAGAAAGCAAGACCTCACTTGCCTCAAGAGAAATAACCCCAAAGATATAGGAAGCCCCCAACAAATAATAACGGTGAGGTAAGGAGAAAAGACACACGTAGGAATGAAAACAGATTCAGCAAATGAGGCCCGCTAATACTAGATAGCAGAAGACAGATAGCGAACTGTGCGGTCAGCGAAAAACCCTACCAAAATATCCACGCTGAGAATTCAAGAACCCCCACACCAACTAACGGTGTGGGGGGAGAAACTCAGCCCCCTAGAGCTACCAGCAAGCTGGGAAATCACATATTAGCAAGCTGGACAAGAAACAAATAGAACACTGATGATCAAAAAATGAACAAAACGGAAACTTAGCTTCTCTTGAAGAGACTGGGAGCAAGGTAGTCAGAAGGAATCAGAATAGCACTGAATACATTGACAGCAGGCATAGACTGAGAGTCCAAGTGAGCTTAAATAGAAAACCAGCCCACAGATAACGAGACAGCTGATGCCAGTCATAAACCTGCAGAAAGACAGCACTCACACAGTACCACTTGTGACCACAAGAGGGAGCCCAGAAATAGAGTTCACAACAGTACCCCCCCCCCTTGAGGAGGGGTCACCGAACCCTCATCAAGACCCCCAGGGCGATCAGGATGAGCCGCATGGAAGGCACGAACCAAATCGGCCGCATGGACATCAGAGGCGACAACCCAGGAATTATCCTCCTGACCATAGCCCTTCCACTTAACTAAATACTGAAGCCTCCGTCTGGAAATACGAGAATCCAAGATCTTCTCCACCACGTACTCCAATTCGCCCTCAACCAGCACCGGAGCAGGAGGCTCAACAGAAGGAACCACAGGCACCACATACCTCCGCAACAAAGACCTATGGAACACATTATGAATGGCAAACGATGCTGGGAGCTCCAAACGAAAAGACACCGGGTTAAGGATTTCCAAAATCTTATAAGGACCGATGAAGCGAGGCTTGAATTTAGGAGAGGAAACCTTCATAGGAACATACCGAGAAGACAGCCATACCAAATCCCCAACACGAAGTCGGGGACCAACACCGCGACGGCGGTTGGCAAAGCGCTGAGCCTTCTCCTGTGACAACTTCAAATTGTCCACCACATGGTTCCAAATCTGCTGCAACCTATCCACCACAGAATCCACCCCCGGACAGTCAGAAGGCTCAACCTGACCCGAGGAAAAACGAGGATGAAAACCAGAATTGCAGAAAAAAGGCGAATCCAAAGTAGCAGAACTAGCCCGATTATTAAGGGCAAACTCGGCCAATGGCAAAAAAGTCACCCAATCTTCCTGATCAGCAGAAACAAAACATCTTAAATAAGTTTCCAACGTCTGATTAGTTCGCTCGGTTTGGCCATTCGTCTGAGGATGGAAGGCCGACGAAAAAGACAAATCAATGCCCATCTTAGCACAAAAAATCCGCCAAAATCTGGACACAAACTGGGATCCTCTGTCAGACACAATATTTTCAGGGATGCCGTGCAAGCGAACCACATTCTGAAAAAATAAAGGAACCAAATAGGAGGAGGAAGGCAACTTAGGCAAGGGCACCAAATGGACCATTTTGGAAAAACGATCACACACCACCCAGATGACAGACATTCTCTGAGATACTGGAAGATCTGAAATAAAATCCATGGAAATGTGCGTCCAAGGCCTCTTCGGGACAGGCAAAGGCAAACCGCTGGCACGAGAACAGCAAGGCTTAGCCCGAGCACAAATCCCACAGGACTGCACAAAGGAACGCACATCCCGCGACAAGGAAGGCCACCAGAAGGATCTAGCCACCAAATCTCTGGTACCAAAAATCCCAGGATGACCTGCCAACACCGAGGAATGAACCTCGGAAATAACTCTGCTGGCCCATCTATCTGGGACAAACAGTCTCTCTGGTGGGCAACGGTCAGGTCTATCAGCCTGAAATTTCTGCAGCACTCGTCGCAAATCTGGGGAAATGGCAGACAAAATCACTCCCTCTTTGAGGATACCAGCCGGCTCTGAAACTCCCGGAGAGTCAGGCACAAAACTCCTAGAAAGGGCATCAGCCTTCACGTTCTTCGAACCAGGCAGGTACGAGACCACGAAATCGAAACGGGAGAAAAACAACGACCAACGAGCCTGTCTAGGATTCAGGCGCTTGGCAGACTCGAGATAAATCAGATTTTTGTGATCAGTCAAGACCGCCACACGATGCCTAGCTCCCTCGAGCCAATGTCGCCACTCCTCAAATGCCCACTTCATAGCCAACAACTCCCGATTACCAACATCATAATTCCGCTCGGCAGGTGAAAACTTTCTTGAAAAGAAGGCACAAGGCTTCATCACAGAGCCATCAGAGCTTCTCTGCGACAAAACAGCCCCTGCTCCAATCTCAGAAGCATCCACCTCGACCTGGAAAGGAAGAGAGACATCAGGCTGACATAAGACTGGAGCTGAAGAAAACCGGCGCTTCAGCTCCCGAAAGGCTTCCACTGCCGCAGGAGACCAATTAGTCACATCAGAACCTTTCTTGGTCAAATCCGTCAAGGGCTTAACCACGCCAGAAAAATTAGTGATGAAGCGACGGTAAAAATTAGCAAAACCCAAGAACTTCTGAAGACTCTTAACAGATGTAGGCTGAGTCCAGTGATGAATAGCCTGGACCTTGACTGGGTCCATCTCAATAGTAGAAGGAGAAAAAACATACATAGGAATGAAAACAGATTCAGCAAATGAGGCCCGCTAATACTAGATAGCAGAAGACAGATAGCGAACTGTGCGGTCAGCGAAAAACCCTACCAAAATATCCACGGAGAATTCAAGAACCCCCACACCAACTAACGGTGTGGGGGGAGAAACTCAGCCCCCTAGAGCTACCAGCAAGCTGGGAAATCACATATTAGCAAGCTGGACAAGAAACAAATAGAACACTGATGATCAAAAAATGAACAAAACGGAAACTTAGCTTCTCTTGAAGAGACTGGGAGCAAGGTAGTCAGAAGGAATCAGAATAGCACTAAATACATTGACAGCAGGCATAGACTGAGAGTCCAAGTGAGCTTAAATAGAAAACCAGCCCACAGATAACGAGACAGCTGATGCCAGTCACAAACCTGCAGAAAGACAGCATTCACACAGTACCACTTGTGACCACAAGAGGGAGCCCAGAAATAGAGTTCACAACAGTATACCAGCCGGCTGGCCTGCTGTACTGTTATGATCCCAGTGGCTAGGGATCACAGGAAATACTAGCTAAGTAACTAAACATAGACACGAGCTCTAGGGAGATGGTAACTGGACTGACCGCAAAACCTGATCCTATCCAAACACACTAAAGGTAGCCGGTGAACGTGCCTAAAATCCTGGACGTCTCGACGCAGCCTGAGAAACTGACTACCCCTAAAGAGAAAGCAAGACCTCACTTGCCTCAAGAGAAATAACCCCAAAGATATAGGAAGCCCCCAACAAATAATAACGGTGAGGTAATGAGAAAAGACACACGTAGGAATGAAAACAGATTCAGCAAATGAGGCCCGCTAATACTAGATAGCAGAAGACAGATAGCGAACTGTGCGGTCAGCGAAAAACCCTACCAAAATATCCACGCTGAGAATTCAAGAACCCCCACACCAACTAACGGTGTGGGGGGAGAAACTCAGCCCCCTAGAGCTACCAGCAAGCTGGGAAATCACATATTAGCAAGCTGGACAAGAAACAAATAGAACACTGATGATCAAAAAATGAACAAAACGGAAACTTAGCTTCTCTTGAAGAGACTGGGAGCAAGGTAGTCAGAAGGAAACAGAATAGCACTGAATACATTGACAGCAGGCATAGACTGAGAGTCCAAGTGAGCTTAAATAGAAAACCAGCCCACAGATAACGAGACAGCTGATGCCAGTCACAAACCTGCAGAAAGACAGCACTCACACAGTACCACTTGTGACCACAAGAAGGAGCCCAGAAATAGAGTTCACAACAGAACACCACCGAGATTCACAAAACTACAGATAAAGCGCAGCCAGAGGAGGAGGAAGGCAGCCGCTTTATTGAGGTTTCCTGTTCATCCTCGCCGTTTAAGGAAAAAAATCAGCAATTATACAGACTTTTTTTTTTATTTTTCTTTGTTTGCAAAAATCTCTGCTTAGATAATAGATCCTTGTTTATATGAAAACCTACATAGATCTATTGCTACTTTCACTGCTGATAGTTTGTGACAATTGTATCAGGTCTATTCAATCATCCTCAGCTCCGGACTGATACATTGTAGTGCGGACAGCAGAAAGTTGGTCACCGTCAACAGTAAACGGTCACCGTCAAGAGTAAATGGTCACCGTTGAGATTAAATGGTCACCGTCGAAAGTAAATGGTCACCGTCGAAAGTAAATGGTCACCTTCGAACTTACAGGTGCTTCTCACAAAATTAGATAATCAAATAGTTAATTTATTTCAGTTCTTCAATACAAAAAGTGAATCTCATATATTCTATAGAGTCATTACACACAGAGTGATCTATTTCACGTGTTGATTTCTGTTAATGTTGATGATTATGGCTTACAGCCAATGAAAACCCAAAAGTCATTGTCTCAGTAAATTAGAATACTTTATAACACCAGCTTGAAACATGATTTTAAAATCTAAAATGTTGTCCTACTGAAATGTACGTTCAGTAAATGCACTCAATACTTGGTCGCGGCTCCTTTTGCATCAATTACTGCATCAATGCGGCGTGGCATGGAGGCGATCAGCCTGTGGCACTGCTGAGGGTTTATGGAAGCCCAGGTTGCTTTGATAGAAGCCTTCAGCTCATCTGCATTGTTGGGTCTGGTGTCTCATCTTCCTCTTGACAATACTCCATAGATTCTCTATGGGGTTAAGGTCAGGCCAGTTTGCTGCCAATCAAGCCCAGTGATACTGTTGTTTTTACACCAGGTATTGGTACTTTTGGCAGTGTGGACAGGGGCCAAGTCCTGCTGGAGAATGACATTTCCATCTCCAAAAAGCTTGTCGGCAGAAGGAAGCATGAAGTGCTCTAAAATGTCCTGGTAGACGGCTGCGCTGACTTTGGTCTTGATAAAACACAGTGGACCTACATCAGCATATGACATGGCTCCCCAAACCATCACTGATTGTGGAGACTTCACACTAGACCTCCAGCAGCTTGGATTGTGTCCTCTCCACTCTTCCTCCAGACTCTGGGACCTCATTTTTCAAATGAAATGCAAAATTTACTTTCATTTACTTTTGATCAGGGTCATTTGGATGTTTTGGGTTGTCATTATGATTTAAAAAAGAGAAAAAAAACAGTATTTTTACAATAAATGGCTTCACCCAACTACTAACCATGAGTGGAGAAAACTTTTGATGTTATCATTCATATTCTCTGAAAAAAAGGCCAAGAAAGCAAAAATTCTGCCTTGGTACGCAAACTTTTGAACACAACTGTAAGTGGAGCCACGTTATCTGTACACCAGAATTTGCATTCCGGGTAGCAGCCGGTGTTCTTGCTCTCCTACAAGGCTCTAAATAAGTAATACACCATGTACATCATACGAGACACATCACAAAGTCCTCATGATGCACATGTTTGATCCAAAAACTTCACTGTGCGATTGAAGAAATTTTGTCAGTATTTGTTGTAGGTGTTCTTTTTTTCTATTGTTTTTTTTCTTTCTTTTTATTCTTTTTTTTATTTGCCGAGTGCAAAGGAAACAGAAAGTCAACATAAAAATAGCAGGCAGTTTTTATATCATTTTCTAAGACATCTATCAAATACTAGAACATCTAATAACAAGGATGTGGACTGGAAAAAGGAGTCCCAATGGAGACCATATTGGGAGTTAGGGATTGTTCTGGTATAAAAGTCCTTCCAAGTTCTCGGGAGAATCGTTACTTTGATCTCTGGATGTGGAATTCCAGTTGGGCTTGAGGCCAGAACAATATCATAGGTGTTTTTTTTATGTTCCTTTTCTATAAAAAGGTTCAGATACTCTAATACAGAAAAAGGAAGAAGAAAAAAAATCTGAAAAATTGCTTGCAAGAAAAGGCCTCTAGTCAGGAGATGATTTTGGAAAGATAACTGAGGTTTGTGTAATGGTAGGGACAACAAAATGTAAAATAACAAAGAAAATCCAGGACTTCACCTACGCTGCACCTGCTGTGCGGGACTCATTCCCTTGGATATGCTGCTAAAATTTCCAACTGAAAGAGTGCCTTAAATGTTTACTTCTTCAACCTTGTCCCACCAGAGTCATGTCTTGCTTTGTTTTTTTTTTGCTTTGCCGTTTTTGGTTTTGTTGTTGCTTTGTTTGCTTGTTTTTTTGCTTTGCTTGTTTTTTGTTGCTTTGTTTGCTTGCTTTTTTGCTTTGCTCTTTTGTTTTGTTGTTGCTTTGTTTGATTTGTTTTTTTACTTTGCTCTTTTGTTTTGATGTTGCTTTGTTTGCTTGTTTGGTTTTTGCTTTGTTTGCTTGTTTGGTTTTTGCTTTGCTCTTTTGTTTTGTTGTTGCTTTGTTTGCTTGTTTTTTGCTTTGCTCTTTTGTTTTGTTGTTGCTTTGTTTGCTTGTTTGGTTTTTGCTTTGCTCTTTTGTTTTGTTGTTGCTTTGTTTGCTTGTTTTTTATGCTTTGCTCTTTTGTTTTGTTGTTGCTTGTTTTTTTGCTTTGCTCTTTTGTTTTGTTGTTGCTTTGTTTTTTACTTTGCTCTTCTTTTGTTTTGATGTTGCTTTGTTTGGTTTTTGCTTTGTTTGCTTGTTTGGTTTTTGCTTTGCTCTTTTGTTTTGTTGTTGCTTTGTTTGCTTGTTTTTTGCTTTGCTCTTTTGTTTTATTTTTGCTTTGTTTGCTTGTTTGGTTTTTGCTTTGCTCTTTTGTTTTGTTGTTGCTTTGTTTGCTTGTTTTTTATGCTTTGCTCTTTTGTTGTTGCTTTGTTTGCTTGTTTTTTAGCTTTGTTTGTTTTTTTCTTTGCATTGTCTTTTTGTAGACTTATAGACTACAAAATATAAATATATTGGGGGAAAAATGAAAGTTCTCAAAGCCACAATTTAAAATACCATGTTCTGAAAAATTGGAAAAAAAAATATCTGTGGGATGGAAGGGTAAAAAAATAGGGAAAAATCAGAGATGACTATAACTCTGTCGCATCATTGACCACTGTAAAGTTGAGCTACGGAAACCGTCAAAAGTGCGTGATCCACGCTCTGCTCTTTACTCCACTCTCGGCCTTAGTTTACCCTTAATGCATCACCTTGCACTTTATACCTGGGTCACATACTGGATGGTGACGGTTTCACGCGGTGCCGTTCATACGAGTTAGAGATGGAAGCTTTGATTCAATCGAGGTGTGGGTAAAAAAGAGTCATTGTTTTTCCCAATTCAATACATTGGCAACAGCAGATTTGAGAGGCAGATCGATAAAAATAAAATATGGAATAATCTCCTTTGCTGCATGCATATAAAACAGCAGAATAGCCAAAAATAAAACACTAGTTAAGGAAAAAAAATACAAAAACACAAAAATATGAAAAATTAATGCTGAATTTCCTATTAAAACTAACATTGGGGGTTGAGAGTAGGTAGCACGTACGATCTTATTAGAGGAGATGCATAATGCATTATCCGGGTAAGGACGGAGTTCACATTCTGAATCTGTTTACATATTATTTGTGTCCAGAAATATTTCCCCCGCAGCTCCCCTGCCGGCTCCAAATGAGCCGATACTAATCATTGGACTATTATAATAAAAAACGTGGAGTAAACAACCAATATACAGGTGCCCTCGAGTCACGTCTACTCCTGCCTGCCAAAAATGTGACCAAAAGTTTCAGATGTGGAGACGGGCGGCAGACAGACCTCGAGATATATATGTGGCATGGATGATTCCTTACAAACACATTTGTGCACTCCTTAAAGGAATTTTCTATCTAAGGACACCCTGAGTGATTAAAAATAATAACTCGCCCTCCTTAACGGACCATAAAAAAACAACTACCTGATCAATCCACTGCCGGACTGGAGGGACCAGTGATTGGCTGCAGTGGTCATGCGGGTATTCGGTAAGTGATTGCCGCAGGTAAATAAACATTGAGTAGAGGAGAGCACTGGAGCGACTGCGTTGGAGCAGCAGGGGATTCACTGGGATAGGCAATGGTTATTTAATGCAGCGTACTAACTTTTTGTTGATCCTGGAAAACCTTTTAAAGGAAATGGAGGAAGAATAAGGAAAGACAGGAAAAAAAAGGAAAGTAAAAAGGACAAAGTGTAAGATAAAAGAAGGAGGGAGAAAAAGAATGAAGAAAAGAAGGAAGGTAAAGGGAAGAAATGAGTAAGGAAAGGGTGATTGCAAGGGGGTGGAAGGGAGGAAATCAGGAAGGGAAAGAAGCAGAAATGGAGGAATGATTTAGAGTCATGGGTATGCATGGGTAGACTCATGGAAGTTTGGGTTCTGGTACCCAACCTGAATTTTAGTCCAAAGTTCGGTTCAGGTATCAGAACCCGAAGCCCAATGAAAACAATGGAGATCTGAACTTCGGATCTGGAAAAAAATTCTCTCTTCCTGTCTGCAATTGACTTCTCGTTTAACTCCGAACTTTGCAACAGACTTCCGGGAGAAGACCGTGTTCAGCGTCTAGAGCCAGCCACTAACTATCTGGTATGAATACCGGACTTCTAAGTTTGAGATCAATTAATTCAACGTTTGGGGAGAAGGATGGCATGAAAGGAGGAAAGAGGGGAGGATGGCAAGGGAGGAACGCCAGGTAATAATTTAGATCCATTAATATTTAAAAGTTTGATAGGAAAGAATGACAGACAGAAGAAGGGAGGGGAAAGAAGGAAGGGGAGAAAGGAAGGAATAGTAGAAAGGAAGGAATGGTAGAAATGAAGGAATGGTAGAAAGGAAGGAATGGTAGAAAGAAAGGAATGGTAGAAAGAAAGGAATGGTAGAAAGAAAGGAATGGTAGAAAGAAAGGAATGGTAGAAAGAAAGGAATGGTAGAAAGGAAGGAATGGTAGAAAGGAAGGGGTGGGAGAAAGGAAGGAATGGGAGAAAGGAAGGAATGGGAGAAAGGAAGAGATGGGAGAAAGGAAAGGATGGGAGAAAGGAAGGGATGGTAGAAAGGAAGGGATGGTAGAAAGGAAGGAATGGTAGAAAGGAAGGAATGGTAGAAAGGAAGGAATGGTAGAAAGAAAGGAATGGGAGAAAGGAAGGGATGGGAGAAAGGAAGGAATGGGAGAAAGGAAGGGATGGGAGAAAGGAAGGGATGGGAGAAAGGAAGGAATGGGAGAAAGGAAGGAATGGGAGAAAGGAAGGGATGGGAGAAAGGAAAGGATGGGAGAAAGGAAGGGATGGTAGAAAGGAAGGGATGGTAGAAAGAAAGGAATGGGAGAAAGGAAGGGATGGGAGAAAGGAAGGAATGGGAGAAAGGAAGGGATGGGAGAAAGGAAGGGATGGGAGAAAGGAAGGAATGGGAGAAAGGAAGGGATGGGAGAAAGGAAGGGATGGGAGAAAGGAAGGAATGGGAGAAAGGAAGGAATGGGAGAAAGGAAGGGATGGGAGAAAGGAAAGGATGGGAGAAAGGAAGGGATGGTAGAAAGGAAGGGATGGTAGAAAGGAAGGAATGGGAGAAAGGAAGGAATGGGAGAAAGGAAGGGATGGGAGAAAGGAAGGGATGGGAGAAAGGAAGGGATGGGAGAAAGGAAGGGATGGTAGAAAGGAAGGGATGGTAGAAAGGAAGGAATGGTAGAAAGAAAGGAATGGTAGAAAGGAAGGAATGGTAGAAAGGAAGGAATGGTAGAAAGAAAGGAATGGGAGAAAGGAAGGGATGGGAGAAAGGAAAGGACGGGAGAAAGGAAGGAAAGGGAGAAGGAAGGAAGGAGAGAAGGAAGGAAGGGAAGAAAGGAAGGGATGGGATCATGTCCCTGCACAGAAGCATTCCTTGCTAAAGGACAGGGCTGTATTTTTCTATGCAGAGTATGGCTGGGAACTCCTCTGGGGAAGGAAAATCAGAGGAGCAGCTAAACCAGCTCAGCAGCTCTTTTATTTGGAGAATCGGAAGGTTCTCCAGCAGTTTGACCATAATTAATTGAGAAGCGATGGAATATCCTTCCGAAGCGCCATCACTTCCTTTATAAGGAGCGATCCTTAATATGGCTATGGGGCGCCAGTGCCTCCGTTTCATGGATCATGTGCAAAATTAACCGACATGGTTAAAACCAATTGGCATAAGTTGGAGCCAAAGTTGCTCTTGAACTCACCCCGGAAATATCGCATGTGTTAAAGAAGGTGGTTCATGTGCTTCATAAATATGGCACTGGAATTAATGCAAGGATAAATCTGCTCCTATGTATCACATCCCTTTTTGTGAATATTATATGCTGTGCATGGAAACCTTAAATGACATGACACAATGTATTCATCAGTCATGGATTCATTCACAATTTCTCATACTTAGTGGAAAAACATCAGAGGACATGGTGGAGGATCTTACCAGACACCATGATGGCTGCCGTAGTAATGATCATGAAGTGGGGCGTGATGTGTGTCTGGGGTCCTGGGTGTGGGTAACACATTGCATATGCAAATTGCATATTTAATTTCCCAGAAATGCATGCATGGCTTATAAGTCTCCTCACTCTGACAGGCCAGGCTTGGCCCTCCCACAAGAAGAAACATTACCCCTTAGCTCCCACATCCCAAAAATACTGATTGGTAAATTTGCTTTCGATTTGCAGGTTCAGTATTTGGAAACCTTTTCAAAAACAACATTTCAAAATTAGGAAATTGAGGAGTCTGCCTCTTGTTCAAGAGACCCAGCTTGGTACAGAGAATTTTTTTTCAAGGTAATGATCCATGGGAACGAAATAAAACACACACCAGCCATGGAGGGCAGAAGGGAGAAGCTTTGGAGAGTGGGAAAGAGAAAGAAGCTGTAAAGGAAGAAGGAGAAAAAAAAGAAGGGAGAAAACGAAGAAAAGGAAAAAGGAGGGAAGTGGTGTCTGTGGAAGTGAAATAGCAAGGGATGTTCTAGGAGAACCAAAGATTTGGCTAACAGCAGTAGATGCCCTATAGCCATTACTTACCTGGTTAGTCCACTGCCACGCGGCAGCAATCAGTGACTGGCTGCAGTGGTCAGCAAGAGATTGCTGTAGGGAAACAAACAGAAACTAGAGGAAAGCAATCGAGTGACCGTTCTCGGAGGCTGATGTACTGAAAAAGTCACATAGTGCCTCCCCTACTGGAACAGGAAATCAGAGGGGGCAACAGTGGTGTTCAACCCTTCTAAGGAAGAAGGAAGAAAGTAAAACAGGAAGCAAAAAGATCAAGGAAATAAAAGCAAAATAAAGGAACTTTTGAATAAAAATAGGAGAGGCAGGAAACACGGCCACGCAAAGAAATAGGAATTGAGGAAGGAAGGAAGCAAAGAAGGGACGGTGGCAAGGAAAGGAAGAATGGTGGGGGGGAGAAAAAGTGGGGATTATGGAAGGAGGAAGAAAGTGGGGAAGGGGAGGAGGAAAGGAAAGAAGGAAGGAAGGAAAGAAGGGACGGTGGCGAGGAAAGGAAGAATGGTAGGGGGGGAAGAAAAAGTGGGGATTATGGAAGGAGGAAGAAAGTTGGGAAGGGGAGGAAGAAAGGAAGGAAGGAAAGGAGGGACGGTGGCAGTAGGGGAAAAGAAGAAAAAGTAGGGATTATGGAATGAGGAAGAAAGTGAGGAAAAGAAGGAAACTGAGAAGAAAAAGGAGCATGCAAGGAAAAATTTTTGAAGGAGGGTAGAAAAAAAGAAGAAATACAGGGAGCAAAAAAAATTTAGAGGGGGAGAGAAGGTAGCAATGGAGGGAGGGGGAAGGAAAAAAAAAAGACGGTGAATGGAAGGAGACGACAAAGGAAAGAAGGGGGAAGATGGAGCAAAGTTGACAAGGGATGAAAGGAGGAAGGAAGAATGGATGTAAGGAAAAAAGAAACAAGGAAGAAGAGGAAGCAGGAAGAGAAAAAATGAAGGGGAAGGGAGGGAGCAGAAGGAATTAGGAAAGGAGTGAGGAGAGGAGGGAGAAAGGGAGAGAAGGTATGAAAGAAAGAGTAAGAAGGAAAAAGGGTGGGAAAGAGGGAGATAAGTATAGAGGATGCCGAGGGAAGGGATGAAGGTAAGTACAGAGTGAGGAAAGTAAGGAATGTGGGAGGGAAGGAAGCTGGTGAGAACGTAGGAGAAGAGGGAAGATAATCTTCTCCATTATTATTACACCTGGTCTGGAGATCTCTCCATTGTTCTGCTGTTCTCCACAATACTTAGTAGATGTCATTGCAGCGAGTCCTCTCTGCTGAGGCAGTGTTATCTCCCGCCTTTGAGACGTTTATTTTTGTTGCAGTTTCTTCTTTTTTTGATTGAAAGAAACAACGATCGATGCAAAAATAAAATGCAACGTGACACAAAGCAAAGAAAACAACAGGAACATGAGATATTTCAGGAACTATAGTAAGCAGCGTTCGAGGAGCGGAAGACGAGCACGGCAGTCTTACATCCACGAGAGGTAGGCGTACTGCCGAAAACTGGCACGCCTAGGGTTAAACGCGGCGCTCTGTGTTCCTGATTACTGGGGCAGCAAATTGCTCTGAGTAGGAAATTAAAAGCAGCGTCTTTAATCCACATAATACAAGCCAATCCCCTCTCTGACACAATTAATTTGCTTAAAATATTCCATCTGCCCCATGCTTATTAAATAAAAAATTCATTAATAAAAAAAAAACAAATCAGTGATGAATAGAAGAAGGTAATTGATGGGTGAACGCGGCCGGCGTGGAGACTGAACATTGCCGTGTTTCAGGCTTATGACGCCAGCGCTCCCATGGGTGCTTCCAGGTCACGGGCATTACATATTAATGCAGCCTGATATTATTATTATAATTTATTTATAAACCGCAAACATTTTCTGCAGCAACAAAATTGGATAATTAAACAAAATGACAAAACTGGGAATGCTGAGTTACCGGCGGAATCACAGGGGCGGCCATCAGTGACAAGGTCGTTCTAGATGGGGTGCTCAACAAAAGAAGCAGAAAACGGACCTCGGAGGAGTCATCAGGGCAGCGTTCACAGGACCAACCCAACACTAAGCTTCCATTTATTTTTATGTTTAGTGGTGTCCAAACACCCAAAGTGATAATGATGGTTTAAAAACGGTTCCGATCTCCATGATGCTACTTTCTGCAACAACACTGTACCCAAAAAAAGAGCATTTTCCACCAAAATCCATTAAAGCTTACTTATAGTTCCAGGTGACTTTGCAGAATAAGCAGTGTATATGTAAAAAATAACATTTTTGACCATTGGGTGACTTGTATCCAGCACTTTTCACTAGTTTTCCCATCTGTTCAATCTAGTTTTCAGTTTTCTCTGAGCTAGTGGGTGTAGACTAGCTGCTATGATGTTTCCTATACACTGCACACACAGACACAAGGGCTGTCGTCTCTCTTATCTCTTTGTAGCACATGTTCACAAGCAGCAGCAGCAGGGAGGCCATTATATAGCAATACTAGGAAGTGTAGCTGTGAATCTAGCTCTGTGGTCAGATAAAACACTCACTAGAAAGCAGCATTGTCTGTTTGCCAGTGCCTCTGACAACACTTACTAGAAAGCAACAGCACCTGTATTTCTGTGCCTGTACAGCTGTCTCACTTTTCTTTTCCCTCCCCCTTCTCTAATTCCTCCTATAGACAGGGCTGTAATCTGATCCATTTGTGAGCTGGCAGTACTTTGTTTTTCCCTCCTCCTTTCTTTCCCCTATAAGGCTAGGTTCTCATTGCGTTAATGTGTGTCCGCTAGCGGACTGCGTTGCACGGCGAAATTGTCGCAATTAACGCTGTGAAATGGGTCCGTTAGCACACCCATTGACAGCAATGTGATTTTTCCCTGTAGCGTGCCATTTTCGGCACGCGCTAGAGATGTACCGTTCTTTTGTGACGGACCTCGGACGCTGCTTACAGCGTCCGAGGTCCGTCCCTCGCTAGCGCAGATCGGGGTTCTGCGCTAGCGGGGACGCCGAACGCGGACCCTAAACAAACATTGCGTTAGCGCAATCCGCTAGCGCTATGCGCTTAACGGATTGCCCTAACGCAATGTGAACCTAGCCTAATAGACAGCTGTAATCTGATCATTCAGTGAGCTGGTAGTACTTTGTTTTTCCCTCCTCCTTCCCACCCTCACCCTACAATAGACAGCTGTCTGATCCTTCAGTGAGCTGCTAGTGCTTTGTTTTTCCTTCCTCCTTCTCGCTCTTCCCTTCTAATAGCTGTAATCTGATCCTTCAGTGAGCCGGTAGTACTTTGTTTTTCTCTCCTCCTTCTCCCTCTTTCCCTCTAATAGCTGTAATCAGATCCTTCAGTGAGTTGGTAGTATTTTGATCTTCCCTCCTCCTTCCCACCCTTACCCTACAACAGACAGCTGTCTGATCCTTCAGTGAGCTGGTAGTGCTTTGTTTTTCCCTCCTCCTTTCTCGCTCTTCCCCTCTAATTGCTGTAATCAGATCCTTCAGTGAGTTGGTAGTACTTTATTTTTCCCTCCTCCTTCTCGCTCTTCCCCTCTAATAGCTGTAATCAGATCCTTCAGTGAGTTGGTAGTATTTTATTTTTCCCTCCTCCTTCTCGCTCTTCCCCTCTAATAGCTGTAATCTGATTGTAGTGCTTTGTTTTCCCCTCCTCCTTCTTGTCCTCCCCCTACAATAGGTAACAGTAGAACAGAACTAGGCAACATATTATCTGGGAGATTTAGAACACTGAATCGTGCCAGAAAAACCCAGAGTCCCAAGGACAAAGAAACTCCATAGGAATAATAGAAAAAAAGGAGTAAAACGGAGAAAGCAAATACTGCAAATAATTTATTTAATCATATAAAAGTTAATACATACAAGTATAATAGCAATATAAAAAGGATGGTAAGAGTAGAGTGAGTCCCCACCAGTATAAGCCACCACCTGAATAGTATAACTTATCTAATAGTAATATAGAGGCAGCTGCCCATAAGTATAAAGTGAGCCCTGGGAGACACAAAATCATCCCCCACACTAAGAATACTGGCAACCAAACAGGCGCTTACCGACAGGATACAGAGGTGGCGTGTACCGGGTGGGATTCAGTCCAGCGAGACCCCCGACGCGCGTTTCGCTAGCGCGGGTGCTTTAGCTTTATCAAACCAGTACCATTCCCCTTGATAAAGCTAAAGCACCCGCGCTAGCGAAACGCGCGTCGGGGGTCTCGCTGGACTGAATCCCACCCGGTACACGCCACCTCTGTATCCTGTCGGTAAGCGCCTGTTTGGTTGCCAGTATTCTTAGTGTGGGGGATGATTTTGTGTCTCCCAGGGCTCACTTTATACTTATGGGCGGCTGCCTCTATATTACTATTAGATAAGTTATACTATTCAGGTGGTGGCTTATACTGGTGGGGACTCACTCTACTCTTACCATCCTTTTTATATTGCTATTATACTTGTATGTATTAACTTTTATATGATTAAATAAATTATTTGCAGTATTTGCTTTCTCCGTTTTACTCCTTTTTTTCTATTCTTTCAATAGGTAACAGTAATCTGATACCTTAGTGAGCTGGTAATACAATTAGACTTGAGCAATATTGATTTTAGCAGCATTTTAAACAGAAAGATAAGTTCAGGAAGTTGGGGGACAGAAGAAGTGGCTTGTAAGTGGAGAAAATCAAGATAAATTAAAAACGGTCTTATAGTGCCATGTATTATTGATTTATGTAAAGGTCTTTTTTCTTTTTTACAAAAGTATGACCATTCAACGTTCAACTCTCAAACTGAGGAGCAATTTAAGGTTATGTTCGCAGAGTTATTCAGGTGAATTTTGGAACAAATTTCTCTCCAAAATCCTCGTTCTTTAAGCAAGCTTCCTATTAATTGGATGATTCACTTATAGTGTACGTGAAGTGATTTTTTTTCCCCACTTTTCCATGTGAAGAAAAATCAAAAGCACAATGTCACTTCTTGAGGCATATTCAGCATGGGAATTGCTTCTAATGAACATTGAAATCGAGTGGAAACATTGAAAGATGTCCCAGAACCATAAAAATGCCTAAAAACAAAACCACCTAAAAAAGGAACAGTCCGATCTTTATACCAGAACAATCCATGTAAAAAACTTGAGGGTATGTGAACATACTAAAAATAACAATGTATGTTATTACTATTAGAAAGGGCCAACATGTCCAGAGTAGTTGTCGCAACATTTGTCCTCACAAACATGGATGATGTTGGAAATTAAGTCCTCATGATTCCAAATGTGACCATGATTTCAGGATGTTCTTTCTCACATGATTTTGGGTTCTCAAGAGCATCCACCTAGGAGAAGTAGACCTAATTTCATTCCAAACTTCATGGCTAAGTGACGAGGTTCAACGTAAGGCGTCCAATTTGGTTGACCGGAGATCTTCCCCCATTCAGTGTTATCTATGCGACAATATCTCCATTTAAGTGGCGTCATCGGTGAGTCTTTAGCCGCGGACATTGATGGCAACTGGTGAATTTCTATTTTTACCTGTTTAATTTTCTAGTGTGACACTAGAAGAAACGAAGCATCTCCACCCTACAACGGATGGAAGAGATGACTCATCTTCTCAACGCTATAGGAAGAGAGAGGGTTGTGCGTGGAATTCGATATGAGCTCTTCATCACCCTTCCCCTTTGGGGCATATGTTGTGTAATGAAGGAGACATGTACTTAATGTGTGTGACTAATGCACAATGTACCTAATAAACTGTTCACATGTCTACGAGGCCCTCGTAACGGTGGTGGCCCAGCAGGGAGAGAGAACATTAAGTCATCTGATATGCATATATTTTCCCAGTTATGGTAATCAGATCTTACTAAGTGAGCCTCCCACTTGCAAGACATTTCTAGACATTTAGGCACATCTTCTTAAATATCTTTCTCAAACTTAACACTGAGTCACTGACTTTTCCTAACACCACCAAAAAAGAAACTACAAGTATGATTAGAGAGTTAGAACCTATCAAAATAATGTTAAATTAGGATACTGGTAAAATGGTATAAAAGAAGTCAAAGCAGTCGTCTCATGAAGACAATTGGGCATATTTTAAGGCACTTTTTACATTCTTAAACCTCCTTCTCAAATTTAAAACCGAGCTTTCCCTAGTACATTAACTGTAAAATTACATGTATGTGTCATGCACAGTGTGGGAAGACTAAGCGCAACACGAAGGGATGAGGGGAAGGAAGCCCAAAGGCTAGGGAGTGGTATATTGGAGACCCCTAGGCAGATATAAAAGCACTCTGCCTACCCTACCATCCCTATATTGGTTCCACACCGATCAGTAAACCTAAGCCCTGTATATCCCTACAGCAAGGCTCGGAATAGGGAAGAGGGGGGGGATGAGCACTGGCCAGTCCCCACTGTACACTAAAGACAAGAAGGGAGACAAGGGAGGAGAAACTTAGCTTAAGCAGACTCTAGAGAGGTAACACCAAACATTCTTTAGGAGCACCAGAGAGGAAGTAAGCCAACCGCTAACGCTCCAAGCCTTCACAAGGAAAAATGTTAATATCACCGACAGCTCCCTGAAGCAGACTGAGAGTCTATAAACACCCAGGTCTAGGTGTGTCAATTAGAGCCGGATGGAGGTTGCCACTGGGTCCAAAAGTCAGAAGGATTAAGAAGGCGTCTGCAATGCCAAACACAGAGACCTTCTGCAGCCAGATGCAGAGTGACTGTCTGTTGCATCTGACACACCTGTGACAGTATGCATAGAGAGTTGGAACCTTTCGAAATTGAAATTCCACTAAATTAGGAGATTGGTAAAATGGCCTAAAAGAAGACAAAGCAGTCGTCTCGTGAAGAAATTTGGTCTCATTTTAAGACATTTGGACACTTATTAAATCTCTTTCTCAAGCTTAATACTGAGCTTTTCCAAATAGATTAACTGCAAAACTACACTTATGCTTTGAGAGTTGGAACTTTTTCCTACTGAGATGACAAAGGAGTTGTCTTGTGAAGGCAACTGCTGTTCATATACCATGCTACGGCATAAAGACACCAAAGAGGGGATCCTTTTCTGTTAGCCAGAATGGAGTTGCCACAACTTGGGTGGAGATGAGCCATCATTACATAATATTATTTCATCCATAGCCATCATGTGATGCTACATAGAAAATTCCAATTTGGTTATGGCTTTCCCATTCAAAATCAGCAGTTTGCCTCTAATACCAAGAATGGGATCAACCCAACAACCATTCTGAGCCACACTGTGATGAAACAAGCTGTTAAAAGAAGTTATTCGAAATACGAGGGGCTGCTGATAAGTCTTTGTGATCTTTTTTGTTTCTATTTTTTGTTACATCACATGAAAGCCTTGTGTGTCTAATATATGTTTTCAAAATATTTAGTTTTTTAGCTTATGGCAACAGTGTTCTACACACGCGGGAAAACAAAATGACTAAGTCTAACGCGATATTCACAGCAAATGAGAGCAGAGGAGTCATAAAGTTCTTGTTTCTGCAAGGAAAGTCCGCAAAGGATATTCATGGTGATATGTAGCAGACATTGGGGGATCAATGCCCTTCATATTCTACAGTTAAGAACTGGGTTGCCAAATTTAAAACGGGCCACTTTAGCACCAACGATGAGGAACATCCTGGACGACAAAGAGTGGTTGTTGTTCCGGAGATCGTCAATGCTGTGCACAATCTCATACTGGAGAATAAGCAAATTTCAGCTAAAGCAATAGCAGACATCATGGGAATTTCCGGTGAACATGTTTGTGTAATTATCCATGAACATTTGGACATGAAGAAGCGATTTGCAAAGTGGGTCCCCAAATGTTTGACAATAGATCAGAAGCATGCGAGTGAAAACTTCCCGGTCCATTTGCCAGCATTTCCAGTCTGATAACAACTTCCTGGATTGACTGGTCACTATGGATGAGACCTGGATTTATTTGTATGACCCTGACACCAAGGAGCAGTCAAAAGAGAGGAAGCACAGTGGCTCTCCTCGTCCAAAGAAGTTCAGGGTGCAAAAATCAGCCACTAAGGTGATGGCGTCTGTGTTCTGGGATAAGGAGGGTGTGCTGCTAGTGGACTACCTTCAAAAGGGTTCCACCATCAATGCAAGGTATTACATTGAACTTTTAGAAAAATTGAAGGCAGCTCTGAAGGTCAAAAGGTGCGGCAAGCTGTCCAAAGGAATTTTGTGCCTGCAAGACAACGCCTCCACTCACACTGCACAAGTGACCAAGGCAAAACTGGCAGAGCTGGGCTTCCAGCTGGTTGACCACCAACCTTATTCACCAGATCTAGATCCCTCCGACTATCATCTGTTTCCAAACCTAAAGAAACATCTCAAGGGTACCAAATTTAAAACCATTTCTGATGCCATGGCTGTTACGGATGCCTCGTTTGAGGCACGATTGAAAACCTTTTTGCAAGGCTTACAGAACTTGGAAGACCGATGTAAGAAGTGTGTTGACATCAGTGGAGAGTATGTGGAATAGATTTAAAGTTTCATCTTCCAAACTCATTTCTTTCTAGGTAAAGCCAAAGACTTATCAACAGCCCCTCATAGAAATGCGCTAAGCCACTAATATCTGATCAATGCAGGCCATTTAGATCCAAATGATCAGTTGACAGAAGGCAAATTGGCACCTTGGTTTTCTAGGCTCTGTGCAACATTTTCTCTTATCATTGTTCATGCTCAAAAGGGAAGGATGGGGTGGAATGAGATGTAGTACTGGCACACCTAATGTAGAGTGCTGTACTGGGGATCCTTTAATCAGTTAAGTGCCTTGGGTACCGGGATCCCACTAATCAGATATTAACAGCAATGAATATTCAACGATCTCTCTTACAAAAACCCTTTTCTAGTGTTGATCTGAAAAATAGCATGGCCTGTGATCAGTTGATATATTTGATATGATCTATTGCTTCGAAAGGTCTTCCTAAAAGTAGAAGTCGGTGCTCCTCAAGATAGAAGGTAAATTGGGATATAGCTGGAAATTTACAGATAGGAGTCATGTGTGATTGAGAAATACTACAGGGACAGACTAAATTAGCAATGGGGGCTCGAAATGGGACTAATGATGTCAAGAACATTGTGCAAGCAAGAAGTACCATGGACTGCATCAGACCGGGGCCGTGATACCTGCCTATCCAGACACTTACGTTCTGCCCAATTTTCACCAATAAATCAGGCAATGACGTATTGCTCTCATGAGCCTATCATTACTTTATTTTATGTGTTCATTGGCAAAATTATACCCCAAAAATAAACTTAGATTAATAAAAGCTGAAGCCGTGAGTAAATACTCTGCTCCAAGAGCCAGGAAAATCTCCTCTGAGCTAATGAGCGATTTAATTGATATCTGAGCACCATTCAAAGTAACTCTTTACTGTATTTGGGCCTCATTAGGTTGTGATGAGAAATCAATATCTCCATAGAGCGAGAAATCCGGGACTGTTTGAGAAGAGCGAGCTGCCCTGATTAACTCCTAATGCGGAGGATTATTGTCTTTGAGAGCGATTTTCGTACATGATCGGAAGGGGGGGGGGGGAAATGAGGGAAAACTAACTTTTTTCATTGAGTACAACAAAACTGTTCTGACCCAAGATCCAGCACCGAAGATCTTGCTCCAACCAAGAAACGAGAATTTTACCAAAATGTTCAATGTTTCTCTCCATTGAGCCACAATGTCTCTTGTTTTCAAACCGTAGAAAAAGTAGGTGTCAAAACGCCAAATTTGTGAGGTTCTATGGAGGATGAAAAATAATATTTGCCCCCTCAAGAACAGAAAAAAAAAAAAAAGTACCATAAGAACAAAAGGTGGGATACCAAACTCTAGGCCCATTCATTTGTTCCAGCTCAAAAACCCCACGATACCTTGTAAAAGATGGAGAGTCTAAAATACTATGTTTCGAGGTTTTTCAAAAATTGTGCGCAGGTGGAATTTTTCATTCGCGGGGGGTTGAAAAAAACCCATCTCATGGATGTTTGCATTGGTTAGGGAGGGGATACAATTACTTTGATGATACTTTTTCATCAATGATAACGATCCAAAAGACAAATTACGATTTTATTTTTCTTTTGTTTCTTATAACCGTAGAATTTTTGAGATTTTATCTGGTGGGATATTTGTGGAAGTAGCAGCTTGATCGGCCTGGCACGGTATCGGTATCTATCATCTGTATGTAAGTCAGTAGCTGGTCATTAACCGTATCCGTCCTGGCAGACCATTGAAAGGCATCAGCCGCACGCTTGAGAGGACGCCATGGCACATAAGGCATATTGGCTTTTTTTAGTAACTGTGTTATTTTGGGACACAGCGCAGCAGAGCTGTTGGCGAGGAACAGAAAATGCCTGGGAGAGACAGAGGCGAGATGAAAGGCTGATGCAGTCACTCAGAAAATCGCACGTTGAACTCAGCAGCAGCAATGATCAGGAAATTATATCCAGCTGCACACGGAAAGAAAAGGGTTATATCCACACAAAAAGCGGAAAGATCCCTCCGCCATGTGTTAACCCCTAACAGGCAAGGAAAGCGATACCTTCGGAGATATATGTTGATCATAGACATAGATAAAAAATTGGAAAGGACTGTGCAGCCATTCACTAACCCCAGCCGTGACCCACCAAAGCCAATGATAGGCACTGCTTATCCTCAATCACAGTCTGTCCACCATTAGTAATCTTTTTCCTGTCCAAAACCAGACCCACCGGCCTTACCCACGACAAGCAAGGCTCAGACTGGAAAGTACAGGAGCAACCTTTCCCATCCAAGCTCGTTTGGTCGTTCCTAAATCCCGGACCCAAAATCCAGTCCACTAATAATCTCACTCAGTAACTTACTGTTCCCAGAGCACTCTTTCCGGGGACCTATATCACAGAGACCAGCCACCTCGGTGACACATGCCTTCCATCTAGGACCTTACCTCCTGTTTCACTACATCCCTTAAAAAAAATGCCACAACAACCCCTTTTATGACTGTGGTTACGTTAAAAAAAGGAAAGGCAGAGAAATGTTTAATCTGGTAATCCAGTTTATAGAATATTAAAGTCCGGAGATAATCTTCAGCTTTAATTGGTCGGTTTCGTTACTTCCAAAACTTGAGGTTACTAACTCCAAAAACAAATTTCAGGAGCAGGAGAGTGTTAACAGTGTATTATCTTCCTATTTTGGCCCTTTTTCATCAGGGAAATTATTTACAAAAACGTTTATTTTCCCAATGTTGAAAAATAGATTTGATGGACCATGTGAAATCAGATTTGAAAATATGAGGAAGCTGGACGCACCAGGGCTGGGGAGTTGGAGTCCATTATGGTGAAGTCAGTCGGTATAAAATGGACCGACTCCGACTCCTAAAATATCTAATAAGTTGGGTTCAGTAATTCAATGTGGGATGTACTGTAAATGTTTTCATAAAAAGTTATGAAATGTCCTATAAATGTTTGTTCTCTTCCTGGTGTACAGATCTCGGCTTTTAGTTTAGATGATTCTGCTCTTTATGTAGATTCTCAGTAGTGAGGCAGGGCTGTGGAGTTGGAATTCAGGAAAATTGAGGAGTCAGACGTTTGGCTTACCAGCTCCACAGCCCTGGGACAAACGGCCTACATTTTTGACTGACATATTCAATGTTTCCCTCTTTTGAGCCACGTTATCTCCTGTTTACAAACCTTACAAAGGTTTGGCAGCAAATTACATATTTGGGAGGTCCTACGGGAGCTTAAAGGTCTAACAGGAAAAAATTGGAAGGTGCCCATCAGAATCAAAGCTTAAAAAAAACAAAGTCTAGGTCTATTAATTCAGGTGAGCTCCAAAGCCAGTTCTAAAAGCTGAACAGTTCCCTAAACTTGATCATCCTGGAATATTCTAATATTTTTCATTATTTTTAATATTCTTATATTATAGGTCTTTATTTAGACTAAAATCATATGTTTTGGGGTATTTTGATTAAATTACGTATACGTGAAATTTTTGGTTTTGACCAAAAATACTGCAGTTGAATTTTTTGGGAGGGTGGAGGGATTTGCAATTACTCCTCTAATGTTCCTTCATCACTAATAATGACAGTCTTTAAAAGATGAAAAATGGTCGGCACTCCTCCTGTGGGCCTCTTTATATAATTTACACCGGCAGATTTGGCATCCCTTTCCATGTGTGTCCGCCTCAAGGACACGCAAAGCCTGCCCCTCTGTCTCAGGACACTCTGGCAATGAGATTACTAAACAGACAAATGTCCCTTTTAGCCATGCTAACAGGGTTAATCAATCGATGTCAGCAGTGAAGCCTGGAGGCGGGTGCACTTACTTTTTCCCTACAGTAATGGGCTTTCATCTCCAAACAATTGTTTAGATTTGATATTGATTTCTAACAAAAGAGACTGTGAAACTGAGTGTAAAAAAACACTATGTATAAAACTACTGTCTCGAAGGGTCCAAGAAGTAGAAGATTCATGAGCTAGAATGATGAATTTTCTCTGTCCTATCGGAGAAATGAGTTGCCCAACCGGACCTTTTCTACTTGCCCCATTCCAGTTTGCGGTTTGTCAATTGGAAACTATCAAATTTCCTCTTCAACGACTCTTAGGTTGGGTTGGCCGTACACATTTGATGGCCGTTGGCCAAACGATGCTTCAGCCAATCGTTTGGTGGACAGCCATCTCAGCCTTATCTCTAATACACAGGAGGGCTCGGTCGGCCAAGTGCTCCCGATAGACAGGAGGGCTCATTAGGCCTAGCTCTCCCGTGTAGTCTTTGAAAAAGCTGCGGCTGACATGTGGACCGGCAGCTCAAAGAGAACAATGCAATCGGCAGTCCAAAATTGGATGGACATGCCTTATCGACATCTCTCCAGATCATCAGTCGTCCAGTGCCACCACACACAGTTGACGGGATTAAGGTGGTCAGACATATTAGATAAAAATTGACCAACTTTTGAAAGAACATTTGAATAATAAGTTTGTTTCGAGGATTCAGCCACACAATTTTCAGCTGATGTTTGCCGAAACCATTGGCCATACAAGATAGACTATATTGGACGAGTTACGAGCATAGAAAGCCAAGAGGTCTATCTTACAACGAAAGATCTTTCATAGAATGATCATTTCTGAATTTCGAACGTGGTCTACTTTGAAGACGATGGCGGTCTATAATAAGTTCCCCAAAATGGGTGTTCACATGGCAAATTTTTGTTAACGTTAAAATGATGTGTTTAAGCCTCGGAGACATTGGTGGGGATAAAATTAATGATAACAGCTGTCAAAAACTTTACAAGACCCCTACTCTGTTCTCGAGGGTCCTAACCAACAAGAGTGTCCGTTAATTGGTTGCATCAAAGGACGAAGAGATGTGACGGATAATGTATCACCACTTCCCCATAACAATACATAACAGCAATGACAAGCGGAGCTATTTTCAGAAACTCTTTGCCCTTACCTTGCCTCTAGAAAAAAAAGGCAAGTTGCCTGAATCAATCTGGAAGAGGAGGAGGTTTTCCTGGGGAGCGAGCCAGCAGGCACTTCTACTAATTAGCCTTTGTTGTGCCATCAGATGGAGAGTTAACAGCTCGGGACATTGATAATTATTACAATGAGGAGTGAGGATGGGGGGGGCACGTAACACTAAAAATAGAATTTTATGGTTCAATAACTAAAGAGCTCTTTGGGGCAATTTCAGCAGAAAGTGGAAAAATTGCTGTGTGAGATCCACAAAGCACTAAGGGCGGAATGAGCCTTCCGTCTTGATGCCAGTCAACATATTGGTCAAGTTCTTATCAAGTCCTTAGGAAAGATGAAGTTTTAGAATTTTAAGTATCGAATATGAAAAAAAACAAATCAATTCAAAAACAGCGAATGGGCAAAACCCACAACCTTAACTTAAAGGGTATTCCCAATTTTCACACAAGGGTATTGATGGATAGTGCTTGTAAAAACCAGCACTTTTGCAATTTACTAATTATTAAAATTTGCAGCCGTTCATGAGATATTAACACTTTTCTTGTACTTACAGCTCATTGTCTAGGAAACTGACCACCGCTGTTAGACAGCAGAATATGTAACGTGTGTCCAAGCTCCTTCCTATGGAACTTGCAAGCACTTCTCAGAAGCTGACCTGGATCACTGGAGCACGATGTTACCTGCTAATCCTGGCCGGCTTCAATGTAGGGTGTATACTAGACGAAACTACACTGCAGCGGTGGTCGGTCTCCGAGGCAATGTGGTGTAAACAAAAGAAAAATGCTATATCTCAAGAACGGCCGGAAATGTTAACAAATAGTAAATTGCAAAAGTGCTTGTTTTTCCAGGCGCTATCCGACTCTACCGATCATTGCAAAGACAAAATGTCTGTCACCAGAACAGGTTACATATGACTGCGGGCAATTAGGGAATGTGGAGGTGACCTCGACGGTCAAAGAAAAGTAATTGGCCCTTTGATCTTTGACACAATTGCTGCACCCCGGGATATATAACGAGCCGGCAATACATATCAGGCATTTTACAGAGAAGTCCTCTGATGACGGGAGCTGGTAGAGGGAGTCACGCAGACCTGTCAGGATTATGTAAAACACTCGATTCATTTTGATATGAAAATCAGAGCATTTTTCTCTTTCTTCCTAGATTTCACTCGCTCTTCCCCATTGCATTGAGCCCACTTGGAACCAAGCGCTGACGCTGATTATGAAGACAAGAAGTCGGCGCATCAACCTGCGATTGTCAATTACCATAATGCGCTGTATGATCTGGGATCAGAATCTCCCCGGGATTGTGTCCTTAGCACGAACAAAGTGATTGCACTCAAAAAGTTAAACACAGAGAGGAGAAAAAAAAGTTTTCTCCTGACATCCGGAAATAAAAATCATCACAAGATCAGAGCAAAGACAAAGCTCTATCAGCAGCTCACGGCCAATCGGGTGACTCAGCGGGGACTGACAACCGCCTAGGGACAGAAACCGATCCTCCAAAATGTTATCCAAAGTACAAGAAATATTAGGGAAATTAATTTCAATATTAAAGGTTTCATCGTCTGCTTATAACATTTACATTACAATTTACACCAGGTGGCGGCATGGACCGGAGAAGCGCTAAAACACTGTCACCGACATAACTTCCTGCCTTGGCTAAAGCCGCGACTGCCAAAATTCCTGCACTGTCCTCACACCTGCAATCAGCACACAATTACGGTAATTATTGCAGCTCCCCAATATATCAAGATACTTCTACTGCATTTCTCATCAAAATAAAAGATAATATTCTGTAAGGAGCAGAGAGCTCTTAGTATAAGTAGTATTTTGTGCAAATGTTGTGCAGTATTATAGTAGTAATACTCTAGCGCAAAGAGAGCAGTATTATAGTAGTTATATTCTTGTACATAGGAGCAGTATTATAGTAGTTATATTCTTGAAGATAGGGGCAGTATTATAGTAGTTATATTCTTGTACATAGGAGCAGTATTATAGTAGTTATATTCTTGTACATAGGGGCAGTATTATAGTAGTTATATTCTTGAAGATAGGGGGCAGTATTATAGTAGTTATATTCTTGTACATAGGGGCAGTATTATAGTAGTTATATTCTTGTACATAGGAGCAGTATTATAGTAGTTATATTCTTGTACATAGGGGCAGTATTATAGTAGTTATATTCTTGTACATAGGAGCAGTATTATAGTAGTTATATTCTTGAAGATAGGGGGCAGTATTATAGTAGTTATATTCTTGTACATAGGAGCAGTATTATAGTAGTTATATTCTTGTACATAGGGGCAGTATTATAGTAGTTATATTCTTGTACATAGGAGCAGTATTATAGTAGTTATATTCTTGTACATAGGGGCAGTATTATAGTAGTTATATTCTTGTACATTGGGGCAGTATTATAGTAGCTATATTCTTGTACATAGGGGCAGTATTATAGTAGTTATATTCTTGTACATTGGGGCAGTATTATAGTAGCTATATTCTTGTATATAGGGGCAGTATTATAGTAGTTATATTCTTGTACATAGGAGCAGTATTATAGCAGTTATATTCTTGTACATAGGAGCAGTATTATAGTAGTTATATTCTTGTACATAGGAGCAGTATTATAGTAGTTATATTCTTGAAGATAGGGGCAGTATTATAGTAGTTATATTCTTGTACATAGGAGCAGTATTATAGTAGTTATATTCTTGTACATAGGAGCAGTATTATAGTAGTTATATTCTTGTACATAGGGGCAGTATTATAGTAGTTATATTCTTGTACATAGGAGCAGTATTATAGTAGTTATATTCTTGAAGATAGGGGGCAGTATTATAGTAGTTATATTCTTGTACATAGGGGCAGTATTATAGTAGTTATATTCTTGTACATTGGGGCAGTATTATAGTAGCTATATTCTTGTACATAGGGGCAGTATTATAGTAGTTATATTCTTGTACATTGGGGCAGTATTATAGTAGCTATATTCTTGTATATAGGGGCAGTATTATAGTAGTTATATTCTTGTACATAGGAGCAGTATTATAGCAGTTATATTCTTGTACATAGGAGCAGTATTATAGTAGTTATATTCTTGTACATAGGGGCAGTATTATAGTAGTTATATTCTTGTACATAGGAGCAGTATTATAGTAGTTATATTCTTGTACATAGGAGCAGTATTATAGTAGTTATATTCTTGTACATAGGGAGCAGTATTATAGTAGTTATATTCTTGTACATAGGAGCAGTATTATAGTAGTTATATTCTTGTACATAGGAGCAGTATTATAGTACCGTAGTTATATTCTTGTACATAGGGGGCAGTATTATAGTAGTTATATTCTTGTACATAGGGGTAGTATTATAGTAGTTATATTCTTGTACATAGGGGCAGTATTATAGTAGTTATATTCTTGTACATAGGAGCAGTATTATAGTCGTTATTTTCTTATACATAGGAGCAGTATTATAGTAGTTATATTCTTGTACATAGGGGCAGTATTATAGCAGTTATATTCTTGTACATAGGAGCAGTATTATAGTAGTTATATTCTTATACATAGGAGCAGTATTATAGTAGTTATATGCTTGCACATAGGAGCAGTATTTTAGTAGTTATATTCTTGTACTGTACATAGAAGCAGTATTACAGTAGTTATATTCTTGTACATAGGAGCAGTATTATAGTAGTTATATTCCTGTACATAGGGGCAGTATAATAGTAGTTATATTCTTGTACATAGGAGCAGTATTATAGTAGTTATATTCTTGTACATAGGAGCAGTATTATAGTAGTTATATTCTTGTACATACGAGGCAGTATTATAGTAGTTATATTCTTGTACATAGGGGCAGTATTATAGTAGTTATATTCTTGTACATAGGGGCAGTATTATAGTAGCTATATTCTTGTACATAGGAGCAGTATTATAGTAGTTATATTCTTGTACATAGGAGCAGTATTATAGTAGTTATATTCTTGTACACAGGGGACAGTATTATAGTAGTTATATTCTTATACATAGGAGCAGTATTATAGTAGTTATATTCTTGTACATACGAGGCAGTATTCTAGTAGTTATATTCTTGTACATAGGGGCAGTATTATAGTAGTTATATTCTTGTACATAGGGGCAGTATTATAGTAGCTATATTCTTGTACATAGGAGCAGTATTATAGTAGTTATATTCTTGTACATAGGAGCAGTATTATAGTAGTTATATTCTTGTACACAGGGGACAGTATTATAGTAGTTATATTATTGTACATAGGAGCAGTATTATAGTAGCTATATTCTTGTACATAGGAGCAGTATTATAGTAGTTATATTCTTGTACATAGGAGCAGTATTATAGTAGTTATATTCTTGTACATACGAGGCAGTATTATAGTAGTTATATTCTTGTACATAGGAGCAGTGTTATAGTAGTTATATTCTTGTACATAGGAGCAGTATTATAGTAGTTATATTCTTGTACATAGGAGCAGTATTCTAGTAGTTATATTCTTGTACATAGGGGCAGTATTATAGTAGTTATATTCTTGTACATAGGGGCAGTATTATAGTAGCTATATTCTTGTACATAGGAGCAGTATTATAGTAGTTATATTCTTGTACATAGGAGCAGTATTATAGTAGTTATATTCTTGTACACAGGGGACAGTATTATAGTAGTTATATTCTTGTACATAGGAGCAGTATTATAGTAGCTATATTCTTGTACATAGGAGCAGTATTATAGTAGTTATATTCTTGTACATAGGAGCAGTATTATAGTAGTTATATTCTTGTACATACGAGGCAGTATTATAGTAGTTATATTCTTGTACATAGGAGCAGTGTTATAGTAGTTATATTCTTGTACATAGGAGCAGTATTATAGTAGTTATATTCTTGTACATAGGAGCAGTATTATAGTAGTTATATTCTTGTACATAGGAGCAGTATTATAGTAGTTATATTCTTGTACACAGGGGACAGTATTATAGTAGTTATATTCTTGTACATAGGAGCAGTATTATAGTAGCTATATTCTTGTACATAGGAGCAGTATTATAGTAGTTATATTCTTGTACATAGGAGCAGTATTATAGTAGTTATATTCTTGTACACAGGGGACAGTATTATAGTAGTTATATTCTTATACATAGGAGCAGTATTATAGTAGTTATATTCTTGTACATACGAGGCAGTATTATAGTAGATATATTCTTGTACATAGGAGCAGTATTATAGTAGTTATATTCTTGTACATAGGGGCAGTATTATAGTAGCTATATTCTTGTACATAGGGGCAGTATTATAGTAGCTATATTCTTGTACATAGGAGCAGTATTATAGTAGTTATATTCTTGTACATAGGGGCAGTATTATAGTAGCTATATTCTTGTACATAGGAGCAGTATTATAGTAGTTATATTCTTGTACATAGGAGCAGTATTATAGTAGTTATATTCTTGTACACAGGGGACAGTATTATAGTAGTTATATTCTTGTACATAGGAGCAGTATTATAGTAGCTATATTCTTGTACATAGGAGCAGTATTATAGTAGTTATATTCTTGTACATAGGAGCAGTATTATAGTAGTTATATTCTTGTACACAGGGGACAGTATTATAGTAGTTATATTCTTATACATAGGAGCAGTATTATAGTAGTTATATTCTTGTACATACGAGGCAGTATTATAGTAGTTATATTCTTGTACATAGGAGCAGTGTTATAGTAGTTATATTCTTGTACATAGGAGCAGTATTACAGTAGTTATATTCTTGTACATAGGAGCAGTATTATAGTAGTTATATTCTTGTACATAGGAGCAGTATTATAGTAGTTATATTCTTGTACATAGGGGCAGTATTATAGTAGTTATATTCTTGTACATATGGGCAGTATTATAGTAGTTATATTCTTGTACATATGGGCAGTATTATAGCAGTGATATTGTCTTTCACGGCATGTTTTGGGCTTCTAATACTATAGCACCTAGGCAGTCACAAGTGACCTATTCTTTATTCCAGATTAATATAATAACGCCTGCAGTTTGTGTTTGCAGCTACGTAATATCACCGGACAGGAGAATATATGGTGTGGAGCTGCGCTCTCTATTCCAATGACTCCATTGGATAAGACTCCTCTACAACACAATGGCGCACATGATTCTATTTTAAATCTAATGCCTGACAGGACTTTGACTAAATCTCCCCATGTGTCACTTTCCCCTCATTGTGGTGACATGGCCCGAGGTGATCCGGACCTCGGAAACTTTCAAAGGCAAACATGACGCAAATTCCCATTGCCAGCGATCCTGCAGGCGAGTTCACGTGAGGTGGAGATCACTCCCAACCCAACACAATGTTAAATCCAGCAGCTTCTAAAGTGTCATTATCAGAGAGCAGCAAACTCCCCGAGCGGAAAACTGCCCACGACAAAGTCCTGGGATTGTGCGGCGTCAGCGGCAATGTGCTTAGATAGCTTGGATACATTACTCAAGAGTCTTACTAGCCAACAAACTATCATGCTACAATCTCACGCAGGCACGTATGGCGTAAACGACGCCGGATAGACTAACGCCATCACTATGGCTTGTTCAATGCCGCTAATGTCTGGATATCTGAAGACGAAAAGAAAGGTAACGGGGGATACATCTAAATGAAAAAAAGAAAAAAAATTGTTCCGGCACTCGTTGCAAACTCCATGGATAAACACAGGTTTTATTGACATTCCTTAAAATCCGACCGTCCATTGTTACCAACATGTTTTAGTGGAGTTACGAATTTAGGACTTTTATTCCCAGGTTCGAAATAGATATTAACATTTTATAATAAAGAAGTGTTTGTATTGATGAATATTTCAACGAGTGCTGGAACAAAGCCGTTTTTTTTTTCCACTTAAAGGGGACTTGTCACCAGGATTAAAGTGGACGATTTCTGTTCTCATACAACTCTGGCAAAATTTAAGAGAACACCACATCAAATCCCTGTCATGGCCAGCCCATTCTCCAGACCTGAACCCCATTGAAAACCTCTGGAATGTAATTAAGAGGGAGATGGATAGTCACAAGCCATCAAACAAAGAAGAACTGCTTACATTTTTCTACCAGGTGTTGACCACTAAGGTAAACGCTGTGTCTGGCACCAAACCAACACAGATCATAACCCCAAAAGCAGCGTCCCCACAGTGAAACATGGTGGTGGCAGCATCATGATGTGGGAATGTATTTCAGCAGCACAGACAGGGAAAATGGCTCGAGTCAAAGGGAAGTTGGATGGGATATACAGGGATATTCTTGAGCAAAACCAGTTTCAGTCTGTCAGTGATTTGAGACTGGGATGGAGATTCACCTTCCAACAAGACAATGAGCCAAAGCATAATGCTAAAGCAATGCTCGAGTGGTTTAAAGAAAACCGTGTAAATGTTTTGGAGTGGCCTATTCAAAGTCCGGACCTTAACCCCTTTACGACCTTGGATGTATTGGTACATCCAAGGTTGCCTCACCCTGTTTGCTGCAGACTCCTGTGATGAGCTCGCAATTTTTACGACACGTCAGCTGATTTGTACCTCTAACAGCCGTGGGTGGAATCGCGATCCACCCGCGGCTGTTAACATGCTAAATGCTGCTGTCAATATCTGACAGCGGAATTTAACATGATCATAAAGCAGCGCGTCACAAAACCCGCCCATCGGCGCCCTCGTCACATGACCGTGGGTCGCCAATGGGTTAGAGCATGACAACCTGGAGGCTGCAGGAGACCCCTGTGGTTATCATTGCCAGATAGTTACGAGTTATGAGCTCTGTCCAGTAGGGACGCTGTGGGGTTAGGAAAATGGAGACTATATTTTTATTTTTAATGGTGTCATTCAAAAGTACAACTCGTCCCACAAAAAACAGCTCTCACATAGCCATATTGCCTAAAAAAACGGAGAAAAAAATGGAAACTCAAAAACTGAAAACCCCAAGGTGATGAAGGGGTTAATCCAAAGGAAAATCTGTGGTGAGACTTTAGGATCGCTGTTCACCAAAGGAAACCATCTATATGGAAGGAGCTGGAGCAGTTTTGCCTACAGGAATCGGCAGAAATCACAGTGGCAAGATGTGGAAAGCTCATAAAGACTTATCCAAAGCAACTAGCAGCTGTAAATGAGGCTCTACAAAGTACTAACTTTAGGGGGTGAATAGTTATGCACACTGAAGTCTAAAGTTATTTTGGCCTATATAGTTTTCTTTTTATTGTGAAACAAACAACAAATGTTCCCAGTTGTAGGCATGTTTTTTACATGAACTAATGCAAACCCTCAAAAACAAAAACAGTGAAATTCCAGGTTGTGAGGGAGAAAAACACACACAAAAAATGTCAAGGGTGTGAACACCTTTGCAAGCCACTGTATGAAGCTAACACTCAACAACCTCCGTTACTCAATATGTGGCCGTACTTTCATAATTCCTTAACCTCATGGATATTATGAGGTCAAAGGAGAAGCTTAATTTCTTGGACCTTGATGATGAGAACATGAATATGAAGGGTTAATATCCAGGAGCTTAACATCTGGGGGGGGGGCGGCTCAATGTCCACCTCTCAGTAGTAAGTGTCAAACTCCAATAATATGTTAATGATCACTCAGCGCTATTGGCTTTTTGTAAGTATACCGCGGTTTCATCCATGTGCTGACAGTGGCAGAATGGTCAAGCAAAGGTCAAATCTGAATCTAGTTTTGCAAGTTATGTACAAGGTTTGCACTACAAGGAGCTACGGGACGATACTGATTGTGACTACGAATGTGACAACAAACACTCCCATGGCCAGGCGGTGCCCAGAGGAGACGACAGTGACCAGAGAAGACCAAGGTGCCCAGAAAAGACTACGGTGACCAGAGAAGACCACGGTGACCAGAGAAGACCACAGTGACCAGAGAAGACCACAGTGACCAGAGAAGACCACAGTGACCAGAGAAGACCACAGTGACCAGAGAAGACCAGTGACCAGAGAAGACCACGGTGCCCAGAGGAGACCACGGTGCCCAGAGGAGACCACGGTGCCCAGAGGAGACCACGGCGCCCAGAGGAGACCACGGTGCCCAGAGGAGACCACGGTGCCCAGAGAAGACCACGTGCCCAGAGAAGACCACAGTGCCCAGAGAAGACCAAGTACCCAGAGGAGACCACGTGCCCAGAGAAGACAACGGTGTCCAGAGAAGACCTTGGTGCCCAGAGGAGACCACAGAAGACCATGGTGACCAGAGGAGACCACGGTGACCACAGAAGACCACGGTGACCAGAGAAGACCAAGGTGCCCAGAGAAGACCACAATGCCCAGAGAAGACCACGGTGCCCAGAGGAGACCACGGTGCCCAGAGAAGACCACGGTGCCCAGAGAAGACCACGGTGCCCAGAGAAGACCACGGTGACCACAGAAGACCACGGTGACCAGAGAAGACCACAGTGCCTAGAGAAGACCACAGTGCCCAGAGAAGACCACGGTGCCCAGAGAAGACCACGGTGCCCAGAGAAGACCACGGTGACCAAAGACCACGGTGACTAGACAAGATCACAGTGACCAGAGTAGACCACGGTGACCAGAGAAGACCACGGTGACCATAGGAAACCGGTTCGGATAGGAGCTGGAAGAGTGACAAAATGCACTTTAATTGGAGAGGGTCCCGTTCTTGTGGGGGTCATGCCAGCAGTGTCCAGTACAATCCCTCAACCAGCACTTGTTCACTCCGATTCCCATCTTCACGAGTCTCCGAAAGTTACATTGGTAAACTTGGTCACCCATAGGCTTCCAAAAAACACTACATGTACCGCACCTTTCACAGCTTTAGAAGGTCATCTTTGTAATTGTAATTAGAGGATTTTTTGGACCTTAAATTCATTTTTGCCATTAGATCAGAAAGACAGTTAGAATGAACTCACTGACCGATTCTCAAGACCGTTAGACAGCAACAGACATTGGAACGCAGAGGCTTGTAGTAGGCAACAGAAGAAAAGTTTGAAGAGCAAAATCTATTGCAAGAAACTTTTGACAGGTCTGGAGTTTTGATCAATGAAGATGATACCCACAACAATTGCTAAAATGGAGGAGCAGGAGAATTTGGCAAAGTCCATGCTCAAACTGACTCAGTAGAAAGTAAATCTGTGCGTCAGTCTCAGAGAAGAGCAGCGATCAACTTGAGCCCTTCCACCCCCTTGGTGGGGCACTAAACACCCGGACTCCACCGGTCAAATTTTTGAACATGTTAAAAGTGTCCAGAAATAAGGCACATTTTAAATAAAAAGTAAAAACAAAACATAAGCTGCTTTCTAAATAGGTAATTTTCACCCTCAGCCTTCTGGACTCTGATTAAAAATGGCGGCTTCAACTAAAAATGACAAAGCAACGTGTCGCTGAATGAAAACTAAATGTTGGGTTATTTAGTGAGTGAACAGCGGATCGAGCCGAGTACAGGAGGCAGCGGAGCGTGAAAGAGCCGATTGTACAAAGTGCTCGGTACATTTCCAGTAGCGATAAAGGAAGTAAAAAAAAAAAAAAAATTTGATTTAAAAAAAAAAAAAGAAAAGTTGGAATACAAAAATCTACGCGAAGCTCATACAAAGAATGGCAGGAGACGTAAACAATGTAAAATACGACTTTCAGCAGCCTAATGACCCAGCTTTTCAATTCCTTCCATTTCTTTACACAAGTTCTTGGGAGAAAGTGGAGAGAAGACGGAGAAACAATAATATTATAATAAAATAATGTGCTTTTAGCGTAAAAGCTTTTCACCATCAGAACTTTATCACCAGCAACACAAACTACATATAAAAGGTGAGGCCGACGTTTTCTCCTGACATCACGGTATCAGACAGTTTCAAAGTTAAAAAAGTAACAGAAAATGTTAAGAAACATTAAAAAAAAGTAAATATAAAAATGAAAAAAAATTCTACTTTTTTTTAATAACTACCACCTAAAATGGAACAAAGTTCCGAGACGTCAAATGTTCTGGAAAAAAAAACAAACAAAAAAACTTCTTAACATTTTGGCATTTTAACACCACTTTTGGAGGCTGGACATCACATTATCAGAACACAGCACTGGTGGGAAGAAACTCGAGTTTTTACAATAACACTATGTTCACACTTTGCATTTTGGCAGCATTTTTTTCCGCAGAAAAAAACCCGCTCTCTTGGCAGTAAAGACGCTACTTACGAAAAGCAGTTTTTCCACTTTTCTGCTTTTTTGGTGCAGATTCTATTTTGTTTATTCACCAAAAAAGTAGCAAAAATCCAAGGTTGTATTTTTTGCAATTTCTCTTTCAAGTTTTTATTGCCTTCTATGGGTGAAAAAAAGCTGCAGAAATGTTGAAAGGACTGATTTAATAACTAATATTTTTTTTAATATTTAACTATTAAAATTATAATTATCCAATTCAGGAAGAGATAAAGAAACAAAAACTTTTTCAAGGAATGTGCGACTTTTTGCTTTAAAAAGGAGCAAAAAAAAGTTAAAAATAAATAAATACAACAGAGAGAATTTCTGAGTTTGTACCCATGTGCACCATTTTTAAAAAGTTCGGTGCCAAAAAACTCAATGAAGATCACAAGACAAAAAAAAGCATAGTAAAAAAAATTTTAAAAAAAGAAAAACCTGCAAATGATGAAACTCGGACTTCAGAAAACAGCCAGGGAAACTTGTGCCGCCACCTTTCCATTCATGATGACAAGTTGTGCCGCACCCTTGAGACTTGCATTTATCAGACTGGATATGTCATAAATGTCCAAAATCGGACAACCTTATTCTGTCTCTGCTCCGCCACTACCACCATTACCTTCTGACACTGAAAATGTATCTTCAGACAAGGAAAAAAAAAAATCTGATTTTCCAGTGATAGCGCCACTCTTGCCTGCAGGCCGCACCTGGTATTGTATCACCCTTTTTTATTGCCAGTTCTAGATTTCCTTTCAGACCTTAAAAATTTACAATGATTTATTTGTATAAAATCCCGTCTAAAATCATTATTTGGTGTCTTTACGAAACATTCATGCCCCCCCCCCTTGATATTGCTCTTAGGCTACAGTCAGAGCAAATGAAATGCCAGTGTGCGCCACGAGTCACACGCTGTCACAGTGTCACATACTGTCCTCGGGGAGGATCTCATCGGAGCTACAATAACGCCAGTTAAAAATAGCAAGACGTTGAAAAGCACAAAGATTTCCCCGGAATGGCACGTCCCTCTCCTCCCAGCAAGTCCCCCTTCTTCTGGCGAGCCCCCTCCTCCCGGGACACTTCCCCATCCTTCCGGGGCGTCCCCCTCCTCCCGAAACATCCCCCTCCACGCGCGCCCCCTCATCCTCCTGGCAAGTCTCCCTCCTCCCGGGACACTTCCCCATCCTTCCGGGGCGTCCCCCTCCTCCCGAAACATCCCCCTCCACACGCGCCCCCTCATCCTCCTGGCAAGTCTCCCTCCTCCCGGGACACTTCCCCATCCTTCCGGGGCGTCCCCCTCCTCCCGAAACATCCCCCTCCACACGCGCCCCCTCATCCTCCTGGCAAGTCTCCCTCCTCCCGGGACACATTCTCTTTTCCCAGGACACATCCCCATCCTCCCGGGACACATCCACCTCCTCCAGGGATGTCCTCTCCCAGGACACATCCCCATCCTCCCGGGACACATCCACCTCCTCCAGGGATGTCCTCTCCCAGGACACATCCCCATCCTCCCGGGACACATCCACCTCCTCCAGGGATGTCCTCTCCCAAGACACATCCCCATCCTCCCGGGACACATCCACCTCCTCCAGGGATGTCCTCTCCCAGGACACATCCCCATCCTCCCGGGACACATCCACCTCCTCCAGGGATGTCCTCTCCCAGGACACATCCCCATCCTCCCGGGACACATCCACCTCCTCCAGGGATGTCCTCTCCCAGGACACATCCCCATCCTCCTGGGACACATCCCCATCCTCCTGGGACACATCCACCTCCTCCAGGGATGTCCTCTCCCAGGACACATCCCCATCCTCCTGGGACACATCCACCTCCTCCCAGTGCGTCCCCCTCCACCTGGAACATCCACCTCCTCCTGGCTCATCCCGCTCCTCCCCGAACGTCCACATCCTCCCGGAACATCCCCATCCTCCCAGCGCATCCCCCTCCTCCCGGAACATCCACCTCCTCCCAGCGTATCCTCCCGTCTCCTCCTGGCGCCTCCTCCCTGCTCCCGGGGACCCGGCAATTAACTTCCAATAATGAGATCTATTCTGCGTGCCTCCTCAGCTCGCGCCCCATACGTTGCTGTGTGATGGTGAGGACGGTCACAGGTTGCGGGGTGGGAATATTTTCACTTGCTGGTACCTAGACAGATGGGCGATGTTTATAGCGACCATTAGTGCCCACAGAGCCAACTGTTTCCATAGAAAATCCAGACTCGAGCAGCATTAACCCCTTTGACGTGATACTGTGCGCCCGGCCATGTACATTTATGTTGTTTTTACTGCACATACAGTGCAAGTGTGTGATGAAGAGCTCCGATCCTGGACAATTAAAGGGCTGGTCCAGCGCAAAGATAACGATTACCTTTAATTAGGAAAGGTTGTAAATGTCAGATTGGAAAGGGTCCGACACCCAGTACTCCCACCGATCAGCTTTCAACAGGTCCCGCAGCCGGGAACCGGAAGAGCACAGCTGAGCTGCAGTACCAAGAACAGCCAGTGCACTTTGTGTGGCGCTGTGCTGCTCCAGCTCTGCACACAGTGTCGGACTTCAGTTAATCTAATATTAATGACCCATACTTGACCCCTGAGGATCCAAAACAGTAAATCTGTTACAGAAAAATTACAATAATAGAAAGGGGGACGCAAAAATTAATTTAAAAACAGTTTTAGTGCCTTTACCTTTCCCCAGTGATACCGAACCAAACCAGTAAGAGTTTATTAACACTTTTGCCATGATAACATTGAAAAAAGGAAAAATCATGGGACATAAGGTGGTCATCCCCCAACAGTAAACTGTCCATATGTCTCAATAAGTTATATAGTGGGTTCTCCTGCAGGAGACCCCTCTTAACAAGTATGAAGGGAGAACAATCTGCAAATCTGTGGAATAATTTTAGCATGACCCCCAGATATCGGCTGCGGCTAAAAGTAGGCAATTGGGGTAATTGTGTAAAATACGTTCCAAATACATCCCTGGCACCGTGAGGCTCCTAACGATATCTATGTAACTGGAAAAAACATGGACGCTATCTTCCAGGAACAGCGACACTCTTGTCTTCAGGTTGAGACTGGTATTGCAGTTCAGCCAAGTTTCCTGTAATACCAGTCCCCACCTGAGGACAAACGTGGCGCTGTTACGGGAAGCAGGCGGCCATGTATTTTAAATGGTGTGCAACCTCTAGAACAGGCTGAGAATACCTGATGATCACACAGATAGAAGAGCTGGCGGAGTAATTTCTGCTCATGTCAGATCCCAGTGATTTGGACATTTTGGAGGAGCGCTTTGCTCATGACTGATGACACTACCTGACTTTTTTTTTTTCCAGCGCATTAAATTGATTATAAATATTAGATGGTACTCGAACTCCCGAAATGCCGCGCGGAGCAGGTTTTCATTGCTTTACAGCCCAAAATGTATTTTGTATCAGTGCACATCATTTAAGCAGTAAAAGTGTCGCCTCCGGGAGCTGCTGAGTCGGCAATCTGACGCTGGCTGCCAGTAGTTAACTCTGACGTACTTTGCTGCCTCAGATAAAAAACTGTCGGGTCTTAGATCACAGGTAATGTAGGATGAAACGCGCTGTTATTTATTCATTCAGAGCCGCAGCGCAATTGTGCCTCCTGCCAAAAGTGTCATTTACCAAAGAAGTAATAGATTTCTGTGCAATTACATTAGAAGAGCGGGGGGATGGGGGCAGATCAACAAAACTTGGAAGCCGCAGATCTGGTTAAGGCTAGGTGGTCTGGACACAGATGTAAATTAGAAACGTCATTAAGGGGGTGCTGGATCACGTCCCGGTCTATCAGACTGAGATCACACTCATAACATGTTATTGTCAGGAAATAGGAAACAGTTCGGATTACTTCAGTTACACATACAGAGCTCTCAGCTGCAGGTTCCTCTGCCTGCCAGCACAAGGCTGGAATTCTAAGCCACTCTTTCTCCCTCCCCCCTGCTATTTAGCCCTAGTGTGAGGAGTATTTATGGCTCTGAGCTGCAAAAGCCAGTCTCCCTACACCCCTCATTCCGCCTCCCGCCTAATACCAGCCAAAACTGGCACAGCCTGTTCCAGAAGGCATGGGACTCTATTGTTCTTTTAAAGTTATGTATAATGGCACCGATCCGCGCTACAGATATAAGGATTGTATATTCCTGATGTCCATCAAGAAATCTATAGCTCACTGAAATCGCTAGGAGCTAAACCCAATGAGTTGCAAGGAGCGAATTTCTTTGTAAGCAGGTCATGTATCTACGCCGTGATTACTTAAAAGAGCCCCCCTGACGTGGTGAACATCCTGATCATTCTGTCGTTCTCATACGAGGTTCATACAGCAAGTTATGTAAAGAAAAGGATTGTCATAACTCTAAGAAAAGGGAGGATTCAGCCTCTGAGTGAGGTCACCACAGCGGGAGTGTCTTGGTTTTGGGCTGGGAGATAAGTGAGTAAGACATCGGTCTTCACTAGTCTTTTGTCCTGAGTCTGGCTGCGAGACAGATGTGTGATATGCATCTAGATGTGTGCCCCTCCTCCACAGCACATGGTCAGCCATGACATGAGATGATATGAACGAAATGTAAGTGTTTTTCAACTTTAATCCCATTTTATTTGTAATTGTACTGTACATATAACTTGTCTACTTTTATAATACCTTTTATACTGCTGTAAACACTGCCTACCTTTTTTTGGAGCAAAATATATAAAATTACTAGCTTTGTCTCTCCTTTCTCTATAATGAACTGTCACGTCCTCTGAAGTGAATTCAGCTACTAATTTGGTATTAGGAAATCAGAGCTGGTGGCAGCAGATTTGTCCTGTGCGTTTGGGAGGCTTTGTAGCAACGGCGCCGTTGAGAATTATTGTTCCCGCCTGAGTGGGAGTAGTTATATCGCCCTCACTGCAGTGTGCCCATTAGCCAGTACAAAGTAAGGCAGCCTTTCTGGCGACTAATTATCCTAGGTGCAGTACCCGGTCTGACCTGAGGGTAAGGGGGGCGCCAGAGAGCTGCACGTTCCAAACCGGAACTGGGAAATGGGATATAGATAAATCCCCTTCAGAAAGGAACCAGGGGCAGCCAAACAACCCTGGTTCATGACAAACTGGTGTGAGCGGTGGGGAAGATAAGGGTATCCTCCCAGTGAATCATGACAGTCATGAATTGGGGTCTGGGAGCCTGGAAGCTCCAATGATTGCATATGACCCATTGATTTATCTTTTCCTGAGCATTAAAATGCTTTGGTCAAAGCTGGTCGGTGCTATTTTCCAGCGTTGCACAGTCTCCTAAAAATCTGACAGACATGTTGGCGTGGAAGAGTGAGGCAGGTGACATAGGAACACAAGCTACAACAGACAGTGAAAGACAGAAGGGAGGATTGAGCACCTACCAGCACCACACAGAGTTTTGAAACACCCAATCAGCTCTGAATCATCAGTTTCACAAGCACTGAACACACACCGATCTCGGAACCATCAGTGTGACAAGCGCTGAACACTCACTGACCTTGGAACCATCAGCGTCACAAGCATTGAACACCCACTGACCTCGGAACCATCAGCGTCACAAGCACTGAACACCCAACGACCTCGGAACCATCAGCTTCACAAGCACTGAACACCCAAAGACGTCAGAACCATCAGCTTCAAAAGCACTGAACACCCAACAACCTCGGAACCATCAGCTTCACAAGCACTGAACACCCAAAGACGTCAGAACCATCAGCTTCAAAAGCACTGAACACCCAACAACCTTGGAACCATCAGCTTCACAAGCACTGAACACCCAACAATGTTGGAAACATCAGCTTCACAAACACTGAACACCCAACGACGTCAGAAACATCAGCTTCACAAGTACTGAAAACCCAACGACGTCGGAAACATCAGCTTCACAAACACTGAATACCCACCGACATCGGAAACATCAGTTTCACAAGCACTGAATGCCCAATAACTTCGGAAACATCAGCTTCACAAGCATTGAACACATACTGACCTCAGAACCATCAGCGTCACAAGCATTGAACACCCACTGACTTTGGAACCATCAGCTTCACAAGCATTGAACACCCACTGACCTCAGAACCATCAGCTTCACAAGCACTTAACACCCACTAAGGTCGGAACCTTCAGATTAACCACTGGACACCCACTGAGGTCGGAACCTTCCGATTAACCACTGAACACCCAATGAGCTCAGAACCTTCAGATTAACCACTGAACTCCCACTGAGCGCAGAACCTTCAGATTAAACACTGAACATCCAATGAGCTTGGAACCTTAAGATTAACCACTTAACACCCACTAAGCTCGGAACCTTCAGATTTACCACTGAACACCAACTGAGCTCGGAACCTTCACATTAATCAATGAACACCCAATGAGCTCGGAACTTTCAGAATAATCACTGAACACCCAATGAGCTCGGAACCTTCAGATTAATCACCGAACACCCAATGAGCTCGGAGCCTTCAGATTAACCACTGAACACCCACTGAGCTCGGAACCTTCAGTTTTACAACTGAACAACTGAGCTCAGAACCTACAGTTTAACCACTGAACAACCAATGAGTTTGTAAACTTCAGATTAACCACTGAACATCCAATGAGCTGGGAACCTTCAGATTAATCACTGAACACCAACTGAGCTTGGAGCCTTCAGATTAACCAGTGAACACCCACTGAGCTCGGAACCTTCAGATTGACGACTGAGCTCTGAACTGTCAGATTCACAAGCATTGAATACCCACTGAGCTCTGGACTTGCAACTTTAAAAAGATTTATTGTCCACTGAGTTCTGAATTTATAGCGGTGGAGGTTGAAATATAACTTTTAATAGTATTAATAATAAAACTAGTGAACTAAAAGAGTTACGTGCACAAAAATATACGGTACTCAATTTCAACAGATCACCATTTCATAATATAAATATTTGTATCAAGATAATGAACGTAGTAAAGTGAAAAACTAAACCACCATTCAGGATCGCAGTCCATAGTAGGTGACCTGAAATCTGCTATTTGCTTAAAGTCATGTCATGTGAACTTGAACAACCAACGCAAACGCATACAGTTGTATGAGGCTAAAAGTTAGCTATACAGTGTTCACCCCGTACGCCGGGGTGTTATACAGCAGGCCTGAATAAATCAGTGGCTATACAAAATATCTGAAAAAAAAACTTAGGTAATTAAGTACCCTACTGCAAAAAGCTACAATCACAGATTCGCGTTATAATAGATGCATGACAATATCACACATCCTTAGACAACCGTAATATCATAAGATTGTGTGTAGCCTAGAAACAATAAGACATGACAGGTTGGGCAAAGAACTATGACGGCACTATGGACCTGTAGCTCCATAGTGAAGACCCTCTAAAGTCTAACAATGCAGGGGAGGGGGGAGGGGGGTATTGGCGGAGACCTGGGTGAGACTGTATTCACTTACTATCTTTATTTGAAGAAATGGGAGGCGATGTTAATATTTTAAGTTGGAATGTTAGGGGGCTAGCGGATGCTACTAAGCGGGCAGCAATATTTCAGTACTTATTGAAAGAGAGGCCCTCAGTGATATGCTTGCAAGAAACCCATCTAGTGGAGGAAAAAGTGGATATGCTGCAGAAGCGAAGGGTGCGAAAGGCGTATCACTCGACGTTCTCTAATTATGCAAGAGGAGTGTCAATTTTGATTCATGTAAATACCCCATTTGAGGAGATTGAGGTTAAAATTGATAAGGATGGTCAATATATATTTTTAGTGTGCAAAATTTTCAATCGATTAATCTGTATTGCTTCCTTATAAATACCCCCGCCATACTCTGGTAAGAAAATTCAGGAAATATTGGAATTTTTGAGAGGATGGAATGGGGCTCCCCTTCTTGTGGTTGGAGATGTGAATAATATAATCAATGACCACTGGGACAAGAGCAATCACGCATCGTTGCGTAGAGATGGTAATGACACTCCCTTTGGAAACTATCTCAGAGAAATAGGGTGGATTGACTTATGGCGGGTACGCAATGTCAACATATATTCTTATTCCTGTTATTCGACTACATACGGCTCTATGTCCCGAATTGATGTTGCCCTGGGGAAAGACAGGATGAATGAACTGTTATGTGGGGTGGAATATAGTCCCAGGATCTTATCAGACCATAGCCCAATGCAGGTGTCTCTGAGGTTGGCAGATCAGGCTGGATCGGGGAGGGTGGGTTGGAAAATTCACCCCTCCTGGTTACAGCTCTTGGACATGGATAGGGTGGGGGCAGAGATTGAGAAGTTTTTTAAGATCAATGAAGGTAGTGCAGAAAGCCATGTAGTATGGGACTCTATGAAGGCGTATTTAAGAGGAATTTTGTTTCGGGACATTTCAAGGCATAAGACGAAGACTAGAGCACAGGACAAAGCTATCTTGGAGGAGTTGAAGGCAGCTGAGGTGGCATTGGGTGCCCAATGTACGAAGGAGTCTCAGAATCGTATGAGGGCGGCTCAGCAGGGGGTCAATCAATTATACCTGAGAAAGGCAGAGAGGATGAGGGCTTTTCAAAAAGAAACATTCTACTCAGAGGGGGAAAAGGTGGGGCATCTACTTTCGGTAGTGGCTTCCGCACAGGGTGGTTCTTCACATGTCTACTCAATAAAAACCGAGGAGGGAATGATGGTCACCCAGGGGGAACAAATATTGGAAGTTTTTAGAAAATTTTACGGTAAATTATATACCTCTAGTCTAGAGAAAGGGACAGAAGACACGACCAGGTACTTAGAGGGGATTGATTTGCCTAGGTTGAGCAGAGAGGAAAGTGAGTGGTTGGACGAACCGATTGGGGAGGAAGAATTGGGGGCGGCCTTGGCGGGGGTTGCTGGGGGCAGGGCTCCGGATGGTATTCCAGCTGAGGTCTATAAGATCTTAAAGGACACTTTACTGACTAAATTGGCTGGGGTGTACAATAGGTCGTTGAAGAGGGGGGAGTTGCCTTTATCAAAGAGAGAGGCTATCGTGGTGGTCATCCCTAAAGCCGACAAGGATTTACAGCTGCCAGAATCTTATAGACCAATTTCACTTCTGACGGCAGATATAAAGATTTTGGCAAAGGCTTTGGCAAATAGGCTGACTCGGGTGATTGATAAACTGGTCCACCCGGACCAGTCAGGCTTTATTGCCCAATAAGTCAACGGCACTCAATCTGAGAAAGATGATTGTGATGCCTCAACTCCTATATGTGCTACACAATTCTCCTATCTGGGTATCACAGAACAGATTCCGTAGGATTAGATCCTTGTTTGGTGAGTTGATCCGGGGAGGATAGAGCCCCAGATTTAAACAAGAAACCCTACAAAGGCTCAAAACAAAGGGTGGGTTGGCACTCCCTAATCCTTGGCTATACTTCCTGGCATCACAGTGTCAACATTTTAGGGGACGGGGAGAGGAGTCTGGTGGGGCGCAGATACCCTGCTGTCTGAGGACGTTGATTGGCCCGAAGGTGTTGTGTGAGGGTCTGGAGGGTGGACATTTCCAGGAGAAAGGTTCCACATTCTGTACTATTAGACTTATTCATAAAGTTTAGGATAAAGTAAAAGGTATAAGGGGTGTAAGGGCACTTACTAAATTTTCACCCATATGGAATAACAGATTTTTACAAGAGTTCAGGCAGATGTCGGGATTTCATATTTGGAAGGAGGTAGGTATTTCTCGGATGGTGCAAATTTTGCACCAGGGTAAAATTAAGAATTTTGAGGTACTGCAAGAGGAATTCCAACTGCCAAGTTCTGAGATATATCAGTATAGCCGCATCCCTCATGCGTTTCTGGCACAGTGTAAGAGAGGGCCTATGGAGATACAGGTAGATCTCATGCTGGACTTTACTCTTATGGGAGGTGGCACGAAGGGGGTGATCTCGGGAATATATGAATATCTTCTTTATTCTTTCTTGGATGGGCACCCTATCAGAGCCAGAGCGAAATGGGAAAATGACCTGGGTGTGATCGACAATGACCGATGGGACTCAATATTAGAATACGTACCCAAAATTTCTATGAGTGAGCCTGGGAGGTTGTCACAACTATTTGTTATCCATAGGGCCTACAGAACCCCGGATATGTTATTCAAAGCTGGACTGAGACCCAATTCAGAATGCCCTAGGTGCTCGCAGTCAGAGGCGGGTATTCTTCATATGATGTGGCAATGTCCCAGGCTATCCTTTTTTTGGATTGTGGTGTTGAATAGTGTGGGACGAATATACAACTGTACTATACCACGAGATCCCTTGGTGTGTATTCTAGGATATGTAGAAGAGATTGTAACTAATAATATGTACAAAATAGCTATTGCCAGATTGCTGTTTGTTGCGCGGAAGCTGATTGCCAAGTTTTGGATTAGAGAAGAACCACCAAGAGAAGAGATTTTTTGTTGCAAGTGGACCATATTCTCGCTTTGGGGAAGAGTATTTATTTCAAGAGAAATAAGATGGACCTCTACCACAGGTTGTGGAATCCTTTGATTGAGTTGATTTAAGGGGCTTTATTTGCCCACTTGGGCCTTAGGTTCTTCTGGGAGGGTTATTGGTATGTCATCGTCCTTTTTTTTGTATTATGTTGCAAATGATGGCGGCTCATGATAGGTCTCTAGGGGTTGGAGGGAGGGGGGTGGGTTGGAGTTTGGGTTGGGGTTAAAATCCTCTAAAAATTATTCATGTTTACTGTTAACAGTGATGCAATATCCTTGTATTATCCTTACTGTTCAATAAAAAATATCTGATTTAAAAAGAAAAATCTCTAACAATGCAGCTCCATAGTAAAGACCAATAAGCTCTAACAACGCAGCTCCATAGTGAAGACCCACTAAGCTCTAACAACGCAGCTCCATAGTGAAGACCCATTAAGCTCTAACAACGCAGCTCCATAGTGAAGACCCACTAAGCTCTAACAACGCAGCTCCATAGTGAAGACCCACTAAGCTCTAACGATGCAGCTCCATAGTGAAGACCCACTAAGCTCTAAAAATGCAGCTCCATAGTGAAGACGCACTAAGCTCTAACAACGCAGCTCTATAGTGAAGACCCACTAAGCTGTAACGCAGCTCCATAGTGAAGACCCACTAAGCTCTAACAACACAGCTCCATAGTGAAGACCCACTAAGCTCTAAAAACGCAGCTCCATAGTGAAGACGCACTAAGCTCTAACAACGCAGCTCCATAGTGAAGACCCACTAAGCTCTAACAACGCAGCTCCATAGTGAAGACCCACGAAGCTCTAACAATGCAGCTCCATAATGAAGACCCACTAAGCTCTAACAATGCAGCTCCATAGTGAAGACCCGCTAAGCTCTAACAATGCAGCTCCATAGTGAAGACCCACTAAGCTCTAACAATGCAGCTCCATAGTGAAGACCCACGAAGCTCTAACAACGCAGCTCCATAGTGAAGACCCACTAAGCTCTAATAACACAGCTCCACAGTGAAGGACCCATTAAGCTCTAACAACGCAGCTCCATAGTGAAGACCCACTAAGCTTTAACAATGCAGCTCCATAGTGAAGACCCACTAAGCTCTAACAACGCAGCTCCATAGTGAAGACCCACTAAGCTCTAAAAATGCAGCTCCATAGTGAAGACGCACTAAGCTCTAACAACGCAGCTCTATAGTGAAGGCCCACTAAGCTGTAACGCAGCTCCATAGTGAAGACCCACTAAGCTCTAAAAACGCAGCTCCATAGTGAAGACGCACTAAGCTCTAACAACGCAGCTCCATAGTGAAGACCCACTAAGCTCTAACAACGCAGCTCCATAGTGAAGACCCATTAAGCTCTAACAATGCAGCTCCATAGTGAAGACCCACTAAGCTCCAACAACGCAGCTCCATAGTGAAAACCCATTAAGCTCTAATGATGCAGCTCCATAGTGAAGACCTACTAAGCTCTAACAATGCAGCTCCATAGTGAAGACCCACTAAGCTCTAACAATGCAGCTCCATAGTGAAGACCCACTAAGCTCTAACAACGCAGCTCCATAGTGAAGACCCACTAAGCTCTAATAACACAGCTCCACAGTGAAGGACCCATTAAGCTCTAACAACGCAGCTCCATAGTGAATACCCACTAAGCTTTAACAATGCAGCTCCATAGTGAAGACCCACTAAGCTTTAACAACGCAGCTCCATAGTGAAGACCCACTAAGCTCTAACAACGCAGCTCCATAGTGAAGACACACTAAGCTCTAACAACGCAGCTCTATAGTGAAGACCCACTAAGCTCTAACAATGCAGCTCCATAGTGAAGACCCACTAAGCTCTAACAACGCAGCTCCATAGTGAAGACGCATTAAGCTCTAACAACGCAGCTCTATAGTGAAGACCCACTAAGCTCTAACAATGCAGCTCCATAGTGAAGACCCACGAAGCTCTAACAACGCAGCTCCATAGTGAAGACCCACTAAGCTCTAATAACACAGCTCCACAGTGAAGACCCACTAAGCTCTAACAATGCAGCTCCATAGTGAAGACGCACTAAGCTCTAACAACGCAGCTCCATAAGAGGACTTATTGGGAAGTTTTATTGCTGACTACACTTTGATAGACCTCCAAACAAGCTCATTCTCTTCACAAGGAGCTAAATGATAGAATTCTATCTGCCAGTTGTTGCTTACCGAAGACAGATATAATGGCGTTCCATAGAAGTTGTAAATATCTATATACAGAGAATTCCTCCTAGGTGCAGCTGCCCTCAACCATTACTTTCCCATCGAACTCTATGCGGCAAATTGAGCTTTAGTCTCTGAGAAGACCCTAAACCCCCTTACTAGATTTTTGCTGACTCAGGACGCCATTCATCCCACCGCCCGTAGATAACGTCTCACTTAAGACCAATAACAGAAACTATTACAACAGGTATGAATTTATCTGCTTGCTACAGAAAAGAACAGCATGACATATTATTACGGCTTATTAAAAAGGTGATGGAGAGGAGCATTTTAATGAGACAGTTTAATTTACATCCACAGCCAGAGCTGTCCGGCTAAATATAACTTGCTGTAATTCACCATTGCAATTTAATTGATGGCTCCTATCCGCAGACACTGTGTGCTTGGCGTGCGACTCCCACTCTGCCCTCGTCTCGGGTGTGACATTGCTCAATCTGCATATGTTTACTTATTTTCTGGAAATCAGATTTTATTTTGCTTCCATTTTAATCAGCATCATTTCCTCTTGCTCTTTTCATTTTACTGAATTCTATTAAGCCGCGCATCTGCTGTGCCGGAGCGCCGGTCCGACCCCGGGCAGAGCAGCGGGTAAACTCTACCTACAGGCGTGTGCCCGCCTCCCGTCCTGGGCTCATCATTCACATGAGAGGCATGCATGGAAAACATATGGTCTCCATTAGTGTCGCTGAAAGTGCCGCCTGCAATGTGAATGGAGGATTTGTGATAATCACGAATCATCCAAATCTGCAGCCAGGGGAGCAATGGCGAGGACTAGAGCCGCAAGGGAAGAAAATGCTAAATCACAAAATTCATTATGAGCACAAAGTCCAATATTAAAACCAGGCGAAACTTAAACTTCAAAATATGGAATTTAACATACAAAACCTCAAAAATCAGAATGAATGCTCAAATAAACCATTCCAGCAGAAACTGTAGGTGTTGTATGCTGGGGTCCTTACATTTATTCTCATCCTTGTCATTCAGTATTTTTTTTTTCCAATTATTCAATTTTTTTGCTCTTCATCAGCATTCTGCCTGCACTATAGGTGCTGGAACTTTTCTTTTACTTCACAGCATGCACTGCTCCAGCCATTATCCAATACCTCACCTGCCATGAGCTGCATGATAACCTCTCTGATGCCTGTATGCAGTTTGACAGACAGGAGAGCAAAAGTACAAAGGTAAATACCTGCTCTCACTTCCTGGAGATAAATAAAGACCCTGCCCCAATTCCTGTAGAGAGATAAAGACCCCACCCCCAATTCCTGTAGAGAGATAAAGACCCTGCCCCTACTTCCTGTAGAGAGATAAAGACCCCGCCCCCACTTCCTGAAAAGACCCACCCCCAATTCCTGTAGAGAGATCAAGACCCCGCCCTCACTTACTGTAGAGAGATAAAGACCCTGCCCCATTTCCTGTAGAGATAAAGACCCCACCTCAACCTCCTGTACAGAGTCACCCCCAATTCCTGTAGAGAGATAAAGATCCCACCCACTTCCTGTAGAGAGATAAAGACCCCGCCCCATTTCCTGTAAAGAGATCAAGTTCTGCCACTATTTAGACAAAAGCTCACCCCCACTTCCTGTAGACACATAAAGACCCACTCCTGCTTCCTGTAGAGACAAAAAGACACCCCCACCTCCTGTACAGAGATAAAGACCCACCCCTGCTTCCTGTAGAGACAAAATCCACCCCACCTCCTGTAGAGAGGCAAAGACCCACCCCCACTACCTGTAGAGACAAAATCACCCCCACTTCTTGTAGAGCAAGAGATCCACCTCCACTTCCTATAGAAAATAAAGAACTGCTCCCACTTAGTGAGACAATGTCCTGCCCTGATTCCTGTAGAGACACAAAGACCCAGCCCCACTTCCTTTAAAGAAACAAAGACCCAATCCCACTTCCTGTAAAGAGACAAAGGCCCACCCCCACTTCCTATAGAGTGACAAAGACTCACCCCACACTTCCTGTAGAGATGAAGACCCACACCCACTTCCTGTAAAGAGAAAGGTCCACCCCCACATCCTGTAGAGAGATGAAGACCCACCCCCACTTCCTGTAGAGATGAAGACCCACTCTCACTTCCTGTAAAGAGACAAAGGCCCACCCCACATCCTGTAGAGAGATGAAGAGCCACCCCCACTTCCTGTAGAGATGAAGACCCACTCTCACTTCCTGTAGAGAGATGAAGACCCACTCTCACTTCCTGTAAAGAGACAAAGGCCCACCCCACATCCTGTAGAGAGATGAAGACCCACCCCCACTTCCTGTAGAGATGAAGACCCACTCTCACTTCCTGTAAAGAGACAAAGGCCCACCCCACATCCTGTAGAGAGATGAAGACCCACCCCCACTTCCTGTAGAGATGAAGACCCACTCTCACTTCCTGTAGAGAGAAGACCCACTCTCACTTCCTGTAGAGAGATGAAGACCCACTCTCACTTCCTGTAAAGGGACAAAGGCCCACCCCACATCCTGTAGAGAGATGAAGACCTACCCCCACTTCCTGTAGAGAGACAAAGATCCACCCCCACTTGTTGTAGAGAAACAAACATCCGCCTTCACTTCCTGTATACAGGCAAAGTCCCACCCTCACTTCTTGTAAAGATACAAAGACCTACCACATGAACCTGCAAGGTCTATGATATCTAAAAAAAAGACAGCCCTGAGGACCGGCACCTAGAACAACAGGCAAGGAGCTGATTTTGCTGAAAGAAACCCATTTCACATGAAGTGGCCTCAGTGGCGTACATGTAGTATTATCTGGCAGATAGAGTTGGACATATCTCCATCCGCTGAACTGGAGCTCTGTGAATCTGTTACCTTCTGGGATCCCTGGAGTGGCTTTAAACTAGCAGGGCTGCTATGAATTTGTGTGTGCGCCACGCCTCATGGATGACGTGCCAGCCTGGCTAATCAGAAGCTGTGCCAAGGATCCTGGGAGGTAAGGAGATTTACAGAGCTCCAGTTCAGCGGTAAGAGACTACTGGATTTGCCGATGGACCAGATTCCAATGAATGAATCAGTCCATCTGTAATGGCGACCATCAAAAGGATACCCTTGTAATACATGGACTTCTCGAATCTGCCAGAACAGGAATCCCTAATTCATAGGAGCGCTTACTTCTGGTTCATAAAGGGAGGTTCTAAAAGGCTTCTCCCCCTCTGTAATAACCAAAAATTATGGCCTGCTATACTATGTTTCCCCAGTCGGGGCCATGACTGGGTAAAAGAATGGAGAATAGGATCCACCAACAACAACCAATAGCCAAGAGTTTCTGAAGTTGGATCTGAGGAGACCAGCTGCCCATCATCTCAGATTCAATGTAATGGAAAGTTTTCAAAATGAGACAACCCTTTAATAAAGCCAAGTTATAGGGCCTAATGGCTGCCTTTCACCCTCTTCACCTTATCATCCGGAACATCGCCTGCAGGTTCTCCAACACATGAAACAAGTAGTTTGGATCCTTTTGAAAACTTATGAAAAGTAAAAATCTCCTTCCCTGGAGCTCAGAATAACAAGAACTCAGCGTTACTTGTGAACAAGTAAAAGGCTACGTAACAATGAAAAAAAGAATTGTTGAAATAATATCAAAAGGGAATGCAGAGTGGAAGAGATGAGTGGGATAGACAGCTTTGTAGTCTCCAGCATGAGAACAATTATCAATATCGTAAAAAATCTGATATGATATTGCGCAAATGGACATCATAAATGTAGTTCTGCTCTCGGAGACCTCTGTTTACGAGTCAGGATGGAGAGATGCTCAGGTGTCATCTCACTGGCCAAAGTGAGACTACATTTCTCCACCAGTGGCTGCTACAGGAGAAATGTTCAGCGAGCAGCGGCTTCACCAGGCAAAATCGGCGGTGCAGATAGCCAAACCCACTAGTCTCAGAGCACCGACCTCTGATGGGACAAGCTTTCCAGGCCCCTCCAATCCTTGCTTTGGCCATCATGACTATTTGCATTTTTAATTATTTCTCTTGCCATGTTGATAAAAATGATGGTAGCTGGAGATGTGATGGGGTTTAGAATGCGAATGTTCAGATCTAACCCCTATAAATAATGTTAAAGGGTTATTGTCTTGTTTTAAAGACCTCTTGGACCCCATTGATCCTGAGGATAAAGTGCTGTAGTGTTGGCGAATTAAGCAGTGCTGTAAAAAGTTATCAGGATTGCAATGCTGAAATAGCACTGAGGCCCCCTGTGTTCTCAGGATCTGGACCCTAACCAATCATAAAGTGATGGCACATCTTAGAAATATTCTATCAGCTTACAAGATGAAAAGATTTTCAATGGCATAGTCCAGCTGCTATCACGTTAGAGTCATAGATAGTGTTTCTAAACTTAAAGGGGTTGTACAGGACTAGAATACTGAAGTTGGTGTCTAGCACCCGGCACCCCAATTATCTGTATATCAGTAGAGGTCCATCACCTAGCCTCCCAATGATCTGTATATCAGCAGGGGTCCAGCAACCGGCACCCTAACGATCTGTATAATAGTAGGGGTCGAACATCCAACACCCCCAATGATCCGTACACAGTGGGGGAAATAAGTATTTGATCCCTTGCTGATTTTGTAAGTTTGCTCACTGAGACACGAACAGTCTGTAATTTTAAGGGTAGGTTAATTTTAACATTGAGAGATAGAATATCAAAAAATAAAATCCAAAAATTCACATTGTATAAATTATATAAATGTATTTGCATTTTGCAGTGAGAATTAAGTATTTCATCCCTCTGATAAACAAGACTTAATACTTGGTGGTAAAACCCTTGTTGGCAAGCTCAGCAGTCAGATGTTTTTATAGTTGATGATGATGAGGTTTCCACGCATGTCAGGAGGAATTTTGGTCCACTCCTGTTTAAGATTTTGAGGCTGTCGCTTGGGAACTTAGCTTCAACTCCCTCCATAAGTTTTCTATGGGATTAAGGTTTGGAGACTGGCTAGGCCACTCCATGACCTTAACGTGCTTCTTTTTGAGCCACTCCTTTGTTTCCTTGGCTGTATGTTTTGAGTCATTGTCTTACTGGAAGACCCAGCCATTACCCATTTTTAATGTCCTGGAGGAGGGAAGGAGGTTGTCACTCAGGATTTTACAGTACATGGCTCCATCCATTCTCCCATTGATGCAGTGAAGTAGTACTGTGCCCTTAGCAGAGAAACACCCCCAAAACATGTTTCCACCTCCATGCTTGACAGTGGGGATGGTGTTCTTTGGGTCATAGGCAGCATTTCCCTTTCTCCAAACACGGAGAGTTGAGTTAATACCAAAGACCTCAATTTTTGTCTCATGTGACCACAGCACCTTCTCCCAGTCACGCACAGAATCATCCAGGTGTTCATTGGCAAACTTCAGACGGGCCGCACATGTGCCTTCTTGAGCAGGGGGACCTTGTGGGCACTGCAGGATTTTAACCCCTTCACGACCTTTGACGCATACGCTGCGTCATGAAAGTCGGTGCCAATGCGACCTATGACGCAGCGTATGCGTCATGGAATGATCGCGCTCCTGCAGATCGGGTGAAAGGGTTAACTCCAATCTCACCCGATCTGCAGAGACAGGGGGAGTGGTGCTTCAGCCCAGGGGGGGTGGCTACACCCCCCCGTGGCTACGATCGCTCTGATTGGCTGTTGAAAGTGAAACAGCCAATCAGAGCGATTTGTAATATTTCACCTAAAAAACAGGTGAAATATTACAATCCAGCCATGGCCGATGCTGCAATATCATCGGCCATGGCTGGAAATACTGATGTGAGCCCCCCCACCGATCGCCCCCCCAGTCCTCCGTTATGGGGTCCGGTCCCCTCCGTCCTGTGCTGCGCTGCCCCGTGCTCCTGCCCGCTCCCCCGTCCTGCTGTCCGCTCCCCCCTGTGGTCCGATCACCCCCCCCTGTGCTCCAATCCACCCCCCCACCACCCCTTCATACTTACCGATCCTCCCGGTGTCCGGCCGTCTCCTCGCTGGGCGCCGCCATCTTCCAAAATGGCGGGCGCATGCTCAGTACGCCCGCCGGCAGATTCCATTCAAGTACATTTTGATCGCTGTGGTAGGTTCTACCACAGCGATCAAAATAAAAAAAATAATAAATAAACCCCCCCCCCTTTATCACCCCCATAGATAGGGATAATAATAAAATAAAGAAAATATATATATTTTTTTTTTCCCACTAGGGTTAGGGTTAGAACTAGGGTTAGGGTTACGGGTAGGGTTAGGGTTAGGGGTAGGGTTATGGCATGTGCGGATTTGGCTGCGGATCCGCAGCGGATTGGCCGCGGATCCGCAGCGGATTGGATGCGGATCCGCAGCGGATTGGCCGCGGATCCGCAGCGGATTGGCCGCGGATCCGCAGCGGATTGGCCGCGGATCCGCAGCGGATTGGCCGCGGATCCGCAGCGGATTGGCCGCTGCAAATTCGTAGCAGTTTTCCATCAGGTTTACAGTACCGTGTACACCTTTGGAAAACCAAATCCGCTGTGCCCATGGTGCGGAAAATTCCGTGCAGAAACGCTGCGTTGTATTTTCCACAGCATGTCAATTCTTTGTGCGGATTCCGCAGCGTTTTACACCTGTTCCTCAATAGGAATCCGCAGGTGAAATCCGCACAAAAAAACACTGGAAATCTGCTGTAAATCCGCAGGTAAAACGCAGTGCCTTTTACTTGCAGATTTTTCAAAAGTCGTGCGGAAAAATCTCACACGAATCCGCTACGTGGGCACATACCCTTAGGGTTAGGGTTGGAATTAGGGCTAGGGTTGGAAATAGGGTTAAGATTAGGCTTGTGGTTAGGGTTACGGATAGGGTTAGGGGTGTGTTGGGGTTACAGTTGTGGTTAGGGTTGGGATTAGGGTTGGGATTAGGGTTAGGATTAGGGTTGGAATTAGGGTTACGGGTGTGTTGGGGTTAGGGTTGTGGTTAGGGGTGTGTTGGGGTTAGGGTTGGGATTAGGGTTATGGCTACAGTTGGGATTAGGATTAGGGGTGTGTTGGGGTTAGTGTTGAAGTTAGAAATGAGGGGTTTCCACTGTTTAGGCACATCAGGGGTCTCCAAACGCAACATGGTGCCACCATTGATTCCAGCCAATCTTGCATTCAAAAAGTCAAATGGTGCTCCCTCCCTACCAAGCCCCGACGTGTGCCCAAACAGTGGTTTACCCCCACATTTGGGGTACCAGCGTACTCAGGACAAACTGGGCAACAACTGTTAGGGTCCAATTTCTCCTGTTACCCTTGCAAAAATAAAAAATTACTTGCTAAGACATAATTTTTGAGGAAAGAAGAATGATTTTTTATTTTCACGGCTCTGCGTTGTAAACTTCTGTGAAGCACTTGGGGGTTGAACGTGCTCATCACACATCTAGATAAGTTCCTTGGGGGGTCTAGTTTCCAAAATGGGGTCACTTGTGGGGTGTTTCTACTGTTTAGGCACATCAGGGGCTCTGCAAATGCAACGTGACGCCCGCAGACCATTCCATCAAAGTCTGCATTTCAAATGTCACTACTTCCCTTCCGAGCCCTGACGTGCACCCAAACAGTGGTTTACCCCCACATATGGGGTATCACTGTACTCACAACAAACTGGGCAACAAACATTGGGGCCCAATTTCTCCTGTTACCCTTGTGAAAATAAAAAATTGCTTGCTAAAACATCTTTTTTGAGGAAAGAAAAATGATTTTTTATTTTCACGGCTCTGCGTTGTAAACTTCTGTGAAGCACTTGGGGGTTGAACGTGCTCATCACACATCTAGATAAGTTCCTTGGGGGGTCTAGTTTCCAAAATGGGGTCACTTGTGGGGTGTTTCTACTGTTTAGGCACATCAGGGGCTCTGCAAATGCAACGTGACGCCCGCAGACCATTCCATCGAAGTCTGCATTTCAAATGTCACTACTTCCCTTCCGAGCCCTGACGTGCACCCAAACAGTGGTTTACCCCCACATATGGGGTATCAGCGTACTCAGGAGAAACTGGACAACAACTTTTGGGGTCCAATTTCTCCTGTTACCCTTGCAAAAATAAAAAATTCTGGGCTAAAAAAATATTTTTGAGGAAAGGAAACACATTTATTATTTTCACGGCTCTGCGTTATAAACTTCTGCGAAGCACTTGGGGGTTCAAAGTGCTCACCACACATCTAGATTAGTTCCTTGGGAGGTCTAGTTTCCAAAATGGGGTCACTTGTGCGGGAGCTCCAATGTTTAGGCACACAGGGGCTCTCCAAACGTGACATGGTGTCCGCTAATGATTGGAGCTAATTTTCCATTCAAAAAGCCAAATGGCGTGCCTTCCCTTCCGAGCCCTGCCGTGTGCCCAAACAGTGGTTTACCCCCCACATATGGGGTATCATCGTACTCAGGACAAACTGGACAACAACATTTGGGGTCCAATTTCTCCTATTACCCTTGGAAAATTAAAAAATCCTGGGCTAAAAATCATTTTTGAGGAAAGAAAAATTATTTTTTATTTTCACGGCTCTGCGTTATAAACTTCTGTGAAGCACCTGGGGGTTATAAGTGCTCACTATGCATCTAGATAAGTTCCTTGGGGGGTCTAGTTTCCAAAATGGGGTCACTTGTAGGGGAGCTCCAATGTTTAGGCACACAGGGGCTCTCCAAACGCGACATGGTGTCCGCTAACGATTGGAGCTAATTTTCCATTCAAAAAGTCAAACGGCGTGCCTTCCCTTCCGAGCCTTGCCGTGCACCCAAACAGTGGTTTACCCCCACATATGGGGTATCGGCGTACTCGGGAGAAATTGCCCAACAAATTTTAGGATCCATTTTATCCTGTTGCCCATGTGAAAATGAAAAAATTGAGGCTAAAAGAAATTTTGTGTGAAAAAAAAGTACTTTTTCATTTTTACGGATCAATTTGTGAAGCACCTGAGAGTTTAAAGTGCTCACTATGCTTCTAGATAAGTTCCTTGGGGGGTCTAGTTTCCAAAATGGGGTCACTTGTGGGAGCGCTCCAATGTTTAGGCACACAGGGGCTCTCCAAACGTGACATGGTCTCTGCTAGCGATGGAGATAATTTTTCATTCAAAAAGTCAAATGGCGCTCCTTCCCTTCCGAGCCTTACCATGTGCCCAAACAGTGGTTTACCCCCACATGTGAGGTATCAGTGTACTCAGGAGAAATTGTCCAACAAATTTTATGATCCATTTTATCCTGTTGCCCATGTGAAAATGAAAAAATTGAGGCTAAAATAATTTTTTTGTGAAAAAAAAGTACTGTTTCATTTTTACGGATCAATTTGTGAAGCACCTGGGGGTTTAAAGTGCTCACTATGCTTCTAGATAAGTTCCTTGGGGGGTCTAGTTTCCAAAATGGGGTCACTTGTGGGGGAGCTCCCATGTTTAGGCACACGGGGGCTCTCCAAACGCGACATGGTGTCCGCTAAAGATTGGAACCAATTTTTCATTCAAAAAGTCAAATGGCGCTCCTTTCCTTCCAAGCCCTGCCGTATGCCCAAACAGTGGTTTACCCCCACATATGAGGTATCAGCGTACTCAGGACAAATTGGACAACATCGTTCGTGGTCCAGTTTCTCCTTTTACCCTTGGGAAAATAAAAAAATTGTTGCTAAAAGATCATTTTTGTGACTAAAAAGTTAAATGTTCATTTTTTCCTTCCATGTTGCTTCTGCTGCTGTGAAACACCTGAAGGGTTAATAAACTTCTTGAATGTGGTTTTGAGCACCTTGAGGGGTGCAGTTTTTAGAATGGTGTCACTTTTGGGTATTTTCAGCCATATAGAACCCTCAAACTGACTTCAAATGTGAGGTGGTCCCTAAAAAAAATGGTTTTGTAAATTTTGTTGTAAAAATGGGAAATCACTGGTCAAATTTTAACCCTTATAACTTCCTAGCAAAAAAAAAAATTGTTTCCAAAATTGTGCTGATGTAAAGTAGACATGTGGGAAACGTTATTTATTAACTATTTTGTGTCACATAACTCTCTGGTTTAACAGAATAAAAATTCAAAATGTGAAAATTGCTAAATTTTCAAAATTTTCGCCAAATATCCGTTTTTTTCACAAATAAACTCAGAAATTATTGACCTAAATTTACCACTAACATGAAGCTCAATATGTCACGAAAAAACAATCTCAGAATCGCTAGGATCCGTTGAAGCATTCCTGAGTTATTACCTCATAAAGGGACACTGGTCAGAATTGCAAAAAACGGCAAGGTCATTAAGGCCAAAATAGGCTGGGTCATGAAGGGGTTAAACCTTTACGGCGTAATGTGTTACCAATGGTTTTCTTGGTGACTGTGGTCCCAGCTGCCTTGAGATCATTAACATGTTCCCAGCGTGCAGTTTTAAGCTGATCTCTCACCTTCCTCATGATCAAGGATACCCCACGAGGTGAGATTTTGCACGGTTCCCCAGATCAATGTCGTTTGACAGTCATTTGTATTTCTTCCATTTTCTTACTATTGCACCAACAGTGTTCCCTTCTCACCCAGCGTCTTACATATGGTTTTGTAGCCCATTCCAGCTATGTGCAGGTCTATGATCTTGTCTCTGACATCCATAGAAAGCTCTTTGGTCTTGCCCATGTTGTAGAGGTTAGAGTCTGCCTGATTAATTGAGTCTGTGAACAGCAGTCTTTTACAAAAGTGACTATGTAAGACAGCTGTCTTTAATGCAGCTAACGAGTTGATTAGGAGCGTCTAACTGGTCTGTAGGAGCCATAACTCTTAATTGTTGGTAGGGGATCAAATACTTATTTCACACTTCAAAATGCAAATAAATTTATATAATTTATACAAGGTGATTTCTAGATTTTGTTTTTGATATTCTATCTCTCAATGTTAAAATTAACCTACCTTTAAAATTATAGACTGTTCATGTCTTTGTCAGTGAGCAAACTTACAAAATCAGCAAGGGATCAAATACTTATTTCGCCCACTGTATTAGTACGGGTCCAGCACCCGGCACCCCATTGATCCGTATATCAGTAGCGGTCCAGCATCAGACACCCCTAATGATGAATATATACCAGGAGAAGTTCAGCATCACACCCCCTATGGTCAACCCCTACCAGGTACCGTAGCTGCTGAATGGACACAGTGCGCAAAGCCAGAACACCACAGCTCCGTACACTGTGTAGTGGTCGCTTCAGGTACTATTCACTTCAGCAAGAGTAGAGCTGCATCACCCCAGAAGGGCAGCTGGAAGGAGCTGTGGTATTCTGGCTCCATACACTGTGTATCTCTGGCGGCCGCGGGTCGGGGTAACATCTTGTATCCAATGTGTAGGTGGCCAATATCATAGACCTAGACAACTCCTTTAACGTCTGTGGTAGCAAAACCTGTCGCCATTGGTCTCTACATACAACAGACGGGGCACTTTGGCTTCTTGCCACCTTCCCAACACCCAGAGCACATAACAGGCCAGCCACGTCCATAGCAATGCCTTAATAGCTGACAGACTAGTTACCAGGAAAACACTAACCACAGTAAGGGTTTGTCAGAAAACCTGTGAAAATTAGGGGCTGAGAAGAGATACAAAGACTTGGAAGGACATCGACATATCTCTTATGGCCATATTTTTCACCTCAATATAATGATGAGGTTGAGGAAACCTTTACACCAAGAATTCAGTTGGAAAATATCAGTCGTCCGGAGCAGGTAGCACAAGGCGCGCCATCACAGACGTCTACAAATGTCTCTGTGGAGGTCTACTTAGAACTCCAGATGAAGTTTTTGCTACTTTCAGATGCCTCATTACCCCTCGGTATTGATAGCTGCTTTGCTGCATGTGGAGTTAAAATTCCATTAACGAATCATTTGGTTACAGGAATAAAAGTTACAGAGAAAAAAATGCTGAATATAAAGTGTATCATTAGGGTCAAAATGTTTTGTGTCGCAGTAGGATGCCATGAAGATGTTCCGAGCAGAGAGATGGCTCTTCTGGCTGTGACTTCCCGCTCCAGGTAAGTAGGTCAATGCATAGCCTCATCGCCTCTACCGGCTGCCGTAACTCATCGCTGCAGACGAGAACTTGTGTTATTTTCTGCTGGGACGTCATGAAACGTCAACGAGGACCGAACCAAGAAGATCCAGTCATCAGTGTGTGAAAATACGACATGGCCGGTCTGAGACACAAGTAGGTCTTAAGAGCAAACCTGTCGTTAGAGAACAACCCCTTTAGGAAATGCAAGTGACACCTGATAAGTACGAGCTTCAAAAGTGAGTCCCTCATCTATTTTCATAGACTTCCATGGATAAGTAGTCACACTTGCATTCACTGGGAAAAGCCTGAGCAAGTAGTGTTTGACTTCTTTCCTTAAAGGAGCATTCCGATTGAAACACTTCATCTGTTCAGGTATGTCACTATAAGGCAGTGTTCCCCAATTCCGGTCCTCAAGAGCCACCAACAGGTCATGTTTTGAGGATTTCCTTAGTATTGCACAGGTCACTGAATGCTTGCCTTTCCAGGTGATGCAATTATCACCTGTGCAATACTAAGGAAATCCTGAAAACATGACCTGTTGGTGGCTCTTGAGGACCGGACTTGGGGAACACTGCTATAAGGGCAGGGGTTTCAAATCCCTTGTATGAAAGTCACGGTGGTTGAGGCACGTACTACTGCTCCACTGTCTATGGGACTGATGGAGGTTACCGAGCTCGGCACTTGGCTATAGATACATCAACAGTCCCAATTTTTGGTAGGGTTGGAGTTCTATAAAATTTGGCTAATGCCTATTTCGGGATCCTGGCTGGAAAGATTCTTGCCCTTTTTCATGATCAGTTGCAGCTTTTAATATCTGGATGAAAGATATAATAGAAGGCGCCGCGTGAGGCGTAGATACACGATTTATGCTTAGAACGTAGATCACAGTCAATATTTGGACACCTCGCCAATTTGTCTCCCGCTCACTGTCTAAATGTCTGTAATTCGAGGGAGACGTCTTCGCATTTTACGATTTTAAATGATAGAAAAGTTAAAAAAAAAGACATACAAAAACTCAGCAGATGATTTGTCAAGGCAGAAACAATTACCTGAATTCCCGGCTGGGGAGAATTTTGCATTCTCGCTTATTACTTCAGTCACTTTCATTTATCAGTTTAATTATCTTGGGTAGAAATTAGGCATAGTCGTGGTGCTCCTAAAATTTAATGGGTGGGGGCAACTATATTGCAAAATCAAAAGTATGAGTTGAATGCGTCATTAACCCTTTATAAAATTATCGCCCGCATGACGTGCCATAATCTATCACGATAAAAGACATTGCCCAAAACCGTCCAACCAAAATAACCAACGGGGGAAAAGGCCTTCCAAGACCCCCTAATTTTGCCAGTGATCCCAGAAGCTAAACCTGTGGTGTTCTGTCAAGAGACAACTTCTTCAATCACATAATAAAAAGGTTATGTGACGGTAGAAGATGACGGACCTCTCTACTCCTCCCCACAATCGGGCCCCCAATGAGCCAGTGCCAAATGAGGCGCTCACTCTGGCAAGCTTCCCGACATGGACAACTAATCATGGATCTACCGCCAGGACAGATACTTGGGCACCACCAGGAGACACAGTCAGGGCCAAAAAGAGGGCACTAGGGTGCGTTGGGATTCGTTTGATGGAAAAGAGTGGCATACAGTGTAATTCTTCTAGTCTAATGTTACAGAATAGTGATGAGTGAACGTGTTCGGATAAGGTTTTATCCGCCATGCTCGGGAGCTAACCATGTGTCTTCGGAGTGCTCGAATAATATGTTCAAGTCCCCGCACCTACATGTCTCATGACTGTGCAAGGATTCGGCGTGCTCAAACATATTTTTTAAGCACGTCGAAGTCACTTGGTTTGCACAGACCATGTTCAGATAACACCTTATCCCAGCACATTCGCTAGTCACTATTACAGAACTCAGCCTAATTGATTCTTTTAATTTTTAACAAATTTCAGATAATTTGCATTTATTACCAACGTCAATATAAAGTTTTAGTCGATTTAAAATTATTTTTATTGTTATGTTAGATCTCTAACTTGCAGTTGTCTCTGAGCTATTAGGTAGAAACTAACTGCTATGACGTCTTCCATACACTGCACACATAGACACGCGGGATTCCTGCTCTCCTCCCTATGTAGCAGATGATCAGAAGCAGCAGAAGTGGCATGGAGGATGATATACAGTAGTACTGACCAGTGCAACTGTGCATCCAGCTCTGGGGTTTGCTAGAACAGTAACTGTCTATCTTTCATTTTAATTCTCCTTACCTCTCTAGACTTCAATAGATTGGTTTAATCTGAACTCTCAGTGAGTGAAATGGATTTTAGCTGGGTTTTTTTTAAAGTTAATAATGAGTTCAGTAAACAGGAGGAGAAGTGGTAGATAAAAGGGGAAAGAAGCACATAAAGTTTATGTTTGCACGTACTATTTGAGATAGTAAAAGTTATTAAAACAATAGTGATCATTTCAAATCAGCTCCCATTTCATACGAGCAGACGTCAGACGTCAAAAATTGTTAATGGGAGAAGTAAAAATAAAAACTTATTTTTGTGAGTCGCAAGCTCCACATTTAGGTGATGACGTATGTAAAGCTACAAAACAGTAACATAAAATTTAATAGAGCAGAACGCTGTAAAACTAGCGCCCGAATGGAGGCAGCAATGACGGATCTGTACACAGGAGAAATGATTGAACATTATTAAAATATCTGTTCAGCACATGATACCTCCCAAGTCCTTCTTTCTGAGCGAAAAGCCTCTTCCAAAGGTCAGATGAAAAGATAAAAAAAAAAATCTAAACAGCGAAGTGGGGTGAGAGAACGAACGAGCTTACAAAACTGTGACCTTTCGTGCTGCATGCGGTCACGTCAGCCAGACAATGGGCAACTGGTTGTCAAGACAGGTTGTCACTGCGAGGACTTTCTATTTTCATGGAAGGTTTCATTATTGTGTCAATGAGGAGACATAAGATGCTGACACTGAAGGAAAATTACGGGGAGCGATTCCACAAGGATTTTCAGACGCGATCTAGCGGTGTTTTCTCACATGTACAAAACACTTCACTCCTTATGTGAAAGGACATATAACTGTGCTCTTTCGGAGCTGCTTGGTTCATGATTATGCCACCAGAGCTGCGAGATTACCTGTGACACTTGCTCTGAATTAGTAGTAGAAAAAGAACAGGGCTTGGAGTAGGCGTTAGAATGGTTCTTGACGTTGAACTCGATGGACACGGTCATCACAGTCATTACTGGTTCTTCAATACTGGTTAAGTCTAGTTACTGTAACAGAGCTGAGATGACCATAGAATAGTAGTCCCCAACCTATAGCTGTAGGAACAGTAAACCTAAAACTACCATCATTATAAAGGAAAAACTATCACCCTATTCTCCGAATCCCACCACACTCTAGTGAACATTATTCCATCTCATCCCAAACTGCAACATACTATGGTTTTTACCCCAGATCTAACCACTGGCAACTTCATTCCTCCTCCAAACAAGCAACAATCAAGGCCCATTTTTTAAAAGTCATCCCTTGATAGGTCCTCTTTTCCCAGGTATCTCACACCTTTTTTTCCTCTAAACTCCTTGAACACCATGCCCACCTTGAACGGTCTTTCCAACTCTCACACAATGTTATACTTGATATGCTACAATGAGACTTCCGGTCACAACAGTCTACTGAAACCACCTAAACCAAAGTCACTAACGACCTACTAACTGAAAATGTCAAACAACTTTTTGACTTGTCTTCTGTCTTGGGCACAGTGGATCACTCCATCTATTTACAATCCTTTCAATACTTGACATCGCAGACGTGGCCTCGCTTGGATTTTCTTGTTCATCAATAACCACATATTTACTATCTTCTATTCTCACCCCCCTCCCCATCCTTCATCTCACATTCTCTCTGTTGGTGTTCTTCAAGGCTTTAACCTTGGATCCCTACTTTTCTCCATCTATACCTTTGATCCTGGACTCCTCAAAGAATCACGTGACTTACAATACCATTTTCATGCTGCTGAAATTTAACTCTTTGGCCCAGCAGTTCTCTCTCTGCTGTCCAGAATGCCAGAGTGCCTACAAGTTATAACTTCTCCTCCAGCTTCCTTAACCTAAACTAGGAGAAAACTGGATTAATTATCTTTATCCCTCACCAGACTTAATTATAGTTAATGGCTTCACAATTTCTCCAGTCTCCAAAGTCTGATGTCTTGGAGCAACCTTTGACTCCAGCCTGTCCATAAAACCTTACTATGTCCTGCCACCTCTAACTCAAAACATTTCTCGAATCTGCTCCTTTCTGAACTTTGAACTAACAAAAATCTTTGTGCGTGCCCTTATTGTCTCCAGCCTAGACTCCTGCAACATCCTTCTCTGTGGTCTTCCATCTTGCATTCTTGTGCCATTTCAATCTACCCATAATGCTGAAGTCCGAATATTGCACCTCTCTGTCATGAATCCCAATGGCTAGGGATAGCAAGGGACAAGCAAAGTAATACAAAATATCGGACGAGCTCTAGGGTGATGGAACCTGGGCTGACCGCTGCCCTACGCCTGACAAACGCAACTAGAGATAGCCAGGGAGCGTGCCTACGTTGGTTCTAGACGCCACGCACCAGCCTAAGAGCTAACTAGTACTGCAGAGAAAATAAGACCTCACTTGCCTCCAGAGGAATGAACCCCAAAAGGTATAGTTGCCCCCCACATGTATTGACGGTGAAATGAGAGGAAGGCACACACATAGAGATGATATATATAGGTTCAGCAAATTGAGGCCCGCTGTAAACTAGAAAGCAGAACGATACAAAAGGGGTCTGAGCGGTCAGCAAAAAACCCTAATCAAAAAACCATCCTGAGATTACAAGAACCCATGTGCCAACTCATGGCACATGGGGAGAACCTCAGTCCACTAGAGCTACCAGCTAGCATAGAGACATAATAAGCAAGCTGGACAAAAAACCAAACAACTGAAAATCAGCACTTAGCTTATCCTGAAAGATCTGGGAGCAGGTAGGCAGGAACCAAACAGAGCACATCTGAATACATTGATAGCCGGCAAGGGAATGACAGAAAGGCCAGGTAAAATAGGAAACACCCAGCCTCTGATGGACAGGTGGAAACCAAAGGCCGCAACCCACCAAAGTCACCTAGTACCAGCAGTAACCACCAGAGGGAGCCCACAAACAGAATCCACAACACCTCTCTTCTTGATTCTGCCTTTCTTCTCTTCACTGGCTGCCCATTACCCGGACAATTTACCTAGGCCATCCATAACCTACCTCCTTTATTCATAATCTTCTGCTCCGTGTAATTTCTGGTGTCCATAAGACCTCTTTCTCACGTCTCCTCATGTCTGTTTCTCACAAAACAAAAACATTTCTCCTGTGCTGTCCCCATGCTCTGGAATTTGCTACCCCTTACCAAACTCTCTCCCATCTTTAAAATGTCCTAGCGCAACCTAGAAACCCAGTTATTTTCAGCAAAAATGATGTGGGAACAGACTATGTAACATTATTATGTCTTACATTTATCAACCACCGGTTAACCTATAATTTTCTTTTCGCTCAAAAATATCTCACTCAAGCGTATTTATATTTTTAATTTACTATGTGCTGGTGTATTCTTAGAAAACCATATGTTACCATATGGCCATATATTTTTACCCAATCATCAATGTACTCTAACTTGCAATGTGGTCATATGTTCTCAACCAACCATATATTAACTCGCAAGTCATAGATGATGGATGAGAACTTTGGATATGTGATTCCAGAACAGTCTAAGAAACATGACCATCTTATTAATACTTTTATTCTTTTTGATGATTTTAGTAACATTCCTCTTGATTTTCATTCGTCATTGAATCAAGACTCAAAGGTGACAAGGATTCTCCACCCAGGAAAAGATCAAGGAGAACTTTTTTGGAGCCCTGAAAACTTTTGAATGTGGTTCATAGACACAATTTTGTGTGTCCACAAAAGGGATGGAATATAATTGAGTCTAAGGCATTTTTAACGAAACTACAACACAAATCTGGATGTCGCACGTCAGAGAGAGCCAAATAAGCTACAAGATAAATCGGGTTTTGTCGCGTTAGCCGACATTTGGACAGAATTTCCAAAGGAGGCGCCGGACAAAGACTTGAGTGATCAGAAGAGACAACAATGATTTACAGATCTGCTGGCTACTGCTTAGCCACAGAATTGTAAAAAACAATGACTGGTTTCTTTTCCAACGATGCCAGTCACACTTGAGAGGTCGTAAATCCTACATAAAACCATTATTTGTTTATGATAAAACACCTAAGAGCACCGACAGGCGCCTCTTCGGATGGAGATACTACCATACGACTTACGAGGAGTTTGCGATAACGGATGCTGGTTCTACAAAAACAAAGTAACTATGTACCTGCTGAGAATAGGGAATTATTTTTAGCCGCCTTCGGAGTTTGTTTACTCCTATACATTTGTCTCCGTTGACTAATTTGTGCTTGCCATTCCGGTAAGCAAGTGTGAAATGCATCAGCAATTGCGCAGTTGTGAACAACATCAGAGGGATAGATCTGCAGCCGGACTGAGACAGGAATCTGAAAGTTTAAAGAGAGGATGAAGTACGATTATGTATGTGCAGCAGACTGAAACAAAACTGCACTACCTAATGATGCCACAAGGGGCGTAATCATACATTCGAAACTCCAGTATGTAAAATGAGGCGAGAGGCCAAATCTGGCAACACTAGGAGGATGTCAAAAAATAAAATAATAATAATAAAGCAAGGATAGGTTCTCGGCCACCCACCAAACAAGACCTGCAATCCTTTCTAGACTATACTCACCACTTAAAGGGAACCGGTCATCAGTTTTGTCTTATAACTAAAACGATAACCGTATTCAGCGCATGTGCTGCATTCCATAAATGCTTATATAGTCGCTTGACTCCCCCCAAAAACCCTGTATGTAAGCGCTGTATGGTAATCCGGTCAATCCAACCCAATGGGCCTGGTTTAGGGCCCCTCCATCCTTCCCTCCTGGCTGTTGCTCGCCATCCTCCTTCTTTAACCGACGTTTAAGATGCCTCGCATCATCCACATTGCCGGACGAAATCTTGCGCCTGCACACAGAAATCCTGACTCACGCCTGCGCACTATGCTTTGCCCTAATGCGGGCAGAGCCAAAAACATAAGTGCGCATGCGCCGGCAGCAGGGCAAAGCATAGTGAGCAGGCGCGAGCCGCAATTTGAGTGCGCAGGTGCAAGATTTCGTCGGGCAATGTCGATGACGAGAGGCGTCATCCACGTCAACTAAAGGAGGACGGCGAGCAGCAGAAGGTTGGAGGGATGAAGAGGCCGAAAACCATGTCTATCGGACTGGACCGACCAGATTACCATACAATGTGGGAGAACATAAGGTTTTTGGGCTTATACAGGGGGAATCAGAGGGTTATATAAGCATTTATGGAATGCAGCACTGGCGCTGATTACGGTGATAGTTTTAGTTGATATAGGACAAAATAGGTGACAGGTTCCTTTTAAGATCTCGTCAGAAGAGATGAAACACACAACCCTTAGTAGTTTTTCTTGCAAGTGCTAAAAGGAAGATGGCATATGGATATCAAAGAGGTATCTACCAGAGCATGACTAGGAACGAGTGATTCTCGCTTTGGCGGAGCCATTGGCACCATGAAACACAAGACTTCAATGAAGAAGAAAGGTAGCCAAGCAAGTCTTGCCCGGCAAAACCAGCTGCTTCTCAAGGGTTCCTATAGCAGAAAACATCTGATCACTGGACTGGATCAAGTTGTTTTTTTTTTTGTAAAAGCTTTGTTTTTGTAATAAGTTCTTCCTTTAAAATTAAGAAAAATCTGATCAATCCAGCAGCCTGAGACAGGAATGGCACGATGAGTCTTCTTCCAGGCTACTTTTCTGTCGGCACTGTGCCAGTCCAGCTCGATCAAGTTCTAAAGACTGGATATCTCGAGTAGGCAACAAACCTTTTCAATCAGCCTGATATCCTTGGAGACCACCAATCCTGGCAGTCAGCCATTGGTGAATATAAAAAGTCTAGTCCATCTAATCCCTTAACTGCTTAGAAGAGGGACAACAACGTTTCCACGTGAAATGCCTGACCAGGCAACTGTTAGAGGTAGAAAAGGAGGATCAACCACCAAGCTCCTCCGTGTTACACACCTGTGCAGTCCAGGGTATCTTGAGCTAGGTTTCTTTCCCCTGGGTTCACTGCCTTCTGCTGTGCTCCACGTCGGTTTTATTCAAGTTGCCCGACGAGGATCAATGACATAATCTCCCTAGGCCTATTTAAGGCCCATTTTCACACACCTGTATATTGGGATCGAGTTTGTAGACGTTCACATTTGGTGTCCTCCATCTTCTGTGCATACTGTGCTTTATTTGCTTCCATCCGTGCTGGGCTCCCCTTCATCCATCCTGCTGCTTCTGAGATTCTTGAGGGTGCCAAATTTTCATTGCCCACGTGGCTTCGAGCATGCTGCATCGACACCCAGGGTCCGTTTGCTGACCTGTACCTGGCCCTGGCTTAGAGGATACATCTCACCAGGTGAGCTTAAACTCTCTGTATACAAGGTGTTCCTCTAAAGGCCCAAGGTGCACAACCCAACTCTTGCGTCCAACCTCTTCGTGAGACGGTGCATCCAGTTTCGAGGACTGATACAGCACAAGTCATTTTACGACCACTTCTTACTTTTTGTCCTGCCTCTTATAGAGTACAGCTGAAAATGACCAATGGGATCTTCCAACTTTTACCTCAATCTGACATTTTACCAAACCTTCTATCCGAATGTTTTACCGTCTATGATGCAAATTGAATATTTCATATTTGTTATGGATTTTCTCAAGAAGAAAGTATTATTAGAACAGCAAAAAAAAAAAAAAAAACTTGGGAGACGAGGAAATTCTGCCTTAAAGAGCATAAATATTATAATGAAACGCATACATTGTTAGAGAATAATAGACAGCGCTGATCAGATCACATTAGGGCCAGCTGATCATTTCGCCTGTATATTTCCACAGCAACAGTGCTCCGGCTCACAGGCAGATTCAGCAAACGAATACAGCTTGTCAGGCCCAATTACTTCACTTTCCGTTCTGGGGGAAGGGGGGATGGGAAGACATTTAGGAGCAAAAAAAAAAGGACGCAGCATAAAAAAAAAAAAAAACAAAGAAAAAAAAACACTGAATTCCCCGCACCCGAATAAAGCCTTGGACCGAGGGTAATAACCAGAGTACGATTTCATCAGACTCTCGCAATCTGCAGATGTCATTTAATAGGAAGTTTTCTAGTTTACTCCCAGTTATTGGAGTTATGTCTTGTTAGGAGACGAGCGACTGTGAGACCAACACATGAAGCATCCAATGGCGGCAAGAAGAGATCTCTACAACGGCGTGAAATTATCAGAACATTCATAGGAAAAATGTATTCTCACACCGCAATGAATAACCACCTTCTGCTAAATCCAGAACACTCCAGACAAAAATATAAGGATATATTGTACACTACTTGTATATATCTTGTGCTATATCACTATTATACTCCAGAGCTGCACTCACTATTCTGCTGGTGCAGTCACTGTGTACATATATTACATTACTGATCCTGAGTTACATCCTGTATTATACCGCAGAGCTGCACTCACTATTCTGCTGGTGCAGTCACTGTGTACATACATTACATTACTGATCCTGAGTTACATCCTGTATTATACCCCAGAGCTGCACTCACTATTCTGCTGGTGGAGTCACTGTGTACATACATTACATTACTGATCCTGAGTTACATCCTGTATTATACCCCAGAGCTGCACTCACTATTCTGCTGGTGGAGTCACTGTGTACATACATTACATTGCTGATCCTGAGTTACATCCTATATTATACCCCAGAGCTGCACTCACTATTCTGCTGGTGGAGTCACTGTGTACATACATTACTGATCCTGAGTTACATCCTGTATTATACTCCAGAGCTGCACTCACTATTCTGCTGGTGCAGTCACTGTGTACATACATTACTGATCCTGAGTTACCTCCTGTATTATACTCCAGAGCTGCACTCACTATTCTGCTGGTGCAGTCACTGTGTACATACATTACATTACTGATCCTGAGTTACATCCTGTATTATACCCCAGAGCTGCACTCACTATTCTGCTGGTGCAGTCACTGTGTACATACATTACATTACTGATCCTGAGTTACATGCTGTATTATTCCCCAGAGCTGCACTCACTATTCTGCTGGTGCAGTCACTGTGTACATACATTACATTACTGATCCTGAGTTACATCCTGTATTATACCCCAGAGCTGCACTCACTATTCTGCTGGTGCAGTCACTGTGTACATACATTACATTACTGATCCTGAGTTACATCCTGTATTATACCCCAGAGCTGCGCTCACTATTCTGCTGGTGCAGTCACTGTGTACATACATTACATTACTGATCCGGAGTTACATCCTGTATTATACCCCAGAACTGCACTCACTATTCTGCTGGTGCAGTCACTGTGTACATACATTACATTACTGATCCTGAGTTACATGCTGTATTATTCCCCAGAGCTGCACTCACTATTCTGCTGGTGCAGTCACTGTGTACATACATTACATTACTGATCCTGAGTTACATCCTGTATTATACTCCAGAGCTGCACTCACTATTCTGCTGGTGCAGTCACTGTGTACATACATTACATTACTGATCCTGAGTTACCTCCTGTATTATACCCCAGAGCTGCACTCACTATTCTGCTGGTGCAGTCACTGTGTACATACATTACATTACTGATCCTGAGTTACATCCTGTATTATACCCCAGAGCTGCACTCACTATTCTGCTGGTGCAGTCACTGTGTACATACGTTACATTACTGATCCTGAGTTACCTCCTGTATTATACTCCAGAGCTGCATTCGCTATTCTGCTGGTGCAGTCACTGTGTACATACATTACATTACTGATCCTGAGTTACACCCTGTATTATACTCCAGAGCTGCACTCACTATTCTGCTGGTGCAGTCACTGTGTACATACATTACATTACTGATCCTGAGTTACCTCCTGTATTATACCCCAGAGCTGCACTCACTATTCTGCTGGTGCAGTCACTGTGTACATACATTACTGATCCTGAGTTACCTCCTGTATTATACTCCAGAGCTGCACTCGCTATTCTGCTGGTGCAGTCACTGTGTACATACATTACATTACTGATCCTGAGTTACCTCCTGTATTATACTCCAGAGCTGCATTCGCTATTCTGCTGGTGCAGTCACTGTGTACATACATTACATTACTGATCCTGAGTTACATCCTGTATTATACCCCAGAGCTGCACTCACTATTCTGCTGGTGCAGTCACTGTGTACATACATTACATTACTGATCCTGAGTTACATCCTGTATTATACCCCAGAGCTGCACTCACTATTCTGCTGGTGCAGTCACTGTGTACATACATTACATTACTGATCCTGAGTTACATCCTGTATTATACCCCAGAGCTGCACTCACTATTCTGCTGGTGCAGTCACTGTGTACATACATTACATTACTGATCCTGTACTGATCCTGAGTTGCATCCTGTATTATACCCCTGAGCTGCACTCACTATTCTGCTGGTGCAGTCACTGTGTACATACATTATATTACTACATACACATTGTACAATGCTTCAAAATAAATGTCAACTGTCTGATTACATTTTTCCAATTCTGTGTACACAGGTGCTGTTCAGACCAATGTGTCTCCATGGTGACAGACTACAATGAAGCCCTGTGTAGTCTGACCCTGCAGTCAGGTGTTCCTCTGCTTTCCTGGCCCTCTGGATCTGCTGTCTCTCAGTTATCAGGCCGATGGAGCGGAGTGACACATGATGGCACAGGTTATTTTTGTTGTCTGTATCCATGGAAACTCAAGAGGACTGCGAGAAAGCTGTAAACACAAAACGGTAGATCACAAGAAAAAACAAAACAAAAGTTGCCTAAGTATTGTTTAAAACCAAACTCTCAGTCTTTTTTTCCTGGTTGCTGCAGGTATTTAATGAGCATTATGCAAAACAAATGCTGATTTTCTCCAGGAACCGATCGGACCTTTAAAACCTGCAAGGCAAAAATAAATCAGGAAATGCAAGCTGGACGTATTCTACCTCGTTATGCAAATTTTAGAGAAAAAACCCATCATGTTGACCTTTTAAAATGCAGATTCTCAGCTTTCCCAAATCCTGTTACGAGACAAGGAAATAAATGGCATTTGTTGATTTTTTTTTTCCTCTCCAGATGAGACGGGAACGATGTTTCCAGCTCCGGCGCTCACAGATTAGGACGACAGTCGCCTCCTTATTCCTCCCGGGCCTGGAGCGCAGGAGACCACAGAACACCATGTCCGGCATCAAGTAAACATGTATCCTCTCTCATGGGCAGACGTGATGAAACGCGCGGGGACGGACCCACAGGAAAGCGCCGGCCATATGGCGACTCGTCTCATCGAACCAGGCTCCAGCTATCAATCAGATGTTAACGAGATGGATGACTTCCCCCAACGAGATACAAGAGCGGGATTCAATGAGCGTTCGGCATCGGTGAATGATTAGGAAACGGCTCCGCAAGAGACGACGCCGAAGATTGGGGGAGTAACGGAGGCGCCGAGAATGTTAGATGGAATCTCCGAAAAATTAGGGAAGTAATTAACATAGAAGAGCTGGAATGGTGAAGAACTATTGGCCCAAATAGACTTACCTGCAGTCCTATGTAAACCACATGTAAGACATCGCTTGAAGCAAAAATAATAAATCAATTTGCAATTAATCTACAAGTATCCCAGAATCAACAATCCAATTTGGTAGAATTATGTAATAAAACTGGAGCTCACAAGTTTAAGAAAGGAGATGTCTGCAATAGATGCCTTTCATTGTGTACAGCAGGGCCAGGTCAGGGGTCCGTGACTGCTAAGTCGCTGGTTTGGGGTCAATATCAGTTTATGGGTTTCTCCTGGGGTCTGTATTAGTCTGATGGAGTTTAGTCTGGGGTTTGTATTTGTAGTGATGGTTTAGACTGTGATCTGTATTATTTAGGAGGTTTAGTCTGAGGTTTGTATTTGTATCGGGGGTTCAGTGTGTGATCTGTATTAGTTTAGGAAGTTTAGTCTGGGGTTTGTATTTGTATCGGGGGTTCAGTGTGTGATCTGTATTAGTTTAGGAAGTTTAGTCTGGGGTTTGTATTTGTATCGGGGGTTCAGTGTGTGATCTGTATTAGTTTAGGAAGTTTAGTCTGGGGTTTGTATTTGTATCGGGGGTTTAGTGTGTGATCTGTATTAGTTTAGCAAGTTTAGTCTGGGGTTTTTATTTGTAAAGGTAGTTTTAACTGTGATGTATATTACCGTAGTTTAGGGAGTTTAGACTGGCGTTTGTATTTCTATCAAGGTTTAGACAGTAAACTATATTAGTTTAGGAGGTTTAGTCTGGGGTTTGTATTTGTATCAGGGGTTTAGCCTGTGATCTATATTAGTTTAAGGGGTTTAGCTTGTGGTTTGTATTTGTATCAGGGGTTTAGTGTGTGATCTACCGTATATTAGTTTAGGAAGTTTAGCCTGGGATTTGTATTTATAACAGTGCTTTAGACTGTGACCTAGATTAGTTTACGAGGTTTAGTCTGGGGTTTGTATTTCTATCGAGGGTTTAGTCTGTGATCTATAATAGTTTAGCAGGTTTAGTCTGGGGTTTGTATTTGTATTGGTGGTTTAGTCTCTGGTCTATATTTTGTTAGGTGGTTTAGTCTGGGGTTTGTATATGTATTGGTGGTTTAGACTGATCTATATTTTGTTAGAAGGTTTAGTCTGAGTTTTCTACTTTTATCTGGAGTTTAGTCTGTGATCTATAATAGTTTAGCAGGTTTAGTCTGGGGTCTGTATATGTATTGGTGGTTTAGTCTGTGACCTATATTAGCTTTGGAGGTTTAGTCAGTAGTGTGTATTTGTATCAATGGTTTGGACTGTGATCTATATTTTGTAAGGAGGTTTAGTCTGGGGTTTGTATTTCTAGAGGGGGTTTAGTCTCTGGTCTATATTAGTTTAGCAGGTTTAGTCTGGGGTTTGTATATGTATTGGTGGTTTAGTCTGTGGTCTATATTTTGTTAGATGGTTTAGTCTGGGGTCTGTATATGTATTGGTGGTTTAGTCTGTGGTCTATATTTTGTTAGATGGTTTAGTCTGGGGTCTGTATATGTATTGGTGGTTTAGTCTGTGACTTATATTAGCTTTGAAGGTTTAGTCAGTAGTGTGTATTTGTATCAATGGTTTGGTCTGTGATCTATATTTTGTAAGGAGGTTTAGTCTGGGGTTTGTATTTCTATCGGGGGTTTAGTTGTATTTGTATCGATGGTTTGGACTGTGATCTATATTTTGTTAGGAGGTTTAGTCTGGGGTTTGTATTTCTAGCGGGGGTTTAGTCTCTGGTCTATATTTTGTTAGGTGGTTTAGTCTGGGGTTTGTATATGTATTGGTGGTTTAGACTGATCTATATTTTGTTAGGAGGTTTAGTCTGAGTTTTCTACTTTTATCTGGAGTTTAGTCTGTGATCTATATTAGTTTAGGGGGCTTAGTCTGGGATTCGGTCTTGGGTTTTTATAAGGTTTAAGTAGTTTAGGGTGTGCAGTAGTTGATAAGAATTTCCGAGGTCTGTATTTATTAAGGTTATCTGTTCTAGGGTCTGAAAAAATGTAGAGGGTTTATTTTTGGGTCTGTATTTGTACAGTGTGCTTGTTTAGGACATCATCTCTGAGGTTTGTATTAGTTTAAAGAGCTTGACCTGAGGAGACTAAGTTTATATTGTCTGGTTTGGATTTAATTGTTGTTTTGGAGTTAGGTCTGGCATCTGTATTAGTTTTGGGAACTAGTTCAGGGTATCTGGTCTTGGGCCGTATAACTACAGTAGTTTAGATGGTTTGTTCTAGGATTTGTATAAGATTAAGGGATTTTAAGGTCTCTAATTGCTTAGTCTGAGGTCTGTATCAGTTCAGGTAGTCTTGTCTCTGATCTATTTTTGCCTGGGATTAGGTCTGGATCTGTATTAATTTTACAGATTTAGTCCCGAGTCTTTCTTTATTTAAGGCATCTGGTCTTGGGACTGTATACGTTTGGGTTTGTTCTCGAGATTGTGTTATTTTAGGTGAATATCTGTGATTGTTTAGGAGTCTAATCTTGGGTCTGCATTAGTTTAGGGGTCTGGTGTCAATTTTAGTGGAGGTCTTAAGTTTGGGATTTGTTTTAGATTAGGAGAATCTGTATTGGATATCTGTCTACTTGGAGTGGATATTTCTTAAAGAACTTAAGCTTTTTATTTTGAGGGTCCAGTTTCTGTATTAATTCTGGAGCTTGTTGAAGGGTTTGTCAAATTAAATCTCATACGCCCAAATAAGTAGGTGGGACGTGAGGGGGGAAATGTTACTGTTGATTCTCTTTTTATTCTCAGTTTGGACTGGTTGTCATTGCGTACGTTTACCTACAGTACACTTTGTTACCCTCTATTCATAACATTCATTAACCTCTGAGTAATTCTCCTTTTTGTTCCCGTTTACTTGCCTATAAATTAGTGAATCTTAAAGGCTAAACAATCACTGGCTCCTCATGGGTGGGAAAGTCGATGCAAATTAACTTATGGCATCAGCTTGCCACGCCCAGTAAATTACATAATCTTAAGCTGCACAATCGGAAGTTCATCAGAACACTCAGGATGTAGTCAAAGACTCGGGATCTGCAGGAGGTCAATTTAACTAATTTATCAACTCCTGGTCATTCCAAACACAGATTTCCATACAGTCTTAACCACTGGCATTCTCCTTGCCCTATCCTGATGGTAGGATCTACACCATGACGAGGACGTCGCCCATATTGCTGGATGTTCCTCGGTCCGTGCTGTGCTCATCGTGGACAACCCACATTTCCAATCAACGAAAAATACTTCACATGCCAGGTAGTATTTTAAAACACCTGTTGAAGCCCTCACTTAATTTCTGCACTTCGTACTTTTCTGCAGTGTTTTGCTTTTTACAAGGACAAATCAATATATTTCCTTGTGTAATTTGTCACAGAAGTGGAACACACACGGCAAGTGTGTCTCTAGGGCCCAATAAATCCATGGCTGACCGGTGACAAATAAGACATTTTTTTTTAGAACTTTAAGGTTGCGAAAAGTTTATGAGTCTTGTTGTTAATAGAAGCAAGTTTCTCTTTTGGTCCATGGTCACAGATGGATAATGGGAGAACATACAGCTAAAGGGGTCTGCTCTTCCCGTGTCTCCCTGCACTGTCTTCCTGCTGGGCTTGTGATGCACTCCTGTTTATACACAGCAGCCAATCAGAAGAAGAACAGCTCTAATGTGCAGCGGGAAAACAGCAGCCTGAACCAATGAGGAGGCAGTGGGTGTGGCTAAATCTACCACAGACTCCCTTTAGGCACTGCACCAAAGCTGGAGTCAGAGATCACAGCTCTGCTCTAAGGAGGTTTAGAGACCAAGGAGGAAACACTGAGGAATATAAATAGGTAATTGTCACCACCAAGTACTACTGATAAACATATAATGTAAGAGCTCTTGACAACCCCTCTTAAAATGTGGTCATGGATCACCAGCTCGCTCCCTATAAAAAGCGGAATTTGTTAGGGAGAACTAGGGTCAGCCAAATGTAGGGGACAAGTAGCATAATGTGGTTCATATTAATAAGTCTCGAGTCTGACAAAATGGGAGTTAATCGTATTGATAAGTCTTATTAATGAATCATATAGAACTGGCACTATCCCCTGATGAAGCATATAAACTAAGGTGGTCTTTATGTGTATGGTGGCTTAGTGGCTAGGACTATGATTTTATAGCATTGAAATGATTAAAAAAACAACGCAGGGCAATATCTGAAAGGAGATTGTATATTCCCCTCTGTGTTTTCAAGGGTTTCTCCAAGTGGTGTTGTTTTCTCCCACTCTCAATGTCCCAATTAAGTTCTACCATATTTTTTAGCTCTGTTAGAGGCTTCAGCCTAAATCTCTGAAAAAATTGGACAGAAGCCCCCTTGACGGAGCTCCCAACAACCTGCAAGACAAGAAAAAGACCTTTCATTATACTCACCTGCAGGGCGGTTCGGTCCGATGGGTATCGCTGGTCTTTGTCCGGCACGTCCCTTCTTCTTGTGATGCCGTCCTCCATCTTGTGGATGTCATGTCCCTACGTCATCCACACAGTCTCCCCGACATCGCGCACCTGCGCAGGCGTACTTCTCCTCTTGTAAATCAGGGCTGAATGGTGGTGGCCGTATCTCATATAGGGCATACTTCTAACTTCTTGTATATCAGGGCTGAATGGTGGTGACCGTATCTCATATAGGGCATACTTCTCTTCTTGTATATCAGGGCTGAATGGTGGTGGAAGTATCTCATATAGGGTATACTTCTAACTTCTTGTATATCAGGGCTGAATGGTGGTGACCGTATCTCATATAGGGCATACTTCTCTTCTTGTATATCAGGGCTGAATGGTGGTGACCGTATCTCATATAGGGCATACTTCTCTTCTTGTATATCAGGGCTGAATGGTGGTGACCGTATCTCATATAGGGCATACTTCTCTTCTTGTATATCAGGGCTGAATGGTGGTGGAAGTATCTCATATAGGGTATACTTCTAACTTCTTGTAAATCAGGGCTGAATGGTGGTGGCCGTATCTCATATAGGGCATACTTCTAACTTCTTGTATATCAGGGCTGAATGGTGGTGACCGTATCTCATATCGGTCAAACCTTTTGACAAGTGCACTATAAGGAACATGGACCTCATAAGGCTGATGAGCATCGTGGCTCAAGGACCCTATGATAACATCTTCTGGTAGAAATCATTTAGGGGAGGTCGGACAGAGAAGATATGAAGCACCAAAAAAAATCAAAGTTGCGAGCCAAGGCCTCCAACCACGGCCCTGAGCATAGAACATGTATTGCCTGGTACTCCAACTAGTTTTAGAACAGAAACGTCTACTACCTTTCGATCTGACTTCAGGAAGAGTCATTTTTGGGATGAGCCTTTTAAGAAACATGAAAATGTTTAGCAAGTCGTCAAGGTGATGAGACAACATCTCTGTGATCACCCCATAAGAGGGGCATCTGCACTGCAGACCCCAACTTGGAAGAATGTATCGAAGACGCAATAAACAAGTTCAACCAGCTCCCCCTTTAATTACAACTTAATTGTGCTCTGTTCCCAACGATTTATCACTGTTTTTTGTTAATTAAGACCTTTAATTGCTAATTCCTTTTGGCAGCCAGAGCCGTTTCTGTCAAACAATAACATAAGCATTGGCGCTGGCACCGAACAATGAGAAGACGGTGGGGTTTTCCAGCAGAACACTAGACTCTGAATGCCCCGTGCCCTCACTTCAATGCAGCCGAAAGTCAGTACCCCGCTGCGCGCGCCCGCCCTGTGCCGATACTTTTACTATTACAATCATATCCGAGGAGAACTCGCTGTTTTTCCGAACTCGAGGTGAAACAAAGAAAAAGTACAAAATAATAGGGGATGTATAAAGAAAAAAAAACAAAGCAGTATGGGTTGCTTTATTTATTTTGTAAGTTGTGCAGAATTACAGAAAGGCAAAAATAGAAGCAAAACAAAAGAGATGAAAAAAAAAAAAAGCTTTGGAGTTGCACCTACTACGCGGACATAACAGTACCGGTACCCGTTTGACCGATGACACCAACTTTTAAGAAACAGGACAACTACAAATATTTCTTTTTAGGTACAAGGAAAGGATAGTTTTTGCACAAGACTTAAAAAAGAAGTTAAAAAAGAAGAGGTGAAAAACAACAAAAACAAGAAAAAAAATGCAAAGTTTGGTCCAAAGTTTTTTTTAGAAAGTTGTGAAACTTTTTACTTATACAATAAGATACTAAAAACCACAAACTCTCCAAAACGTTCCGATTACTTTCTTGGCTGCAAAAATTTACTTTTTTTTCCTTGGAATATCATCTAGAAAACAAAGGTCGGAGGGAAGATGCAGAATAGACGGGTTTCTGTGCTACACGTCTCCGGTAGTGATAGAAATGAAACAGACGTTTCCCCCCCGTTCCATATTTATTTTTTATTTTGTTCATTTTCAGCCAAATTAAACCAGCGGATCATTTACCGGATCAGTGGTTTCCATCTGGAGGCTCGTATGGATGCTACACATACTGTATGTTGTTTCCATATATTCTCAACTGCAACAATTCAATTTGAAGGGTCTCTGTAGAGGGATCGCCTTAGGGGAGACCTCATCACCGATTCCTCAGATCAGGACCGCTACTTACCCTTCTATTACGGAGCCGGAAAGAAAGAAATCATTTTTTTTTTTTAATAGCATCTTTATTTCCTCGCGTCATGGTTATTGAGCTGCTCTATGATACAGAGGGAAAATGGGATGCTACGGCAAGTGAGCAGAGATAGTAAGGAGTCCATGACTCGTCTGTGAGCTGAACAGTGTGAACAGAGGCTTAAAGTGAAAGTCCACCTTTTACTATCAGCTTTTTATATCAAACATTCTATGTTTTTACAGATACATAATCATAAAAATAAAGGGGCTGAGCAAGACTGCTACTGATAACCTATTCTCAGCTTCGAAGGGGTCTGACCATCTTTACCAATTCAACTGTATAGAATCAGAGCTGCAGTACCGGAGAATGGCCACTACACAGTGTATGGAGCTGTTGTGTCCCGCCTCGGTGCAATGTACACTTCTAGTATATATATATATATATATTTGATTGTGGCCCGATTCTAATGCATCGGGTATTCTAGAATATGAATGTCCCCGTAGTATATGGACAATGATGATTCCAGAATTCGCGGCAGACTGTGCCCATCGCTGATTGGTCGAGGCAACCTTTATGACATCATCGTCGCCATGGCAACCATTATGACATCTACGTCGATACTGTGCCAGTCGCTGCTTGGTCGAGGCGAATTTGCGGCAGACTGAGCCCGTCGCTGATTGGTCGAGGCAACCTTTATGACATCATCGTCGCCATGCTGTGCCCGTCGCTGTTGGTCGAGGCCTGGCGGCCTCGACCAATCAGAGACGTGGGATTTCCAGGACAGACGGACGGAAAAACCCTTAGACAATTATATAGAGACGCGGGATTTCCATTATGACATCATTGTCACCATGCTGTGCCCGTCACTGATTGGTCGAGGCCTGGCGGCCTCGACCAATCAGAGACGCGGGATTTCCAGGACAGACAGATAGACAGAAAGACAGACAGACAGAAAGACAGACGGAAAAACCCTTAGACATTATAGATATATATATATATATATATATATATATATATACGGTATATATAATTTATTTCTTTTTTGAAGAGGGGCAATAAATTGTGAAATATTTCAATAGCTTAGAATTGTGGCAATACCCATTATGTTTATATATTATTTTACAAGTGGGCTTATTTTTTTAGATTTTGTACTTTTATTTATTATTTTCCAAATTAATTATTCTCTTCTTTTAGCCCCCATAGGGGACCTAATGATTTGATGGCTGGTATAATGCACCGCAGATGTTTTCTTAGGAGGCCCTGCCTCTTCCTATTTTCCTGTATTGCAATGCAGTTGTTGTTGGAAGGAGAACGGAGGACATTACAGGTCGGCGTATACCATGATTAAAGAAGAAAATATGTTACCAGGGAAAATTGTCATATTGAGATCGAGAAAGTGATCTTGCTGCAATACTGAAGTATCAATCCTTACCAAGAAGTCAGATTTAGGCCACGCTCACTATTTGGTCAGTATTTTACATCAGTATTTGTAAGACAAAACCAGGAAAGCAACAATCAGAAGAAAAGTATAATAGAAACCCGTCACCACTTCTGCATTTTTCTTCCACTCCTGGTTTTGGCTACAAATACTGATGTAAAATACCTAAATGTCTGTATGGAGCTTGTGCAATAGGCACAGTCATAGGGAACAGATAAGGGTCTTTCCCAAACTGTTCGCACAGCATAGCCTCCAATATGCAGCGTGAACCCCTACATAGCTTACTATATACAGCATGAACCCCCACATAGCCTCCTATATACAGCCTGAGCCCTCACATAGCCTCCTATATACAGCCTGAGCCCTCACATAGCCTCCTATATACACTATGAACCCCCACATAGCCTCCTGTATACAGTATGAGCCCTCACATAGCTTCCTATATACATCATGAGCCCTCACAAAACCTCCTATATACAGCCTGAGCCCTCACATAACCACCCTATATACAACCTGAGCCCTCACATAACCTCTCTATATACAGCCTGAGCCCTCACATAGCCTCCTATATACACTATGAACCCCCACATAGCCTCCAATATACAGCTTGAACCCTCACATAGCTTCCTATATACATCATGAGCCCTCACAAAACCTCCTATATACAGCCTGAGCCCTCACATAACCTCCCTATATACAGCCTGAGCCCTCACATAGCCTCCTATATACACTATGAACCCCCACATAGCCTCCTATATACAGCCTGAGCCCTCACATAGCATCCTATATACAGCATGAACCCCCACATAGCTTCCTATATACAGCCTGAGCCCTCACATAACCTCCCTATATACAACCTGAGCCCTCACATAGCCTCCTATATACACTATGAACCCCCACATAGCCTCCAATATACAGCGTGAACCCTCACATAGCTTCCTATATACAGCATGAGCCCTCACAAAACCTCCTATATACAGCCTGAGCCCTCACATAACCTCCCTATATACAGCCTGAGCCCTCACATAGCCTCCTATATACACTATGAACCCCCACATAGCCTCCTATATACAGCATGAACCCCCACATAGCTTCCTATATACAGCCTGAGCCCTCACATAACCTCCCTATATACAACCTGAGCCCTCACATAACCTCTCTATATACAGCCTGAGCCCTCACATAGCCTCCTATATACAGCCTGAGCCCTCACATAGCCTCCCTATATACAACCTGAGCCCTCACATAACCTCCCTATATACAACCTGAGCCCTCACATAGCCTCCTATATACAGACTGAGCCCTCACATAGCCTCCTATATACAGCCTGAGCCCTCACATAGCCTCCTATATACACAATGAACCCCCACATAGCCTCCTATATACAGTATGAGCCCTCACATTGCCTCCTATATACATACAAATATTCCATACACATGGAAACACACAAACACCACATACTCACCTGGCTCCCGTTCCTCCGGGGCTCTGCTCCTTTACAATGATTCTACACAGCAGCAAGATGAAATGACATCATCGTGTCTGCTGTGTCACACGCTGATTGGTGGAAGATGGAGTCGGCGGCCCGTGGGCCACTGTTTCAGCCCTTCTGCTGTCTCGGTCCACGGGCCTCACTTTGCCCATGTCTTACATATGAGTTGGATAGATAGATAGATAATCACATTTTAAGTGATACAACATGGCTCTCAGTATTCCGTGTTATTCCTCCAGTGTACCCCGGCTCGGATGACGCCATCGGACGGTACACATAGGCCTCTCCAGCTTGCAGACAGAACCCCAGAGAATTGTTTGTGAATTCTGTTCAATTCCAGAACCCCGCACCGCCACCCAGCGCTCCTCGGAGAGACGCAGCGCCAGATGTTACACTGCTACACATTAATAAATGAAGACTCGGTGGCTTACATTATCGCTCTCTCCACGGCAGAGACAGTGACGGGCTGGAGCGCTGCGGTACCGACAGGATGGCGACGCTTTCACCTGGATGATCTGCCACGCTGTGCAGCAACCTCTGGAGGATGGACGGTCTCCTGAGTGTCGCAGACCATCCTGCGCGCAGAAACTTTCTATTTAAATTAAATCATAAAAATTTAGGAGAGTATCACGTGTCAGTAAACTAGCAATTACATCTAAGCCAAGTTTAATTTTTGCTTTAAAAAATAATTTGAAGTAAACACCAATCACTTGTATCCGGCGCTTGGTAACTGTCATTTTCCATAGATCAATATTAGACATGAATATAAGTTCATGGCAGTGACGTCATATGCTGCCCATCGCGTGCACACTGAAGTCAGCTGCTGGCTACAGCAGAGGACGTCGCATGGTGCGGGATCCTGAGGGAGGGGAGTAGAGTTATTTGCTTTATTTTTTTATACGTTAAAGAAGAATGGCAGAAAGGGTAACATATATACCAGGATCGGGTACAGATTTTCCCGGATCGGCTCAGGATGTATAAAAGGATGGGGGATATACAGTATATACCAGGATGAGCGACGTGTATACCAGGATACACGACATATATACCAGGATGGGCAACAAGCATACCAGCATGGGAGACATATACCAGGATGGGCGACATGTATGCCTGGATAGGCGACACGCATACTAGGATGGGCGACACACATGCTGGGATGGGCGACATGCATACCAGGATTGGCGACATGTAAACCAGGATTGGCGACATATTTACCAGGATGCGTGACATATATACCAGGATCGGAGACATGTATACCAGGATGCGTGACATACATACCAGGATCGGAGACATGTATACCAGAATGGGCGACATGTATACCAGAATGGGCGACATATATACCAGGATGGGCGACATGTATACCAGGATGGGCGACATATATACCAGAATGGGCGACATATATACCAGAATGGGCGACATATATACCAGGATGGGCAACATGTATACCAGGATGGGAGACATATATACCAGAATGGGCGACATATATACCAGAATGGGCGACATATATACCAGAATGGGCGACATATATACCAGGATGGGCGACATGTATACCAGGATGGGGGACATATATACCAGAATGGGCGACATATATACCAGGATGGGCGACATGCATACCAGCATTGGCGACATGTAAACCAGGATTGGCGACATATATACCAGGATGCGTGACATATATACCAGGATCGGAGACATGTATACCAGGATGGGGGAACATATATACCAGAATGGGCGACATGTATACCAGAATGGGCGACATGTATACCAGAATGGGCGACATATATACCAGGATGGGCGACATGCATACCAGGATTGGCGACATGTAAACCAGGATTGGCGACATATATACCAGGATGCGTGACATATATACCAGCATCGGAGACATGTATACCAGGATGGGGAAACATATATACCAGAATGGGCGACATGTATACCAGGATGAAGGAGATATATACTAGGATGGGGAACATGCATACTAGGATTGGCGACATATATACCAGGATGGGCGACATGTATACCAGGATGGGGGAACATATATACCAGAATGGGCGACATGTATACCAGAATGGGCGACATATATACCAGGATGCGTGACATATATACCAGGATGGGCGACATGTATACCAGGATGGGCAACATGTATACCAGGATGGGCGACATATATACCAGAATGGGCGACATATATACCAGGATGGGCGACATGCATACCAGGATTGGCGACATGTAAACCAGGATTGGCGACATATATACCAGGATGCGTGACATATATACCAGCATCGGAGACATGTATACCAGGATGGGGAAACATATATACCAGAATGGGCGACATGTATACCAGGATGAAGGAGATATATACTAGGATGGGGAACATGCATACTAGGATTGGCGACATATATACCAGGATGGGCGACATGTATACCAGGATGGGGGAACATATATACCAGAATGGGCGACATGTATACCAGAATGGGCGACATGTATACCAGGATGCGTGACATATATACCAGGATGGGCGACATGTATACCAGAATGGGGGAACATATATACCAGAATGGGCGACATGTATACCAGAATGGGCGACATATATACCAGGATGGGCGACATATATACCAAAATGGGCGACATATATACCAGAATGGGCGACATATATACCAGGATGGGCGACATATATACCAGAATGGGCGACATATACCAGGATGGGCGACATATATACCAGAATGGGCGACATGTATACCAGGATGAAGGAGATATATACTAGGATGGGGGACATATATACCAGGATTGGCGACATATATACCAGGATGCGTGACATATATACCAGGATGGGCGACATGCATACCAGGATTGGCGACATGCATACCAGGATTGGCGATATGTATACCAGGATTGGCGACATATATACCAGGATACGTGACATATATACCAGGATCGGAGACATGTATACCAGGATGGGGGGACATATATACCAGAATGGGCGACATGTATACCAGAATGGGCAACATATATACCAGGATGCGTGACATATATACCAGGATGGGCGACATATATACCAGGATGGGCGACATGTATACCAGGATGGAGATATATACCAGGAAGGACGACATATATACCAGAATGGGCGACATGTATACCAGGATGGGGGACATATATACCAGAATGGGCGACATGTATACCAGGATGGGCGACATGTATACCAGGATGGGCGACATTTATACCTGGATGAAGGAGATATATACCAGGAAGGGCGACATGTATACCAGGATGGTTGACATGTATACCAGGATAAGGGGACATATATACCAGGTTTGGCCCAGGATGGAGGACATTTTACCATGAAGGGGCTCTGGTTGGGGGACATTACAACATATTAAAGGAGGGTGGGGGGACAACACGTATATCCTTATAGGAATTAGTATACTTTAAGGGGCCAACACATCTCACCGACATGTGGGAGAGGGCAGGAACCCATGTCCAAATTTTGACCTGAGGCCCATCAGACTCTAGTTACACCACTATCTACAAAGCTTTATAAAACTATGTGATCTTCCTCCACGATGGTCTCCACTTGTGCAGTTTTCTAACTTATTTACTTTGTGCCAGAGACCGTCAATTATAGCTGCGATTTAGACATCGATCACGGCAGATTTACCAGTTCTCCAACAGATTTACTTGAGTTAATTTGAAGAAAAGTACATTTGATGTGGCCATGAAAGCGTCTCCGTTCCCAAACCATCTCCGACTCCGAGCTTCAGCTTCTATGGGTGCGATGGATACAATACGCTTCCAATATGTGCAACAATTTAATTTGATGGTTCAATGTGTGCATGGCTCTCGGCGGTGGCGGCGGGCCGTCTAATTCGAGGCGTGGAAGACCTTCTCTTCAGAGATTACACAACCTTTTTTTTTTTCCTTTTTTTTAGGCTGCTGTTTGCATAACTTCCAAAAATAGAACTCAATCTGTTTGTCTCTCCCCAGGGTAAGTAAATTCGACTTTTTCTTTTTTTTTCCACCCCAGTTTCCATGGAGATGGTAAGAGTATCAATGACAGACAGAAACGGCTCCGGAGTGGAATCTGGCTATTTATAGACTCTCGGAACACGTGGAGACGTCTAGATCCAATGACGGACAGCCTGGGGACAAAAGAGACCACCCAGCATCCGACCTGGAGGAGAGTAACAGGGAGATGTACAGCAGTGAACAAGGAGATCATAGCGGTACATGGACATGTCGCGTGTCTGGGGTTTGGGTCAAAAAGCTAAACCTGGAGCCACCACCATCATCAATGACAAACATCCATGATGTCTCTCTTTGTAGGAGCTTTCCAAAACATCTCCTCTTGAGAAGACCCAAGATTCAAGATCTTGACCAGATGTTTGGTAGCAGAAATTAAAAAAAAGTTATGATTCTTAGAAGAAGGGAAAAGTGCAAAAACGAGAAATTGCAAGGTTTTTATGGGGTTAGATCTACAGTTCCAGACCTGTAGGTGCCAGCAGGCTGCAAGAGTGACTCGAGAGAAGAACAGTCATATTGACCTTCTTTGAGAGGTCCAACGCTATAGTTTTTGGTAATTATCTGTATTACTTTGTATTAGGTAGGTTAGCCAAAAAATGCAATACAGCACAAAGGCAGCAAACCTGGAGTGGAAGTTTTTGCATTGAATGAAGTTTTCCACCCCTTAGTTTATTGTATCGTAAAATGCATGGTGTCACTGAAAATTACAACTCGTCCAGAAAAACACAAGCCCTTGTATGGTGAAGTAGAGGGTGAAATAGTAAAAAAAAAATATTACAGCTTTTGTAAGGTGGGGAGGAAAAATCTAAAGAGTAAAAATGAAAAATGGTTAAGTCCTTTAAAGAGTTAGGTGAACAGTTCCAGTCCTGTAGGTGCTGGCAGAGTGAAGAGGTAAACTGTTTAAAGACAGGTGGGTCTTATCTACAAGGTGGGCGTATATGGACTCCTCGCTCCTCGATTTTATGGGTGCCACCCTCTAAGTTATGGAAGTGTGATGGAAGAATGTGGAAGAAAAGTGTTTCCAGGTGACAAAGATGTTAAAATGGATTTGACCTTCCAACATCCCAATAAACCTTTTGTCAGTCTTCTTACTACCAAGTTTTTAGTTTACACTACAGACATGGCGTGTATACAAAAAGCCTCTGTGATTAAATAGAATTATAATAAACAAGTGCCAGAGAGAAAATCAATGTTCTTACCAGGGTTACATATAACCGAAAACATCCTCGTCACACGAATCCCTTCTCCGAACACTTTGCACATGGCGCCATCTTGAGTTTATCAACGTAAAACATCAATTATGCAAAAGATGTTGTCAATACCCCGTTCCCCATTAGATGAAAGACCTAGAACATTGTCATACTGCTAGTTGATGAACTACACCATAATCACACCAATAAATGATAAGGAGCATAGTCATATTGCTAATTGATGACCTAGAACAGTCACACCAATGAATGATTACCTAGAATATAATCATATTTCTACCTGATGACCAAGAACAGTCACACCACTGAATGATGACCTACAATATAATCATACTTCTACCTGATGACCAAGAACAGTCACACCACTGAATGATGACCTACAATATAATCATAATTCTACCTGATGACCAAGAACAGTCACACCACTGAATGATGACCTAGAACATAATCATACTTCTAACTGATGACCTAGAACAGTCACACTAATACATGATGACCTACAATATAATCATAATTCTACCTGATGACCAAGAACAGTCACACCACTGAATGATGACCTAGAACATAATCATACTTCTAACTGATGACCTAGAACAGGCATATCAATGAATGATGACCTAGAACATAATCATACTTCTAACTGATGACCTAGAACAAGCACACCAATGAATGATGACCTAGAACATAATCATACTTCTAACTGATGACCTAGAACAGTCACACTAATAGATGATGACCTGGAACATAGTGATACTACAAATTGTTGACCTAGAACATAGTCACAAGAACACATGATGACTTAGAACATAGTCATACTTCTAATTGATGATGAGAATACAGTGACATCAGTATATGATTATCTAGAACACAGTCACACTCATAATTGATTACTGAGAACATAGTTACATAGATACATGTTGACCAGGTTTTAACATGGTCACCACAAGTCAGCCAGGGGATCTCGCAGACAATCCACTGCTGTCACCAAATCATGTGAACACCACTCCGCTGCCTCCAATCGTCAGGGCAATCACGCAATTGACTGACTAGTGATGGACGAGGCGGAGCTGCTTCCACTACTAGGCCGGTTATTGGGGAACTCACAGAGAACATATATTACATACACCTCTGATTACAACACATGGAAAATATATATTATACGTACATACAAGCTACGCAATAACCCAAGAAATCTAGCTGCCACCAACAGTCGTTCATACAGGCCGACTGGGCACCTGTTATAGGTAGCATATGGCTTCAGGGGTGCGGTTTACAGAGCAAAAGGAACACAGCTATTAAATTTATAAGTTTAATCTGAAAAGAAGGCAGTGTTTATAAAAATATACAAAGATGATACCAAAAGGGGACAAAATAAACAATTACCTAAAATAAAAAAGGATAACGAAAGAAAAAAGTACTAAAGCTGGGTAATGGAAATTGCGCAAATCTTAGTGGAGGGAAGCTCTTCTTTTAGGAATATGATACAGAACTCTAGCGAGCTGTATCTTCCCGGCTTAACAATTATTATAATCCAGAACTTGCTTTTATTGGATAAAAGTCAGGCCCACATACCTCCTCTGGGACTGATCAATGGAATGTGGCTCTAGTCCTAAAAAATAAGGTGATCCCCAACTTTCAGGATATCTGCTCACTTGGGTGTCCCAGGCGGGAGATATTAATACCAGATGTCCTATCATGATTTTAGCTTTCCATATATAGGAAAACAAGGCCTATATCGTTATCCATCTATCCGATATTAGTTTGGGGCTGATAGAATGCCCAGTGATGCAAGTAAATGTGTCACGCTCTCCAGTTTGTTACAACGCAGAAAATATTTCTCCCCTAACTGTAGGGCCTATGCCTGTCACAAAAAAACCCCAATATTAATAACTGGACTTTGGCGCTCTAATGTCTGATATTCTTGACCAAATGTGGCTTTGAAGAGAAGAAACATAATTCCACCGGGGAGAAAAGTCACAAGTTCCAGACTCTTGTATACACTGAGCCCAGACTCCGTGTCTGCTCTTTAGCAGATAACCCACTTTAATGACCTGTTCACAGCAGGTGATAAAGCAACTGCGGTCAGATGAAGTGCTAGCTCTTGTTCCTTTCCCAAGTTATAATTAAGCCATGCTTCCATGTTCAACACGAGAGTGACACGTCCCCTCTTAAGAGATGGCTTATAGATTTTACCATTAAATCTATCAGTTTGACCATGTTCTAGGTCATCATGTATCGGTCTGACTATGTTTTCGGTCATCAATTAGCAATATAACTGAGAACAATGTTACACTGATCCATGATTATCGGGAACGTAAAATTGATGACCAAGAACATAGTCAAATTATTGAAGAAGTACCACTGACATTTTAGGTCTCAGAACACTAAATACTTTACGACCTAGAAAAATTACCTTTTGGAACTTGATGATCTAGAGCCAGCCTTCTCAACTTACAGAACAAGTACTGTACTATAAGCACAAGCCCTATGTCTACTCACGCTGTTATGTTATTCTCCAACACAACCATGTCTGATTAAGCCCTTGAAGGCAACATAAAGGGCTACTTGGCTCAGAAATATGCCTTTAGAAGCTTTACCCTAGACCAATGACTAGTAACCTCTGACAATGTCCCAATGATTTAGTATTCAGTCATGTAGATGAATAGTATAAACGTGTTGTGATCTAGAACACCACCACTTGATTAATTAACACAAGAACACGCGATGACTTAGAATAATAGCATGCTGACGACATATTATCTAGACCAGGATCAGAAAACTGTGGACCTCCAGCGGTTGTTCCTCAGGTGGCTATGAGACCCAATGATCTAGAACGGTGGTCTTCAGCTTCCAACATCCAGTACCCTCAACACTTCACGGCATCAGAAAAAGAGATGGTAGTGGTAATTGGGAGACATTACTCTAGGACATTAGCACATTGACATGTGTCGATCTAGAACAACGGTACATGGATACATGGTCATCAAGAACAATGGCGGATTCATCGAGAACGATGATGGCACTTTGGTCAAAAACCAAACTATATCACACGATTACTATAAGAAAATTTTTTATCAAAACGTTACTATTTAACAAGAATATGAGCAGCGCCGTAACTAAGTCATTGCACGGCCTCGGGGCAGGGACAGGACTCTTTAATAATGCAAACAATGGGAGACGTGTGGCCTTCTGATCAGCAAGAAAAACAATATTATTTCTATAATATAGGACGTGGCTGGGTGGGAGCCCGGGGGCTCGTGTTAGACTATTCCCTGACAGCAACGAGATTATTGGAATCATGCATATTTAATTGCCGTTCAGACAAATAAACTCAATGGAACAATCATCATGCGGCTCTGGAATGGTAATGCGGAAACAATAAATACCGGATTTGGAATGGCGGATGATTTGATATTACTGATCTGCTATTTTTTTTTTTTTTATATATAAATTCTGCCTCGATCAGGTTATTTACTTATTCCTCAGTTGACCATGTGCAATATGTCTGGATCCAGTCCAATGACCACATTGGCCAGGGGTACGAGGATTGTACATGGACAGCCCTAGAGATAACACACAGAGGACCACTGGGTGCATATAGGACCGCTGGGTGCATATAGGACCGTTGGTTGCGTATAGGGCCGCTGGATGCGTATAGAACCGCTGGGTGAGAATAGGGCCGCTGGGTGCGTATAGGGCCGCTGGATGCATATAGGATCGCTGGGTGCATAAAGAACCGCTGGGTGCGTATAGGGCCGCTGAGTGCATATAGGTCCACTGGGTGCGTATAGGACCGCTGGGTGCGTATAGGGCCGCTGGGTGCATATAGGGCCGCTGGGTGTGTATAGGGCCGCTGGGTGTGTATAGGGCCGCTGGGCGCGTCTAGGACTGCTGGGCGCGTATAGGGCCACTGGGTGCGTATAGGGCCGCTGGATGCATATAGGATTGCTGGGTGCATAAAGAACCGCTGGGTGCATATAGGACCGCTGCGTGCGTATAGGGCCACTGGGTGCGTATAGGGCCACTGGGTGCGTATAGGGCCGCTGGGTGCATATAGGGCCACTGGGTGCATATACGGCCACTGGGTGCATATAGGGCCGCTGGATGCGTATGGGACCGCTGGGTGAGTATAGGGCCGCTGGATGCATATAGGATCGCTGGGTGCATAAAGAACCACTGGGTGCATATAGGGCCGCTGGGTGCGTCTAGGGCCGCTGGGTGCGTCTAGGGCAGATGGGTGCGTATAGGGCAGATGGGTGCGTATAGGGCCGCTGGGTGCGTATAGGACCGCTGGGTGTGTATAGGGCCGCTGGGTGCGTATAGGGCCGCTGGGTTCGTATAGGGCCGCTGGGTGCGTATAGGGCCGCTGGGTGCGAATAGGGCCGCTGGGTACGTATAGGGCCGCTGGGTGCATATAGGACCACTGGCCACACAAACGTTCAATGGAAGACAGAAGTCTTCCCTGCCTCTAAAGTGGTCATTGCATGAGAAATGAACGGATGGTATAAAAAGCCCCTCCAAAAATCCAACGCGTTTCAGATCCACAGTTCTCCTTAATTATAGACATTTCTGTGTTGCGATCGTGCAGCTAACTTTAAATAAACCTCGCTGTCACTAATAAATAATTAAGTCCCGGTTCTCCATTAATTGTGTGATTATTAAACCATTAGCTGCTCCCTCCCCCAGAGATTTCTCCTCCATAGGAGGAGGAGTGAGATCCTGTCTGGAGATACACAGTTACATGTTATGCAAATTAAAATCTAACACTTGTAAATGGCCACAGATTTTATAGTTACCATGAGATGTAATCTGTGAACTGGATTAGCATAACAAAATGACATAGTAACTATTCACAGGACGGACATTTGCTATATCAACCTCTAATGATTTCAAGGTGTTCCCTTGTGATGGAGGGAATGGAAGGGACCTTATTCCTCCTTTTCATTGCCAAAGTCTATGAAAAAATAACCTGTAAGATCGCCGTCTGAAAGATCCCGGGAGGGTTACAGAGAATGATCTACTAAACTGTGAGATCCCTGTGTGGAAGGTCCCAGGAGGGTTATAGAGAATGATCTACTAAACTGTGAGATCGCTATGTGTAAGGTCCCAGGAGGGTTATAGAGAATGAACTACTAAACTGTGAGATCCCTGTGTGTAAGGTCCCAGGAGGGTTATAGAGAATGAACTACTAAACTGTGAGATCGCCATGTGTAAGGTCCCGGGAGGGTAATAGAGAATGATCTACTAAACTGTGAGATCCTTGTGTGTAATGTCCCAGGAGGGTTATAGAGAATGGACTACTAAACTGTGAGATCACCGTGTGTAAGGTCCCAGGAGGGTTATAGAGAATGAACTACTAAACTGTGAGATCCCCGTGTGTAAGGTCCCAGGAGGGTTATAGAGAATGAACTACTAAACTGTGAGATCACCGTGTGTAAGGTCCCAGGAGGGTTATAGAGAATGAACTACCAAACTGTAAGATCCCTGTGTGTAAGGTCCCAGGAGGGTTATAGAGAATGAACTACTAAACTGTGAGATCACCGTGTGTAAGGTACCAGGAGGGTTATAGAGAATGAACTACTAAACTGTGAGATCACCGTGTGTAAGGTCCCGGGAGGGTTATAGAGAATGGACTACTAAACTGAGAGATCCCTGTGTGTAAGGTCCCAGGAGGGTTATAGAGAATGAACTACTAAACTGTGAGATCCCTGTGTGTAAGGTCCCAGGAGGGTTATAGAGAATGAACTACTAAACTGTGAGATCACCGTGTGTAAGGTCCCAGGAGGGTTATAGAGAATGAACTACTAAACTGTGAGATCACCGTGTGTAAGGTCCCAGGAGGGTTATAGAGAATGAACTACCAAACTGTGAGATCGCCGTGTGTAAGGTCCCGGGAGGGTTATAGAGAATGAACTACTAAACTGTGAGATCGCTGTGTGTAAGGTCCCAGGAGGGTTATAGAGAATGAACTACTAAACTGTGAGATCACCGTGTGTAAGGTCCCAGGAGGGTTATAGAGAATGATCTACTAAACTGTGAGATCGCTGTGTGTAAGGTCCCAGGAGGGTAATAGAGAATGATCTACTAAGCTGTGAGATCACCGTGTGTAAGGTCCCAGGAGGGTTATAGAGAATGATCTACTAAGCTGTGAGATCCCTGTGTGTAAGGTCCCAGGAGGGTTATAGAGAATGAACTACCAAACTGTAAGATCCCTGTGTGTAAGGTCCCAGGAGGGTTATAGAGAATGAACTACTAAACTGTGAGATCACCGTGTGTAAGGTCCCAGGAGGGTGATAGAGAATGAACTACCAAACTGTAAGATCCCTGTGTGTAAGGTCCCAGGAGGGTTATAGAGAATGAACTACTAAACTGTGAGATCGCCGTGTGCAAGGTCCCAGGAGGGTTATAGAGAATGATCTACTAAACTGTGAGATCACCGTGTGTAAGGTCCCGGGAGGGTTATAGAGAATGAACTACTAAACTGTGAGATCACCGTGTCTAAGGTCCCAGGAGGGTTATAGAGAATGGACTACTAAACTGTGAGATCCCTCTGTGTAAGGTCCCAGGAGGGTTATAGAGAATGATCTACTAAACTGTGAGATCACCGTGTGTAAGGTCCCAGGAGGGTTATAGAGAATGAACTACTAAACTGTGAGATCACCGTGTGTAAGGTCCCAGGAGGGTTATAGAGAATGAACTACTAAACTGTGAGATCCCCGTGTGTAAGGTCCCAGGAGGGTTATAGAGAATGAACTACTAAACTGTGAGATCCCCGTGTGTAAGGTCCCGGGAGGGTTATAGAGAATGAACTACTAAACTGTGAGATCACCGTGTGTAAGGTCCCAGGAGGGTAATAGAGAATGTACTACTAAACTGTGAGATCACCGTGTGTAAGGTCCCGGGAGGGTAATAGAGAATGATCTACTAAACTGTGAGATCCCCGTGTGTAAGGTCCCAGGAGGGTAATAGAGAATGTACTACTAAACTGTGAGATCACCGTGTGTAAGGTCCCAGGAGGGTTATAGAGAATGAACTACTAAACTGTGAGATCACCGTGTGTAAGGTCCCAGGAGGGTTATAGAGAATGGACTACTAAACTGTGAGATCACCGTGTGTAAGGTCCCGGGAGGGTTATAGAGAATGGACTACCAAACTGTGAGATCACCGTGTGTAAGGTCCCAGGAGGGTTATAGAGAATGAACTACCAAACTGTGAGATCACCATGTGTAAGGTCCCAGGAGGGTTATAGAGAATGAACTACCAAACTGTGAGATCACCGTGTGTAAGGTACCAGGAGGGTTATAGAGAATGAACTACTAAACTGTGAGATCACCGTGTGTAAGGTCCCGGGAGGGTTATAGAGAATGGACTACTAAACTGTGAGATCACCGTGTGTAAGGTCCCAGGAGGGTTATAGAGAATGAACTACTAAACTGTGAGATCGCCGTGTGTAAGGTCCCAGGAGGGTTATAGAGAATGAACTACTAAACTGTGAGATCGCCGTGTGTAAGGTCCCGGGAGGGTTATAGAGAATGAACTACTAAACTGAGATCGCTGTGTGTAAGGTCCCAGGAGGGTTATAGAGAATGAACTACTAAACTGTGAGATCACCGTGTGTAAGGTCCCAGGAGGGTTATAGAGAATGGACTACTAAACTGTGAGATCGCCGTGTGTAAGGTCCCGGGAGGGTTATAGAGAATGAACTACTAAACTGTGAGATCACCGTGTGTAAAGTCCCAGGAGGGTTATAGAGAATGATCTACTAAACTGTGAGATCGCTGTGTGTAAGGTCCCAGGAGGGTAATAGAGAATGATCTACTAAGCTGTGAGATCACCGTGTGTAAGGTCCCAGGAGGGTTATAGAGAATGAACTACTAAACTGTGAGATCACCGTGTGTAAGGTCCCAGGAGGGTTATAGAGAATGAACTACTAAACTGTGAGATCACCGTGTGTAAGGTCCCAGGAGGGTTATAGAGAATGAACTACCAAACTGTAAGATCCCCGTGTGTAAGGTCCCAGGAGGGTTATAGAGAATGAACTACTAAACTGTGAGATCGCCGTGTGCAAGGTCCCAGGAGGGTTATAGAGAATGAACTACTAAACTGTGAGATCACCGTGTGTAAGGTCCCAGGAGGGTTATAGAGAATGAACTACTAAACTGTGAGATCACCGTGTGTAAGGTCCCGGGAGGGTTATAGAGAATGGACTACCAAACTGTGAGATCACCGTGTGTAAGGTCCCAGGAGGGTTATAGAGAATGAACTACTAAACTGTGAGATCACCGTGTGTAAGGTCCCAGGAGGGTTATAGAGAATGAACTACTAAACTGTGAGATCACCGTGTGTAAGGTCCCGGGAGGGTTATAGAGAATGGACTACCAAACTGTGAGATCACCGTGTGTAAGGTCCCAGGAGGGTTATAGAGAATGAACTACCAAACTGTGAGATCACCGTGTGTTAGGTCCCAGGAGGGTTATAGAGAATGAACTACCAAACTGTGAGATCACCGTGTGTAAGGTACCAGGAGGGTTATAGAGAATGAACTACTAAACTGTGAGATCACCGTGTGTAAGGTCCCGGGAGGGTTATAGAGAATGGACTACTAAACTGTGAGATCACCGTGTGTAAGGTCCCAGGAGGGTTATAGAGAATGAACTACTAAACTGTGAGATCGCCGTGTGTAAGGTCCCAGGAGGGTTATAGAGAATGAACTACTAAACTGTGAGATCGCCGTGTGTAAGGTCCCGGGAGGGTTATAGAGAATGAACTACTAAACTGAGACCGCTGTGTGTAAGGTCCCAGGAGGGTTATAGAGAATGAACTACTAAACTGTGAGATCACCGTGTGTAAGGTCCCAGGAGGGTTATAGAGAATGGACTACTAAACTGTGAGATCGCCGTGTGTAAGGTCCCGGGAGGGTTATAGAGAATGAACTACTAAACTGTGAGATCACCGTGTGTAAAGTCCCAGGAGGGATATAGAGAATGATCTACTAAACTGTGAGATCGCTGTGTGTAAGGTCCCAGGAGGGTAATAGAGAATGATCTGCTAAGCTGTGAGATCACCGTGTGTAAGGTCCCAGGAGGGTTATAGAGAATGAACTACTAAACTGTGAGATCACCGTGTGTAAGGTCCCAGGAGGGTTATAGAGAATGAACTACTAAACTGTGAGATCACCGTGTGTAAGGTCCCAGGAGGGTTATAGAGAATGAACTACCAAACTGTAAGATCCCCGTGTGTAAGGTCCCAGGAGGGTTATAGAGAATGAACTACTAAACTGTGAGATCGCCGTGTGCAAGGTCCCAGGAGGGATATAGAGAATGAACTACTAAACTGTGAGATCACCGTGTGTAAGGTCCCAGGAGGGTTATAGAGAATGAACTACTAAACTGTGAGATCACCGTGTGTAAGGTCCCAGGAGGGTTATAGAGAATGAACTACCAAACTGTGAGATCACCGTGTGTAAGGTCCCAGGAGGGTTATAGAGAATGAACTACTAAACTGTGAGATCGCTGTGTGTAAGGTCCCAGGAGGGTTATAGAGAATGAACTACTAAACTGTGAGATCGCTGTGTGTAAGGTCCCAGGAGGGTTATAGAGAATGAACTACTAAACTGTGAGATCGCTGTGTGTAAGGTCCCAGGAGGGTTATAGAGAATGGACTACTAAACTGTGAGATCACCGTGTGTAAGGTCCCAGGAGGGTTATAGAGAATGAACTACCAAACTGTGAGATCACCGTGTGTAAGGTACCAGGAGGGTTATAGAGAATGAACTACTAAACTGTGAGATCACCGTGTGTAAGGTCCCGGGAGGGTTATAGAGAATGAACTACCAAACTGTGAGATCACCGTGTGTAAGGTCCCAGGAGGGTTATAGAGAATGAACTACCAAACTGTGAGATCACCGTGTGTAAGGTCCCAGGAGGGTTATAGAGAATGAACTACTAAACTGTGAGATCGCCGTGTGTAAGGTCCCAGGAGGGTTATAGAGAATGAACTACTAAACTGTGAGATCGCCGTGTGTAAGGTCCCAGGAGGGTTATAGAGAATGAACTACTAAATTGTGAGATCGCCGTGTGTAAGGTCCCGGGAGGGTTATAGAGAATGAACTACTAAACCGAGATCGCTGTGTGTAAGGTCCCAGGAGGGTTATAGAGAATGAACTACTAAACTGTGAGATCACCGTGTGTAAGGTCCCAGGAGGGTTATAGAGAATGGACTACTAAACTGTGAGATCGCCGTGTGTAAGGTCCCGGGAGGGTTATAGAGAATGAACTACTAAACTGTGAGATCACCGTGTGTAAAGTCCCAGGAGGGTTATAGAGAATGATCTACTAAACTGTGAGATCGCTGTGTGTAAGGTCCCAGGAGGGTAATAGAGAATGATCTACTAAGCTGTGAGATCACCGTGTGTAAGTTCCCAGGAGGATTATAGAGAATGAACTACTAAACTGTGAGATCACCGTGTGTAAGGTCCCAGGAGGGTTATAGAGAATGAACTACTAAACTGAGATCACCGTGTGTAAGGTCCCAGGAGGGTTATAGAGAATGAACTACCAACCTGTAAGATCCCCGTGTGTAAGGTCCCAGGAGGGTTATAGAGAATGAACTACTAAACTGTGAGATCGCCGTGTGCAAGGTCCCAGGAGGGTTATAGAGAATGAACTACTAAACTGTGAGATCACCGTGTGTAAGGTCCCGGGAGGGTTATAGAGAATGAACTACTAAACTGTGAGATCGCCGTGTGTAAAGTCCCAGGAGGGTTAAAGAGAATGATCTACTAAACTGTGAGATCGCTGTGTGTAAGGTCCCAGGAGGGTTATAGAGAATGAACTACTAAACTGTGAGATCGCTGTGTGTAAGGTCCCAGGAGGGTTATAGAGAATGGACTACTAAACTGTGAGATCACCGTGTGTAAGGTCCCAGGAGGGTTATAGAGAATGAACTACCAAACTGTGAGATCACCGTGTGTAAGGTCCCAGGAGGGTTATAGAGAATGAACTACCAAACTGTGAGATCACCGTGTGTAAGGTACCAGGAGGGTTATAGAGAATGAACTACTAAACTGTGAGATCACCGTGTGTAAGGTCCCGGGAGGGTTATAGAGAATGGACTACTAAACTGTGAGATCACCGTGTGTAAGGTCCCAGGAGGGTTATAGAGAATGAACTACTAAACTGTGAGATCGCCGTGTGTAAGGTCCCAGGAGGGTTATAGAGAATGAACTACTAAATTGTGAGATCGCCGTGTGTAAGGTCCCGGGAGGGTTATAGAGAATGAACTACTAAACCGAGATCGCTGTGTGTAAGGTCCCAGGAGGGTTATAGAGAATGAACTACTAAACTGTGAGATCACCGCGTGTAAGGTCCCAGGAGGGTTATAGAGAATGGACTACTAAACTGTGAGATCGCCGTGTGTAAGGTCCCGGGAGGGTTATAGAGAATGAACTACCAAACTGTGAGATCACCGTGTGTAAAGTCCCAGGAGGGTTATAGAGAATGATCTACTAAACTGTGAGATCGCTGTGTGTAAGGTCCCAGGAGGGTAATAGAGAATGATCTACTAAGCTGTGAGATCACCGTGTGTAAGTTCCCAGGAGGGTTATAGAGAATGAACTACTAAACTGTGAGATCACCGTGTGTAAGGTCCCAGGAGGGTTATAGAGAATGAACTACTAAACTGTGAGATCACCGTGTGTAAGGTCCCAGGAGGGTTATAGAGAATGAACTACCAACCTGTAAGATCCCCGTGTGTAAGGTCCCAGGAGGGTTATAGAGAATGAACTACTAAACTGTGAGATCGCCGTGTGCAAGGTCCCAGGAGGGTTATAGAGAATGAACTACTAAACTGTGAGATCACCGTGTGTAAGGTCCCGGGAGGGTTATAGAGAATGAACTACTAAACTGTGAGATCGCCGTGTGTAAAGTCCCAGGAGGGTTATAGAGAATGATCTACTAAACTGTGAGATCGCTGTGTGTAAGGTCCCAGGAGGGTAATAGAGAATGATCTACTAAGCTGTGAGATCACCGTGTGTAAGGTCCCAGGAGGGTTATAGAGAATGAACTACCAAACTGTAAGATCCCCGTGTGTAAGGTCCCAGGAGGGTTATAGAGAATGAACTACTAAACTGTGAGATCGCCGTGTGCAAGGTCCCAGGAGGGTTACAGAGAATGAACTACTAAACTGTGAGATCACCGTGTGTAAGGTCCCGGGAGGGTTATAGAGAATGAACTACTAAACTGTGAGATCACCGTGTCTAAGGTCCCAGGAGGGTTATAGAGAATGGACTACTAAACTGTGAGATCCCTGTGTGTAAGGTCCCAGGAGGGTTATAGAGAATGATCTACTAAACTGTGAGATCACCGTGTGTAAGGTCCCAGGAGGGTTATAGAGAATGAACTACTAAACTGTGAGATCACCGTGTGTAAGGTCCCAGGAGGGTTATAGAGAATGAACTACTAAACTGTGAGATCCCCGTGTGTAAGGTCCCAGGAGGGTAATAGAGAATGTACTACTAAACTGTGAGATCACCGTGTGTAAGGTCCCAGGAGGGTTATAGAGAATGATCTACTAAACTGTGAGATCACCGTGTGTAAGGTCCCAGGAGGGTTATAGAGAATGGACTACTAAACTGTGAGATCACCGTGTGTAAGGTCCCGGGAGGGTTATAGAGAATGATCTACTAAACTGTGAGATCCCTGTGTGTAAGGTCCCAGGAGGGTTATAGAGAATGAACTACTAAACTGTGAGATCGCCATGTGTAAGGTCCCAGGAGGGTAATAGAGAATGTACTACTAAACTGTGAGATCACCGTGTGTAAGGTCCCAGGAGGGTTATAGAGAATGATCTACTAAACTGTGAGATCGCTGTGTGTAAGGTCCCAGGAGGGTTATAGAGAATGAACTACTAAACTGTGAGATCACCGTGTGTAAGGTCCCAGGAGGGTTATAGAGAATGGACTACTAAACTGTGAGATCACCGTGTGTAAGGTCCCGGGAGGGTTATAGAGAATGGACTACTAAACTGTGAGATCGCTGTGTGTAAGGTCCCAGGAGGGTTATAGAGAATGAACTACTAAATTGTGAGATCGCCGTGTGTAAGGTCCCGGGAGGGTTATAGAGAATGAACTACTAAACCGAGATCGCTGTGTGTAAGGTCCCAGGAGGGTTATAGAGAATGAACTACTAAACTGTGAGATCACCGTGTGTAAGGTCCCAGGAGGGTTATAGAGAATGGACTACTAAACTGTGAGATCGCCGTGTGTAAGGTCCCGGGAGGGTTATAGAGAATGAACTACTAAACTGTGAGATCACCGTGTGTAAAGTCCCAGGAGGGTTATAGAGAATGATCTACTAAACTGTGAGATCGCTGTGTGTAAGGTCCCAGGAGGGTAATAGAGAATGATCTACTAAGCTGTGAGATCACCGTGTGTAAGTTCCCAGGAGGGTTATAGAGAATGAACTACTAAACTGTGAGATCACCGTGTGTAAGGTCCCAGGAGGGTTATAGAGAATGAACTACTAAACTGAGATCACCGTGTGTAAGGTCCCAGGAGGGTTATAGAGAATGAACTACCAACCTGTAAGATCCCCGTGTGTAAGGTCCCAGGAGGGTTATAGAGAATGAACTACTAAACTGTGAGATCGCCGTGTGCAAGGTCCCAGGAGGGTTATAGAGAATGAACTACTAAACTGTGAGATCACCGTGTGTAAGGTCCCGGGAGGGTTATAGAGAATGAACTACTAAACTGTGAGATCGCCGTGTGTAAAGTCCCAGGAGGGTTAAAGAGAATGATCTACTAAACTGTGAGATCGCTGTGTGTAAGGTCCCAGGAGGGTTATAGAGAATGAACTACTAAACTGTGAGATCGCTGTGTGTAAGGTCCCAGGAGGGTTATAGAGAATGGACTACTAAACTGTGAGATCACCGTGTGTAAGGTCCCAGGAGGGTTATAGAGAATGAACTACCAAACTGTGAGATCACCGTGTGTAAGGTCCCAGGAGGGTTATAGAGAATGAACTACCAAACTGTGAGATCACCGTGTGTAAGGTACCAGGAGGGTTATAGAGAATGATCTACTAAACTGTGAGATCGCTGTGTGTAAGGTCCCAGGAGGGTAATAGAGAATGATCTACTAAGCTGTGAGATCACCGTGTGTAAGTTCCCAGGAGGGTTATAGAGAATGAACTACTAAACTGTGAGATCACCGTGTGTAAGGTCCCAGGAGGGTTATAGAGAATGAACTACTAAACTGAGATCACCGTGTGTAAGGTCCCAGGAGGGTTATAGAGAATGAACTACCAACCTGTAAGATCCCCGTGTGTAAGGTCCCAGGAGGGTTATAGAGAATGAACTACTAAACTGTGAGATCGCCGTGTGCAAGGTCCCAGGAGGGTTATAGAGAATGAACTACTAAACTGTGAGATCACCGTGTGTAAGGTCCCGGGAGGGTTATAGAGAATGAACTACTAAACTGTGAGATCGCCGTGTGTAAAGTCCCAGGAGGGTTAAAGAGAATGATCTACTAAACTGTGAGATCGCTGTGTGTAAGGTCCCAGGAGGGTTATAGAGAATGAACTACTAAACTGTGAGATCGCTGTGTGTAAGGTCCCAGGAGGGTTATAGAGAATGGACTACTAAACTGTGAGATCACCGTGTGTAAGGTCCCAGGAGGGTTATAGAGAATGAACTACCAAACTGTGAGATCACCGTGTGTAAGGTCCCAGGAGGGTTATAGAGAATGAACTACCAAACTGTGAGATCACCGTGTGTAAGGTACCAGGAGGGTTATAGAGAATTAACTACTAAACTGTGAGATCACCGTGTGTAAGGTCCCGGGAGGGTTATAGAGAATGGACTACTAAACTGTGAGATCACCGTGTGTAAGGTCCCAGGAGGGTTATAGAGAATGAACTACTAAACTGTGAGATCGCCGTGTGTAAGGTCCCAGGAGGGTTATAGAGAATGAACTACTAAATTGTGAGATCGCCGTGTGTAAGGTCCCGGGAGGGTTATAGAGAATGAACTACTAAACCGAGATCGCTGTGTGTAAGGTCCCAGGAGGGTTATAGAGAATGAACTACTAAACTGTGAGATCACCGCGTGTAAGGTCCCAGGAGGGTTATAGAGAATGGACTACTAAACTGTGAGATCGCCGTGTGTAAGGTCCCGGGAGGGTTATAGAGAATGAACTACCAAACTGTGAGATCACCGTGTGTAAAGTCCCAGGAGGGTTATAGAGAATGATCTACTAAACTGTGAGATCGCTGTGTGTAAGGTCCCAGGAGGGTAATAGAGAATGATCTACTAAGCTGTGAGATCACCGTGTGTAAGTTCCCAGGAGGGTTATAGAGAATGAACTACTAAACTGTGAGATCACCGTGTGTAAGGTCCCAGGAGGGTTATAGAGAATGAACTACTAAACTGTGAGATCACCGTGTGTAAGGTCCCAGGAGGGTTATAGAGAATGAACTACCAACCTGTAAGATCCCCGTGTGTAAGGTCCCAGGAGGGTTATAGAGAATGAACTACTAAACTGTGAGATCGCCGTGTGCAAGGTCCCAGGAGGGTTATAGAGAATGAACTACTAAACTGTGAGATCACCGTGTGTAAGGTCCCGGGAGGGTTATAGAGAATGAACTACTAAACTGTGAGATCGCCGTGTGTAAAGTCCCAGGAGGGTTATAGAGAATGATCTACTAAACTGTGAGATCGCTGTGTGTAAGGTCCCAGGAGGGTAATAGAGAATGATCTACTAAGCTGTGAGATCACCGTGTGTAAGGTCCCAGGAGGGTTATAGAGAATGAACTACCAAACTGTAAGATCCCCGTGTGTAAGGTCCCAGGAGGGTTATAGAGAATGAACTACTAAACTGTGAGATCGCCGTGTGCAAGGTCCCAGGAGGGTTACAGAGAATGAACTACTAAACTGTGAGATCACCGTGTGTAAGGTCCCGGGAGGGTTATAGAGAATGAACTACTAAACTGTGAGATCCCTGTGTGTAAGGTCCCAGGAGGGTTATAGAGAATGATCTACTAAACTGTGAGATCACCGTGTGTAAGGTCCCAGGAGGGTTATAGAGAATGAACTACCAAACTGTAAGATCCCCGTGTGTAAGGTCCCAGGAGGGTTATAGAGAATGAACTACTAAACTGTGAGATCGCCGTGTGCAAGGTCCCAGGAGGGTTACAGAGAATGAACTACTAAACTGTGAGATCACCGTGTGTAAGGTCCCGGGAGGGTTATAGAGAATGAACTACTAAACTGTGAGATCCCTGTGTGTAAGGTCCCAGGAGGGTTATAGAGAATGATCTACTAAACTGTGAGATCACCGTGTCTAAGGTCCCAGGAGGGTTATAGAGAATGGACTACTAAACTGTGAGATCCCTGTGTGTAAGGTCCCAGGAGGGTTATAGAGAATGATCTACTAAACTGTGAGATCACCGTGTGTAAGGTCCCAGGAGGGTTATAGAGAATGAACTACTAAACTGTGAGATCACCGTGTGTAAGGTCCCAGGAGGGTTATAGAGAATGAACTACTAAACTGTGAGATCCCCGTGTGTAAGGTCCCAGGAGGGTAATAGAGAATGTACTACTAAACTGTGAGATCACCGTGTGTAAGGTCCCAGGAGGGTTATAGAGAATGATCTACTAAACTGTGAGATCACCGTGTGTAAGGTCCCAGGAGGGTTATAGAGAATGGACTACTAAACTGTGAGATCACCGTGTGTAAGGTCCCGGGAGGGTTATAGAGAATGATCTACTAAACTGTGAGATCCCTGTGTGTAAGGTCCCAGGAGGGTTATAGAGAATGAACTACTAAACTGTGAGATCGCCATGTGTAAGGTCCCAGGAGGGTAATAGAGAATGTACTACTAAACTGTGAGATCACCGTGTGTAAGGTCCCAGGAGGGTTATAGAGAATGATCTACTAAACTGTGAGATCGCTGTGTGTAAGGTCCCAGGAGGGTTATAGAGAATGAACTACTAAACTGTGAGATCACCGTGTGTAAGGTCCCAGGAGGGTTATAGAGAATGGACTACTAAACTGTGAGATCACCGTGTGTAAGGTCCCGGGAGGGTTATAGAGAATGGACTACTAAACTGTGAGATCGCTGTGTGTAAGGTCCCAGGAGGGTTATAGAGAATGAACTACTAAATTGTGAGATCGCCGTGTGTAAGGTCCCGGGAGGGTTATAGAGAATGAACTACTAAACCGAGATCGCTGTGTGTAAGGTCCCAGGAGGGTTATAGAGAATGAACTACTAAACTGTGAGATCACCGTGTGTAAGGTCCCAGGAGGGTTATAGAGAATGGACTACTAAACTGTGAGATCGCCGTGTGTAAGGTCCCGGGAGGGTTATAGAGAATGAACTACTAAACTGTGAGATCACCGTGTGTAAAGTCCCAGGAGGGTTATAGAGAATGATCTACTAAACTGTGAGATCGCTGTGTGTAAGGTCCCAGGAGGGTAATAGAGAATGATCTACTAAGCTGTGAGATCACCGTGTGTAAGTTCCCAGGAGGGTTATAGAGAATGAACTACTAAACTGTGAGATCACCGTGTGTAAGGTCCCAGGAGGGTTATAGAGAATGAACTACTAAACTGAGATCACCGTGTGTAAGGTCCCAGGAGGGTTATAGAGAATGAACTACCAACCTGTAAGATCCCCGTGTGTAAGGTCCCAGGAGGGTTATAGAGAATGAACTACTAAACTGTGAGATCGCCGTGTGCAAGGTCCCAGGAGGGTTATAGAGAATGAACTACTAAACTGTGAGATCACCGTGTGTAAGGTCCCGGGAGGGTTATAGAGAATGAACTACTAAACTGTGAGATCGCCGTGTGTAAAGTCCCAGGAGGGTTAAAGAGAATGATCTACTAAACTGTGAGATCGCTGTGTGTAAGGTCCCAGGAGGGTTATAGAGAATGAACTACTAAACTGTGAGATCGCTGTGTGTAAGGTCCCAGGAGGGTTATAGAGAATGGACTACTAAACTGTGAGATCACCGTGTGTAAGGTCCCAGGAGGGTTATAGAGAATGAACTACCAAACTGTGAGATCACCGTGTGTAAGGTCCCAGGAGGGTTATAGAGAATGAACTACCAAACTGTGAGATCACCGTGTGTAAGGTACCAGGAGGGTTATAGAGAATGAACTACTAAACTGTGAGATCACCGTGTGTAAGGTCCCGGGAGGGTTATAGAGAATGGACTACTAAACTGTGAGATCACCGTGTGTAAGGTCCCAGGAGGGTTATAGAGAATGAACTACTAAACTGTGAGATCGCCGTGTGTAAGGTCCCAGGAGGGTTATAGAGAATGAACTACTAAATTGTGAGATCGCCGTGTGTAAGGTCCCGGGAGGGTTATAGAGAATGAACTACTAAACCGAGATCGCTGTGTGTAAGGTCCCAGGAGGGTTATAGAGAATGAACTACTAAACTGTGAGATCACCGTGTGTAAGGTCCCAGGAGGGTTATAGAGAATGGACTACTAAACTGTGAGATCGCCGTGTGTAAGGTCCCGGGAGGGTTATAGAGAATGAACTACCAAACTGTGAGATCACCGTGTGTAAAGTCCCAGGAGGGTTATAGAGAATGATCTACTAAACTGTGAGATCGCTGTGTGTAAGGTCCCAGGAGGGTAATAGAGAATGATCTACTAAGCTGTGAGATCACCGTGTGTAAGTTCCCAGGAGGGTTATAGAGAATGAACTACTAAACTGTGAGATCACCGTGTGTAAGGTCCCAGGAGGGTTATAGAGAATGAACTACTAAACTGTGAGATCACCGTGTGTAAGGTCCCAGGAGGGTTATAGAGAATGAACTACCAACCTGTAAGATCCCCGTGTGTAAGGTCCCAGGAGGGTTATAGAGAATGAACTACTAAACTGTGAGATCGCCGTGTGCAAGGTCCCAGGAGGGTTATAGAGAATGAACTACTAAACTGTGAGATCACCGTGTGTAAGGTCCCGGGAGGGTTATAGAGAATGAACTACTAAACTGTGAGATCGCCGTGTGTAAAGTCCCAGGAGGGTTATAGAGAATGATCTACTAAACTGTGAGATCGCTGTGTGTAAGGTCCCAGGAGGGTAATAGAGAATGATCTACTAAGCTGTGAGATCACCGTGTGTAAGGTCCCGGGAGGGTTATAGAGAATGAACTACTAAACTGTGAGATCGCCGTGTGTAAAGTCCCAGGAGGGTTATAGAGAATGATCTACTAAACTGTGAGATCGCTGTGTGTAAGGTCCCAGGAGGGTAATAGAGAATGATCTACTAAGCTGTGAGATCACCGTGTGTAAGGTCCCAGGAGGGTTATAGAGAATGAACTACCAAACTGTAAGATCCCCGTGTGTAAGGTCCCAGGAGGGTTATAGAGAATGAACTACTAAACTGTGAGATCGCCGTGTGCAAGGTCCCAGGAGGGTTACAGAGAATGAACTACTAAACTGTGAGATCACCGTGTGTAAGGTCCCGGGAGGGTTATAGAGAATGAACTACTAAACTGTGAGATCACCGTGTCTAAGGTCCCAGGAGGGTTATAGAGAATGAACTACTAAACTGTGAGATCACCGTGTGTAAGGTCCCAGGAGGGTTATAGAGAATGAACTACTAAACTGTGAGATCCCCGTGTGTAAGGTCCCAGGAGGGTAATAGAGAATGTACTACTAAACTGTGAGATCACCGTGTGTAAGGTCCCAGGAGGGTTATAGAGAATGATCTACTAAACTGTGAGATCACCGTGTGTAAGGTCCCAGGAGGGTTATAGAGAATGGACTACTAAACTGTGAGATCACCGTGTGTAAGGTCCCGGGAGGGTTATAGAGAATGATCTACTAAACTGTGAGATCCCTGTGTGTAAGGTCCCAGGAGGGTTATAGAGAATGAACTACTAAACTGTGAGATCGCCATGTGTAAGGTCCCAGGAGGGTAATAGAGAATGTACTACTAAACTGTGAGATCACCGTGTGTAAGGTCCCAGGAGGGTTATAGAGAATGATCTACTAAACTGTGAGATCGCTGTGTGTAAGGTCCCAGGAGGGTTATAGAGAATGAACTACTAAACTGTGAGATCACCGTGTGTAAGGTCCCAGGAGGGTTATAGAGAATGGACTACTAAACTGTGAGATCACCGTGTGTAAGGTCCCAGGAGGGTTATAGAGAATGAACTACTAAACTGTGAGATCGCCGTGTGTAAGGTCCCAGGAGGGTTATAGAGAATGAACTACTAAACTGTGAGATCGCCGTGTGTAAGGTCCCGGGAGGGTTATAGAGAATGAACTACTAAACTGAGATCGCTGTGTGTAAGGTCCCAGGAGGGTTATAGAGAATGAACTACTAAACTGTGAGATCACCGTGTGTAAGGTCCCAGGAGGGTTATAGAGAATGGACTACTAAACTGTGAGATCGCCGTGTGTAAGGTCCCGGGAGGGTTATAGAGAATGAACTACTAAACTGTGAGATCGCTGTGTGTAAGGTCCCAGGAGGGTTATAGAGAATGAACTACTAAACTGTGAGATCACCGTGTGTAAGGTCCCAGGAGGGTTATAGAGAATGAACTACTAAACTGTGAGATCACCGTGTGTAAGGTCCCAGGAGGGTTATAGAGAATGAACTACCAAACTGTAAGATCCCTGTGTGTAAGGTCCCGGGAGGGTTATAGAGAATGAACTACTAAACTGTGAGATCACCGTGTCTAAGGTCCCAGGAGGGTTATATTGAATGGACTACTAAACTGTGAGATCCCTGTGTGTAAGGTCCCAGGAGGGTTATAGAGAATGATCTACTAAACTGTGAGATCACCGTGTGTAAGGTCCCAGGAGGGTTATAGAGAATGAACTACTAAACTGTGAGATCCCCGTGTGTAAGGTCCCGGGAGGGTTATAGAGAATGAACTACTAAACTGTGAGATCCCCGTGTGTAAGGTCCCAGGAGGGTAATAGAGAATGTACTACTAAACTGTGAGATCACCGTGTGTAAGGTCCCGGGAGGGTAATAGAGAATGATCTACTAAACTGTGAGATCCCCGTGTGTAAGGTCCCAGGAGGGTTATAGAGAATGAACTACTAAACTGTGAGATCGCCGTGTGTAAGGTCCCAGGAGGGTTATAGAGAATGAACTACTAAACTGTGAGATCACCGTGTGTAAGGTCCCAGGAGGGTTATAGAGAATGAACTACTAAACTGTGAGATCCCCGTGTGTAAGGTCCCAGGAGGGTAATAGAGAATGTACTACTAAACTGTGAGATCACCGTGTGTAAGGTCCCAGGAGGGTTATAGAGAATGATCTACTAAACTGTGAGATCACCGTGTGTAAGGTCCCAGGAGGGTTATAGAGAATGGACTACTAAACTGTGAGATCACCGTGTGTAAGGTCCCGGGAGGGTTATAGAGAATGATCTACTAAACTGTGAGATCCCTGTGTGTAAGGTCCCAGGAGGGTTATAGAGAATGAACTACTAAACTGTGAGATCGCCATGTGTAAGGTCCCAGGAGGGTAATAGAGAATGTACTACTAAACTGTGAGATCACCGTGTGTAAGGTCCCAGGAGGGTTATAGAGAATGATCTACTAAACTGTGAGATCGCTGTGTGTAAGGTCCCAGGAGGGTTATAGAGAATGAACTACTAAACTGTGAGATCACCGTGTGTAAGGTCCCAGGAGGGTTATAGAGAATGGACTACTAAACTGTGAGATCACCGTGTGTAAGGTCCCAGGAGGGTTATAGAGAATGAACTACTAAACTGTGAGATCGCCGTGTGTAAGGTCCCAGGAGGGTTATAGAGAATGAACTACTAAACTGTGAGATCGCCGTGTGTAAGGTCCCGGGAGGGTTATAGAGAATGAACTACTAAACTGAGATCGCTGTGTGTAAGGTCCCAGGAGGGTTATAGAGAATGAACTACTAAACTGTGAGATCACCGTGTGTAAGGTCCCAGGAGGGTTATAGAGAATGGACTACTAAACTGTGAGATCGCCGTGTGTAAGGTCCCGGGAGGGTTATAGAGAATGAACTACTAAACTGTGAGATCGCTGTGTGTAAGGTCCCAGGAGGGTTATAGAGAATGAACTACTAAACTGTGAGATCACCGTGTGTAAGGTCCCAGGAGGGTTATAGAGAATGAACTACTAAACTGTGAGATCACCGTGTGTAAGGTCCCAGGAGGGTTATAGAGAATGAACTACCAAACTGTAAGATCCCTGTGTGTAAGGTCCCGGGAGGGTTATAGAGAATGAACTACTAAACTGTGAGATCACCGTGTCTAAGGTCCCAGGAGGGTTATATTGAATGGACTACTAAACTGTGAGATCCCTGTGTGTAAGGTCCCAGGAGGGTTATAGAGAATGATCTACTAAACTGTGAGATCACCGTGTGTAAGGTCCCAGGAGGGTTATAGAGAATGAACTACTAAACTGTGAGATCCCCGTGTGTAAGGTCCCGGGAGGGTTATAGAGAATGAACTACTAAACTGTGAGATCCCCGTGTGTAAGGTCCCAGGAGGGTAATAGAGAATGTACTACTAAACTGTGAGATCACCGTGTGTAAGGTCCCGGGAGGGTAATAGAGAATGATCTACTAAACTGTGAGATCCCCGTGTGTAAGGTCCCAGGAGGGTTATAGAGAATGAACTACCAACCTGTAAGATCCCCGTGTGTAAGGTCCCAGGAGGGTTATAGAGAATGAACTACTAAACTGTGAGATCGCCGTGTGCAAGGTCCCAGGAGGGTTATAGAGAATGAACTACTAAACTGTGAGATCACCGTGTGTAAGGTCCCGGGAGGGTTATAGAGAATGAACTACTAAACTGTGAGATCGCCGTGTGTAAAGTCCCAGGAGGGTTATAGAGAATGATCTACTAAACTGTGAGATCGCTGTGTGTAAGGTCCCAGGAGGGTAATAGAGAATGATCTACTAAGCTGTGAGATCACCGTGTGTAAGGTCCCAGGAGGGTTATAGAGAATGAACTACTAAACTGTGAGATCACCGTGTGTAAGGTCCCAGGAGGGTTATAGAGAATGAACTACCAAACTGTAAGATCCCCGTGTGTAAGGTCCCAGGAGGGTTATAGAGAATGAACTACTAAACTGTGAGATCGCCGTGTGCAAGGTCCCAGGAGGGTTACAGAGAATGAACTACTAAACTGTGAGATCACCGTGTGTAAGGTCCCGGGAGGGTTATAGAGAATGAACTACTAAACTGTGAGATCACCGTGTCTAAGGTCCCAGGAGGGTTATAGAGAATGGACTACTAAACTGTGAGATCCCTGTGTGTAAGGTCCCAGGAGGGTTATAGAGAATGATCTACTAAACTGTGAGATCACCGTGTGTAAGGTCCCAGGAGGGTTATAGAGAATGAACTACTAAACTGTGAGATCACCGTGTGTAAGGTCCCAGGAGGGTTATAGAGAATGAACTACTAAACTGTGAGATCCCCGTGTGTAAGGTCCCAGGAGGGTAATAGAGAATGTACTACTAAACTGTGAGATCACCGTGTGTAAGGTCCCAGGAGGGTTATAGAGAATGATCTACTAAACTGTGAGATCACCGTGTGTAAGGTCCCAGGAGGGTTATAGAGAATGGACTACTAAACTGTGAGATCACCGTGTGTAAGGTCCCGGGAGGGTTATAGAGAATGAACTACTAAACTGTGAGATCACCGTGTGTAAAGTCCCAGGAGGGATATAGAGAATGATCTACTAAACTGTGAGATCGCTGTGTGTAAGGTCCCAGGAGGGTAATAGAGAATGATCTGCTAAGCTGTGAGATCACCGTGTGTAAGGTCCCAGGAGGGTTATAGAGAATGAACTACTAAACTGTGAGATCACCGTGTGTAAGGTCCCAGGAGGGTTATAGAGAATGAACTACTAAACTGTGAGATCACCGTGTGTAAGGTCCCAGGAGGGTTATAGAGAATGAACTACCAAACTGTAAGATCCCCGTGTGTAAGGTCCCAGGAGGGTTATAGAGAATGAACTACTAAACTGTGAGATCGCCGTGTGCAAGGTCCCAGGAGGGTTATAGAGAATGAACTACTAAACTGTGAGATCACCGTGTGTAAGGTCCCAGGAGGGTTATAGAGAATGAACTACTAAACTGTGAGATCACCGTGTGTAAGGTCCCAGGAGGGTTATAGAGAATGAACTACCAAACTGTGAGATCACCGTGTGTAAGGTCCCAGGAGGGTTATAGAGAATGAACTACTAAACTGTGAGATCGCTGTGTGTAAGGTCCCAGGAGGGTTATAGAGAATGAACTACTAAACTGTGAGATCGCTGTGTGTAAGGTCCCAGGAGGGTTATAGAGAATGAACTACTAAACTGTGAGATCGCTGTGTGTAAGGTCCCAGGAGGGTTATAGAGAATGGACTACTAAACTGTGAGATCACCGTGTGTAAGGTCCCAGGAGGGTTATAGAGAATGAACTACCAAACTGTGAGATCACCGTGTGTAAGGTACCAGGAGGGTTATAGAGAATGAACTACTAAACTGTGAGATCACCGTGTGTAAGGTCCCGGGAGGGTTATAGAGAATGGACTACTAAACTGTGAGATCACCGTGTGTAAGGTCCCAGGAGGGTTATAGAGAATGAACTACTAAACTGTGAGATCGCCGTGTGTAAGGTCCCAGGAGGGTTATAGAGAATGAACTACTAAATTGTGAGATCGCCGTGTGTAAGGTCCCGGGAGGGTTATAGAGAATGAACTACTAAACCGAGATCGCTGTGTGTAAGGTCCCAGGAGGGTTATAGAGAATGAACTACTAAACTGTGAGATCACCGTGTGTAAGGTCCCAGGAGGGTTATAGAGAATGGACTACTAAACTGTGAGATCGCCGTGTGTAAGGTCCCGGGAGGGTTATAGAGAATGAACTACTAAACTGTGAGATCACCGTGTGTAAAGTCCCAGGAGGGTTATAGAGAATGATCTACTAAACTGTGAGATCGCTGTGTGTAAGGTCCCAGGAGGGTAATAGAGAATGATCTACTAAGCTGTGAGATCACCGTGTGTAAGTTCCCAGGAGGGTTATAGAGAATGAACTACTAAACTGTGAGATCACCGTGTGTAAGGTCCCAGGAGGGTTATAGAGAATGAACTACTAAACTGAGATCACCGTGTGTAAGGTCCCAGGAGGGTTATAGAGAATGAACTACCAACCTGTAAGATCCCCGTGTGTAAGGTCCCAGGAGGGTTATAGAGAATGAACTACTAAACTGTGAGATCGCCGTGTGCAAGGTCCCAGGAGGGTTATAGAGAATGAACTACTAAACTGTGAGATCACCGTGTGTAAGGTCCCGGGAGGGTTATAGAGAATGAACTACTAAACTGTGAGATCGCCGTGTGTAAAGTCCCAGGAGGGTTAAAGAGAATGATCTACTAAACTGTGAGATCGCTGTGTGTAAGGTCCCAGGAGGGTTATAGAGAATGAACTACTAAACTGTGAGATCGCTGTGTGTAAGGTCCCAGGAGGGTTATAGAGAATGGACTACTAAACTGTGAGATCACCGTGTGTAAGGTCCCAGGAGGGTTATAGAGAATGAACTACCAAACTGTGAGATCACCGTGTGTAAGGTCCCAGGAGGGTTATAGAGAATGAACTACCAAACTGTGAGATCACCGTGTGTAAGGTACCAGGAGGGTTATAGAGAATGAACTACTAAACTGTGAGATCACCGTGTGTAAGGTCCCGGGAGGGTTATAGAGAATGGACTACTAAACTGTGAGATCACCGTGTGTAAGGTCCCAGGAGGGTTATAGAGAATGAACTACTAAACTGTGAGATCGCCGTGTGTAAGGTCCCAGGAGGGTTATAGAGAATGAACTACTAAATTGTGAGATCGCCGTGTGTAAGGTCCCGGGAGGGTTATAGAGAATGAACTACTAAACTGTGAGATCACCGTGTCTAAGGTCCCAGGAGGGTTATATTGAATGGACTACTAAACTGTGAGATCCCTGTGTGTAAGGTCCCAGGAGGGTTATAGAGAATGATCTACTAAACTGTGAGATCACCGTGTGTAAGGTCCCAGGAGGGTTATAGAGAATGAACTACTAAACTGTGAGATCCCCGTGTGTAAGGTCCCGGGAGGGTTATAGAGAATGAACTACTAAACTGTGAGATCCCCGTGTGTAAGGTCCCAGGAGGGTAATAGAGAATGTACTACTAAACTGTGAGATCACCGTGTGTAAGGTCCCGGGAGGGTAATAGAGAATGATCTACTAAACTGTGAGATCCCCGTGTGTAAGGTCCCAGGAGGGTTATAGAGAATGAACTACTAAACTGTGAGATCGCCGTGTGTAAGGTCCCAGGAGGGTTATAGAGAATGAACTACTAAACTGTGAGATCACCGTGTGTAAGGTCCCAGGAGGGTTATAGAGAATGAACTACTAAACTGTGAGATCCCCGTGTGTAAGGTCCCAGGAGGGTAATAGAGAATGTACTACTAAACTGTGAGATCACCGTGTGTAAGGTCCCAGGAGGGTTATAGAGAATGATCTACTAAACTGTGAGATCACCGTGTGTAAGGTCCCAGGAGGGTTATAGAGAATGGACTACTAAACTGTGAGATCACCGTGTGTAAGGTCCCGGGAGGGTTATAGAGAATGATCTACTAAACTGTGAGATCCCTGTGTGTAAGGTCCCAGGAGGGTTATAGAGAATGAACTACTAAACTGTGAGATCGCCATGTGTAAGGTCCCAGGAGGGTAATAGAGAATGTACTACTAAACTGTGAGATCACCGTGTCTAAGGTCCCAGGAGGGTTATAGAGAATGATCTACTAAACTGTGAGATCGCTGTGTGTAAGGTCCCAGGAGGGTTATAGAGAATGAACTACTAAACTGTGAGATCACCGTGTGTAAGGTCCCAGGAGGGTTATAGAGAATGGACTACTAAACTGTGAGATCACCGTGTGTAAGGTCCCAGGAGGGTTATAGAGAATGAACTACTAAACTGTGAGATCGCCGTGTGTAAGGTCCCAGGAGGGTTATAGAGAATGAACTACTAAACTGTGAGATCGCCGTGTGTAAGGTCCCGGGAGGGTTATAGAGAATGAACTACTAAACTGAGATCGCTGTGTGTAAGGTCCCAGGAGGGTTATAGAGAATGAACTACTAAACTGTGAGATCACCGTGTGTAAGGTCCCAGGAGGGTTATAGAGAATGGACTACTAAACTGTGAGATCGCCGTGTGTAAGGTCCCGGGAGGGTTATAGAGAATGAACTACTAAACTGTGAGATCGCTGTGTGTAAGGTCCCAGGAGGGTTATAGAGAATGAACTACTAAACTGTGAGATCACCGTGTGTAAGGTCCCAGGAGGGTTATAGAGAATGAACTACTAAACTGTGAGATCACCGTGTGTAAGGTCCCAGGAGGGTTATAGAGAATGAACTACCAAACTGTAAGATCCCTGTGTGTAAGGTCCCGGGAGGGTTATAGAGAATGAACTACTAAACTGTGAGATCACCGTGTCTAAGGTCCCAGGAGGGTTATATTGAATGGACTACTAAACTGTGAGATCCCTGTGTGTAAGGTCCCAGGAGGGTTATAGAGAATGATCTACTAAACTGTGAGATCACCGTGTGTAAGGTCCCAGGAGGGTTATAGAGAATGAACTACTAAACTGTGAGATCCCCGTGTGTAAGGTCCCGGGAGGGTTATAGAGAATGAACTACTAAACTGTGAGATCCCCATGTGTAAGGTCCCAGGAGGGTAATAGAGAATGTACTACTAAACTGTGAGATCACCGTGTGTAAGGTCCCGGGAGGGTAATAGAGAATGATCTACTAAACTGTGAGATCCCCGTGTGTAAGGTCCCAGGAGGGTTATAGAGAATGAACTACCAACCTGTAAGATCCCCGTGTGTAAGGTCCCAGGAGGGTTATAGAGAATGAACTACTAAACTGTGAGATCGCCGTGTGCAAGGTCCCAGGAGGGTTATAGAGAATGAACTACTAAACTGTGAGATCACCGTGTGTAAGGTCCCGGGTGGGTTATAGAGAATGAACTACTAAACTGTGAGATCGCCGTGTGTAAAGTCCCAGGAGGGTTATAGAGAATGATCTACTAAACTGTGAGATCGCTGTGTGTAAGGTCCCAGGAGGGTAATAGAGAATGATCTACTAAGCTGTGAGATCACCGTGTGTAAGGTCCCAGGAGGGTTATAGAGAATGAACTACTAAACTGTGAGATCACCGTGTGTAAGGTCCCAGGAGGGTTATAGAGAATGAACTACCAAACTGTAAGATCCCCGTGTGTAAGGTCCCAGGAGGGTTATAGAGAATGAACTACTAAACTGTGAGATCGCCGTGTGCAAGGTCCCAGGAGGGTTACAGAGAATGAACTACTAAACTGTGAGATCACCGTGTGTAAGGTCCCGGGAGGGTTATAGAGAATGAACTACTAAACTGTGAGATCACCGTGTCTAAGGTCCCAGGAGGGTTATAGAGAATGGACTACTAAACTGTGAGATCCCTGTGTGTAAGGTCCCAGGAGGGTTATAGAGAATGATCTACTAAACTGTGAGATCACCGTGTGTAAGGTCCCAGGAGGGTTATAGAGAATGAACTACTAAACTGTGAGATCACCGTGTGTAAGGTCCCAGGAGGGTTATAGAGAATGAACTACTAAACTGTGAGATCCCCGTGTGTAAGGTCCCAGGAGGGTAATAGAGAATGTACTACTAAACTGTGAGATCACCGTGTGTAAGGTCCCAGGAGGGTTATAGAGAATGGACTACTAAACTGTGAGATCACCGTGTGTAAGGTCCCAGGAGGGTTATAGAGAATGAACTACTAAACTGTGAGATCGCCGTGTGTAAGGTCCCAGGAGGGTTATAGAGAATGAACTACTAAATTGTGAGATCGCCGTGTGTAAGGTCCCGGGAGGGTTATAGAGAATGAACTACTAAACTGTGAGATCACCGTGTCTAAGGTCCCAGGAGGGTTATATTGAATGGACTACTAAACTGTGAGATCCCTGTGTGTAAGGTCCCAGGAGGGTTATAGAGAATGATCTACTAAACTGTGAGATCACCGTGTGTAAGGTCCCAGGAGGGTTATAGAGAATGAACTACTAAACTGTGAGATCCCCGTGTGTAAGGTCCCGGGAGGGTTATAGAGAATGAACTACTAAACTGTGAGATCCCCGTGTGTAAGGTCCCAGGAGGGTAATAGAGAATGTACTACTAAACTGTGAGATCACCGTGTGTAAGGTCCCGGGAGGGTAATAGAGAATGATCTACTAAACTGTGAGATCCCCGTGTGTAAGGTCCCAGGAGGGTTATAGAGAATGAACTACTAAACTGTGAGATCGCCGTGTGTAAGGTCCCAGGAGGGTTATAGAGAATGAACTACTAAACTGTGAGATCACCGTGTGTAAGGTCCCAGGAGGGTTATAGAGAATGAACTACTAAACTGTGAGATCCCCGTGTGTAAGGTCCCAGGAGGGTAATAGAGAATGTACTACTAAACTGTGAGATCACCGTGTGTAAGGTCCCAGGAGGGTTATAGAGAATGATCTACTAAACTGTGAGATCACCGTGTGTAAGGTCCCAGGAGGGTTATAGAGAATGGACTACTAAACTGTGAGATCACCGTGTGTAAGGTCCCGGGAGGGTTATAGAGAATGATCTACTAAACTGTGAGATCCCTGTGTGTAAGGTCCCAGGAGGGTTATAGAGAATGAACTACTAAACTGTGAGATCGCCATGTGTAAGGTCCCAGGAGGGTAATAGAGAATGTACTACTAAACTGTGAGATCACCGTGTGTAAGGTCCCAGGAGGGTTATAGAGAATGATCTACTAAACTGTGAGATCGCTGTGTGTAAGGTCCCAGGAGGGTTATAGAGAATGAACTACTAAACTGTGAGATCACCGTGTGTAAGGTCCCAGGAGGGTTATAGAGAATGGACTACTAAACTGTGAGATCACCGTGTGTAAGGTCCCAGGAGGGTTATAGAGAATGAACTACTAAACTGTGAGATCGCCGTGTGTAAGGTCCCAGGAGGGTTATAGAGAATGAACTACTAAACTGTGAGATCGCCGTGTGTAAGGTCCCGGGAGGGTTATAGAGAATGAACTACTAAACTGAGATCGCTGTGTGTAAGGTCCCAGGAGGGTTATAGAGAATGAACTACTAAACTGTGAGATCACCGTGTGTAAGGTCCCAGGAGGGTTATAGAGAATGGACTACTAAACTGTGAGATCGCCGTGTGTAAGGTCCCGGGAGGGTTATAGAGAATGAACTACTAAACTGTGAGATCGCTGTGTGTAAGGTCCCAGGAGGGTTATAGAGAATGAACTACTAAACTGTGAGATCACCGTGTGTAAGGTCCCAGGAGGGTTATAGAGAATGAACTACTAAACTGTGAGATCACCGTGTGTAAGGTCCCAGGAGGGTTATAGAGAATGAACTACCAAACTGTAAGATCCCTGTGTGTAAGGTCCCGGGAGGGTTATAGAGAATGAACTACTAAACTGTGAGATCACCGTGTCTAAGGTCCCAGGAGGGTTATATTGAATGGACTACTAAACTGTGAGATCCCTGTGTGTAAGGTCCCAGGAGGGTTATAGAGAATGATCTACTAAACTGTGAGATCACCGTGTGTAAGGTCCCAGGAGGGTTATAGAGAATGAACTACTAAACTGTGAGATCCCCGTGTGTAAGGTCCCGGGAGGGTTATAGAGAATGAACTACTAAACTGTGAGATCCCCGTGTGTAAGGTCCCAGGAGGGTAATAGAGAATGTACTACTAAACTGTGAGATCACCGTGTGTAAGGTCCCGGGAGGGTAATAGAGAATGATCTACTAAACTGTGAGATCCCCGTGTGTAAGGTCCCAGGAGGGTTATAGAGAATGAACTACTAAACTGTGAGATCGCCGTGTGTAAGGTCCCAGGAGGGTTATAGAGAATGAACTACTAAACTGTGAGATCACCGTGTGTAAGGTCCCAGGAGGGTTATAGAGAATGAACTACTAAACTGTGAGATCCCCGTGTGTAAGGTCCCAGGAGGGTAATAGAGAATGTACTACTAAACTGTGAGATCACCGTGTGTAAGGTCCCAGGAGGGTTATATAGAATGATCTACTAAACTGTGAGATCACCGTGTGTAAGGTCCCAGGAGGGTTATAGAGAATGGACTACTAAACTGTGAGATCACCGTGTGTAAGGTCCCGGGAGGGTTATAGAGAATGATCTACTAAACTGTGAGATCCCTGTGTGTAAGGTCCCAGGAGGGTTATAGAGAATGAACTACTAAACTGTGAGATCGCCATGTGTAAGGTCCCAGGAGGGTAATAGAGAATGTACTACTAAACTGTGAGATCACCGTGTGTAAGGTCCCAGGAGGGTTATAGAGAATGATCTACTAAACTGTGAGATCGCTGTGTGTAAGGTCCCAGGAGGGTTATAGAGAATGAACTACTAAACTGTGAGATCACCGTGTGTAAGGTCCCAGGAGGGTTATAGAGAATGGACTACTAAACTGTGAGATCACCGTGTGTAAGGTCCCAGGAGGGTTATAGAGAATGAACTACTAAACTGTGAGATCGCTGTGTGTAAGGTCCCAGGAGGGTTATAGAGAATGAACTACTAAACTGTGAGATCACCGTGTGTAAGGTCCCAGGAGGGTTATAGAGAATGGACTACTAAACTGTGAGATCGCCGTGTGTAAGGTCCCGGGAGGGTTATAGAGAATGAACTACTAAACTGTGAGATCGCTGTGTGTAAGGTCCCAGGAGGGTTATAGAGAATGAACTACTAAACTGTGAGATCACCGTGTGTAAGGTCCCAGGAGGGTTATAGAGAATGAACTACTAAACTGTGAGATCACCGTGTGTAAGGTCCCAGGAGGGTTATAGAGAATGAACTACCAAACTGTAAGATCCCTGTGTGTAAGGTCCCGGGAGGGTTATAGAGAATGAACTACTAAACTGTGAGATCACCGTGTCTAAGGTCCCAGGAGGGTTATATTGAATGGACTACTAAACTGTGAGATCCCTGTGTGTAAGGTCCCAGGAGGGTTATAGAGAATGATCTACTAAACTGTGAGATCACCGTGTGTAAGGTCCCAGGAGGGTTATAGAGAATGAACTACTAAACTGTGAGATCCCCGTGTGTAAGGTCCCGGGAGGGTTATAGAGAATGAACTACTAAACTGTGAGATCCCCGTGTGTAAGGTCCCGGGAGGGTTATAGAGAATGTACTACTAAACTGTGAGATCACCGTGTGTAAGGTCCCGGGAGGGTAATAGAGAATGATCTACTAAACTGTGAGATCCCCGTGTGTAAGGTCCCAGGAGGGTTATAGAGAATGAACTACCAACCTGTAAGATCCCCGTGTGTAAGGTCCCAGGAGGGTTATAGAGAATGAACTACTAAACTGTGAGATCGCCGTGTGCAAGGTCCCAGGAGGGTTATAGAGAATGAACTACTAAACTGTGAGATCACCGTGTGTAAGGTCCCGGGAGGGTTATAGAGAATGAACTACTAAACTGTGAGATCGCCGTGTGTAAAGTCCCAGGAGGGTTATAGAGAATGATCTACTAAACTGTGAGATCGCTGTGTGTAAGGTCCCAGGAGGGTAATAGAGAATGATCTACTAAGCTGTGAGATCACCGTGTGTAAGGTCCCAGGAGGGTTATAGAGAATGAACTACTAAACTGTGAGATCACCGTGTGTAAGGTCCCAGGAGGGTTATAGAGAATGAACTACCAAACTGTAAGATCCCCGTGTGTAAGGTCCCAGGAGGGTTATAGAGAATGAACTACTAAACTGTGAGATCGCCGTGTGCAAGGTCCCAGGAGGGTTACAGAGAATGAACTACTAAACTGTGAGATCACCGTGTGTAAGGTCCCGGGAGGGTTATAGAGAATGAACTACTAAACTGTGAGATCACCGTGTCTAAGGTCCCAGGAGGGTTATAGAGAATGGACTACTAAACTGTGAGATCCCTGTGTGTAAGGTCCCAGGAGGGTTATAGAGAATGATCTACTAAACTGTGAGATCACCGTGTGTAAGGTCCCAGGAGGGTTATAGAGAATGAACTACTAAACTGTGAGATCACCGTGTGTAAGGTCCCAGGAGGGTTATAGAGAATGAACTACTAAACTGTGAGATCCCCGTGTGTAAGGTCCCAGGAGGGTAATAGAGAATGTACTACTAAACTGTGAGATCACCGTGTGTAAGGTCCCAGGAGGGTTATAGAGAATGATCTACTAAACTGTGAGATCACCGTGTGTAAGGTCCCAGGAGGGTTATAGAGAATGGACTACTAAACTGTGAGATCACCGTGTGTAAGGTCCCGGGAGGGTTATAGAGAATGATCTACTAAACTGTGAGATCCCTGTGTGTAAGGTCCCAGGAGGGTTATAGAGAATGAACTACTAAACTGTGAGATCGCCATGTGTAAGGTCCCAGGAGGGTAATAGAGAATGTACTACTAAACTGTGAGATCACCGTGTGTAAGGTCCCAGGAGGGTTATAGAGAATGATCTACTAAACTGTGAGATCGCTGTGTGTAAGGTCCCAGGAGGGTTATAGAGAATGAACTACTAAACTGTGAGATCACCGTGTGTAAGGTCCCAGGAGGGTTATAGAGAATGGACTACTAAACTGTGAGATCACCGTGTGTAAGGTCCCAGGAGGGTTATAGAGAATGAACTACTAAACTGTGAGATCGCCGTGTGTAAGGTCCCAGGAGGGTTATAGAGAATGAACTACTAAACTGTGAGATCGCCGTGTGTAAGGTCCCGGGAGGGTTATAGAGAATGAACTACTAAACTGAGATCGCTGTGTGTAAGGTCCCAGGAGGGTTATAGAGAATGAACTACTAAACTGTGAGATCACCGTGTGTAAGGTCCCAGGAGGGTTATAGAGAATGGACTACTAAACTGTGAGATCGCCGTGTGTAAGGTCCCGGGAGGGTTATAGAGAATGAACTACTAAACTGTGAGATCGCTGTGTGTAAGGTCCCAGGAGGGTTATAGAGAATGAACTACTAAACTGTGAGATCACCGTGTGTAAGGTCCCAGGAGGGTTATAGAGAATGAACTACTAAACTGTGAGATCACCGTGTGTAAGGTCCCAGGAGGGTTATAGAGAATGAACTACCAAACTGTAAGATCCCTGTGTGTAAGGTCCCGGGAGGGTTATAGAGAATGAACTACTAAACTGTGAGATCACCGTGTCTAAGGTCCCAGGAGGGTTATATTGAATGGACTACTAAACTGTGAGATCCCTGTGTGTAAGGTCCCAGGAGGGTTATAGAGAATGATCTACTAAACTGTGAGATCACCGTGTGTAAGGTCCCAGGAGGGTTATAGAGAATGAACTACTAAACTGTGAGATCCCCGTGTGTAAGGTCCCGGGAGGGTTATAGAGAATGAACTACTAAACTGTGAGATCCCCGTGTGTAAGGTCCCAGGAGGGTAATAGAGAATGTACTACTAAACTGTGAGATCACCGTGTGTAAGGTCCCGGGAGGGTAATAGAGAATGATCTACTAAACTGTGAGATCCCCGTGTGTAAGGTCCCAGGAGGGTTATAGAGAATGAACTACTAAACTGTGAGATCGCCGTGTGTAAGGTCCCAGGAGGGTTATAGAGAATGAACTACTAAACTGTGAGATCACCGTGTGTAAGGTCCCAGGAGGGTTATAGAGAATGAACTACTAAACTGTGAGATCCCCGTGTGTAAGGTCCCAGGAGGGTAATAGAGAATGTACTACTAAACTGTGAGATCACCGTGTGTAAGGTCCCAGGAGGGTTATAGAGAATGATCTACTAAACTGTGAGATCACCGTGTGTAAGGTCCCAGGAGGGTTATAGAGAATGGACTACTAAACTGTGAGATCACCGTGTGTAAGGTCCCGGGAGGGTTATAGAGAATGATCTACTAAACTGTGAGATCCCTGTGTGTAAGGTCCCAGGAGGGTTATAGAGAATGAACTACTAAACTGTGAGATCGCCATGTGTAAGGTCCCAGGAGGGTAATAGAGAATGTACTACTAAACTGTGAGATCACCGTGTGTAAGGTCCCAGGAGGGTTATAGAGAATGATCTACTAAACTGTGAGATCGCTGTGTGTAAGGTCCCAGGAGGGTTATAGAGAATGAACTACTAAACTGTGAGATCACCGTGTGTAAGGTCCCAGGAGGGTTATAGAGAATGGACTACTAAACTGTGAGATCACCGTGTGTAAGGTCCCAGGAGGGTTATAGAGAATGAACTACTAAACTGTGAGATCGCCGTGTGTAAGGTCCCAGGAGGGTTATAGAGAATGAACTACTAAACTGTGAGATCGCCGTGTGTAAGGTCCCGGGAGGGTTATAGAGAATGAACTACTAAACTGAGATCGCTGTGTGTAAGGTCCCAGGAGGGTTATAGAGAATGAACTACTAAACTGTGAGATCACCGTGTGTAAGGTCCCAGGAGGGTTATAGAGAATGGACTACTAAACTGTGAGATCGCCGTGTGTAAGGTCCCGGGAGGGTTATAGAGAATGAACTACTAAACTGTGAGATCGCTGTGTGTAAGGTCCCAGGAGGGTTATAGAGAATGAACTACTAAACTGTGAGATCACCGTGTGTAAGGTCCCAGGAGGGTTATAGAGAATGAACTACTAAACTGTGAGATCACCGTGTGTAAGGTCCCAGGAGGGTTATAGAGAATGAACTACCAAACTGTAAGATCCCTGTGTGTAAGGTCCCGGGAGGGTTATAGAGAATGAACTACTAAACTGTGAGATCACCGTGTCTAAGGTCCCAGGAGGGTTATATTGAATGGACTACTAAACTGTGAGATCCCTGTGTGTAAGGTCCCAGGAGGGTTATAGAGAATGATCTACTAAACTGTGAGATCACCGTGTGTAAGGTCCCAGGAGGGTTATAGAGAATGAACTACTAAACTGTGAGATCCCCGTGTGTAAGGTCCCGGGAGGGTTATAGAGAATGAACTACTAAACTGTGAGATCCCCGTGTGTAAGGTCCCAGGAGGGTAATAGAGAATGTACTACTAAACTGTGAGATCACCGTGTGTAAGGTCCCGGGAGGGTAATAGAGAATGATCTACTAAACTGTGAGATCCCCGTGTGTAAGGTCCCAGGAGGGTTATAGAGAATGAACTACTAAACTGTGAGATCGCCGTGTGTAAGGTCCCAGGAGGGTTATAGAGAATGAACTACTAAATTGTGAGATCGCCGTGTGTAAGGTCCCGGGAGGGTTATAGAGAATGAACTACTAAACCGAGATCGCTGTGTGTAAGGTCCCAGGAGGGTTATAGAGAATGAACTACTAAACTGTGAGATCACCGTGTGTAAGGTCCCAGGAGGGTTATAGAGAATGGACTACTAAACTGTGAGATCGCCGTGTGTAAGGTCCCGGGAGGGTTATAGAGAATGAACTACTAAACTGTGAGATCACCGTGTGTAAAGTCCCAGGAGGGTTATAGAGAATGATCTACTAAACTGTGAGATCGCTGTGTGTAAGGTCCCAGGAGGGTAATAGAGAATGATCTACTAAGCTGTGAGATCACCGTGTGTAAGTTCCCAGGAGGGTTATAGAGAATGAACTACTAAACTGTGAGATCACCGTGTGTAAGGTCCCAGGAGGGTTATAGAGAATGAACTACTAAACTGTGAGATCACCGTGTGTAAGGTCCCAGGAGGGTTATAGAGAATGAACTACTAAACTGTGAGATCGCCGTGTGCAAGGTCCCAGGAGGGTTATAGAGAATGAACTACTAAACTGTGAGATCACCGTGTGTAAGGTCCCGGGAGGGTTATAGAGAATGAACTACTAAACTGTGAGATCGCCGTGTGTAAAGTCCCAGGAGGGTTATAGAGAATGATCTACTATACTGTGAGATCGCTGTGTGTAAGGTCCCAGGAGGGTAATAGAGAATGATCTACTAAGCTGTGAGATCACCGTGTGTAAGGTCCCAGGAGGGTTATAGAGAATGAACTACTAAACTGTGAGATCACCGTGTGTAAGGTCCCAGGAGGGTTATAGAGAATGAACTACTAAACTGTGAGATCACCGTGTGTAAGGTCCCAGGAGGGTTATAGAGAATGAACTACCAAACTGTAAGATCCCCGTGTGTAAGGTCCCAGGAGGGTTATAGAGAATGAACTACTAAACTGTGAGATCGCCGTGTGCAAGGTCCCAGGAGGGTTACAGAGAATGAACTACTAAACTGTGAGATCACCGTGTGTAAGGTCCCGGGAGGGTTATAGAGAATGAACTACTAAACTGTGAGATCACCGTGTCTAAGGTCCCAGGAGGGTTATAGAGAATGGACTACTAAACTGTGAGATCCCTGTGTGTAAGGTCCCAGGAGGGTTATAGAGAATGATGTACTAAACTGTGAGATCACCGTGTGTAAGGTCCCAGGAGGGTTATAGAGAATGAACTACTAAACTGTGAGATCACCGTGTGTAAGGTCCCAGGAGGGTTATAGAGAATGAACTACTAAACTGTGAGATCCCCGTGTGTAAGGTCCCAGGAGGGTAATAGAGAATGTACTACTAAACTGTGAGATCACCGTGTGTAAGGTCCCAGGAGGGTTATAGAGAATGATCTACTAAACTGTGAGATCACCGTGTGTAAGGTCCCAGGAGGGTTATAGAGAATGGACTACTAAACTGTGAGATCACAGTGTGTAAGGTCCCGGGAGGGTTATAGAGAATGATCTACTAAACTGTGAGATCCCTGTGTGTAAGGTCCCAGGAGGGTTATAGAGAATGAACTACTAAACTGTGAGATCGCCATGTGTAAGGTCCCAGGAGGGTAATAGAGAATGTACTACTAAACTGTGAGATCACCGTGTGTAAGGTCCCAGGAGGGTTATAGAGAATGATCTACTAAACTGTGAGATCGCTGTGTGTAAGGTCCCAGGAGGGTTATAGAGAATGAACTACTAAACTGTGAGATCACCGTGTGTAAGGTCCCAGGAGGGTTATAGAGAATGGACTACTAAACTGTGAGATCACCGTGTGTAAGGTCCCGGGAGGGTTATAGAGAATGGACTACTAAACTGTGAGATCGCTGTGTGTAAGGTCCCAGGAGGGTTATAGAGAATGAACTACCAAACTGTGAGATCACCGTGTGTAAGGTCCTAGGAGGGTTATAGAGAATGAACTACCAAACTGTGAGATCACCGTGTGTAAGGTACCAGGAGGGTTATAGAGAATGAACTACTAAACTGTGAGATCACCGTGTGTAAGGTCCCGGGAGGGTTATAGAGAATGGACTACTAAACTGTGAGATCACCGTGTGTAAGGTCCCAGGAGGGTTATAGAGAATGAACTACTAAACTGTGAGATCGCCGTGTGTAAGGTCCCAGGAGGGTTATAGAGAATGAACTACTAAACTGTGAGATCGCCGTGTGTAAGGTCCCGGGAGGGTTATAGAGAATGAACTACTAAACTGAGATCGCTGTGTGTAAGGTCCCAGGAGGGTTATAGAGAATGAACTACTAAACTGTGAGATCACCGTGTGTAAGGTCCCAGGAGGGTTATAGAGAATGGACTACTAAACTGTGAGATCGCCGTGTGTAAGGTCCCGGGAGGGTTATAGAGAATGAACTACTAAACTGTGAGATCGCTGTGTGTAAGGTCCCAGGAGGGTTATAGAGAATGAACTACTAAACTGTGAGATCACCGTGTGTAAGGTCCCAGGAGGGTTATAGAGAATGAACTACTAAACTGTGAGATCACCGTGTGTAAGGTCCCAGGAGGGTTATAGAGAATGAACTACCAAACTGTAAGATCCCTGTGTGTAAGGTCCCGGGAGGGTTATAGAGAATGAACTACTAAACTGTGAGATCACCGTGTCTAAGGTCCCAGGAGGGTTATATTGAATGGACTACTAAACTGTGAGATCCCTGTGTGTAAGGTCCCAGGAGGGTTATAGAGAATGATCTACTAAACTGTGAGATCACCGTGTGTAAGGTCCCAGGAGGGTTATAGAGAATGAACTACTAAACTGTGAGATCCCCGTGTGTAAGGTCCCGGGAGGGTTATAGAGAATGAACTACTAAACTGTGAGATCCCCGTGTGTAAGGTCCCAGGAGGGTAATAGAGAATGTACTACTAAACTGTGAGATCACCGTGTGTAAGGTCCCGGGAGGGTAATAGAGAATGATCTACTAAACTGTGAGATCCCCGTGTGTAAGGTCCCAGGAGGGTTATAGAGAATGAACTACTAAACTGTGAGATCGCCGTGTGTAAGGTCCCAGGAGGGTTATAGAGAATGAACTACTAAATTGTGAGATCGCCGTGTGTAAGGTCCCGGGAGGGTTATAGAGAATGAACTACTAAACCGAGATCGCTGTGTGTAAGGTCCCAGGAGGGTTATAGAGAATGAACTACTAAACTGTGAGATCACCGTGTGTAAGGTCCCAGGAGGGTTATAGAGAATGGACTACTAAACTGTGAGATCGCCGTGTGTAAGGTCCCGGGAGGGTTATAGAGAATGAACTACTAAACTGTGAGATCACCGTGTGTAAGGTCCCAGGAGGGTTATAGAGAATGAACTACTAAACTGTGAGATCACCGTGTGTAAGGTCCCAGGAGGGTTATAGAGAATGAACTACTAAACTGTGAGATCCCCGTGTGTAAGGTCCCGGGAGGGTTATAGAGAATGAACTACTAAACTGTGAGATCACCGTGTGTAAGGTCCCAGGAGGGTTATAGAGAATGAACTACCAAACTGTAAGATCCCTGTGTGTAAGGTCCCGGGAGGGTTATAGAGAATGAACTACTAAACTGTGAGATCACCGTGTCTAAGGTCCCAGGAGGGTTATATTGAATGGACTACTAAACTGTGAGATCCCTGTGTGTAAGGTCCCAGGAGGGTTATAGAGAATGATCTACTAAACTGTGAGATCACCGTGTGTAAGGTCCCAGGAGGGTTATAGAGAATGAACTACTAAACTGTGAGATCCCCGTGTGTAAGGTCCCGGGAGGGTTATAGAGAATGAACTACTAAACTGTGAGATCCCCGTGTGTAAGGTCCCAGGAGGGTAATAGAGAATGTACTACTAAACTGTGAGATCACCGTGTGTAAGGTCCCGGGAGGGTAATAGAGAATGATCTACTAAACTGTGAGATCCCCGTGTGTAAGGTCCCAGGAGGGTTATAGAGAATGAACTACTAAACTGTGAGATCGCCGTGTGTAAGGTCCCAGGAGGGTTATAGAGAATGAACTACTAAACTGTGAGATCACCGTGTGTAAGGTCCCAGGAGGGTTATAGAGAATGAACTACTAAACTGTGAGATCCCCGTGTGTAAGGTCCCAGGAGGGTAATAGAGAATGTACTACTAAACTGTGAGATCACCGTGTGTAAGGTCCCGGGAGGGTAATAGAGAATGATCTACTAAACTGTGAGATCCCCGTGTGTAAGGTCCCAGGAGGGTTATAGAGAATGAACTACTAAACTGTGAGATCGCCGTGTGTAAGGTCCCAGGAGGGTTATAGAGAATGAACTACTAAATTGTGAGATCGCCGTGTGTAAGGTCCCGGGAGGGTTATAGAGAATGAACTACTAAACCGAGATCGCTGTGTGTAAGGTCCCAGGAGGGTTATAGAGAATGAACTACTAAACTGTGAGATCACCGTGTGTAAGGTCCCAGGAGGGTTATAGAGAATGGACTACTAAACTGTGAGATCGCCGTGTGTAAGGTCCCGGGAGGGTTATAGAGAATGAACTACTAAACTGTGAGATCACCGTGTGTAAGGTCCCAGGAGGGTTATAGAGAATGAACTACTAAACTGTGAGATCACCGTGTGTAAGGTCCCAGGAGGGTTATAGAGAATGAACTACTAAACTGTGAGATCCCCGTGTGTAAGGTCCCGGGAGGGTTATAGAGAATGAACTACTAAACTGTGAGATCACCGTGTGTAAGGTCCCAGGAGGGTTATAGAGAATGAACTACCAAACTGTAAGATCCCTGTGTGTAAGGTCCCGGGAGGGTTATAGAGAATGAACTACTAAACTGTGAGATCACCGTGTCTAAGGTCCCAGGAGGGTTATATTGAATGGACTACTAAACTGTGAGATCCCTGTGTGTAAGGTCCCAGGAGGGTTATAGAGAATGATCTACTAAACTGTGAGATCACCGTGTGTAAGGTCCCAGGAGGGTTATAGAGAATGAACTACTAAACTGTGAGATCCCCGTGTGTAAGGTCCCGGGAGGGTTATAGAGAATGAACTACTAAACTGTGAGATCCCCGTGTGTAAGGTCCCAGGAGGGTAATAGAGAATGTACTACTAAACTGTGAGATCACCGTGTGTAAGGTCCCGGGAGGGTAATAGAGAATGATCTACTAAACTGTGAGATCCCCGTGTGTAAGGTCCCAGGAGGGTTATAGAGAATGAACTACTAAACTGTGAGATCGCCGTGTGTAAGGTCCCAGGAGGGTTATAGAGAATGAACTACTAAATTGTGAGATCGCCGTGTGTAAGGTCCCGGGAGGGTTATAGAGAATGAACTACTAAACCGAGATCGCTGTGTGTAAGGTCCCAGGAGGGTTATAGAGAATGAACTACTAAACTGTGAGATCACCGTGTGTAAGGTCCCAGGAGGGTTATAGAGAATGGACTACTAAACTGTGAGATCGCCGTGTGTAAGGTCCCGGGAGGGTTATAGAGAATGAACTACTAAACTGTGAGATCACCGTGTGTAAGGTCCCAGGAGGGTTATAGAGAATGAACTACTAAACTGTGAGATCACCGTGTGTAAGGTCCCAGGAGGGTTATAGAGAATGAACTACTAAACTGTGAGATCCCCGTGTGTAAGGTCCCGGGAGGGTTATAGAGAATGAACTACTAAACTGTGAGATCACCGTGTGTAAGGTCCCAGGAGGGTTATAGAGAATGAACTACCAAACTGTAAGATCCCTGTGTGTAAGGTCCCGGGAGGGTTATAGAGAATGAACTACTAAACTGTGAGATCACCGTGTCTAAGGTCCCAGGAGGGTTATATTGAATGGACTACTAAACTGTGAGATCCCTGTGTGTAAGGTCCCAGGAGGGTTATAGAGAATGATCTACTAAACTGTGAGATCACCGTGTGTAAGGTCCCAGGAGGGTTATAGAGAATGAACTACTAAACTGTGAGATCCCCGTGTGTAAGGTCCCGGGAGGGTTATAGAGAATGAACTACTAAACTGTGAGATCCCCGTGTGTAAGGTCCCAGGAGGGTAATAGAGAATGTACTACTAAACTGTGAGATCACCGTGTGTAAGGTCCCGGGAGGGTAATAGAGAATGATCTACTAAACTGTGAGATCCCCGTGTGTAAGGTCCCAGGAGGGTTATAGAGAATGAACTACTAAACTGTGAGATCGCCGTGTGTAAGGTCCCAGGAGGGTTATAGAGAATGAACTACTAAACTGTGAGATCACCGTGTGTAAGGTCCCAGGAGGGTTATAGAGAATGAACTACTAAACTGTGAGATCCCCGTGTGTAAGGTCCCAGGAGGGTAATAGAGAATGTACTACTAAACTGTGAGATCACCGTGTGTAAGGTCCCAGGAGGGTTATAGAGAATGATCTACTAAACTGTGAGATCACCGTGTGTAAGGTCCCAGGAGGGTTATAGAGAATGGACTACTAAACTGTGAGATCACCGTGTGTAAGGTCCCGGGAGGGTTATAGAGAATGATCTACTAAACTGTGAGATCCCTGTGTGTAAGGTCCCAGGAGGGTTATAGAGAATGAACTACTAAACTGTGAGATCGCCATGTGTAAGGTCCCAGGAGGGTAATAGAGAATGTACTACTAAACTGTGAGATCACCGTGTGTAAGGTCCCAGGAGGGTTATAGAGAATGATCTACTAAACTGTGAGATCGCTGTGTGTAAGGTCCCAGGAGGGTTATAGAGAATGAACTACTAAACTGTGAGATCACCGTGTGTAAGGTCCCAGGAGGGTTATAGAGAATGGACTACTAAACTGTGAGATCACCGTGTGTAAGGTCCCAGGAGGGTTATAGAGAATGAACTACTAAACTGTGAGATCGCCGTGTGTAAGGTCCCAGGAGGGTTATAGAGAATGAACTACTAAACTGTGAGATCGCCGTGTGTAAGGTCCCGGGAGGGTTATAGAGAATGAACTACTAAACTGAGATCGCTGTGTGTAAGGTCCCAGGAGGGTTATAGAGAATGAACTACTAAACTGTGAGATCACCGTGTGTAAGGTCCCAGGAGGGTTATAGAGAATGGACTACTAAACTGTGAGATCGCCGTGTGTAAGGTCCCGGGAGGGTTATAGAGAATGAACTACTAAACTGTGAGATCGCTGTGTGTAAGGTCCCAGGAGGGTTATAGAGAATGAACTACTAAACTGTGAGATCACCGTGTGTAAGGTCCCAGGAGGGTTATAGAGAATGAACTACTAAACTGTGAGATCACCGTGTGTAAGGTCCCAGGAGGGTTATAGAGAATGAACTACCAAACTGTAAGATCCCTGTGTGTAAGGTCCCGGGAGGGTTATAGAGAATGAACTACTAAACTGTGAGATCACCGTGTCTAAGGTCCCAGGAGGGTTATATTGAATGGACTACTAAACTGTGAGATCCCTGTGTGTAAGGTCCCAGGAGGGTTATAGAGAATGATCTACTAAACTGTGAGATCACCGTGTGTAAGGTCCCAGGAGGGTTATAGAGAATGAACTACTAAACTGTGAGATCCCCGTGTGTAAGGTCCCGGGAGGGTTATAGAGAATGAACTACTAAACTGTGAGATCCCCGTGTGTAAGGTCCCAGGAGGGTAATAGAGAATGTACTACTAAACTGTGAGATCACCGTGTGCAAGGTCCCGGGAGGGTAATAGAGAATGATCTACTAAACTGTGAGATCCCCGTGTGTAAGGTCCCAGGAGGGTTATAGAGAATGAACTACTAAACTGTGAGATCGCCGTGTGTAAGGTCCCAGGAGGGTTATAGAGAATGAACTACTAAATTGTGAGATCGCCGTGTGTAAGGTCCCGGGAGGGTTATAGAGAATGAACTACTAAACCGAGATCGCTGTGTGTAAGGTCCCAGGAGGGTTATAGAGAATGAACTACTAAACTGTGAGATCACCGTGTGTAAGGTCCCAGGAGGGTTATAGAGAATGGACTACTAAACTGTGAGATCGCCGTGTGTAAGGTCCCGGGAGGGTTATAGAGAATGAACTACTAAACTGTGAGATCACCGTGTGTAAAGTCCCAGGAGGGTTATAGAGAATGATCTACTAAACTGTGAGATCGCTGTGTGTAAGGTCCCAGGAGGGTAATAGAGAATGATCTACTAAGCTGTGAGATCACCGTGTGTAAGTTCCCAGGAGGGTTATAGAGAATGAACTACTAAACTGTGAGATCACCGTGTGTAAGGTCCCAGGAGGGTTATAGAGAATGAACTACTAAACTGTGAGATCACCGTGTGTAAGGTCCCAGGAGGGTTATAGAGAATGAACTACTAAACTGTGAGATCGCCGTGTGCAAGGTCCCAGGAGGGTTATAGAGAATGAACTACTAAACTGTGAGATCACCGTGTGTAAGGTCCCGGGAGGGTTATAGAGAATGAACTACTAAACTGTGAGATCGCCGTGTGTAAAGTCCCAGGAGGGTTATAGAGAATGATCTACTATACTGTGAGATCGCTGTGTGTAAGGTCCCAGGAGGGTAATAGAGAATGATCTACTAAGCTGTGAGATCACCGTGTGTAAGGTCCCAGGAGGGTTATAGAGAATGAACTACTAAACTGTGAGATCACCGTGTGTAAGGTCCCAGGAGGGTTATAGAGAATGAACTACTAAACTGTGAGATCACCGTGTGTAAGGTCCCAGGAGGGTTATAGAGAATGAACTACCAAACTGTAAGATCCCCGTGTGTAAGGTCCCAGGAGGGTTATAGAGAATGAACTACTAAACTGTGAGATCGCCGTGTGCAAGGTCCCAGGAGGGTTACAGAGAATGAACTACTAAACTGTGAGATCACCGTGTGTAAGGTCCCGGGAGGGTTATAGAGAATGAACTACTAAACTGTGAGATCACCGTGTCTAAGGTCCCAGGAGGGTAATAGAGAATGAACTACTAAACTGTGAGATCACCGTGTGTAAGGTCCCAGGAGGGTTATAGAGAATGATCTACTAAACTGTGAGATCACCGTGTGTAAGGTCCCAGGAGGGTTATAGAGAATGGACTACTAAACTGTGAGATCACAGTGTGTAAGGTCCCGGGAGGGTTATAGAGAATGATCTACTAAACTGTGAGATCCCTGTGTGTAAGGTCCCAGGAGGGTTATAGAGAATGAACTACTAAACTGTGAGATCGCCATGTGTAAGGTCCCAGGAGGGTAATAGAGAATGTACTACTAAACTGTGAGATCACCGTGTGTAAGGTCCCAGGAGGGTTATAGAGAATGATCTACTAAACTGTGAGATCGCTGTGTGTAAGGTCCCAGGAGGGTTATAGAGAATGAACTACTAAACTGTGAGATCACCGTGTGTAAGGTCCCAGGAGGGTTATAGAGAATGGACTACTAAACTGTGAGATCACCGTGTGTAAGGTCCCGGGAGGGTTATAGAGAATGGACTACTAAACTGTGAGATCGCTGTGTGTAAGGTCCCAGGAGGGTTATAGAGAATGAACTACCAAACTGTGAGATCACCGTGTGTAAGGTCCTAGGAGGGTTATAGAGAATGAACTACCAAACTGTGAGATCACCGTGTGTAAGGTACCAGGAGGGTTATAGAGAATGAACTACTAAACTGTGAGATCACCGTGTGTAAGGTCCCGGGAGGGTTATAGAGAATGGACTACTAAACTGTGAGATCACCGTGTGTAAGGTCCCAGGAGGGTTATAGAGAATGAACTACTAAACTGTGAGATCGCCGTGTGTAAGGTCCCAGGAGGGTTATAGAGAATGAACTACTAAACTGTGAGATCGCCGTGTGTAAGGTCCCGGGAGGGTTATAGAGAATGAACTACTAAACTGAGATCGCTGTGTGTAAGGTCCCAGGAGGGTTATAGAGAATGAACTACTAAACTGTGAGATCACCGTGTGTAAGGTCCCAGGAGGGTTATAGAGAATGGACTACTAAACTGTGAGATCGCTGTGTGTAAGGTCCCAGGAGGGTAATAGAGAATGAACTACTAAACTGTGAGATCACTGTGTGCAAGGTCCCAGGAGGGTTATAGAGAATGATCTACTAAACTGTGAGATCCCCGTGTGTAAGGTCCCAGGAGGGTAATAGAGAATGAACTACTAAACTGTGAGATCCTTGTGTGCAAGGTCCCAGGAGGGTTATAGAGAATGAACTACTAAACTGTGAGATCGCTGTGTGTAAGGTCCCAGGAGGGTTATAGAGAATGAACTACTAAACTGTGAGATCGCTGTGTGTAAGGTCCCAGGAGGGTAATAGAGAATGATCTACTAAACTGTGAGATCACCGTGTGTAAGGTCCCGGGAGGGTTATAGAGAATGAACTACTAAACTGTGAGATCGCCGTGTGTAAGGTCCCAGGAGGGTTATAGAGAATGATCTACTAAACTGTGAGATCGCTGTGTGTAAGGTCCCAGGAGGGTTATAGAGAAGCTTCTCCGATTCCAAATGCTTCCATAGTAATGACCCCACGAGCAGCTCCGCTCAGATGTTGATGTTCGGCTACGTTTCTTCTATATATGCTGATTTTCACTTGCTATAGTCGCTAGAAGTCTGGTTTTAAGGGGATCTCTCCCGGTCTGCCATTTCTTGTACCCCCCAATACAATAAGGCGCGAAGATGAGCAGATCAGCTTTAGATTTCCGCCCAGCGTGCTTCCCCTGGAGGAGACAAGACCTTGTATCACATGCAGAAGGTCGGGTCATGAAGCCGATGAAATCAGGAGGATTTAAAGGGACGGCGGCCTTGTGTGTTTAAGCAGCGGAGCCGAGCAAACGAGTTATGTGTCCGGGGAATTCACACATTGGATAAATCCACGCTTCATCGGGTGCGAGATCTGATGGCATTACAGAAGAGCCGGTTACTCGCTCATTATAGCGCTCGCCACACTCCAAACCATACGGTGTAATGGGATTCCGAGCAGATACAGTCGCTCAGCCACAAAACGCTTTTGACACCAGGTTTTCTTCCAGCGGAGAACATTCTGATCTTTAAGACAAAGAACTACAAGCTCTACAAACCTCAAAGATCTTTCATTTCCTTAAAAAAAATGGCAAAAAGTTACAATAAAGTTGAAAAACTTAGGAACATAAAGAAAAGCCTAAGTCAGAGACGGGAAGAGGAAATGAAAATCCGCTCCAGCTCAGCGATCACAAAAACGTTGTCAGACCCCAACTTTTGGTCCAACCCAATGATTGTAGCAGGACCAACCGACCATCTACGGGAACGAGGATCCTCCGTCTCCACCCTGGTAGATGATTTTTGGAAAGAGAAGGATCGGATATGATAAATGACAACATCTGATCCTCTTATAAGTCAGTGCCAGGGACGTCTGGCAGCAGCTCACCTGGGCGACATGAGCGTGCATGTGTACAGAGGGGTCAGGGGAAACGCTAGCCGAATACGCATCTGATCGATTCCTATCTCACCGCCTTAATCTGGCTGGGCGGCTTTAAAAAAAAAGTAAATCGAAACAATGTTCAAAAGCGCCAGGACTCGCTAATGAAGAATTCAAAGCGTTTCGCCAATTTGAACCTTCAGCAGGAGTTCAATATATCAAAAGTATCACCAAGTTCATCAAAAAAGATATTTTCCCTATCAGTATATTTTTGGGGTGCAGGAAACTGGCGGGATACCTCATGAGGAGGCGGGAGAACATATAACTCTTATGGCAAGTCCATGCTTCATTGTAAAATGGGAAGGGGGGGGGGGGGGAAGAGCCATCATAAAAATGGCAACTACCAAAACACACTGATATCCTTCTTAACCTTAGATCTTAGACGTGTGACAGAAGAATGTAAAAATATAAAAATAAAGGCGTGACATCGCGGTGCTCTGTTTGGAGAGGTTTATCTTGTAGGTGTCTATATGCAGCTGTTACAATGACGTTTGCAGCTTTTTCCCAGCGTTTAATCTGGACACAACCATATATACCGCTACTTATCTGCTTCAGGAACTTAAAAGGAATCTGCCTGCAAGTTTTTGCTATGTAATCTGACAGCAGCATTATGTAAGGAAAGAGTAGCCGATTCCAGGGATTGGTCACTTATTGGGCTGCTTACTGCAGTTTTCATAATATCACTGTTTTCTCTGCTGCAGATCTCGCAGGGCTCTGAATGCTGAGCTCAGTATAACCCCACCCACACCCCTGATTAGCAGCTTTCTGTTTATACTGTGCATAGGCAGAAAGCAGCCAATCAGTGGGTGGGGTTATGCAGAGCTCATAAACATGGCAGGAGGTTTACTAATCCTCTAATATAATCTCCTGCTGATAAAACCGTGATTTCATCAAAACAACAGCAAGTAAATATATGATTGACATCTTTCAGCTTGGCGCTCTGTTGGCAATCTCCTCTTTGGACTTTCCTTACAGTGATCTCCTGCTAAAATCCCTAGCGATCAACTAATCGGGGAGGAAACCTGTTCCACTTTCCCTACAGTGCCTCCGCAGGTGAAATGAAGTATTACACAGATGCAGGACAGGTTCTCAAGAAGGGGAGACCATGTCGGCTCTGCACCCCGGCCAACAAAACAGAAGACCCTTCTATGAATTCAGAATTTACTATTGAGGTGTAAAAAATGGGTTTTGGAAACTGGACAAACCCTCTAAGCGCTGTAGGTTGTTGTGGAAAAATTAACTGAGCTTTATTCCCCCTCCCCAGGTCCAGCGCTGAGTCTCCGCCGATGTTCCTGGTGTTTCTTATTGTCTGCAGTGCTGATGTCACATCGACAGCGCTGCAGCCGAACACTGCCTGAACTGAAGTCATAAGCTGCTAAGCTCATTGATTGGCTGCAGGGCTGTCAGCGGAACATCAGCGCTGCAGACAGTGGCAGAAACGGTCGGCGACTCAATGATGGACCTGGGGAGGGAGAGCAAAGCATTTTTTTTTTAAAACAAACTGCAGTCGGCAGACACCGAGTGTCTAAAACTGGAATCCGCTTTAATACGGCGAGAATCGTGATGTTGGCAGAACGCTGTAGGTTTGTTACTAACCGAAATTTGTACAAAAGTTGGATAAAGGCCGGCAAAAAACAAAAACTAATACTGACTTCATAGGTGACCTCTCCAAAATCCCATTGTTTGCCATTTGGTCCTTTAGGTTTCATCACATCTATGGCCTCGTCACTGTACTCCAGGACGTCTGACCGTGTCCAGGCCTCGAAGGTCTCCATGCACGTCCTAATGCCTGGATGCGACTGCAAGTCCTTGCCTATAGTTTCGGTGATTTGGTACACGAAGGTAGAAGGAAGAGAACCAGATGGCGGGCAGAGTGGTCAACAAGTTGGCATTAGTTTTTTTTATATTCGTACATAAGTCGGGTGTTATCAGATACATGTTGTGTCCCTGAAGAGCCCATATCCAGGACATGAACCCCTGCTACAATTCGGGTCCCTAGAAGCCGCGTAGACAGAAAGCTCCCCCTAGTGGCGGCAAAAGGAAGCCAAAACTGTAACAAGTACGAGTGAATAGGGTGAAAGAAGAACTCTGACCAAAGCCGAAAATGTTCCTAATTTCCATCAGAGATACATTTCTTAGTAAACTGGTCACAGTTCAGGCATCTCAAGACCAAACTCTTCTGCGGTTTCTGCGCGATTTTCCCCGTCAGACGTCCAGAGAATGTCGCCATAAAGTGAGAGCCAAGTCAGGTGTCAGCAGCCCTCCATCTCCAGAAGATTACATAAATGATCCGCCTGACATCACCGGCACCAACATCAATTGGGGGCAGAAAATCTCTATTTAAGGAGCCATCGTAACGGAAAGTGCAAGAGAGAAAAAAAGCGACCTGTGTGCTGGAGAATGAGCCGGACTACAGGCTGCGGTGGGTGTGCCAGACGAGGCGGCTGTCCATGTGTAACATGCGCAATTATTACATCCGCGGGTACAATAGGACATGAGCGCTGAGGCCCCGGGACCAGAGACCACGCGGACAAGGGACTAACATCTCCGCCTTACCGGCCCTGCCCAGCTCCATAAAGAATTCACACTAATTGGACGCCCTAATCCGGGAACCGATCATAAATCTCATCGCTACTAATAAAAGGTGAAGAATTAGTGCGGAAACAGGACTGCAGACAGAGAGATGCATGTATCCGCAGGAAAGACACACGGCACCGTCTATATACACCGTACACATGAAATACACACACATAACAGGTTACATATACACACGTACTAAAAAATACACACTGTACATACAGGTATACACTATACATACACACAACCATGTATATACAGTACATACAATCATTTATATATGATACATACTGTACATACAGGTATACACTATACATACACACAACCATGTATATACAGTACATACAATCATTTATATATGATACATACACAATCATTTATAGACAATACATACACAATCATTTATATACTATACATACACACATTCATACACAATACATACTGTACATAAACAATCACATACACAATACATACACACAACCATGTATATACAATACATACACACATTCATACACAATACATACTGTACATAAACAATCACATACACAATACATACACAATCATTTATACACGGTACATACACACAATCATGTATACACAATACATACACAATCATTTATATATGATACATACACAATCATGTATATACAATACATACACACATTCATACACAATACATACTATACATAAACAATCACATACACAATACATACAAACAAACATTTATATACGATACATACACAATCTCTTATTCCCAATCATTTATACACAATACACACATATGGTGCACACAGTATATACAATCATTTATATACGATACATACTCTACACACAATCCCTTATACACAATACATACACAAAATCATTTGCATACGATACATACTGTACATACACAATACATACACACAACCATGTCTATACAATACATACACAATCCCTTATACACAATACATACAATACATACACACAACCATGTCTATACAATACACACATACTGTACATACACAGGTATATCATTTATATACAATATAGGAACATACTGTACCAGTCACAAACCTATCATGTATATATATAATATACACATACACATGCCTTATTTACACATACTTCATATACAGTACAAACATACATGCTACACACCTATATATCATATCCAATACATTCACATACTGTGCATATACACAGATATAACAACAATACATACACATACTGCACATGCACAAATACATCATATACACACAATATATACAGACTTTATATATACACATATATCATCATGTACAATACACATACTGCACACACTAAGGTCCTGTTGGACACAACCCGGTTGGAAGATAAATTTGAAGCAATGCTTTAGTAGATATAGGAAAATGCTCCAGCACACAAATTACTCACAGGGGTTAGGTCGGGCTCACATTTGCGCTCAGGGGCTTTGCGGAGGGCTGCGTACGTCCTCTGTTAAGCCCCGCCTACTTTCGCAAACTTCTGCATGCGTCCTGCGTACTCATCTTTAACATTGGGTACGCAGGACATGCGGATGTATGTGGATGTATGCGGATGCATTGTTTAGATGCGCGCACTGTCCGCACAAAACGCAACTTGTTGAGTTTCCGTGCGGTCGACGGGCGCGTCAAAACAGCGCATCCACATGTCCTGCGTACCCAATGTTAAAGATAGGACACATGCAGAAGTATGCGGAAGTAGGCTGGGATTAACGGAGGACGTACGCAGCCCTCCGCAAAGCCCCCGAACGCAAATGTGAACTTAGCCTTAATCGGCCATGACAGATTGATTGTGAGCGGATGAAGAGTTGGCAGAGATGGATGCTCACTACATCTCATCCCCTAGTTGTGCTTCACTTGGTAAAATTAAGACCTGTTGTCTCACAGGGGACCTGTGTGTACGGAGGTGTGCAGATCTCCTGGATTGAGTGCCTTTGCTAAAAGGACTAAGAAGCTGGACTCTAAGCCAGGAGAGCTAATCAGCACTATTATATGGACTTGTATTTACGTTTTCTGGCGACATGGTTTATGAGGATTGCCATAAACCAGCCGCACTTTAAATTGAAAGAGTTCCTGTGTCTACCTCTTTGGGAACCCAATTGAGTCAACCTACCACATTTGGTGCAGAATGCGGGCAAGGTTACCAGGAAACACGTGTAACTGCTACAGAAGTACTGCATGTTTGGGTAAAGGCGGCTATAGGCCGGGGAGCAATGTCAGACCGCATGAAGGACTGATTAAACACCTGGTGCAAGCCCAACAGCTACATCTGGCACAACAGGAGACAAGTAACCTGCTTATGCAACAGCACCAGCAACAGCAACAGCACCAGCAACAGCAGCAGATTGATTTGCTTATAGAGGCAGTTCGTGGCACTGCAGTCCCTCTAACGTCAAGGTCAGATGATGATTTTTCTATCTGGAAAGTGGTGAGGAGAGCCTTGCAGAAAATTTTAACTATGTTTGATGTTCATTACAAAATCTTCAGGTTTACTCAAATTAGCTGATACAAAAATGAGTACACCCCACATCAAAAACTACTACAACTAGTATTTTCTATGACCTCCATGATATTTAAGGGCAGCGTGAATAACCTTCACGAATGTGGTTCCTCTGCAGTGTACGCCGGATTGTGTCATGGGAAATACTCATGCCGTTTTGGCTTTTTATTTCTTTAGCTAATTGCAGTGAACTTGCACGTGGATTTTCTTCAACCCTACTCATCAGAAGCAGCTCCAGTTTAGGTGGTAACTTCCATGGTCGCCTAGACGTCTCTGAGACGCTCCAGTTCCAGCTTTGTTAAGTTTTTTTGTATCACATTTGCTCTAACCGATATGGAAAGCTTTGCTGATCTTTTTGCAGCCTTCATCTTTCTTCTGTAAAAAATGTATTTCATTTCTCAGGTCTTGTGACATTTCTCTTCCATGTGGTGCCATTACTGACAGCATGAGAAGGGGTTTTCTTTGTTACATAACTTTTATAGTCCCCCCGTCTGCTGGACACCTGCGTAATAAATTATTAGACTTACTGGTAGTTAAATTCTAGTTAGTTAGAATTTTGTAGTCTAAACTTTAGTTTTGCTCTTAAGACTTTCATTGGGGTGCACTCATTTTTGTAACATGGTCTTAAATTAATTTGTTAGGAAAATTACTTTTTTTGGAAGCGCAAAATAATTCTTGACTGTTATCAATGGACCACCTTTATGGGAGAATTTTATCATTCCGTAGAAAATGCTGTTTCTGAAAGGAAACTAGAGGTTTTGTTGACAAATATATTAGGGCAAGCAAAGCGGGAAAAATACGGAAGAACACATTTGCAGAGATATATAAATGTACAGTTGTGTAAAGAAAAATATTTAGAATTGAGAGTCCTCAGTGGTTGATACCTTTTAATGTCTAACTGAAAAGATGGTAACAAATTGCAAGCTTTCGAGATTACTCAGGTCTCTTCATCAGGCATAGTCTAATACAAATTCTGAAAAAACACATTTATGCACAACACAGCACAGAAAAATGCCATATATTAGACAGGTGACGAGAAGCAGGACCACCATTATGTGAGTGATAAACAGTTATGTCCATAAATATTGGAACAGTTCATAGATAAGGAGTGTGAATGTTTTATTGTCCTCTGATTGGGCTCTGGTTCTATGTTATGGTGACCCCACATGGTCTGAGAAGGAAATTCCTTAGTGGATGTAAAAAGACATAAATCCATGCGACACATTCATTCCTGCACTGAGAGTGTCAAAGGTCATCAGACTCTTCTGTCTCTCTGAGATTTGAAATTGCCTTTTAATACAAGTAGTTTCATGTCCATAATGCTATGATCAGGGAGACAAAAATGTATTGCCACAGGTAGATTCATTTTTTTTTCCTCTTATTGTGTGGCGGTGAGAGTTCATCCTTGTTCTCAGTGTGTAAAAAGCGTTTGCTCCCTTCCTGATTTACTATTTAGTGTGTTTGTCGCACTTAAATGTTTCCGATCACCAAACAAATGTAAATATTAGACAAGGATTATATGACAAGTTTATAAATTAAAGGTTTTTATTGTTAAAGGTAAAAGAAATCCAGACCTACAGGGTCCTGTGGGAAAAAGTGATTGCCCCCTAAACCTAATAACTTTTTGGGGCACCCGTAGCAACAACCACTGATAAGACACCATTAATCTGAAAGATCCTCTTCTTACTGTGCAGAGTAAGTGAATTTGGAAGGAAATCTCTGCACATATAGAAATCAGTGGTGTCCGAGGCCAGGCACAACCAAAGTGATCTGACGTAGCAGATAATTCAAAGGGATTGTCCCGGTGCTATTTACTTGCCCATGGGGAGGGGAGTGCTTATGACTAGTGATGAGCGCATGCTCGGGTGCTAACCGATGGTCTTCAGAGTGCTCGAATACTATGTTCAAGTCCCCGCGGCTGCATGTCTTACGCCTGATCAACAGCCACAACACATTCATGCAGCTATTCTTGAGTGGAGGACTGCACCATGTAGCAAGATTGGATGTTCTGGAGCTGGTACGCCTTTCACGAACCCTTGCACATTAAGGACACACTTTTCCTTTGGCTACAGAGGAGGCGCGCTCGGCGGTTTCCACATCAAGCGTTTCTTTACTGTATGGTTAATTATTCATAATAGCTTCATAATGGAGTTCAGGATTACAAACCGCTGCTAATGCTTTGCAAGGATATAATCATCAAGGCAACAATTAGGATGTCATTAGTGGAGGATTCTAGGACACGTGGCGGATCAGGCCAGATCAGCTAAAAACAGGGGTAGTCTCATTCCTCCACGCTGAGAATAGAATGAACTTTGCTCCAAGAACTTATGACGGGAGGTAAAGGGGCAGAAATGGCATCGGTTAGAATATCAAGCTCACCTATTTGATTAAGGGAAGACATGCAAGAAACAACGAAAGGCCGACAATGCATCTTTACAGTACAGATATGCACAGCCATCTTAAAGGGAACCAGTCATTACAATTTTACCACTAAAACTATCGGCATGGTTGCATAGGTTCTAGTACTACGATAAAAATGATACCTGCCTTGTAGTAATCCGATGTACTATTGCTGAGAAATGAGGCTTTGAAGCTATATGCAAATTAGCCAGGAAGTGCATTAGGGGCGTGCAGATACAATCTGCATACGTCCTCTAAGCTTGATATCTCGGCACTGGCACATCGGATTACTACAAGACAGGTGTCATTTTAATTGTTATACTATAACCTATACAACCGTACTGCTAGTTTCTGCAGGAAGATCCTCCTTACACGGTCCCTTTAAGACTATAGGTTGCCATAGAAGCGATGTCTACAAGTTTGGCCCTGACAAAAACGGCAAAGAAAAGTAGAAATTGTGGTCTGTTCATCTGCCATTCCACAATAAGTCTTTCCGTTCCCTACTAATCCTTGTCCTCCAGTCGGACGAAGCAGGAGGTGACGTGGAGCCCATTATACAGGTATAAGAGGCATTGTGTGACATGCCATGTACAAAACCACACGCCCTTTCCATAAAAGTCACATGAATGATAGGTGGTAACAAGGATTCTGTGTCCACAGATTCCTCAGTTCGGCACAAATTGCTCGGAGCTGGCATGTCCGCCTCTAATTACCTACTTCAGCTATTTGTGGTGTGAGTATCACCAACATATGCCGCTGCTTCTACCTGTTTTGACGTGTATAACAGTAAGGCTACTTTCACACTAGCGTTAACTGCATTCCGTCACAATGCGTCATTTTGCCGAAAAAAACGCATCCTGCAAAAGTGTTTGCAGGATGCGTTTTTTCACCATTGATTAACATGAAGCGACGCATTGTGACGGATTGCCACACGTCGCACCCGTCGTGCGACGGTTGCACCGTGTTGTGGCGGACCGTCGGGAGCAAAAAACGCTACATGTAACGTTTTTTGCTCACGATGGTCCGCTTTTTCCGACCGCGCATGCGCGGCCGGAACTCCGCCCCCACCTCCCCGCACCTCACAATGGGGCAGCGGATGCGCTGGAAAAATGCATCCGCTGCCCCCGTTGTGCGGCGGAGACAACTCTAGCGTCGGGGACCTCGGCCCGATGCACTGCGACGGGCCGAGCCCGACGCTAGTGTGAAAGAAGCCTAACGAAAAAGCCCCTTACAAAGTAAAACTTTAATAACGCCATCAGTTAGTTCAATTAATACCTGAACTGATACATTTTATTAAATGTATCCACCCGGAATCCAGCCTATTAACCACTTCCCGATTTTTCTATATTTCGCTTTCTTTTTTTGCTACCCTCCTTCCAAGAATCTTAAGGGGTTTAAGGGGAGGAACTGGTTTTGAATGATATAAATCACAAAGGGATACAAGGGATAACGTTTCTCCATGCGGACACTCACATGTCAAGACTGACAAAAGAAGGTGAGGAGACTTTAAAGCCTTGCAATCCTCCTCTGGGAAAATTGCGTAACTCACAAAAAAACCCATGTGGATTGAAATGGTAAAAAAAAAAAAGAGAATTCCACCAGTATTTTTTGGGTTTCATTCTTAAACAGCTCATTCTATGGTAAACATGACCCCACAACATAAGTCCCCGGGGTTGTATGTTTTCGGCAATGCCAAAACCTGGACAGATTTTTTTATTTTTCTAGCTTTGCGGTTAAACATTTCTTGAACATTGCAAAAGGAATTTGAGCTTGTGTCACCATCATCCGAGACCTGTAAATCTTATTTTTCCTTAGATAGAGATTATAATTCAGAGATTTTCTCTAGCATTTAAAAAGTTGAAAAGCAGCGATCTGAGCTCTCTCCAGTCGCTGCTGCTGACAGCTGTGTAACACAGCCGCCGCCTGCAGTCTATGTAGCAAATGGACCCCCTGAGCCCACTTCATACACCCCTATATGCCCCCATAGAATGTACCACTATCGAGAACTGATTACAGGGGTAAATCTAATACAGATTAGTGTGGAATATGCAAAGGGGATGGGATCCAATCCCAAAATCAAGTATTTGTAAACAATCCTCAAGTTTATAAAGAACGGGAATTCTGTTTATAGCAAATTCCAGTCAACTCTATTGTGGCAGAAGGTAATGCAGACGGTCATGGGGTCAACCATGTATGGTGAACTTTATAACTGGTCCACCAGTCAATGGAGCATTGTGGATGATCTAATGAAAACCACTTTAGGAGTTAGTGGACTGCTGGACCTTTTAGATCCACAGTGGAAACATACAAGGATGGCGTAAGGATGTGATCACCTGTTCATAATGAAAGTAATGGCTGATGAATATGAACCTCTCCTGTCCCCACCACCCATAGTCCTGGTATGGACACAGACCAAGCAGCAAACATCAAAGCCATACATTATGACTTAAGGTACCTTCACACGAAGCGACGCTGCAGCGATAGCGACAACGATGTCGATCGCTGCAGCGTCGCTGTTTGGTCGCTGGAGAGCTGTCACACAGACCGCTCTCCAGCGATCAACTATGCCGAGGTCCCCTGGTAACCAGGGTAAACATCGGGTAACTAAGCGCAGGGCCGCGCTTAGTAACCCGATGTTTACCCTGGTTACCAGCGTAAAATCTAAAAAAAACAAACAGCACATACTTACATTCACGTCCCCCTGCGTCCACTTCCTGACTGACTGAGCGCCGTACAGTGAGAGCAGAGCGGTGACGTCACCGCTGTGCTGCTTTCACTTTCACTTTGCGGCGCTGAGTCAGAGGAGGAAGCAGACTGCAGGGGACGCAATGTGAGTATGTGCTGTTTGTTTTTTTTACATTTTACGCTAGTAACCAGGGTAAACATCGGGTAACTAAGCGCGGCCCTGCGCTTAGTAACCCGATGTTTACCCTGGTTACCAGTGTAAAATATCGCTGGTATCGTTGCTTTTGCTTTCAAACACAACGATACATGGCGATCGGACGACCAAATAAAGTTCTGGACTTTATTCAGCGACCAGCGACATCACAGCAGGATCCTGATCGCTGCTGCGTGTCAAACGAAACGATATCGCTAGCGAGGACGCTGCAACGTCACGGATTGCTAGCGATATCGTTATAATGTCGTTTCGTGTGAAGGTACCTTAACAGTGCATGTGGGTGACCCGGACTCTATTCTTCCCTGACTATGGAAGCAGTGGCAGATCCTGCGCTCCAGATCTTCTAACAGTGCATGTGGGTGAGCCGGGCTCTATTCTTCCCTGACTATGGAAGTAGTGGCAGATCCTGCGCTCCAGATCTTCTAACAGTGCATGTGGGTTAGCCGGACTCTATTCTTTCCTGACTATGGAAGCAGTGGCAGATCCTGCGCTCCGGATCTTCTAACAGTGCATGTGGGTTAGCCGGACTCTATTCTTTCCTGACTATGGAAGCAGTGGCAGATCCTCCGCTCCGGATCTTCTAACAGTGCATGTGGGTGACCCGGACTCTATTCTTCCCTGACTATGGAAGCAGTGGCAGATCCGGCGCTCCGGATCTTCTAACAGTGCATGTGGGTTAGCCGGACTCTATTCTTACCTGACTATGGAAGCAGTGGCAGATCCTCCCCTCCGGATCTTCTAACAGTGCATGTGGGTTAGCCGGACTCTATTCTTACCTGACTATGGAAGCAGTGGCAGATCCTCCGCTCCGGATCTTCTAACAGTGCATGTGGGTGACCCGGACTCTATTCTTTCCTGACTATGGAAGCAGTGGCAGATCCTGCGCTCCGGATCTTCTAACAGTGCATGTGGGTGACCCGGACTCTATTCTTCCCTGACTATGGAAGCAGTGGCAGATCCTGCGCTCCAGATCTTCTAACAGTGCATGTGGGTGAGCCGGGCTCTATTCTTCCCTGACTATGGAAGTAGTGGCAGATCCTGCGCTCCAGATCTTCTAACAGTGCATGTGGGTGAGCCAGACTCTATTCTTTCCTGACTATGGAAGCAGTGGCAGATCCGGCGCTCCGGATCTTCTAACAGTGCATGTGGGTTAGCCGGACTCTATTCTTACCTGACTATGGAAGCAGTGGCAGATCCTCCCCTCCGGATCTTCTAACAGTGCATGTGGGTTAGCCGGACTCTATTCTTTCCTGACTATGGAAGCAGTGGCAGATCCTGCGCTCCGGATCTTCTAACAGTGCATGTGGGTTAGCCGGACTCTATTCTTTCCTGACTATGGAAGCAGTGGCAGATCCTCCGCTCCGGATCTTCTAACAGTGCATGTGGGTGACCCGGACTCTATTCTTCCCTGACTATGGAAGCAGTGGCAGATCCGGCGCTCCGGATCTTCTAACAGTGCATGTGGGTTAGCCGGACTCTATTCTTACCTGACTATGGAAGCAGTGGCAGATCCTCCCCTCCGGATCTTCTAACAGTGCATGTGGGTTAGCCGGACTCTATTCTTACCTGACTATGGAAGCAGTGGCAGATCCTCCGCTCCGGATCTTCTAACAGTGCATGTGGGTGACCCGGACTCTATTCTTTCCTGACTATGGAAGCAGTGGCAGATCCTGCGCTCCGGATCTTCTAACAGTGCATGTGGGTGACCCGGGCTCTATTCTTCCCTGACTATGGAAGCAGTGGCAGATCCTCCGCTCCGGATCTTCTAACAGTGCATGTGGGTGATCCGGGCTCTATTCTTCCCTGACTATGGAAGCAGTGGCAGATCCTGCGCTCCAGATCTTCTAATAGTGCATGTGGGTGAGCCAAACTCTATTCTTTCCTGACTATGGAAGCAGTGGCAGATCCGGCGCTCCGGATCTTCTAACAGTGCATGTGGGTTAGCCGGACTCTATTCTTACCTGACTATGGAAGCAGTGGCAGATCCTCCGCTCCGGATCTTCTAACAGTGCATGTGGGTTAGCCGGACTCTATTCTTACCTGACTATGGAAGCAGTGGCAGATCCTCCGCTCCGGATCTTCTAACAGTGCATGTGGGTGACCCGGGCTCTATTCTTCCCTGACTATGGAAGCAGTGGCAGATCCTCCGCTCCGGATCTTCTAACAGTGCATGTGGGTGACCCGGGCTCTATTCTTCCCTGACTATGGAAGCAGTGGCAGATCCTCTGTTCTTGATCTTCTAACCGTGCATGTGGGTGAGCTGGACTCTATTCTTCCCTGACTATGGAAGCAGTGGCAGATCCTCCGCTCCGGATCTTCTAACAGTGCATATGGGTGACCCGGGCTCTATTCTTCCCTGACTATGGAAGCAGTGGCAGATCCTCTGTTCTTGATCTTCTAACCGTGCATGTGGGTGAGCTGGACTCTATTCTTCCCTGACTATGGAAGCAGTGGCAGATCCTCTGTTCTTGATCTTCTAACCGTGCATGTGGGTGACCCGGGCTCTATTCTTCCCTGACTATGGAAGCAGTGGCATATCCTCTGTTCCGGATCTTGTAACAGTGCATGTGGGTGACCCGGGCTCTATTCTTCCCTGACTATGGAAGCAGTGGCAAGTCCTCTGTTCTTGATCTTCTAACAGTGCATGTGGGTGAGCAGGACTCTTATTCTTCCCTGACTATGGAAGCAGTCTTCACGCATGATGTCGCACTGTCAACCCCGGAGGAGGAGTCGTACAGGGCTCATGCCCAGCCATCACAATCTGCTGATGAGGTCGCTGGGCCACTGTCCGGTACATTATTCTGCTCAATTCTATCAACAGTGATTCAAATCGCAATTTCAAGTCAATGATCTGAGAGTCCCAAAGACTAGTCAAATTATCTACTTGGTCTCGCCTTCCACCCAGGGAGATAAAGATTTGCATAACATATTAATATTGTATCATATTGGCCGAACTTGATCTCTCACAACAGGCAATATGCCGAGGGCACAACAACACTTCAGTGACTCATACAAAACTACAGGTGATCTAGAATATTGCATGTCATTAACAGAAAGTACATTTACATTACAAAACAGCAGAAAGCCTGCCACATTAATCCAGTTAAAATTGAAACTAAGAAAACAACACAGAAAAACAGATTTACGAACTAAACTCCTTCAGCACACATGGGTGAAGGTTGTTTGTTTTCCATTAAGGAATGTGTGTCGATTGAAAAGATCCTAGAAACAAAGCTCATTCAAAACACAAAACTTAAACTATACATTAGGCTCACCGCAGTATATAATCCAAGCTCAGATTATTTCATCTCCTTTATAACATTCATGAATGTAAATAGAGCCATGCAAATGTCACTCACCCCACTGTAGAGGAGCCAGCTGCAAGTGTTCCAGGACGAGCTGATTCAACACCCCCTCCACACTCGCCTCTCCTTCTCGCTTCAAGGACGGGTGAAAAGAAGTTAAGGTTTAATAGAAATAATATGAAAATCTAAAAAGAAAAACATTTATTCCAAAAGACTAAACATATCTGACTCCATAGAAGTAAAATGCATCAAGAATGAGTGATATCATAGTATTTATGACAAAAAGAAAATGCATTAAAAAAAGCATGATCGGTTCTGGTCTGAACTCTGACAAACCATCTCCATTGAAGAAAGATCAAAACTACTTTTGAGAAGCGCAGCTCTGAAGTAAACTGCTCAAAAAAATAAAGGGAACACGAAAATACCACATCCTAGATATCTCTGAATGAAATATTCCAGCTGCAAATTGTTATAAATTGCATAGTGGAATGTGTTCAAAACAATAAAACATAAGTGTCAATGTAAAGAATATCCCATGAAGGTCTGGATTTGGAATGATGCTCAAAATCAAAGTGCAAAATCAAATTACAGGCTGATCCAACTTCAGTGGAAATGGTTCATGACAAGGAAAAGATGCTCAGTATTGTGTGTGGCCTCCACATACCTGTATGACCTCCATACAATGCCTGGGCATGGTCCTGATGAGGCGGCGGATGGTCTCCTGAGGGATCTCCTCCCAGACCTGGACTAAAGCATCCGCCACCTCCTGGACAGTCTGTGGTGCAACGTGACGTTGGTGGATGGAGCAAGACATGATGTCCCAGATGTGCTCAATCAGATTCAGGTCTGGGGAACGGGCGGGCCAGTCCATAGCTTCAATGCCTTTATCTTGCAGGAACTGCTGACACACTCCAGCCACATGAGGTCTGGCATTGTCCTGCATTAGGAGGAACCCAGGGCCAACTGCACCAGCATATGGTCTCACAAGGGGTCTGAGAATCTCATCTCGGTACCTAATGGCAGTCAAGCTACCTCTGGTGAGCACATGGAGGGCTGTGCGGCCCTCCAAAGAAATACCACCCCACACCATTACTGACCCACTGCCAAACCGGTCATGCTGAAGGATGTTGCAGGCAGATCGCTCTCCACGGAGTCTCCAGACTCTGTCATGCCTATCACATGAGCTCAGTGTGAACCTGATTTCATCTGTGAAGAGCACAGGGCGCCAGTGGCCAATTTGCCAATCCTGGTGTTCTGTGACAAATGACAAGCGCCCTGCACAGTGTTAGGCTGTGAGCACAACCCCCATCTGTGGACGTCAGGCACTCAGACCATCCTCATGGAGTCGGTTTCTATCCGTTTGTGCAGACACATGCACATTTGTGGCCTGCTGGAGGTCATTTTGCAGGGCTCTGCCAGTGCTCCTCCTGTTCCTCCTTGCACAAAGGCAGAGATAGCGTCCAGCTGCTGGGTTGTTGCCCACCTATGGCCCCCTCCACGTTTCCTGGTGTACTGGCCTGTCTCCTGGTAGCGCCTCCAGCCTCTGGACACTACGCTGACACAGCAAACCACCTTGCCAAAGCTCGCATTGATGTGCCATCCTGGATGAGCTGCACTACCTGAGCCACTTGTGTGGGCCGTAGAGTCCGTCTCATGCTACCACGAGTGTGAAAGCACAACCAACATTCAAAAGTGACCAAAACATCAGCCAGAAAGCATTGGTACTGAGATGTGGTCTGTGGTCCCACCTGCAGAACCACTCCTTTATTGAGGGTGTCTTGATAATTGCCAATAATTTCCATCTGTTGTCTATTCCATTTGCACAACAGCATGTGAAATTGATTGTCAATCAGTGTTGCTTCCTAAGTGGACAGTTTGATTTCACGGAAGTTTGATTTACTTAGAGTTAGATTCGGTTGTTTAAGTGATCCCTTTATTTTTTTGAGCAATGTATAATACAGGATGTAACTCAGGATCAGTAAAGTAATGAACAGTGGGTACGGAAAGTATTCAGACCCCTTTAAATTTTTCACTCTGTTTTATTGCAGCCATTTGGTAAATTCAAAAAAGTTCATTTTTTCTCATTAATGATCACTCTGCACCCCATCTTGATTAAAAAAAAAAACAGAAATGTAGAAATTTTTGCTAATTTATTTAAAAAAGAAAAACTGAAATATCACATGGTCATAAGTCTTCAGACCCTTTGCTTAGTGTTGAGTAGAAGCACCCTTTGAGCTAGTACAGCCAGGAGTCTTCTTGGGAATGATGCCACAAGATATTCACACCTGGATTTGGGGATCCTCGGCCATTCTTCCTTGCAGATCCTCTCCAGTACCGTCTGGTTGGATGGTGAACGTTGGTGGACGGCCATTTTCAGGTCTCTCCAGAGATGATCATTTGGGTTTAGGTCAGGGCTTTGGCTGGGCCAGTCAGGAATGGTCATTGTCGTGTTTGAAGGTGAACCTTCGGCCAAGTCTGAGGTCCAGAGCACTCTGGAAGACTTTTTTCATCCAGGATATCTCTGTACTTGTTCGCATTCATGTTTCCTTCAATGGCAACCAGTCGTCCTGTCCCTGCAGCTGAAAAACAACACATAGCGTGATGCTGCCTCCACCATGTTTCACTGTTGGGATTGTATTGGGCAGGTGATGAGCAGTGCCTGGTTTATCCACACATACCGCTTAGAATTATCACCAAAAAGGTCTATCTTCGTCTCATCAGACCAGAGAATCTTATTTCTCATAGTCTGGGAGTCCTTCATGTGTTTTGTAGCAAACTCTATGTGGGCTTTCATATGTCTTGCACTGAGGAGAGGCTTCTGTCAGCCACTCTGCCATAAAGGCCCGACTGGTGGAGGGCTGCAGTGATAGTTGACTTTGTGGAACTTTCTCCTATCTCCCTACTGCATCTCTGGAGCTCAGCCACAGTGATCTTGGGGTTCTTCTTTACCTCTCTCACCAAGGCTCTTCTCCCACGATTGCTCAGTTTGGCTGGACGGCCGGGTCTAGGAAGACTCCAGGTGGTCACAATCTTCGTCCATTTAAGGATTATAGAGGCCACTGTGCTCTTAGGAACCTTGAGTACTGCAGAAATTCTGTTGTAACCTTGGCCAGATCTCTGCCTTGCCACAATTCTGTCTCTGAGCTCCTTGGCCAGTTCCTTTGACATCATGATTCTCCTTTGGTCTGACATGCACTGTGAGCTGTGAGGTCTTATATAGACAGGTGTGCGCCTTTCCTAATCAAGTCCTATCAGTCTAATTACACACAGCTGGACTCCAATGAAGGAGTAGGACCATCTCAAGGAGGATCACAAGGAAATGGACAGCATGTGACTTATATATGAGTGTCTGAGCAAAGGGTCTAAATACTTGTGACCATGTGATATTTTAGATTTCCTTTTTCATTAAATTTGCAAACATTTCTACATTTCTGTTTTTTTTTTTTCAGTCAAGATGGGGTGCAGAGTGTACATTAATGAAATGAACTTTTTTGAATTTACCAAATGGCTGCAATAAAACAAAGAGTGAAAAATTTAACAGGTCTGAATACTTTCCGTACCCACTGTATATGTACACAGTGACTGCACCAGCAGAATAGTGAGTGCAGCTCTGGGGTATAATATAGGATGTTACTCAGGATCAGTAATGTAATGTATGTACACAGTGACTGCACCAGCAGAATAGTGAGTGCAGCTCTGGAGTATAATACAGGATGTAACTCAGGATCAGTAATGTAATGTATGTACACAGTGAGTGCACCAGCAGAATAGTGAGTGCAGCTCTGGGGTATAACACAGGATGTAACTAAGGATCAGTAATGTAATGTATGTACACAGTGACTGCACCAGCAGAATAGTGAGTGCAGCTCTGGGGTATAACACAGGATGTAACTCAGGATCAGTAATGTAATGTATGTACACAGTGACTGCACCAGCAGAATAGTGAGTGCAGCTCTGGGGTATAATATAGGATGTTACTCAGGATCAGTAATGTAATGTATGTACACAGTGACTGCACCAGCAGAATAGTGAGTGCAGCTCTGGAGTATAATACAGGATGTAACTCAGGATCAGTAATGTATGTACACAGTGACTGCACCAGCAGAATAGTGAGTGCAGCTCTGGAGTATAATACAGGATGTAACTCAGGATCAGTAATGTAATGTATGTACACAGTGACTGCACCAGCAGAACAGTGAGTGCAGCTCTGGGGTATAACACAGGATGTAACTAAGGATCAGTAATGTAATGTATGTACACAGTGACTCCACCAGCAGAGTAGTGAGTGCAGCTCTGGAGAATAATACAGGATGTAACTCAGGATCAGTAATGTAATGTATGTACACAGTGACTGCACCAGCAGAACAGTGAGTGCAGCTCTGGGGTATAACACAGGATGTAACTAAGGATCAGTAATGTAATGTATGTACACAGTGACTCCACCAGCAGAGTAGTGAGTGCAGCTCTGGAGAATAATACAGGATGTAACTCAGGATCAGCAATGTAATGTATGTACACAGTGACTGCACCAGCAGAATAGTGAGTGCAGCTCTGGGGTATAACACAGGATGTAACTCAGGATCAGTAATGTATATACACAGTGACTGCATCAGCAGAATAGTAAGTGCAGCTCTGGGGTATAAAACAGGATGTAACTCAGGTTCAGTAATGTAATGTATGTACACAGTGACTGTACCAGCAGAATAGTAAATGCAGCTCTGGGGTATAATACAGGATGTAACTCAGGATCAGTAATGTAATGTATGTACACAGTGACTGCCCCAGCAGAATAGTGAGTGCAGCTCTGGGATATAATACAGGAGGTAACTCAGGATCAGTAATGTAATGTATGTACACAGTGACTGCACCAGCAGAATAGTGAGTGCAGCTCTGGGGTATAATACAGGATGTAACTCAGGATCAGTAATGTAATGTATGTACACAGTGACTGCACCAGCAGAATAGTGAGTGCAGCTCTGGAGTATAATACAGGATGTAACTCAGGATCAGTAATGTAATGTATGTACACAGTGACTGCACCAGCAGAATAGTGAGTGCAGCTCTGGGGTATAACACAGGATGTAACTAAGGATCAGTAATGTAATGTATGTACACAGTGACTGCACCAGCAGAATAGTGAGTGCAGCTCTGGGGTATAACACAGGATGTAACTCAGGATCAGTAATGTAATGTATATACACAGTGACTGCATCAGCAGAATAGTAAGTGCAGCTCTGGGGTTTAAAACAGGATGTAACTCAGGTTCAGTAATGTAATGTATGTACACAGTGACTGTACCAGCAGAATAGTAAATGCAGCTCTGGGGTATAATACAGGATGTAACTCAGGATCAGTAATGTAATGTATGTACACAGTGACTGCCCCAGCAGAATAGTGAGTGCAGCTCTGGGATATAATACAGGAGGTAACTCAGGATCAGTAATGTAATGTATGTACACAGTGACTGCACCAGCAGAATAGTGAGTGCAGCTCTGGGGTATAATACAGGATGTAACTCAGGATCAGTAATGTAATGTATGTACACAGTGACTGCACCAGCAGAATAGTGAGTGCAGCTCTGGAGTATAATACAGGATGTAACTCAGGATCAGTAATGTAATGTATGTACACAGTGACTGCACCAGCAGAATAGTGAGTGCAGCTCTGGGGTATAATACAGGATCAGTAGTGTAATACATTTGCATAGTGATGTAATTTGGTGATGACATATCTAGATGTCAGACCAGTGTCCTGTACTTTCCGGCTGCCTACAGCGTCAGGCTTATACCTCACTCAGGACATGACTGGGCATGGAGCTTGCTCTCAGCACATCCCGGATCCATGTGGACCGCAGGCGTTGTGCAGAGCGCTCCGGCATAGGCAGCTTGTGATTTTGGTGCTGTGGTGGTTGTGGAGGGGCGGCTTATTTCCAGTTCAGAAACTAAGCACAGACTCAGTAGTAAGACGCTGCGGGTTCCCTGGTGCTGACCACAATGCTCTCCGGCGCAGCAATGTGTATCTATGGTAACACACTAGCTGGGCCCGTGCCGTGGTCCTTATCCCTGCCGGCCAGCAGTGCACCCTCCTGCAGCTGCTAAATATATCCATTACACCGCGTTGCTATGGCTAAATACGCCACCGTCATTAACCCTTACTCTGCCTTGTTGAAACCACAACAAGTAAAAAGCATGAAGGAAAACCCGAGCGTCCCACGTCCCTGGGCCCTCACAATCCTGGAAATAAGGAAATGCAGTTCTGTGCCGCATCTCCTTTTAATTTTTCCCTTCATAGCTGCATTTATTTAAAGGGGGCGTCACTGCGCTAAAAAGCCCCCCAAAAGCAGCAAATGCGACCCCACACCAGAGCTGCATCCATTAGTGAGGAAAATCACATTTAAGGGGGTTATCCAGTACCTAAGAAATACTGCCCCCCCTCACCATGGCTCGAGTGTAGCACTGCAACTCAGCCCCAATTGAGGCGAATGGAGCGGACCTGCAACACCACATGCGAGTCATGGCCTGGGTTGTTGTATTGGGTCTGAGATGAAGACGTCATCTTTTTATTAATCATGGATATCCCCTTTAAAGCGAATCTGACAGTAGGTTTTTGTGAGAAGCATAATGTAGAGGCAGAGACCCTGATTCCAGCAACATGACACTTGTTCAGCCATTTGTTGTAGATTCAATACAATCAGTGTTTTATCAGCAGGAGATTATCACTGAGAAGAGACATTGCCGGAGCGCAGATACATGACAGAGGAGACATTGCCGGAGCGCAGACACATGACAGAGGAGACATTGCCGGAGCGCGGACACATGACAGAGGAGACATTGCCGGGACGCGGACACATGACAGGGGAGACATTGCCGGAGCGCGGACACATGACAGAGGAGACATTGCCGGAGCGCGGACACATGACAGAGGAGACATTGCCGGAGCGCAGACACATGACAGAGGAGACATTGCCGGAGCGCGGACACATGACAGAGGAGACATTGCCGGAGCACGGACACATGACAGAGGAGACATTGCCGGAGCACGGACACATGACAGAGGAGACATTGCCGGAGCACGGACACATGACAGAGGAGACATTGCCGGAGCACGGACACATGACAGAGGAGACATTGCCGGAGCGCGGACACATGACAGAGGAGACATTGCCGGAGCACGGACACATGACAGAGGAGACATTGCCGGAGCACGGACACATGACAGAGGAGACATTGCCGGAGCGCGGACACATGACAGAGGAGACATTGCCGGAGCGCGGACACATGACAGAGGAGACATTGCTGGAGCACGGACACATGACAGAGGAGACATTGCCGGAGCGCGGACACATGACAGAGGAGACATTGCCGGAGCGCGGACACATGACAGAGGAGACATTGCCGGAGCACGGACACATGACAGAGGAGACATTGCCGGAGAACAGACACATGACAGAGGAGACATTGCCGGAGCACGGACACATGACAGAGGAGACATTGCCGGAGCGCGGACACATGACAGAGGAGACATTGCCGGAGCACGGACACATGACAGAGGAGACATTGCCGGAGCGCGGACACATGACAGAGGAGACATTGCCGGAGCGCGGACACATGACAGAGGAGACATTGCCGGAGCACAGACACATGATAGAGGAGACATTGCCGGAGCGCAGACACATGACAGAGGAGACATTGCCGGAGCGCGGACTCATGACAGAGGAGACATTGCCGGAGAACAGACACATGACAGAGGAGACATTGCCGGAGCACGGACACATGACAGAGGAGACATTGCCGGAGCACGGACACATGACAGAGGAGACATTGCCGGAGCGCGGACACATGACAGAGGAGACATTGCCGGAGCGCGGACACATGACAGAGGAGACATTGCCGGAGCGCGGACACATGACAGAGGAGACATTGCCGGAGCGCGGACTCATGACAGAGGAGACATTGCCGGAGCGCGGACACATGACAGAGGAGACATTGCCGGAGCACAGACACATGATAGAGGAGACATTGCCGGAGCGCAGACACGTGACAGAGAAGACATTGCCGGAGCGCGGACACATGACAGAGGAGACATTGCCGGAGCGCAGACACATGACAGAGGAGACATTGCAGGAGAGCGGACACATGACAGAGGAGACATTGCCGGAGCGCGGACACATGACAGAGGAGACATTGCCGGAGCACGGACACATGACAGAGGAGACATTGCCGGAGCACGGACACATGACAGAGGAGACATTGCTGGAGCACGGACACATGACAGAGGAGACATTGCCGGAGCACAGACACATGACAGAGGAGACATTGCCGGAGCGCGGACACATGACAGAGGAGACATTGCCGGAGCGCGGACACATGACAGAGGAGACATTGCCGGGACGCGGACACATGACAGAGGAGACATTGCCGGAGCACGGACACATGACAGAGGAGACATTGCCGGAGCGCGGACACATGATAGAGGAGACATTGCCGGAGCACAGACACATGACAGAGGAGACATTGCCGGAGCACAGACACATGACAGAGGAGACATTGCCGGAGCACAGACACATGACAGAGGAGACATTGCCGGAGCGCGGACACATGACAGAGGAGACATTGCCGGAGCGCGGACACATGATAGAGGAGACATTGCCGGAGCGCAGACACATGACAGAGGAGACATTGCCGGAGCGCAGACACATGACAGAGGAGACATTGCCGGAGAGCGGACACATGACAGAGGAGACATTGCCGGAGCGCGGACACATGACAGAGGAGACATTGCCGGAGCGCGGACACATGACAGAGGAGACATTGCAGGAGAGCGGACACATGATAGAGGAGACATTGCCGGAGCGCGGACACATGACAGAGAAGACATTTCCGGAGCGCGGACACATGATAGAGGAGACATTGCCGGAGCGCGGACACATGACAGAGAAGACATTGCCGGAGCGCGGACACATGACAGAGGAGACATTGCCGGAGCGCGGACACATGACAGAGGAGACATTGCCGGAGCGCGGACACATGACAGAGGAGACATTGCAGGAGAGCGGACACATGATAGAGGAGACATTGCCGGAGCGCGGACACATGACAGAGGAGACATTGCCGGAGCACGGACACATGACAGAGGAGACATTGCCGGAGCGCGGACACATGACAGAGGAGACATTGCCGGAGCGCAGACACATGACAGAGGAGACATTGCCGGAGCACAGACACATGACAGAGGAGACATTGCCGGAGCACGGACACATGACAGAGGAGACATTGCCGGAGCGCGGACACATGACAGAGGAGACATTGCCGGAGCGCGGACACATGACAGAGGAGACATTGCAGGAGAGCGGACACATGATAGAGGAGACATTGCCGGAGCGCGGACACATGACAGAGAAGACATTGCCGGAGCACAGACACATGACAGAGGAGACATTGCCGGAGAACAGACACATGACAGAGGAGACATTGCCGGAGCACGGACACATGACAGAGGAGACATTGCCGGAGAGCGGACACATGATAGAGGAGACATTGCCGGAGCGCGGACACATGATAGAGGAGACATTGCCGGAGCGCGGACACATGACAGAGGAGACATTGCCGGAGCGCGGACACATGATAGAGGAGACATTGCCGGAGCGCGGACACATGATAGAGGAGACATTGCCGGAGAGCGGACACATGATAGAGGAGACATTGCCGGAGCGCGGACACATGACAGAGGAGACATTGCCGGAGCACAGACACATGACAGAGGAGACATTGCCGGAGCACAGACACATGACAGAGGAGACATTGCCGGAGCACAGACACATGACAGAGGAGACATTGCCGGAGCGCGGACACATGATAGAGGAGACATTGCCGGAGCGCGGACACATGACAGAGAAGACATTGCCGGAGCGCGGACACATGACAGAGGAGACATTGCCGGAGCGCGGACACATGACAGAGGAGACATTGCCGGAGCACGGACACATGACAGAGGAGACATTGCCGGAGCACGGACACATGACAGAGAAGACATTGCCGGAGCGCGGACACATGACAGAGGAGACATTGCTGGAGCGCGGACACATGACAGAGGAGACATTGCTGGAGCGCGGACACATGACAGAGGAGACATTGCTGGAGCACGGACACATGACAGAGGAGACATTGCCGGAGCACGGACACATGACAGAGGAGACATTGCTGGAGCACGGACACATGACAGAGGAGACATTGCCAGAGCACGGACACATGACAGAAGAGACATTGCAGGAGAGCGGACACATGACAGAGGAGACATTGCTGGAGCGCGGACACATGACAGAGGAGACATTGCCGGAGCGCGGACACATGACAGAGGAGACATTGCCGGAGCACGGACACATGACAGAGGAGACATTGCCGGAGCACGGACACATGACAGAGGAGACATTGCCGGAACGCGGACACATGACAGAGGAGACATTGCCGGAGCGCGGACACATGACAGAGGAGACATTGCCGGAGCGCGGACACATGATAGAGGAGACATTGCCGGAGCGCAGACACATGACAGATGAGACATTGCCGGAGCACGGACACATGACAGAGGAGACATTGCAGGAGCGCGGACACATGACAGAGGAGACATTGCTGGAGCGCGGACACATGACAGAGGAGACATTGCCGGAGCGCGGACACATGATAGAGGAGACATTGCCGGAGCACAGACACATGACAGAGGAGACATTGCCGGAGCGCGGACACATGACAGAGGAGACATTGCCGGAGCACAGACACATGATAGAGGAGACATTGCCGGAGCGCAGACACATGACAGAGGAGACATTGCCGGAGCGCGGACACATGACAGAGGAGACATTGCCGGAGCGCGGACACATGACAGAGGAGACATTGCCGGAGCACGGACACATGACAGAGGAGACATTGCCGGGACGCGGACACATGACAGAGGAGACATTGCTGGAGTCACCACCCAGTTTTCCCTGGCTCCTGGTAGTCAAATCGGCACAACCAATACTACTACACAGACCATTTAACTGTGAGATGACCTGCGTCGCAGCCAAAGTCGCCATCTCCCAGCATAAATGGATAGAAGAGGACGATGCAAAAAAACCCCCAAACAACTTAGGACTACTTTTACAATCTTGCTTGGTTAACTTAGGGGAAAAATGTATTCTTTCTGCTTAAATTTTAAATCCGGAAGGCAGCGAGGAAACCATATTCTAATATTTCCCCCACTACGTCAATCATTCCGATTCCCATTCATCAAATGTAAGGATGTGAGACTGATACAAAGAGTCCGCGGTGATTCTGGACCATATAGTGGTGACTTGTCTCCTCGCGCTCAGGGCTCATTACACCTTCCTATAATGTGTACGGAGCAGATGGGCTGGGGAGTCCGGCGAAAGAGGATGGAGATGGAAAAATAAACAGATGTTGCTCAGAACCTTTAATAGCGGCCTCCCGACACGGCAGGTGGGGTGGAGGAGCTGATGGAGGAGAGGGATCTGAGAATGAAAAGTACGGCAATTAAAAATAGGGAAGGAGGGGACGAGTAACAGGAAGGAGCCAAAAAAAATGATGTATTGCATTCAGAAGTAACTGCTGTAATTACAGTTTAGCTTTGCTTCATGGGGGCCAGGTTGTGCCAAAAGTGCAACTGTCAATCCTAAAAAAGGAGAGAAACTGTGGAAAATGAGAACCAAGATGTGACAGGATCAGCCGTGTAGTGGCTGCAGGCTGGAGTCATACTACTGCCATAACAGGACGACGTAAGAGGATGGCACTGCGGTACTAGGGGACTTGGCAAGATGAAATCTCTGGACGGCACATGTACCATCCTGAGGATTCAGAATAGGGGCAGGTCCTAGACATGGACTCCGCTTATTGCTCAGTGGCCAGACATGTAAGTGTGAGGCTGGCACTGTTATGGTAGGTAAGGTTGTGGCTGGCACTGTTATGGTGGGGCAGTGTGTGGCTGGCACTGTTACGGTGGGGTAGCGTGTGGCTGGCACTGTTACGGTGGGGCAGTGTGTAGCTGGTACTGTTATGGTGGGACTGTGTGGCTGGTACTGTTATGGCGGGGCAGTGTTTGGCCGGCAGTTATGGTATGGTAGGTATGGATGTGGCTGGCACTGTTACGGTGGGGTAGCGTGTGGCTGGTACTGTTATGGTGGGACAGTGTGTGGCTGGTACTGATATGGTGGGGCAGTGTGTGGCTGGTACTGTTATGGTGGGGCAGTGTTTGGCCGGCACTGTTATGGTAGGTATGGATGTGGCTGGCACTGTTACGGTAGGGTAGCGTGTGGCTGGTACTGTTATGATGGGGCAGTGTGTGGCTGGCACTATTATGGTGGGGCAGTGTGTGGCTGGCACTATTATGGTGGGGCAGTGTGTGGCTGGCACTGTTATGGTGGGGCAGTGTGTGGCTGGCACTATTATGGTGGGGCAGTGTGTGGCTGGCACTGTTATGGTAGGTAAGGATGTGGCTAGTACTGTTATGGTGGGACAGTGTGTGGCTGGCACTGTTACGGTGGGACAGTGTGTGGCAGGTACTGTTATAGTGGGGCAGTGTGGCTGGCAATGTTATGGTGGGGCAGTGTGTGGCTGGCACTGTTATGGTGGGGCAGTGTGTGGCTAGTACTGTTATGGTGGGGCAGTGTGGCTGGCAATGTTATGGTGGGGCAGTGTGGCTGGCAATGTTATGGTGGGACAGTGTGTGGCTGGCACTGTTATGGTGGGGCAGTGTGTGGCTGGTACTGTTATGGTAGGTATGGATGGGGCTGGCACTGTTACGGTGGGGTAGAGTGTGGCTGGCACTGTTATGGTGGGGCAGTGTGTGGCTGGTACTGATATGGTGGGGCAGTGTGTGGCTGGTACTGTTATGGTGGGGCAGTGTTTGGCCAGCACTGTTATGGTAGGTATGGATGTGGCTGGCACTGTTACGGTAGGGTAGCGTGTGGCTGGTACTGTTATGATGGGGCAGTGTGTGGCTGGCACTATTATGGTGGGGCAGTGTGTGGCTGGCACTATTATGGTGGGGCAGTGTGTGGCTGGCACTGTTATGGTGGGGCAGTGTGTGGCTGGCACTGTTATGGTGGGGCAGTGTGTGGCTGGCACTGTTATGGTGGGGCAGTGTGTGGCTGGCACTGTTATGGTGGGGCAGTGTTTGGCTGGTACTGTTATAGTGGGCAGTGTTTGGCCGGCACTGTTTTGGTAGTTATGGATGGGGCTGGCACTGTTACGGTGGGGCAGTGTGTGGCTGGCACTGTTATGGTAGGTAAGGATGTGGCTAGTACTGTTATGGTGGGACAGTGTGTGGCTGGCACTGTTACGGTGGGACAGTGTGTGGCAGGTACTGTTATAGTGGGGCAGTGTGGCTGGCAATGTTATGGTGGGGCAGTGTGTGGCTGGCACTGTTATGGTGGGGCAGTGTGTGGCTAGTACTGTTATGGTGGGGCAGTGTGGCTGGCAATGTTATGGTGGGGCAGCGTGGCTGGCAATGTTATGGTGGGGCAGTGTGTGGCTGGCACGGTTATGGTGGGGCAGTGTGTGGCTGGTACTGTTATGGTAGGTATGGATGGGGCTGGCACGGTTACGGTGGGGTAGAGTGTGGCTGGCACTGTTATGGTGGGGCAGTGTGTGGCTGGCACTGTTATGGTAGGTAAGGATGTGGCTAGTACTGTTATGGTGGGACAGTGTGTGGCTGGCACTGTTACGGTGGGACAGTGTGTGGCAGGTACTGTTATGGTGGGGCAGTGTGTGGCTGGCACTGTTATGGTGGGGCATTGTGTGGCTAGTACTGTTATGGTGGGGCAGTGTGGCTGGCAATGTTATGGTTGGGCAGTGTGGCTGGCAATGTTATGGTGGGGCAGTGTGTGGCTGGGAATGTTACGGTGGGACAGTGTGTGGCTGGTACTGTTATGGTGGGGCAGTGTGTGGCTGGTACTGTTTTGGTGGGACAGTGTGTGGCTGGTACTGTTATGGTGGGGCAGTGTGTGGCCGGCACTGTAGGACATTGTAAGGTTACTACTTTAATAAGGCACTGTAATATGGAAGTTTTGTCATGGTGGCCATGGACACTGTTTGGCTAGGCCTGTTAAGGAGTCATTGTATTGTGAAGCTTGTGCTTTTGTAGATAGGCCGTCACTGTTATAGGGGCAAACTGTGTGGTACCATCAAAAAGAGGCAGGGCGTAAATGGTTCTGTTATAGTGGGGTCCTGCAAGGGTAGAACTGTTATAACAGAGCAGTAAGTGAATGGTACTTTCATAGGTTTGTGGCTGTTAACATCGATGTGGAAATACATGTTTAACATTTATTGTCGCCCCTTTATGTGGCACAAACGTATAATGTGGCCCTTAAATTATCCAACTTAAAGAGTAACAGTCAATGAAAGCTTTTTTTTTTCAATAGCACTTGTGAAAATAAGAAACTTTTTAATGTATCACATCAGAGAAATCTGCTTCTTTCTCCTCCTGGACTGATCTGTCGTTCTCAACTCGCAGGTAAAATGTGTCTTCACTGAATACTGACTTTACCGTTACTGAGATAGGAGATGACAGTTGGTGCTTATAAAGTTCTATGGAGCTTGCAGCATAATGTATGTTGTCTCCAGCTCCTCCCTCCAACAATGTCTAAAAACACCAACTGCCATCTCCTATCTCAGTAATGGGAAAATCTGTCTTCACGAAATATGGATTATACCCCTGAAACGAGAATGAAAAATCAACACAGGAGCAGAAAGAAGCGGATTCCTCTGATGAAATAAATTACAAAGTTGCTTATTATCATGTGCAATATTAATTTATAACACAAAACTTTAAATGTCAGTTACTTCTTAATTGGTCACAAAAACAGATGGGAGTCTTTCATTTTCAAAGATAGGAAACACAAAAAATTTTTTGAAAAATATAAAATAAACCAAATAAAAAAATGAACTGAAAAATATAAAATACACAAAAATAACAAAAAAAGAACAGAAAAATATAAAATAAATACAAAAATAACAAAAAAGTACAGAAAAATATATAATACAAAAATAAAAATCAAACTCAAAAATATAAAATAAATACAAAAATAACAAAAAAAGAACAGAAAAATATAAAATAAATACAAAAATAAAAATCAAAATGAAAAATATAAAATAAACACAAACATAAAAAAATAGAAAAATTTAAAATAAATACAAAAACAACTAAAAGAATGGAAAAATATAAAATAAACAAAAAAATAGAAAAATATAAAATAAATGCAAAAATAAAAAATAATAGAAAAATATAAAATAAACAAGAATAGAAAAATATAAAATAAATGCTAAAATAACAAAAAAGAATAGAAAAGTACATCATAAAAAAAGAAAGAAAGAACAGAAAAATATACAATAAACAGAAAAATAAAAAAAATAGAAAAATATAAAATAAATGCAAAAATAAAAATCAAACTGAAAAATATAAAATAAACACAAACATAACAAAAAAAAAAATTAAAATAAATACAAAAACAACTAAAAGAATGGAAAAATATAAAATAAATGCTAAAAAGAACAAAAAAAACATCATAAAAAAAGAAAGAAAGAACAGAAAAATATATAATAAACACAAAAATAAAAATCAAACTGAAAAATATAAAATAAAAACAAAAATAAAAAAATAATAGAAAAATATATAAAAAATAAACACAAAAATAAGAAAGAGACGACGAAAGGCACATTATGCTAGTTACGGTGGGTAGTTTGCGCCATAGATTGATACATGAAGCTGGTGGTCTCCATGCGGGGGACTGATATAACCTGTAACGATCTGATATTTATCACGGCTGTATCAGGGATTACATGAAATATTTATCAGTCGTGCTCATCTCAGCACAGTAAATGGAAGCGAGCTGCAGGAGGCCCATCATGTAATGATGAAAAAGTAACTCAATATACGGGCTGACCCTTCCTTGCCCGCACACGGCGGCCCCGCGGGCCGGGGTGACCTCCTGGAGTCTATAGACAGCAGGCATTGATGTGAAGCTCCAGAGTCAGGACAAGGGCTGCAAACGACTGTGACAGTGGAGATAGATCTGACTCAATTACATTTCTGACCTGCACCCCTCCATGTGGACACTGCGCTGATCGATGGCGAGTCAACTACCCGAGGAGTACGGCGGAGCATCCGACCTCGCATGTGGTGCCGCGGAACGTCATGGAGTACAGATTTAACTCTCTGATGCCAGGTTACTAACAGCAGCTCCATTCTATCAGAGCCCCGCACTCAACATAAGTGGTCGGACCCCCCAATGATCAGCAAGTGAACACCTATCCCGTAGTTAGGAGTTTTATGGAATTAGAAAAAACATGGCTACTTTCTTCTAAAAACAGCACCATGTCCCCTACATGTGGTGTGTACTATTAAAGCTCAACCGTATTACCTTCAAAGGGCTTAGATGCAATACCAGGCACAAACAATGGAGAGGTGGCGCAGTTAACAGAAGTAAACAGCCATATTTTATTATTCTTGAAATTGGTTATCACATTAATACATTTCTCAAAAAAAATCATGTTAGCTATATTACATCATTTGCAGGGTCTGTAGCATGTAAATGACAGAATCAGTCTCCTTCTCCCTCTGGTAGCTTACAATATAGCCCCTTCTTAATTCTCCCTCTGGCAGCTGAAAATATAACCCCTAATTTCGTCCTCCTCAAAAAAGTTTTTTCTCTGCTGTACTGCCAAATTACTTCAGATGCTCTGCTTTTTTCCAATGAGCATTATGGAAAAGCTTTTGCAGATCACAATTCTTCTAACTTTCTCTGTTCTCAGCTCCTATGCGTACAAATCTGTCTCCCTGGTTACAGACTACAAACAAGGCTTGTGTAGTCTGATCCCAGACTCCCTCTTCTTTACAACAGGGCTTTGAAGTCGGAGTCGTGGAGCCGGAGCCTATTTTGGGGGAGTAGGAATCGATGTCATGGAAACTCAGGAGTCAGAGTCGGAGGTTTGGTTAACCGACTCTACAGCCTGCTGTGGAGTCGGAGTTGGAGCCCATTTTGGTGGAGTCATGGACATTGAGGAGTCGGAGGTTTGGCCTACCGACTCCACAGCCCTGCTTTACAACCCACAAACAGAAGAAGAGAAGACGGACAGAAGAGAGTGATGCGACTGCAGCATCAGACTACACAGAGGTTGTGTGTAGTCTGTAACCAAGGAGACACAGTTGTCTACATAGGATGTCAGGACTCGAACCTAGCAGCTATTGTGCAACAGGCGGCAGCTCTTCTCTGGGAGCTATTCAGCTCGCTGGACAGTTCCATGCTAACCCAGATACTAATATCTGTGTAATTCCTGATTGTCTCCACCCTGTGATCTCCTGATTGAGCACCCTCCTTAAACCAGGAATTCCTTGTAAGAATATTGAGCTCCCAGCCTTTAGTCAAGCTCTCTTTCCACCTGCTGCTTATCCTCAAGATTATACTGCTGCTACCGTGTACCAACGTTTGGCTATTCCCGACTACGCAACCTGCTGATCCCTCAGCTATACTGCTGCTCCTGTGTACCGACCTCTGGCTATTCCTGACTACGCAACCTGCTGATCCCTCAACTATACTGCTGTTCCTGTGTACCGACCTGTGGCTATTCCTGACTACTGTACCCACTGATCCCTCAACTATACTGCTGCTCCCATGTACCGACCTCTGGCTATTCCTGACGACGCAACCTGCTGATCCCTCAACTATACTGCTGCTCCTGTGTACCAACCTCTGGCTATTCCTGACTACGCAACCTGCTAATCCCTCAACTATACTGCTGCTCCTGTGTACAGACCTCTGGCTATTCCTGACTACGCAACCTGCTGATCCCTCAACTATACTGCTGCTCCCATGTACCGACCTCTGGCTATTCCTGACGACGCAACCTGCTGATCTCTCAACTATACTGCTGCTCCTGTGTACCAACCTCTGGCTATTCCTGACTACTGTACCTGCTAATCCCTCAACTATACTGCTGCTCCCCTGTAACGACCTCTGGCTATTCCTGACTACTGTACCCGCTAATCCCTCAACTATACTGCTGCTCCCGTGTACCGACCTGTGGCTATTCCTAACTACTCTACCTGCTGATCCCTCAACTATACTGCTGCTCCTGTGTACTGACCTCTGGCTATTCCTGACTACGCAACCTGCTGATCCCTCAACTATACTGCTGCTCCTGTGTACCAACCTCTGGCTATTCCTGACTACTGTACCTGCTGATTCCTCAACTATACTGCTGCTCCCATGTAACGACCTCTGGCTATTCCTGACTACTGTACCCGCTAATCCCTCAACTATACTGCTGCTCCCGTGTACCGACCTGTGGCTATTCCTAACTACTCTACCTGCTGATCCCTCAACTATACTGCTGCTCCTGTGTACTGACCTCTGGCTATTCCTGACTACGCAACCTGCTGATCCCTCAACTATACTGCTGCTCCTGTGTACCAACCTCTGGCTATTCCTGACTACTCTACCTGCTGATCCCTGTTGTGAATTCTGCTCTTGGGTTCCCTCCGGTGGTTGTTGGTGGTAATACAGTTGTCCCTGGGTTGCAATCCTGAGCAGGTGTCCCTGCTGATTGCAGCTCTGACTGGGTATTTAGGTGTGCAGGATCCATTAGCCCTTGCCAGTTGTCCATTGTTCTTGGAGGTTTTACATCTCTGTCTGGTTCCTCCTGCCCTGCTGCCAATTCAGCAAAGATAAGTGTCTGGGTTTTGTTTCTGCAGCACACATGCTGTGTGCTTTTCAATTCAGTACTATTCATTTTTTTTCTTGTCCAGCTTAGACTATGTTTGGATTTTTTCAGTCAAGTTGGATTCTCAGGAGATGCAGATATACATTCCATGTCTTTAGTTAGATGTGGAATTTTTGTATTATCTGCTGTGGATATTTTTAGAGTTTTAATACTGACCGATTAGTATTCTGTCCTATCCTTTTCTATTTAGCTAGAGGTGCCTCTTTTGCTAAATCCTGTTTTCTGCCTGCGTGAGTCTTTCCTCTAATACTCACAGTCAATATTTGTGGGGGGCTGCCTATCCTTTGGGGTTCTGCTATGAGGCAAGATAGAATTCCCATTTCCATCTATAGGGGTATTTAGTCCTCCGGCTGTGTCGAGGTGTCTAGGATGTGTTAGGTACACCCCACGGCTACTTCTAGTTGCGGTGTCAGTTTAGGGTTTGCGGTCAGTACAGGTTCCACCTACTCCAGAGAAAGTCTCATGCGGCTCCAAGATCACCGGATCATAACAGTACAACTGGCCAACAATGAGTTAAATGCATCTCAGAAGAAGGGAAGAAAGGTGTTGAGCCATTTTTTTTTCTGTAGCCTGCTTTGTCTTTCCTTCCCTCTTTTCTGGGTGGCTGAGGAGTCTTGTGCTAGCATGGATGTTCAGGGATTAGCTTCTCGTGTAGACCAGCTTGCTACTAGGGTACAGGGGATTTCTGATTATATTGTTCAGACTCCAGTTTTAGAGCCTAAGATTCCCACTCCTGATTTGTTTTTTGGGGACAGATCCAAATTTTTGAGTTTTAAAAACAACTGTAAACTGTTTTTTGCTCTGAAACCTCGATCCTCTGGTGATTCCATTCAGCAGGTTAAAATTGTCATCTCCCTGCTGCGTGGCGATCCTCAGGATTGGGCATTTTCCCTGGAATCTGGGAATCCGGCCTTGTTTAATGTAGACGCCTTTTTTCAGGCTTTAAGATTATTATATGATGAACCAAATTCTGTGGATCAAGCGGAGAAGACCTTGTTGGCCCTGTCTCAGGGTTAAGAAGCGGCAGAATTGTATTGTCAGAAATTTAGAAAATGGTCTGTGTTGACTAAATGGAATGATGATGCTTTGGCGGCAATTTTCAGAAAGGGTCTTTCTGAATCCGTTAAAGATGTTATGGTGGGGTTTCCCACGCCTTTCGGTCTGAGTGATTCTATGTCTATGGCCATTCAGATTGATCGGCGCTTGCGGGAGCGCAGAACTGTGCGCGCTGTGTCGTTGTCCTCAGAGCAGATGCCTTGTGGCAATGCTTCTCATGTTATTTCAGTCTGTCCTAAGCGTACAAAGAGAATCGCTAGTTCATTTACCATCAGTACTGTACAACCTAAATTTCTGTTATCTGTGTCCTTGATTTGCTCATTGTCATCATTTTCTGTCATAGCGTTTGTGGATTCAGGCGCCGCCTTGAACTTAATGGACCTTGAGTTTGCCAGGCGTTGTGGTTTTCCCTTGCAGCCTTTGCAGAGTCCTATTCCTTTGAGGGGCATTGATGCTACACCTTTGGCTAAAAATAAGCCCCAGTTTTGGACACAGGTGACCATGTGCATGGCGCCAGCCCATCAGGAAGATTGTCATTTTCTGGTGTTGCATAATTTGCATGATGCTATCGTGCTGGGTTTTCCGTGGTTGCAGGTACATAATCCTGTGTTGGATTGGAAGTCTATGTCTGTGACTAGCTGGGGTTGTCAAGGGGTTCATAATGACGTTCCTTTGATGTCAATCTCCTCTTCTTCCTCTTCTGAAATTCCAGAGTTTTTGTCAGATTTTCAGGATGTATTCGATGAGCCCAAGTCCAGTTCCCTTCCACCGCATAGGAACTGTGATTGTGCGATTGACTTGATTCCAGGCTGTAAGTTTCCTAAGGGCCAACTTTTCAACCTGTCTGTGCCTGAACATACCGCCATGCGGAGTTATGTTAAGGAGTCTTTGGAGAAAGGGCATAGTCAGCCATCTTCTTCACCGTTGGGAGCGGGATTTTTTTTTGTTGCTAAGAAGGATGGCTCCTTGAGACCCTGTATTGATTATCGCCTCTTGAATAAGATCACGGTCAAGTTTCAATACCCTTTACCTCTGCTTTCCGATTTGTTTGCTAGAATTAAGGGGGCTAGTTGGTTTACGAAGATTGACCTTCGGGGGGCATATAATCTTGTTCCCATTAAGCAGGGTAATGAACGGAAAACTGCGTTTAATACGCCCGAAGGCTATTTTGAATACCTTATGATTCCATTCAGGCTCTCTAATGCTCCATCTGTTTTTCAGTCATTCATGAACGATATCTTCCGGACTTATCTTGATAAATTCATGATTGTATATTTGAATGACATTTTAATTTTTTCCGATGATTGGGAGTCTCATGTGGAACAGGTCAGGATGGTATTTCAGATCCTTCGTGATAATGCCTTGTTTGTGAAGGGGCCTAAGTGTCTCTTTGGAGTGCAGAAGGTTTCTTTTTTGGGCTTCATTTTTTCTCCCTCATCTATAGAGATGGATCCGGTTAAGTTTCAGGCCATTCATGATTGGATTCAACCCACATCCATGAAGAGCCTTCAGAAATTTTTGGGCTTTGCTAATTTTTATTGCCGTTTCATTGCTAACTTCTCCAGTGTGGTTAAACCCTTGACCGATTTGACGAAGAAAGGCGCTGATGTGACGAATTGGTCCTCTGCGGCTGTCTCTGCCTTTCAGGAGCTTAAACGCCGATTTACTTCTGCCCCTGTGTTGCGTCAACCGGATGTTTCTCTTCCGTTTCAGGTTGAGGTTGACGCTTCTGAGATTGGGGCAGGGGCCGTTTTGTCTCAGAGGGATCCTGTTGGTTCCTTGATGAAACCGTGTGCCTTCTTTTCCCGTAAGTTTTCGCCTGCTGAACGCAATTATGATGTCGGCAATCGGGAGTTGTTGGCTATGAAGTGGGCGTTTGAGGAGTGGCGACATTGGCTTGAGGAAGCTAAGCACCGTATTGTGGTCTTGACCGATCATAAAAATCTGATTTACCTCGAGTCTGCCAAACGGCTGAATCCTAGACAGTCTCGATGGTCCTTGTTTTTTTCCCGCTTTGATTTCGTGGTCTCGTATCTTCCGGGTTCTAAGAATATTAAGGCTGATGCCCTCTCTAGGAGTTTTTTGCCTGATTCTCCTGAGGTCCTTGAACCGGTCGGCATTCTGAAAGAAGGGGTGGTCCTTTCTGCCATTTCCCCTGATTTACGACGGGTTCTTCAGGAATTTCAGGCTGACAAACCTGACCGCTGTCCAGTGGGGAAACTGTTTGTTCCTGATAGATGGACTAGTAGAGTGATTTCTGAGGTTCATTGTTCTGTGTTGGCTGGCCATCCTGGTAGTTTTGGTACCAGAGATTTGGTTGGTAGGTCCTTTTGGTGGCCTTCTTTGTCACGTGATGTGCGTTCTTTTGTGCAGTCCTGTGGGACTTGCGCGCGGGCCAAGCCTTGCTGCTCCCGTGCTAGTGGGTTGCTTTTGCCTTTGCCGGTCCCTGAGAGGCCCTGGACGCATATTTCTATGGATTTTATTTCTGATCTTCCGGTTTCCCAGAGGATGTCGGTTATCTGGGTTGTTTGTGACCGGTTCTCTAAGATGGTTCATTTGGTGCCTTTGCCTAAATTGCCTTCCTCTTCTGATTTGGTCCCGTTGTTTTTTCAGCATGTAGTTCGTTTGCATGGCATTCCAGAGAATATTGTGTCCGACAGAGGTTCCCTGTTTGTTTCTAGGTTTTGGTGGGCCTTTTGTGCTAGGCTGGGCATTGATTTGTCTTTTTCTTCCGCATTTCATCCTCAGACAAATGGCCAGACCGAGCGAACTAATCAGACTTTGGAAACTTATTTGAGATGCTTTGTGTCTGCTGATCAGGATGATTGGGTGGCTTTCTTGCCATTGGCTGAGTTTGCCCTTAATAATCGGGCTAGTTCGGCTACCTTGGTTTCGCCCTTCTTCTGTAATTTTGGTTTTCATCCTCGTTTTTCTTCGGGGCAGGTTGAGCCGTCTGACTGTCCTGGTGTGGATTCTGTGGTGGACAGGTTGCAGCAGATTTGGGCTCATGTGGTGGACAATTTGGTGTTGTCTCAGGAGGAGGCTCAACGTTTTGCTAACCGTCGTCGGTGTGTTGGTTCCCGGCTTCGGGTTGGGGATCTGGTCTGGTTGTCTTCCCGTCATGTTCCTATGAAGGTTTCTTCCCCTAAGTTTAAGCCTCGGTTTATTGGTCCTTATAGGATTTCTGAGATTATTAATCCGGTGTCTTTTCGATTGGCCCTTCCGGCCTCTTTTGCTATCCATAATGTCTTCCATAGATCTTTATTGCGGAAATATGTGGTGCACGTGGTTCCCTCTGTTGATCCTCCGGCCCCTGTGTTGGTTGATGGGGAGTTGGAGTATGTGGTTGAGAAGATTTTGGATTCTTGCTTTTCGAGGCGGAAGCTTCAGTACCTTGTCAAATGGAAGGGTTATGGCCAGGAGGATAATTCTTGGGTTTTTGCCTCTGATGTCCATGCTGCTGATTTGGTCCGTGCCTTTCATCTGGCTCGTCCTGATCGGCCTGGGGGCTCTGGTGAGGGTTCGGTGACCCCTCCTCAAGGGGGGGTACTGTTGTGAATTCTGCTCTTGGGTTCCCTCCGGTGGTTGTTGGTGGTAATACAGTTGTCCCTGGGTTGCAATCCTGAGCAGGTGTCCCTGCTGATTGCAGCTCTGATTGGGTATTTAGGTGTGCAGGATCCATTAGCCCTTGCCAGTTGTCCATTGTTCTTGGAGGTTTTACATCTCTGTCTGGTTCCTCCTGCCCTGCTGCCAATTCAGCAAAGATAAGTGTCTGGGTTTTGTTTCTGCAGCACACATGCTGTGTGCTTTTCAATTCAGTACTATTCATTGTTTTTTCTTGTCCAGCTTAGACTATGTTTGGATTTTTTCAGTCAAGTTGGATTCTCAGGAGATGCAGATATACATTCCATGTCTTTAGTTAGATGTGGAATTTTTGTATTATCTGCTGTGGATAATTTTTAGGGTTTTAATACTGATGGCTTAGTATTCTGTCCTATCCTTTTCTATTTAGCTAGAGGTGCCTCTTTTGCTAAATCCTGTTTTCTGCCTGCGTGTGTCTTTCCTCTAATACTCACAGTCAATATTTGTGGGGGGCTGCCTATCCTTTGGGGTTCTGCTCTGAGGCAAGATAGAATTCCCATTTCCATCTATAGGGGTATTTAGTCCTCTGGCTGTGTCGAGGTGTCTAGGATTTGTTAGGTACACCCCACGGCTACTTCTAGTTGCGGTGTCAGTTTAGGGTTTGCGGTCAGTACAGGTTCCACCTACTCCAGAGAAAGTCTCATGCGGCTCCAAGGTCACCGGATCATAACAGATCCCTCAACTATACTGCTGCTCCCGTGTACCGACCTGTGGCTATTCCGGACTACTCTACCTGATGATCCCTCAACTATACTGCTGCTCCCATGTACTGACCTGTGGCTATTCCTAACTACTCTACCTGCTGATCCTTCAACTATACTGCTGCTCCCGCGTACCGACCTGTGGCTATTCCTGACTACTCAACCTGCTGATTGCTCAGCTATAATATCTAGTATAAATTAATTAGCAGATATTATTAAGGTGGATTAAAAAAAACCATGCTGCTAAGAATTCTGTGAAAAAAAGGCAAAAAAGAGGCGGTTTTCAAAATTGCATAAAAAAGCAATATATAAATTTGCCCTAAACTAAGGTCACTGCTCACGTTAGGATTAATCACTGGAGAATAAAAGGGAGGCATAGAAACGGTTGCAGCTTTGTGAATAAATCATCTCTCTGCAGGTGAAGATTACAATGCGACCATTTAACTGATGTAAATTTGAACGGCAAAGACAATCCGAGCTAAAAATAAAATCCTCCGTATATTGTAATTATAATTGCTCTGATTTCTCTCGGCTTATTTTATTAGTCCAATTTTCCAAACATGCATAATTGTGCTCAGATCTCAAGTGCTGCCTAGCCAGCTGTGTGACGCCATGAGTTCTGTGCGAGCGGAGTAACACTTTTCCCTCCGAGGAGGAATAAAACGCTCTGCATACATAATATATGTATATATGTTCGCTAAGTTGATGTATATGGTAGCTACAAATCTTTTACAAAACTACAAGTCCCAGCATCACAGTCAAAGTATTATAGTAGTTATATTCTTGTACATAAGGGCAGTATTATAGTAGTTATATTCTTGTACATAGGGACAGTATTATAGTAGTTATATTCTTGTACATAGGAGCAGTATTATAGTAGTTATATTCTTGTCATATGAGCAGTATTATAGTAGCTATATTTTTGTACATAGGAGCAGTATTATAGTAGCTATATTTTTGTACATAGGGGCAGTATTATAGTAGTTATTTTCTTGTACATAGGGGCACTATTATAGCAGTTACATTCTTGTATATTGGGACAGTATTATAGTAGTTATATTCGTGTACATAGGGGCAGTATTATAGTAGTTATATTTTTGTACATATGGGCAGTATTATAGTAGTTATATTCTTGTACATAGGGGGCAGTATTATAGTAGTTATATTCTTGTACATAGGAGCAGTATTATAGTAGTTATATTCTTGTACATAGGGGCAGTATTATAGTAGTTATATTCTTGTATATAGGGGCAGTATTATAGTAGTTATATTCTTGTACATAGGAGCAGTATTATAGTAGTTATATTCTTGTACATAGGGGGCAGTATTATAGTAGTTATATTCTTGTACATAGGGGCAGTATTATAGTAGTTATATTCTTGTACATAGGGGCAGTATTATAGTAGTTATATTCTTGTACATAGGGGGCAGTATTATAGTAGTTATATTATTGTACATAGTGGCAGTATTATAGTAGTTATATTATTGAACATAGGAGCAGTAATATAGTAGTTATATAGTAGTTATTTTCTTGTACATATGAGAAGTATTATAGCAGTTATATTCTTGTATATAGGGACAGTATTATAGTAGTTATATCCTTGCACATAGAGGCAGTATTATAGTAGTTATATTCTTGTACATAGGAGCAGTATTATAGTAGTTATATTCTTGTACATAGGGGGCAGTATTATAGTAGTTATATTCTTGTATATAGGGGGCAATATTATAGTAGTTATACTCTAGTACAAGCAGTTCATTATTACCATATAGCAGTGATATTTTCCTCTATATCGGGCAGTTGTATAATACTTAGTACTCTTGAATTGTGGTTAACAAGTCAAAAACCTTAAGAGCTTCATAAAGTGACCGATTAAAATAGAATAAGGCCACGTGAGCTGTGCAGCCGCAAGGGCCAAATTCTGTAAATAGCAACATCCAGTGTTAACCTGTCATCAAAATAAACTCACTTCCATCAGAATTTCTAAATTTAGACCCATTAAGTGCTTTGGCGCCACAAGTCTTTGTTTCTCGCACGTAAGGAAATGACAGTAGCAGTGCAGCCTGCCTGCAAACATGGCGGTGATGCATTATTAATGCAATCAAATTATGCCGAGCGAAGCAACACAGCAGCAAGGTTATTACACAAGTTTATCAGCAAGTCAGCAAAAGTCCAACACACAACCAAGAACACTGACCAGGAACACAATGATCCGTGGAGAAATGTGTAGTAATGCAGGACTGCATCAAACATGGACGACCGGTGTTCTGCAGGATAAGGGCAAAGAATGTGGCAACTTAAAGAGGAGTTGTCAAGAAGTCAAAAGTGGATGGTGCTTGCTCTAGTTTTATTACGGTGGATCCACAGAGTATTCAGATTTTTTAATTGTTTAAATTCGCCTTATGGTTCCAGAGATATGGGGCTTTTTTATCAGTGCTCAGTTTTATAATCTGTACCGAGGGGGCGTAGCTCATAGAAATCCTAAGACACGCCTCTTAGGAGTCACACGAGCCCCGCCCTCTTATTAAAGACTATAGAAAAGCCCCTATCTATGGAACCATACATCGGATTTAAAAAAAGAAAAACTCTCAGGAGTGGTGGAAATAAAAAATATATATAAAAAAAGAACAAACACTGCACAATTTTTACCTGAAATCAGTGATGTCACTGGTCACCTGACTGCAGCAACACAGTACCTAAAGGAGCAATGCTTAAAAGAGTGTTATAGTTTAAAAAACCCTGTCCACCAAAAGACACATTGTTTAAAAAAAACAAAAACAAACTAACTGTTCTTTACTCCTGCTCCCCTGGTCCATCGCTGATTTCTGCTGCTGCACACAATGTCTGATACAGTCTATAGCACCAGCATCATGGTGTGGTGACAGCACTGCAGACAATTAATGAGCTCAGCGGCTTGTGCCATCAACTCAGGCTTAGCTGCTGAGCTCAATGATTGGCTGCAGCGCTGTAGATATGTCAACAACGCTGTAGACAATGAGATTTATCAAGACTAGTGGCGCAGACTCAGGGAAGGTGAGTAAAACACAGTATGTTTGTTTTTTAATACAATCTGTACAGGGGGAGACCTTTACAAAACTGCAACACCGTTTTGAAGAAATATTGATGACTGATACCTTATGGGGCCACGTATGTCTTTGAGACTTTATAATTTCAGGAGATTTTCTTTATTTAATTTTTCTAGTTATTTTATCATTGTATTTTATTTATTTTTCAAGGATACTGTCACTTGTCACACGACTTGCATAGTAGAAAAAGTTGCAGTATTTAAAGGGGTTATCCGGGCTTGAGACAAAAGTCAGCAGAACTATGAATTGTGACAACGTGCAGTGCGCATGCTGAGACAATTCCACATTATTCCCATAGCGAGCAGGCGGTCACGCAGATAACGAGCAATGATTTACATGTTGACCATATCAGAACTACATAAACCTACAACATAATGCATGACTCACACGCGTTTCGCCGAAGCTTTGACAAGGGACAAGCCTTGTCAAAGTTTCGGCGAAACGCGCGTCGGGCAGGTGCGGCCTGCCACAGGGCTCCTTCTATGGTTAAGTATCCCACTTTATCGTATCTCTCTAATCTTTGATGTTTGACAATTTGTCTTTGTAGGATCTTTATTATTTTTTCATGAGAGATATAGGATATTATAGGCATCTTGGGGCATTTTAATAGCGTATCTTATTTATTCTCATTACATATTTTGTATATGGTGAGATTTTTTCTCTCCCCCCCCCCCCCTCCCTTTTTTTCATTGGCTCATTAATGTATTGGATATAAATATGCATATTGTGCTGCTATAAATCTTTTTTGCACTTTATTTGCACTATGGCACTTTGGGTTTGAAAGTCTTACCTTTATCTTATATAACTTATTCATATTTTTGTGGTATTATTGACTTAATCAAATCTATTCCATATGACATTTTTTGCACATTAGCCTTTATGGTAATATTTATTTTGAGCCATGTTGCCTTATTAGTTACAGATTAATTTCAATTAATTATTCTGTGGGTACTTACATATAGAGATTTTACATGTTCTAGTGTCCCTTTTAGGTATATGAATAAAAGTTTTTCAATATTGATATCTACAGTAGATCTTTTACATATGGGCCATTATGAACTATATACACTTTGTTAGTCCAGGTGACATCTCATACTTTTTTCCATCTGTTTTTGTTTTCCCTTGTATATGTATTGTGTTATGTTTTTATGATTAATAAAATTACGTTTATTATATTTATTTGAGTCGTGCATTATGTTGTAGGTTTATATATTATTGGTGAATGTACGTCATACATAATTTTTCTCTTTGTATATATGTGTATTCATATCAGAACTACAACAGCACAATGTAACCCTTTTAAGGAGACATTACTACACAATATTTTCATTTTCTTGCACATTTATGGTAGTAGAATGAGTTGACTGAGAATCCGTCAGTGAGTTTGTTCTAATGGGTAAAAAAAATGTAACTAATTTGTCAGCTCTTTTCACCTGGGTTATGATCACATCACATTTAAATCAACTCTGATGTGGTCTATGGTCATAAATAAGCACAGAGGAGATTAAAAAAAGAGAAAAAGCATGTAGCAAAGCCAGGTAGGAATGGGTTATAGGGTTTAAATCTGAGTTCTTAAGTAGACCAACCAGACTGCCCTTTAACTAAAACCAGGGTCTGTGTTCGGTGTAAATTTGCTGGATAAAGCGGAGTCGAGTGTGCTGCTGGTGAGTGACCAGCCAAAATGTGAGCTACAGCTAGGACTCTCTCTGAATGGAGACTGCATGGATCAGCTAGGAAAGCGGAGCAGTCTGTGTGTTGAAGCTGCAGCCTGTTCAATGTGAACTCTGCATGGAGTTGAATACTTCTGTTTGGCGCTGAAGAACGGGCTGAAGGTGATACAGAGATTGGTGGGATCGACCACATTACGAGAGAAAAGCCGTAATCTGTTAGGTGAGCCCACACTGACATATGTGCCTGCTAAACTAACTGTTTATTTGCTGTGATACAATTGTCCCCAGAAGAGGTTGTTATTGGTTTTGAATTTCTCGAAGTTTTATAAGAGCAATAAAAAGTTAACGTTTGGCCCAAACTGCATTGCCTGTGTCAACGCTACCTACTGCTGAGCGTGAACCCAAAAAAGCGTTACAGTCTCATCAGAATGGGTTCACTGACTGATTCTTAGAAAACTCATTCTGCAGCCATCAGAAACAAGTTGCCTATACAAGCCACTTTTATAATAAAATCCAATTGTCAAATCTACAAAAAAACTGAAAAAAAAAAACCCATTTAGGTATACTATTTAAAAAAAACAACAAGCCATGGTGGCTTTTACAGAGCGGTGGGTCCTAAACAAAAGATCACCTTTAGACCATCCATAGGCTGCTCCTAGGGTACATGGACAGATGTCGTCTGAATTTGCAGACTCTTAATTTGGTCAAAAACAGGATAGGATGATGGCCGCTTGTATCGAGGGGTTTCTTCTTACCCTTTAGGTTCTACTGTTCACAAAAAAGAAAAAGTAACTTAAATCCCCCACCGCTGCAGTGGAGTCAACCGGGTCTGGAAGCGATGTAGCGTCTATAGTCACTTGTCCGCTGAAGCCACCGATTGACTACCGGGTACGGCAACTGATATACAGAACCTTGTCACTTCTGGTTCGTAAGGTTCTGGGGGGCACAACCTGGGGTCAAGATGTTGCAATTAGGTCACAAGATGACTAATATACAAAGTGTGTTTAATTAAAACCTTAAGGAAGTTTTCTTACGGTTTTGTTGCTCAAGATCTCCAAAAGGAGACATCTACAAAGAGTAAGTGAGAAACATGGACGCTCATTGACTTCATATATGTTTCTTTCCTACGCGGCTTCCTCCTCAGTAACTGATGACTTTCGGAGGTCCTGCTGATCACGGAGGACACGAAACCTCAAGTTTGTTTTTTCTTTTTCTTTTAGGAAAAGCTTTGTTGTGCAATATTATGATTCTTTTACATGTTACACTTTGTTCTTGTGGCACCTACATGGAGCCCCCTAGAACTGGGAGAAGGCATCGATGGTCTACCTTTAGCACCAGCGCTCATCTTCACGCTCGGATTGGAGGATGAGTCCTCCAGCCGTGATACATAGTGTTCCTAATATTGCAGAATGTATGAAGAGGAGATAACGAGGTTATTTTAATGAGGACTTTTAACGAGTTCCTTGTGATGGTGGAAATCAATGTTTTCTCTGGGGGGGGGGACCTTTTTTCAGATAAAAGAAAGAAAATCCCATTTCCTCACTCTTGGGGGTGGAAGGTGTATTCCAAGGGAGGTCATGAAGCACCTCCAGCCAACATCATCGCCTCCATGCTGACGAATTAAAAATCATTTCAATCTAAATGCAAATGTTTCCGCATGATCACTAGAGCAAGTACGTTACCAAATCCTCCATGGAGGAATTATGGACTTCATGGCAGTAAGCGAAAGTTACAGGGGCATAACTAGTACGACCGGGGGTTCACAGACAACAGGTTATGCCACGTATAATTGGGTACGACCATTGAACGGTCACTAGAGAAGGGCGGACACCTGGATGTTTGATTCCGGCCGAACAGTTAAAAAAAAAGTTCGGGTTAGGTTACGAGAAGAGTAGCCAGACCCGAACCCGGACCCCATTCACTTGAATGGGGGGCCCATTCACCCACTGTTTGCCACGCTGTCATGTGTATGACAGTGCGACAAACACCACTTCTGATTGGCTGATGGGACCATTCCGTTCAAATTCACTGCAGTGAAATTCTTCTGGTGAACTTGCCTCAGCACCGTGAGACTTTCTCACGTTGATAGCGGGGATCTCACCAAGGTCAGCGCAGTTCAGCCCGGCAAGGAATGCAGCCTCATGGATTACGAGGGACAGAACGATGGAGAGGTGAGGGATTTTGATATTTTTTATTTTTGTTTTACTACAGGAGACGAGGGATTCAGTTGAATTACGCGTTAGGTGAGTATAACTGTTTGTTATTTTTAAATAAAAAAGTAAAAGTGTGTTTTGTTTTATTTCTAATAAAAGGACTTTATTCTGGCTGTGTCTTTAATTACCATACAACTATAGGATTAGTAATGGATAGGTTTTACTACAGGAGACGAGGGATTCAGTGGAAATAGGAATTAGGTGAGTATAACTGTTTGTTATTTTTTAATAAAAAAGTAAAAGTGTGTTTTGTTTTATTACTAATAAAGGACTTTATTCTGGCTGTGTCTTTATTTACCATACAATTATAGGATTTGTAATGGATAGGTGCCTTATAGACGCCTCTCCATTACTAATCCGTGGGATTGGTGCCACCGGATAATACAAAGATGACATCAACCCCACAAATATGAACCCCACTTGCCACCGCTACAGGGCAAGTGGGAAGAGCCAGGCAAAGAGCTAGAATTGGTGCATCCAATTAATAGATGCGCCTTTTCTGGGCAGCTGCAGGCTGCTAGTTTTAGACTGAGGAGCCCCTTACCAGCCTGAGAAAACCAGCCCCCACAAGTCTGCTTTAGCTTGGCTGGTTGTCAAAAATAGGGGGACCCCCATGCCATTTTTAAAAAAATTTATTGAAATTATTAAAAAAAAAAAAAATGGTGTAGGGACACCTATATTCTTGATAACCAGCCTTGTTGATGCTGACAGATGAGGCTGCAGCCCCCAGCTGTGAGTTTTGCCTTTAGGTGGGGAAAAACGATGCCTTTAATAGTCTATGAGAAACAGAGGTAAAGGTTACAAGCTTCATTGACGAGCAGGTTTGCAAAATGTCAAGTCACTGTCTAAGTGATTCAAAAGGCATGCTTTACCGATCCTAAGCTCCATCATGTATTATACTCCAGAGCTGCACTCACTATTCTGCTGGTGCAGTCACTGTGTACATACATTACATTACTGATCCTGAGTTACATCCTGTATTATACCCCAGAGCTGCACTCACTATTCTGCTGGTGCAGTCACTGTGTATATACATTACTGATCCTGAGTTACATCCTGTATTATACCCCAGAGCTGCACTCACTAGTCTGCTGGTGCAGTCAATGTGTACATACATTACATTACTGATCCTGAGTTACATCCTGTATTATACTCGAGAGCTGCACTCACTATTCTGCTGGTGCAGTCACTGTGTACATACATACATTACTGATCCTGAGTTACATCCTGTATTATACCCCAGAGCTGCACTCACTATTCTGCTGGTGCAGTCACTGTGTACATACATTACTGATCCTGAGTTATATCCTGTATTATACTCCAGAGCTGCACTCACTATTCTGCTAGTGCAGTCACTGTGTACATACATACATTACTGATCCTGAGTTACATCCTGTATTATACCCCAGAGCTGCACTCACTATTCTGCTGGTGCAGTCACTGTGTATATACATTACATTACTGATCCTGAGTTACATCCTGTATTATACTCCAGAGCTGCACTCACTATTCAGCTGGTGCAGTCACTGTGTACATACATTACATTACTGATCCTGAGTTATATCCTGTATTATACCCCAGAGCTGCACTCACTATTCTGCTGGTGCAGTCACTGTGTACATACATTACTGATACTGAGTTACATCCTGTATTATACCCCAGAGCTGCACTCACTATTCTGCTGGTGCAGTCACTGTGTACATACATTACATTACTGATCCTGAGTTACATCCTGTATTATACTCCAGAGCTGCACTCACTATTCTGCTGATGCAGTCACTGTGTACATACATTACATTACTGATCCTGAGTTACATCCTGTATTATACTCCAGAGCTGCACTCACTATTCTGCTGGTGCAGTCACTGTGTACATACATTACATCACTTATCTCTCTTTGATCTCTAATGCCTGACAACTGTTTTAAAGAAAACAATAATCCCCAGAGTAGTCAGAGTCCATGCTGTGGAGGAACCTTCTCCGGTAACCCCAGCAGTGAGTTCTGCTTTCCACGCTGCAGCGGATCTTCCCTTGTTTCTATTCCATTCTTATCTCCAAGTTAGCAGATAGTCGGAAGTAGTGAAGTAACGATCTGTCCCTTTGCTTCTCTCCGTTGCGAATATCATCTGTAACTGGCATTTGCTTTTCTGTGTTACAAATAGATATTTTTAGACTCCAAACCAATTATTTGCAGAAAAAAAAAGCTGCTCTGCTTTCAAGATAATCTGCGCTGCGCCCAGCAGAGAACGATATTACCGGATATAAATGGGGATTTTCACACTGCTCCGTCTTCATTTTTGTTCTTGAGGGCGCCCTGATAACAAGTCGCCATTTGAATAATTTAAATAACAGAATTTTATTTTGTGCAGATGTTTTTTGTTTTTTTTTTGCAATATGTTAACTCTTTCCAACCCAAATATTTTTTGCCTATAGGATAGTAAGAAATGCTTTATTTTATTATATTTTTTTATTTAAGGTATTAGTTTCTTTTGACAAGCCCTTCCCAACCAGGCACCTACTGTGTGCAGCTTTCAATCACAGCCACTCCACCGTGAGCACATTGTACAGCCACGGGTCTTAAAGGGGGCTACACTTTCAGGCACTTTCATCACCCGGTGTCTTACTTTCTGCATCTGTTGTCAAGTGTAATCTGTCTAGCTCACCAGCGCCACGAAGAAGGATTACAAGAAGTGGGGGCAGGTCTTTGGAGCTGTATAGTAAGTGGGGGTGGGTCTTTGTCACTCTACAGTAAGTGGGGGCGGGTCTTTGGAGCTCTATAGTAAGTGGGGGCGGGTCTTTGTTGTTCTATAGTAAGTGGGGGCGGGTCTTTGAAGCTCTATAGTAAGTGGGGGCGGGTCTTTGGCGCTCTATAGTAAGTGGGGGCGGGTCTTTGGAGCTCTATAGTAAGTGGGGGCGGGTCTTTGGAGCTCTATAGTAAGTGGGGGTGGGTCTTTGTTGTTCTATAGAAAGCAGAGGCGGGTCTTCAATTTTTTACAGCGAGTGGGGGTGAGTCTTTGTATCACTACAGAAAGTAAGGGGAGGTATTTGTGAGTCATCAGTAAGTGAGGATGGGTCTTTTGTCACTCTACAGTAAGTGTGGACAGGTCTTTATCTCCTTACAGTTGGAGCAGGTCTTTGTCGCTCTACAGTAAGGCCTCTTTCACACTTCCGTCGGAATGTGAACGTCGCAATGCATCGTTCTGTGAAAAAAACGCATCCTGCAAAGTTGCCCGCAGGATGCGATTTTTGCACATAGACTTGTATTACCGACGCACAGTCCAAAAATAAATACAAGGCCGACAGCACATCTGACAAAGTATAACAGGAACAGAGGCCGAGGATGCCCGTCCTATATCCACCGGACCCAGGTGGAAGAGCACATACCATAAGTTGAAGTGAAGGACAGCATCCAATCAAGGTGAAAGTGAAAAAATCTTCTTTATTGTGCCATAAAATGCGACGTTTCAACCCAATTGGGTCTTTATCAAGCTTGATAAAGACCCAATTGGGTTGAAACGTCGCATTTTATGGCACAATAAAGAAGATTTTTTCACTTTCACCTTGATTGGATGCTGTCCTTCACTTCAACTTATTGTATTACCGACGCATCGTGACGTATGGACACACGTTCCGTACGTCGTGCACTGGATGCATCGGTAATTGGCCGACCGTCGTCACAAAAAAAAGTTCAATGTAACGTTTTTTTGTGCGACGCGTCCACCATTGTCGCCGAAACTCCGCCCCCTCCTCCCCGGAACTCATAATGGGCAGCGGATGCGTCTGAAAACTGCATCCGCTGCCCACGTTGTGCACTATTTTGCACAACGTCCGTCGGTACGTCGAGCCGACGGTTTGCGACGGCCCCGTACCGACATATGTGTGAAAGAGGCCTTAGTGGTGGCAGGTCTTTGTCGCTCTACAGTAAGTGGGGGCACGTCTTTGTCTCTCTACAGTAAGTGGGGGCAGGTCTTTGTCTCTCTACAGTAAGTGGGGGCGGGTCTTTGTCACTATACAGTAAGTGGGGGCAGGTCTTTGTCTCTCTACAGTAAGTGGGGCAGGTCTTTGTCTCTCTACAGTAAGTGGGGGCAGGTCTTTGTCACTACAGTAAGTGGGGGCAGGTCTTTGTCACTCCACAGTAAGTGGGGGCAGGTCTTTGTCACTATACAGTAAGTGGGGGCAGGTCTTTGTCTCTACAGTAAGTGGGGGCAGGTCTTTGTCTCTCTACAGTAAGTGGGGCAGGTCTTTGTCTATCTACAGTAAGTGGGGGCAGGTCTTTGTCTCTCTACAGTAAGTGGGGGCAGGTCTTTGTCACTCTACAGTAAGTGGGGGCGGGTCTTTGTCACTCCACAGTAAGTGGGGGCGGGTCTTTGTCACTCTACAGTAAGTGGGGGCGGGTCTTTGTCACTCTACAGTAAGTGGGGGCGGGTCTTTGTCACTCTACAGTAAGTGGGGGCGGGTCTTTGTCACTCTACAGTAAGTGGGGGCGGGTCTTTGTCTCTCCAGTAAGTGGGGGCAGGTCTTTGTCTATCTACAGTAAGTGGGGGCAGGTCTTTGTCACTATACAGTAAGTGGGGGCAGGTCTTTGTCTCTACAGTAAGTGGGGGCAGGTCTTTGTCTCTCTACAGTAAGTGGGGCAGGTCTTTGTCTCTCTACAGTAAGTGGGGGCAGGTCTTTTTCACTACAGTAAGTGGGGGCAGGTCTGTGTCTCTACAGTAAGTGGGGCAGGTCTTTGTCTCTCTACAGTAAGTGGGGCAGGTCTTTGTCACTCTACAGTAAGTGGGGGCGGGTCTTTGTCACTCTACAGTAAGTGGGGGCGGGTCTTTGTCTCTACAGTAAGTGGGGGCAGGTCTTTGTCACTCCACAGTAAGTGGGGGCAGGTCTTTGTCACTATACAGTAAGTGGGGGCAGGTCTTTGTCTCTACAGTAAGTGGGGGCAGGTCTTTGTCTCTCTACAGTAAGTGGGGGCAGGTCTTTGTCTCTCTACAGTAAGTGGGGGCAGGTCTTTGTCTCTCTACAGTAAGTGGGGGCGGGTCTTTGTCACTATACAGTAAGTGGGGGCAGGTCTTTGTCTCTCTACAGTAAGTGGGGCAGGTCTTTGTCTCTCTACAGTAAGTGGGGGCAGGTCTTTGTCACTACAGTAAGTGGGGGCAGGTCTTTGTCACTCCACAGTAAGTGGGGGCAGGTCTTTGTCACTATACAGTAAGTGCGGGCAGGTCTTTGTCTCTACAGTAAGTGGGGGCAGGTCTTTGTCTCTCTACAGTAAGTGGGGCAGGTCTTTGTCTATCTACAGTAAGTGGGGGCAGGTCTTTGTCTCTCTACAGTAAGTGGGGGCAGGTCTTTGTCACTCTACAGTAAGTGGGGGCGGGTCTTTGTCAGTCCACAGTAAGTGGGGGCGGGTCTTTGTCACTCTACAGTAAGTGGGGGCGGGTCTTTGTCACTCTACAGTAAGTGGGGGCGGGTCTTTGTCACTCTACAGTAAGTGGGGGCGGGTCTTTGTCTCTACAGTAAGTGGGGGCAGGTCTTTGTCTCTCCAGTAAGTGGGGGCAGGTCTTTATCTACAGTAAGTGGGGGCAGGTCTTTGTCACTATACAGTAAGTGGGGGCAGGTCTTTGTCTCTACAGTAAGTGGGGGCAGGTCTTTGTCTCTCTACAGTAAGTGGGGCAGGTCTTTGTCTCTCTACAGTAAGTGGGGGCAGGTCTTTTTCACTACAGTAAGTGGGGGCAGGTCTGTGTCTCTACAGTAAGTGGGGCAGGTCTTTGTCTCTCTACAGTAAGTGGGGCAGGTCTTTGTCACTCTACAGTAAGTGGGGGCGGGTCTTTGTCACTCTACAGTAAGTGGGGGCAGGTCTTTGTCTCTACAGTAAGTGGGGGCAGGTCTTTGTCACTCCACAGTAAGTGGGGGCAGGTCTTTGTCACTATACAGTAAGTGGGGGCAGGTCTTTGTCTCTACAGTAAGTGGGGGCAGGTCTTTGTCTCTCTACAGTAAGTGGGGCAGGTCTTTGTCTATCTACAGTAAGTGGGGGCAGGTCTTTGTCTCTCTACAGTAAGTGGGGCAGGTCTTTGTCACTCTACAGTAAGTGGGGGCAGGTCTTTGTCACTCTACAGTAAGTGGGGGCAGGTCTTTGTCACTATACAGTAAGTGGGGGCAGGTCTTTGTCTCTCTACAGTAAGTGGGGCCGGGTCTTTGTCTCTCTACAGTAAGTGGGGGCAGGTCTTTGTCTCTCTACAGTAAGTGGGGGCAGGTCTTTGTCACTCTACAGTAAGTGGGGGCAGGTCTTTGTCACTCTACAGTAAGTGGGGGCAGGTCTTTGTCACTCCACAGTAAGTGGGGGCAGGTCTTTGTCACTATACAGTAAGTGGGGGCAGGTCTTTGTCTCTACAGTAAGTGGGGCAGGTCTTTGTCTCTCTACAGTAAGTGGGGGCAGGTCTTTGTCTCTCTACAGTAAGTGGGGGAAGGTCTTTGTCTCTCTACAGTAAGTGGGGCAGGTCTTTGTCTATCTACAGTAAGTGGGGGCAGGTCTTTGTCTCTCTACAGTAAGTGGGGGCAGGTCTTTGTCACTATACAGTAAGTGGGGGCAGGTCTTTGTCTCTACAGTAAGTGGGGGCAGGTCTTTGTCTCTCTACAGTAAGTGGGGCAGGTCTTTGTCTATCTACAGTAAGTGGGGGCAGGTCTTTGTCTCTCTACAGTAAGTGGGGCAGGTATTTGTCACTCTACAGTAAGTGGGGGCAGGTCTTTGTCACTCTACAGTAAGTGGTGGCAGGTCTTTGTCACTCTACAGTAAGTGGTGGCAGGTCTTTGTCACTCTACAGTAAGTGGGGGTAGGTCTTTGTCTCTCTACAGTAAGTGGGGCAGGTCTGTCTATCTACAGTAAGTGGGGGCAGGTCTTTGTCTCTCTACAGTAAGTGGGGGCAGGTCTTTGTCACTCTACAGTAAGTGGGGGCAGATCTTTGTCACTATACAGTAAGTGGGGGCAGGTCTTTGTCTCTCTACAGTAAGTGGGGGCAGGTCTTTGTCTCTCTACAGTAAGTGGGGCAGGTCTTTGTCACTCTACAGTAAGTGGGGGCAGGTCTTTGTCACTCTACAGTAAGTGGGGGCAGGTCTTTGTCACTCTACAGTAAGTGGGGGCAGGTCTTTGTCACTCTACAGTAAGTGGGGGCAGGTCTTTGTCACTCTACAGTAAGTGGGGGCAGGTCTGTCACAACAGTAAGTGGGGCAGGACTAGCGCTCTACAGTAAGTGGGGGCAGGTCTTTGCCTCTCTACAATAAGTAGGGCAGGTCTTTGTCTCTACAGCAAGTGGGGGCAGGTCTTTGTCACTCTACAGTAAGTGGGGGCAGGTCTGTCTCTACAGTAAGTGGGGGCAGGTCTTTGCCTCTCTACAGTAAGTAGGGCAGGTCTTTGTCTCTCTACAGTAAGTGGGGGCAGGTCTTTGTCACTCTACAGTAAGTGGGGGCAGGTCTTTGTCACTCTACAGTAAGTGGCGGCAGGTCTTTGTCACTCTACAGTAAGTGGGGGCGGGTCTTTATCACTCTACAGTAAGTGAGGGCAGGTCTTTGTCACTAAACAGTAAGTGGGGACAGGTCTTTGTCTCTCTACAGTACGTGGGGGCGGGTCTTTGTCACTCTACAGTAAGTGGGGGCAGGTCTTTGTCACTCTACAGTAAGTGGGGGCAGGTCTTTGTCTCTCTACAGTAAGTGGGGGCAGGTCTTTGTCACTACAGTAAGTGGTGGCAGGTCTTTGTCACTCTACAGTAAGTGGTGGCAGGTCTTTGTCACTCTACAGTAAGTGGGAGCAGGTCTTTGTCTCTACAGTAAGTGGGGGCAGGTCTTTGTCTCTCTACAATAAGTGGGGGCGGGTCTTTGTCACTCTACAGTAAGTGGGGGCAGGTCTTTGTCACTACAGTAAGTGGTGGCAGGTCTTTGTCACTCTACAGTAAGTGGTGGCAGGTCTTTGTCACTCTACAGTAATTGGGGCAGGTCTTTGTCACTACAGTAAGTGGTGGCAGGTCTTTGTCACTCTACAGTAAGTAGGGGCAGGTCTTTGTCTCTCTACAGTAAGTGTGGGCAGGTCTTTGTCTCTCTACAGTAAGTGGGGGCAGGTCTTTGTCACTCTACAGTAAGTGGTGGTTGGTCTGTCACTCTACAGTAAGTGGGGGCAGGTCTTTGTCTCTACAGTAAGTGGGGGCAGGTCTTTGTCTCTGTACAGTAAGTGGGAGCAGGTCTTTGTCACTCTACAGTAAGTGGGGGCAGGTCTTTGTCTCTCTACAGTAAGTGGGGGCAGGTCTTTGTCACTCTACAGTAAGTGGGGGCAGGTCTTTGTCACTCTACAGTAAGTGGGGGCACGTCTTTGTCTCTCTACAGTAAATGGGGGTGGGTCTATCCCTTTACAGTAAGTGGGGGCGGGTCTTTGTCTCTCTACAATAAGTGGGGGCGGGTCTTTGTCACTCTACAGTAGTGGGGGCAGGTCTTTGTCACTCTACAGTAAGTGGGGGCAGGTCTTTGTCACTACAGTAAGTGGTGGCAGGTCTTTGTCACTCTACAGTAAGTGGTGGCAGGTCTTTGTCACTCTACAGTAAGTGGGGGCAGGTCATTGTCTCTCTACAGTAAGTGGGGGCAGGTCTTTGTCACTCTACAGTAAGTGGTGGCAGGTCTGTCACTCTACAGTAAGTGGGGGCAGGTCTTTGTCTCTACAGTAAGTGGGGGCAGGTCTTTGTCTCTGTACAGTAAGTGGGAGCAGGTCTTTGTCTCTCTACAGTAAGTGGGGGCAGGTCTTTGTCACTCTACAGTAAGTGGGGGCAGGTCTTTGTCTCTCTACAGTAAGTGGGGGCAGGTCTTTGTCACTCTACAGTAAGTGGGGGCAGGTCTTTGTCACTCTACAGTAAGTGGGGGCACATCTTTGTCTCTCTACAGTAAATGGGGGTGGGTCTATCCCTTTACAGTAAGTGGGGGTGGGTCTATCCCTTTACAGTAAGTGGGGGGGTGGGTTTTCATCTCTGAGGAGAGGGTGGGTTTTGATTTATTTACAGTAAGTGGGGGGGATCTTTGCTCTTTTTTTTCTACAGGAAGTGGGGATGGGTCTCTTTATAGTAATTGGAGGCAGGTATTTGTCTTACTACAGGAAATGGGAATAGCATTGTGTCTCTCTACAGGAATGGCGGGTCTTTGTCTCTTTGCTCTTGCTCTCCTGTCTGCTACACTGCATAAAGACATAACAGTCTGGGACTACAGTTCTAAGCAGGGAAGCCATTGGACAAGCAAAAGGAAGAGGGGGAGGAAGGATGAGGCACTTGTACTGCTACAGCCTCATTCTTTTGCTCTTGAGAGCGGAGCTATGACCAGGTGTCTATCAGTGGGCTTCTATCCTCCTCCTACTGCTCCATAAGAACAAACCACATTGAATATAACCCATATACACACAAAAGTTATCAAAATCTATGATGTTCTCTAGACACAGAATCTAAATTCAGGGGATAATATTCAGGAGAGACCCGCAGCAACAGTCCCATGTAATATTTGGGACTCCTCCATCAAACAATAGTGCAATAAAGAAATATTTATCGCTAAATAAATCCAGATTACTGCACTAGAGGCTTTTTAGAGAGTCATCATGCTGGAAGCCGCTCTACTCTGCCTGCGGATGGCTCAGCGTGCTTGTCGAACGGTTTCTAACCCTATACGACCAGTAAGGTAACACTATGAGGACCTCTCAGAGATCACTGTGCTATCGGGCTAAAACGCTTTTGTAATACAATTATATCTAATTGGACAATGAAGCATTTTGTGGCGAAACGCCGGATACTGCACCTGCAGGCTCAGCATCGGGAATCTCACCCGTGCTCCTTTATCGCTGGCTGATGCAGCAAGTGAAGAGTTAAGTGACGACTGTAGTTTATAGTGATTCCGTGTGAAGCAAACGACCCGAGCAATTATTCTCAAAGCCCATGTTGTTCAATCAAACTTTCATAAATCAATAGTATAAGTGGTACATGAAAGTTTACAGTATCCCATCAGGGAAATTGGATTTTCACCTCCGCTCATGAGACACTTCTTCTCCATCGCTTAATGCACTAATCATTCATTCTTAAAATCTGCTAAAATACATCCTGCCCAAAAACCAAACTGATTGTCTCTCTCTGGGGAGAGGGGGTGATGAGTGGGAGTGAGACGCAGAAATCCAAAGATAGTGCTGCTGTCAAGTAAGTGTGTTGGATTCACAGCTACACTGCTCAGTACTGGTGTATAACAATGTCCATGCTGATGCTATTTCTGAATATGTGCTACATAGAGACAGGAGAGTAGGACTCCCTTGTGTCCATCTGTGCTGTGTATGGGAGACATCTAAGCAGTTTGTCTAAACCCACTAGCTCAGAGACAACTGAAAAAAGATAGATCCTACAGAGGGAAAAACAAAGTCAAAACAGGGAAAAACTGGTGAAAAATACAGGATGCAAATCATCTAATAGCCAGAAATAGTGTTATTCCTCATGAATTGACAGATACACTTTACCATAGTGACTACATTTGAGAGCCATACAATATATGGCCGGAAATCACTCGAATTGCAATAAATTAAGACGATGGTTTGAGTCATGGAAAAAAAAAACCTTAATCAAGAATCATTAATTTTAACATAGTTTCCTGGAAGAGGCGGAGGGTCTATGAGAAATAAACGAATCATTGGGGCTGAAGGGTGCTCCATAGAGACAGTAGTGTAAAAAAACAAAAGCAGAGACACGCACATGGTGCTGCTTTATAGTAAGTGTTTATCTCACCCCACATCTAGATTCACAGCTACAATGCTTAGTAATTCTGATTAATGTCCTCCATGCAGCTTCTGAACGCGTACGACATTAAGGTAGGAGAGCAGGAACCACTCATATGTGTGTGTGCTGTGTATGGGAGACGACATAGCAGCTAGTTTACACCCACTAGCTTAGAGACAACTGAAAAATTGCTAAAAAAATCTGAAATTAGCAAAACTGCTGTACTCACTCAACAGCTTATTCCAAAAAAAAAGTCATCTAAAAATGACAGGTATGTTTAAAGCATTTCTTTGCTTAAACTATTCCTTCAAGATTTACCTAAACTAGAAGAAAAAGGAATAGAACGTTTCTTTTGTTTTCCTGTCCTGAAAAGTTTATTCCCTTCAGAACTTGCTTAAACGGGTTAGCGTCAAATCCTGAACGGTGTGGAAATGTATTTCAATGAGACTGCGCCTTTACTACGCCGCACTGACCCAGCCGACGACAGAACAGAGCAATGTGCCGCTGCCTGTACAGCACCAGAAAACTAAAAGGATGAGATTTTTATTTTTCGCTTGTTTCTTTTTTTTCCCCCCAACTTTAAATTGCTCAAAAGAAGTGTCGAGGGACAGAACCGCAGACGGTGACGTTCCGGGAAGGACTCGCAGGGCAGACTAAACTGATTAGACTGTGAATGGAGGACTCGGTGGAGAGGATGGAGAGGATGATGCCCTTTCAGCGCTCCGCTCTCCCGATGCAATTCAGGGTCTGTTGTTCTGTAATAAACCCATTTGGTGCGGCAGGGATGAGTTTTTCTCAGCGGGCGTCATATGGGGCAAGTTACCAGCAGCGCAGACTGGAGAATGACAAGAAAGTTTGATGATACATTGTATATGAAATGGGATTTCTCTAGCCGATACGGGCTGGATTGGCACATGGTGGATTTCTCCGACAATACGGGCTGGATTGGCACATGGCGGACTTCTCTAGTCAATACGGGCTGGATTGGCACATGGCAGATTTCTCTGACAATACGGGCTGGATTGGCACATGGCGGACTTCTCTAGTCAATACGGGCTGGATTGGCACATGGCGGATTTCTATGATAATATGGGCTGGATTGGCACATGGTGGATTTCTCCGACAATACGGGCTGGATTGGCACATGGCGGACTTCTCTAGTCAATACGGGCTGGATTGGCACATGGCAGATTTCTCTGACAATACGGGCTGGATTGGCACATGGCGGACTTCTCTAGTCAATACGGGCTGGATTGGCACATGGCGGACTTCTCTAGTCAATACGGGCTGGATTGGCACATGGCGGATTTCTCTGACAATATGGGCTGGATTGGCACATGGTGGATTTCTCCGACAATACGGGCTGGATTGGCACATGGCGGACTTCTCTAGTCAATACGGGCTGGATTGGCACATGGCGGATTTCTCTGACAATATGGGCTGGATTGGCACATGGTGGATTTCTCCGACAATACGGGCTGGATTGGCACATGGCGGACTTCTCTAGTCAATACGGGCTGGATTGGCACATGGCGGATTTCTCTGACAATACGGGCTGGATTGGCACATGGCGGACTTCTCTAGTCAATACGGGCTGGATTTGCACATGGCGGATTTCTCTGACAATATGGGCTGGATTGGCACATGGCGGACTTCTCTAGCCGATACGGGCTGGATTGGCACATGGCGGATTTCTCTAGTCAATATGGGCTGGATTGGCACATGGCGGATTTCTCCGACAATACGGGCTGGATCTGCACATGGCGGATTTCTCTGATAATATGGGCTGTATTGGCACATGGCGGATTTCTCCGACAATACGGGCTGGATTGGCACATGGCGGATTTCTCTAGCCGATACAGGCTGGATTGGCACATGGCGGTTTTTTTCTAGTCAATATGGGCTGGATTGGCACATGGTGGATTTCTCCGACAATACGGGCTGGATTGGCACATGGCGGACTTCTCTAGTCAATATGGGCTGGATTGGCACATGGCGGATTTCTCCGACAATACGGGCTGGATCTGCACATGGCGGATTTCTCTGATAATATGGGCTGTATTGGCACATAGCGGATTTCTCCGACAATACGGGCTGGATTGGCACATGGCGGATTTCTCCGACAATAAGGGCTGGATTGGCACATGGCGGATTTCCCTAGCCGATACGGGCTGGATTGGCACATGGCGGTTTTTTTCTAGTCAATACGGGCTGGATTGGCACATGGCGGATTTCTCCGACAATACGGGCTGGATCGGCACATGGTGGATTTCTATGATAATATGGGCTGTATTGGCACATGGCGGATTTCTCCGACAATACGGGCTGGATCGGCACATGGCGGATTTCTATGATAATATGGGCTGTATTGGCACATGGCGGATTTCTCTGACAATACGGGCTGGATTGGCACATGGCGGATTTCTCCGACAATACGGGCTGGATTGGCACATGGCGGACTTCTCTAGTCAATACGGGCTGGATTGGCACATGGCGGATTTCTCTGACAATATGGGCTGGATTGGCACATGGCGGACTTCTCTAGCCGATACGGGCTGGATTGGCACATGGCGGATTTCTCTAGTCAATATGGGCTGGATTGGCACATGGCGGATTTCTCCGACAATACGGGCTGGATCTGCACATCGCGGATTTCTCTGATAATATGGGCTGTATTGGCACATGGCGGAGTTCTCCGACAATACGGGCTGGATTGGCACATGGCGGATTTCTCTAGCCGATACAGGCTGGATTGGCACATGGTGGATTTCTCCGACAATACGGGCTGGATTGGCACATGGCGGACTTCTCTAGTCAATACGGGCTGGATTGGCACATGGCGGATTTCTCTAGTCAATATGGGCTGGATTGGCACATGGCGGATTTCTCTAGTCAATATGGGCTGGATTGGCACATGGCGGATTTCTCCGACAATACGGGCTGGATCTGCACATGGCGGATTTCTCTGATAATATGGGCTGTATTGGCACATAGCGGATTTCTCCGACAATACGGGCTGGATTGGCACATGGCGGATTTCTCCGACAATAAGGGCTGGATTGGCACATGGCGGATTTCCCTAGCCGATACGGGCTGGATTGGCACATGGCGGTTTTTTTCTAGTCAATACGGGCTGGATTGGCACATGGCGGATTTCTCCGACAATACGGGCTGGATCGGCACATGGTGGATTTCTATGATAATATGGGCTGTATTGGCACATGGCGGATTTCTCCGACAATACGGGCTGGATCGGCACATGGCGGATTTCTATGATAATATGGGCTGTATTGGCACATGGCGGATTTCTCTGACAATACGGGCTGGATTGGCACATGGCGGATTTCTCCGACAATACGGGCTGGATTGGCACATGGCGGATTTCTCTAGCCGATAAAAGCTGGATTGGCACATGGCGGATTTCTCTAGCCGATAAAAGCTGGATTGGCACATGGAGGATTTCTCCGACAATACGGGCTGGATTGGCACATGGCGGACTTCTCTAGTCAATACGGGCTGGATTGGCACATGGCGGATTTCTCTGACAATACGGGCTGGATTGGCACATGGCGGACTTCTCTAGTCAATACGGGCTGGATTGGCACATGGCGGATTTCTCTGACAATATGGGCTGGATTGGCACATGGCGGACTTCTCTAGTCAATACGGGCTGGATTGGCACATGGCGGATTTCTCTGACAATATGGGCTGGATTGGCACATGGCGGACTTCTCTAGCCGATACGGGCTGGATTGGCACATGGCGGATTTCTCTAGTCAATATGGGCTGGATTGGCACATGGCGGATTTCTCCGACAATACGGGCTGGATCTGCACATCGCGGATTTCTCTGATAATATGGGCTGTATTGGCACATGGCGGAGTTCTCCGACAATACGGGCTGGATTGGCACATGGCGGATTTCTCTAGCCGATACAGGCTGGATTGGCACATGGTGGATTTCTCCGACAATACGGGCTGGATTGGCACATGGCGGACTTCTCTAGTCAATACGGGCTGGATTGGCACATGGCGGATTTCTCTAGTCAATATGGGCTGGATTGGCACATGGCGGATTTCTCTAGTCAATATGGGCTGGATTGGCACATGGCGGATTTCTCCGACAATACGGGCTGGATCTGCACATGGCGGATTTCTCTGATAATATGGGCTGTATTGGCACATAGCGGATTTCTCCGACAATACGGGCTGGATTGGCACATGGCGGATTTCTCCGACAATAAGGGCTGGATTGGCACATGGCGGATTTCCCTAGCCGATACGGGCTGGATTGGCACATGGCGGTTTTTTTCTAGTCAATACGGGCTGGATTGGCACATGGCGGATTTCTCTGACAATACGGGCTGGATCGGCACATGGTGGATTTCTATGATAATATGGGCTGTATTGGCACATGACGGATTTCTCCGACAATACGGGCTGGATCGGCACATGGCGGATTTCTATGATAATATGGGCTGTATTGGCACATGGCGGATTTCTCTGACAATACGGGCTGGATTGGCACATGGCGGATTTCTCCGACAATACGGGCTGGATTGGCACATGGCGGATTTCTCTAGCCGATAAAAGCTGGATTGGCACATGGCGGATTTCTCTAGTCTATACGGGCTGGATTGTCACATGGCGGATTTCTCCGACAATACGGGCTGGATTGGCACATGGCGGATTTCTCTAGCCGATACAGGCTGGATTGGCAAATGGCGGATTTTTCTAGCCAATACGGGCTGGTTTGGCACATGGCGGATTTCTCTAGCCGATACAGGCTGGATTGGCAAATAGCGGATTTCTCTAGCCAATACGGGCTGGTTTGGCACATGGCGGATTTCTCTAGCCGATACAGGCTGGATGGGCAAATGGCGGATTTCTCTAGCCGATATGGGCTTGTTTGGCACATGGCAGATTTCTCTAGCCGATACGGGCTGGTTTGGCAAATGGCGGATTTCTCTAGCCGATACGGGCTGGTTTGGCAAATGGCGGATTTCTCTAGCTGATACAGACTGGATTGGCAAATGGCGGATTTCTCTAACTGATACAGACTGGATTGGCAAATGGCGGATTTCTCTAGCCGATATGGGCTGGATTGGCACATGGCGGATTTCTCTATCAATAGCCTAAAAATGGTGCAAAGTAGAAATAGATTATCATCTTACCTTAAGGCAACATTTACAGGCTTCAGATTCTCCAGACACGTACTGTAGGTCTGCATTGGATATGTACTGTAGAAGCGAAATAATGTGTCTCCATGGGTACAGTCTACTGGTGGATAACCTAACAAATCTAAATTTATTAATCTAGATCAGTCAGCAGTATTGTCCATGTAAGCAGCTGAAACATGCCTATGCCCTTGGTCATGTAGGTTGCATACCCGAGGAATCCCAAGTTTCACTCTACTCGCACTGAGATTACAAGAGTCCGATGGGTGGTCTCTATCCACTCTCTGCGCTGAATGCTCTTAGACCCCTCTCTTCTGGTCTTGATTGATAGTTGTAATGGTCCTCCCTATCGCATACTGAGAGCAAATGGAAGGAGCTGGCTAGCCTAGTGAGCCAGGAGACCTCAAATGAAGAGGCTGCCCGCTGGTGACTTGTGACCACAACACAAGAGGGATAAACCTAAGATTCATCAGTCAGGCAACCTGCATGTTCTGGCACTTAGATTTGTTTCAACTGCTCACCTCATCACCAATATCTGCCAAGATCCCTTCATAAAAGTAAACAAATAGAAAGATGATAATGTGACATCAAAATCCGACTACACAGTTTGTTTGTAGTCTGTAGCCATGGAGACACCTAGTTTTGCACAGGAGTCAATGACACAAAATTACAAAGTCTTTCAAATTAAAATCTTATCATAATTGTTTCATTTTTTTATGGATAAAAATTTGGTTGAAAAGCTGAACCTCATTAAGAATACATAAATACAGAGACAGATATTATAAAAAATATAGTGATTCTTAATGTGGTTTTTTGGTCAGATACGCGCGTTTTAAAAACACAAACCGTAATCCAGTGCAGTGCCATGGATTTAGGAAAGGATATGATCTTCCAACGGATGTCCAGCTTGTTGTTGATCTCCAAACCCTTGGCTTGCTGTCGCTCTTCTTCCACCTCTTTCGGATTGGCAAACTGCGTGTTGTCCTCTAAAGGCTCTGAGATGTTCTCAAAGTTGAACTTGTCCACCTGGATGGCCATCCTGAGGAGAAACACACAGGAGGAAATGTGGACTGGAAGTCACAGATGTAAATTCTATCAACTTTTTTTTTTACTTTTCAGTTAATTATTCTTTGCTGAAGAAAACAACAGGCGACAGAAAGACCAAACGGTCAATGTAAAAAGAGGTGCTCAAGGGGGTGCTTTCTGTCACCGCTACCCACCAAATCCAGTGCTCTGCAGCTGCTGGCTACCCAACCGTATTTATGCATCACAACTTGTTGACGACTGTAGGACTTTCTTGACCTCATTTCTTTTCTCATCTTTATGCTATCACTTTACAGATACGTTTGAGATATTCAAAGTTTTTTAGGGTCGTCATTACCAATGTAAATTCATCTTTAATCGCCCCTATATTAGTCCACTGCCTGACCATCCAAGTTATCCAGGAGTTGTCTAATCTAAGACATTTATGGTACATCAACAGCACGTCATGTCCAATAGATGCGGGTATCAACTTTGTGACCTAAATCTATTTCAAGAATTGGGTCCGGTGTGGAGACACTGGGAAGAAGGGGGTCAGTGGGTGCTCTAGTCCTGAGACCGCATGGCCAAGGGCTCATCCCACTAAATGCCCGCTCTCCCTTTTTATCGTGGGCAGAACACTACTCAGACCACACAGGGTAAGGTGGGAGGTCAGGGGGGAGGTGAGATGAGTTTAACTCTCAATGAGCAATCAATCTGCATAGTGCGTTCTTCACTGTTTTGCAGGTCAACAAACTAGCTGGCCTGGACAATGTGAGATCAACATATTAAACAGCTATTGCTCAATTACCCTGCGTCCCTGTCTTCCAAGATAAAAGACAAGAAGTTACAAGAAACATCAACGTTAAAGGCTCATACACGCAATAGTCTGATTCTTGATCAAACAAAAATGCATAAATTCTAAAGTCAATGTAAAGATAGAAGCCTATGTCTTTGGGCCTCCTGAATTTACATCTGGATAATTAAGATCACCCGGTCACCTGCTTTTCAGGAATGGAGAGATGGGTAATGTTTTGGCAATTTTCTCATAGAAAGAGTAAAGTGCATGTGCAGCTACCTCTCCATTCTCGAAATCATGCAATGGGGGCTAATCCTTCAGACAAATGCAGATCCAATACGCCAAACTTGCATTTATTGGGCATTAATCTGTTAATGAGCCATAAATGTTCAAGATGTGACAACCATTGAAACACCTGTGACCAGTCGAGTACCCTCAACCCTAACAGTTATGGGAAAAGGTTTTAGCTAGAGTCGAAATTTTGCATTCCAGTTGGATCATTCTCTGGCTATCACATAAATAAATACAACCCCTGGCAAAAATTATGGAATCACCGGCCTTGGAGGATGTTCATTCAGTTGTTTAATTTTGTAGAAAAAAAGCAGATCACAGACATGGCACAAAACTAAAGTCATTTCAAATGGCAACTTTCTGGCTTCAAGAAACACTAAAAGAAATCAAGAACAAAAAATGTGGTAGTCAGTAGTGATGAGCGAGTGTACTCATTGCTCGGGTTTTCCCAAGCACGCTAGGGTGACCTCCGAGTATTTATAACTGCTCATAAGATTTACCGTATATACTCGAGTATAAGCCGACCCGAGTATAAGCCGACCCCCCTAATTTTGCAACAAAAAACTGGGAAAACGTATTGACTCGAGTATAAGCCTAGGGTGGAAAATGCAGCAGCTACCGGTAAATGTCAAAAATAAAAATAGATACCAATAAAAGTATTAAATAAATATAAAATTAATTGAGACATCAGTAGGTTAAGTGTTTTTGAGTATCCATATTGAATCAGGAGCCCCATATAATGCTCCATGCAGTTTTTTATGGCCCCATAGATGCCCCATATAATGCTCCATGCAGTTATGGCCCCATAGATGCCCCATATAATGCTCCATGCAGTTATGGCCCCAGAGATGCCCCATATAACATAGATGCCCCATATAATGTTCCATGCAGTTATGGCCCATAGATGCCCCATATAACATAGATGCCCCATATAATGTTCCATGCAGTTATAGCCCCAGAGATGCCCCATATAATGTTCCATGCAGTTATGGCCCATAGATGCCCCATATAATGCTCCATGCAGTTTTGGCCCCATAGATGTCCCATGAACAGGGGAAGAAGCTGCCGTGCCGGAAGACCGTGGGACATGTGGGGAACGCGTCAGGAGCAGATGAGTATTTGACAGGCGTCGCTCCCCCTCACCCGCCGACCCACTCGCCTTCCATGACTCGAGTATAAGCCGAGAGGGGTACTTTCAGCCCATTTTTTGGGGCTGAAAATCTCGGCTTATACTCTAGTATATACAGTAGTTTTCATTGCAGCAGCTGAATGATTTACAGCTACTAGCCAGGCTGAGTACATGTGGGGGTTGCCTGGTTGCTAGGGAATCCTAGCTGTAAATCATTCAGCTGCCGTGATGAAAACTAAATCTCCGAGCAGTCATAAATGCTCGGAGGTCACCCGAGCAACGAGTACACTCGCTCATCACTAGTAGTCAGTAATGGTTACTTTTTTTAACCAAGCATAGGGAAAAAATTATGAAATCACTCAATTCTGAGGAAAAAATTATGGAATCACCCTGTAAATTTTCATACCCAAAAATAACACCTGCATCAAATTTGATCTGCTCCTTAGTCTGCATCTAAAAAGGAGTGATCACACCTTGGAGAGCTGTTGCACCAAGTGGACTGACATGAATCATGGCTCCAACACGAGAGATGTCAATTGAAACAAAGGAGAGGATTATCAAACTCTTAAAAGAGGGTAAATCATCACAAAATGTTGCAAATGATGTTGGTCGTTCACAGTCAGCTGTGTCTAAAATCTGGACCAAATACAAACAACATGGGAAGGTTGTTAAAGGCAAACATACTGGTAGACCAAGGAAGACATCAAAGCGTCAAGACCGGAAACTTAAAGCAATATGCCTCCAAAACAGGAAATGCACAACAAAACAAATGAGGAACGAATGGGTGGAAAATGAAGTCAACGTTTGTGACCGAACTGTAAGAAACCACCTAAAGGAAATGGGATTTACATACAGAAAAGCTAAATGAAAGACATCATTAACACCTAAACAGAAAAAAACAAGGTTACAATGGGCTAAGGAAAAGCAGTCGTGGACTGTGGATGACTGGATGAAAGTCATATTCCATGATGAATCGAGAATCTGCATTGGGCAAGGTGATGATGCTGGAACTTTTGTTTGGTGCCGTTCCAATGAGATTTCTAAAGATGACTGCCTGAAGAGAACATACAAATTCCCACAGTCATTGATGATATGGGGCTGCATGTCAGGTAAAGACACTGGGGAGATGGCCGTCATTACATCTTCAATAAATGAACAAGTTTGTGATGATATTTTGGACACTTTTCTTATCTCATCAATTGAAAAGATGTTTGGGGACGATGAAATAATTTTTCAAGATGACAATGCATCCTGCCATAGAGCATAAACTGTGCAAACATTCCTTGAAAAAAGACACATAAGGTCAATGTCATGGCCTGCAAACAGTCCGGATCTCAATCCAATTGAAGATCTTTGGTGGAAGTTGAAGAAAATGGTCCATGACAAGGCTCCAACCTGCAAAGCTGATCTGCAACAGCAATCAGAGAACGTTGGAGCCAGATTGATGAAGAGTCCTGTGTGACACTCATTAAGTCCAGGCCTCAGAGACTGCAAGCTGTTATAAAAGCCAGAGGTGGTGCAACAAAATACTAGTGATGTGTTGGAGGTTTTTTTTGTTTTTCACGATTCCATAATTTTTCCCCTATGCTTGGTTAAAGAAAGTAACCATTACTGACTACCACATTTTTTGCTCTTGATTTCTTTTAGTGTTTAGTAAAGTCAGAAAGTTGCCATTTGAAATGACTTTAGTTTTGTGCCATGTCTGTGATCTGCTTTTTTTTCTACAAAATTAAACAACTGAATGAACATCCTCCATGGCCCGTGATTCTTGTACTGCCATTCATTATCATTAAAAATCCTGCCCTCAGGATTAAAAAAAAAAAAAAAAAGAATGAAAAAAAATAAACATCGGAAAAATTACAGGAGTGCGCCGTAATAAATGAACTGTATTAAAAATCGTAAAAGTCTATATTTGTACAATAATTAAGGCAGATGAGGCCGATGGATGTTAAAAAGTGATATCGTCCATCCCGGCGATGTTTAACAAGCAATTAAAAGCTAATTAAACTGCACAAGATAATGTTTGCTTCTGGACTGACTTCTGCAAACAGAAAACGTAGAGAACGAGATAATAAAGAAATTAAAAATTAATATAAAATTTAGGACTCGGTGAGGCGCTTCTTTTTTCCCCACAGATTACGGTCTTTTATTATGGGTTAATGGTATAAAATTTCTACAACTTACAAAAAGCTTAATTAAAAAAAAATAAAAGGGAAAGGGCATCATAAATTCCCAAATTTATTAACGATCATTGATGAGCGAACGTGCTCGGATAAGGCGTTATCCGAGCATGCTCGTGTGCTAACAGAGTGTCTTCGGCGTGCTCGAGTCCCTGCGCCTGCATGTCTCGTGGTTGTTCGACAGCCGCAACACATGCAGGGATTGTCTGTTTGTTAGGGAATCTCTACATGTGTTGAGGGCTGCGGCTGTCGAACAGCCGTGGGGACTCGAAAATATTATTCAAGAGCGCAAAAGACACTATTAGCACGAGAATATACTCGGATAACACCTTATCCGAGCACGTTCGCTCATTACTATTAACGATCACAAAAAAAAAAGTTGTCAAAATTGTCAATTTTGTTTCTCTTACTGGTAGGTGTCTGACTCCAGTTCAACAGGCAAGGAAACCAAATGGTATTGGGATTTGTGGATGGACCACCATTAATTTGAGCTTTGGTGTATGTATTGTCAAGAGATCCCTTTAAGGGAAACACTATCAAGCCCAATTTCAGGTGAAATAAAGGGCCGAATCACAGTTCCAAATCTTCGAGATACCATAATTGACATAATGGAGGACATGGTACGTCATCCAAAGCAGATCTGAAGTTGTGCGCATGCGCCATTGTCATCTCCCAGTTCTAGTCCTCTTCTGGTGACCTCGTGACCACCAGCTCAACAGAAAATCAAAATCCTCAGGGAGGTCAATCAAGACTGATATCGCAGGTTTAGGGCAGGGCCAGCTGGACTACTGTATGCTTCTCCACCTCGATGACTAGGACTCAATGACTATTCCATACAATGAAGCCAAAGAAATGAGCCCAGAGCATAAGGTGGTATATGTGCAAAGGGGCAAGAACATGTTCACACTGCGGCCATCTCACAGACAAAACTCAAAAGAAAATCAAAATGAGCATATACCATGTGGTACGTATATACTAATAGTACATGAAAATAACAGAAGGTACTTGGTTAACGCCATTTTGGAAAAAAAAAAAAAAAAACTAAAAGATATCCCACTGTGACAAGGTGCACCCAATGGGGACGGTCCTATCCTATCTCGAGTATTAAAACCTCCCCTCCTGTCAGCGGATCTCAGTGTAGATAAGGGCCGAGCAGGACCGGGGCCCGACTGTTCAGCTATATACGGTAGATGAAATGCCTAGCTCAGAGAGGGGCCATGATCACGTTTGTACAGGGTGGTCGTCTGACACAAGGTGAGGTATTAATACTAGAGACAGGATAGGATTGTCCTGGTTGAGGTTCACCTTGTTGTGGTGGGATGGCTTTTACGCACGTTAACTACGTCCCCTATGATATTTACATATTCTATTACTATTTGCTTACTACTTTGAATATGCTCAATTTGTCCTTTCTTGGGTCTTGGCCTTCTGTAACGCAAAAACAGAAGCCTGGACTCATTCTTTCGTTTCTATAGAGGAGTGAACCATATTGGGGCTACCAGTAAGGCAGTTGGTCATGCGCCTCCTTCTCCGCGTGCTAACTGTCTACAGTGACTGGGAGATAGGCGACATGTCCGGTCTCACATGAAGTTGTGTCTTGTGTGGTGGGAGCTAGCCTTGATGGGTGTGGGCATGAGGTTCTTCTATGTGTGGCACAGTTGTGTTGAGAGACGAATGGGGCTACAGTGCGGCCTCTACCGGATATTGGACCCCTCCTTAATCTGATATCAATGACCTATAGTAAGGAAAAATCTCTCCTCTCCTTCCCACCACAGAAATATTCTCTTGTCTCCTAAATGATCACTAAGCTTTGAAATGATACAGGGTTTAGAACTTTATCATAAGTCACAATAAAAAAAAGAGGAGGAGCTTCAAAATTGGAGGCATATATTGCCCAGATAAATAATGCACATTTTACATGGCGTTATCCTCGCAGAGCTCCTACAGTATCTCACGGCACAATATACTGCATAAAATCAATGCTTTCCGTGCTCGTTTAGCACTGTGCATTGCCAACAGGCTTAGGCCTCAGGCATTTAGTGTCCAGATAAACAGTGCACAGGTTACCAAGAGTAATCCTTGCAGAGCTCAAGCAAAAGAGCACCATTTTACCAGATACAGTGCTCAGCTACTTCCATATGTTTCCACTGAACATAGGGCATGCTACCCTGGCATACAGTGCCCAGATAAATAATGCACACATTACCCAGAGATAGAAGTGTGGTGCCCAGACAGTGTAATGGAGAATTCATATATTGCACAGAGTGCGTAAATAAAATGCACATGTGGTGCCATAAGTTGGCAAGAAACAGAGAATGCTATCCTGGAATACAGTGCCCAGATAAATAATGCAGACATTTCTTAGAGGTAGAAGTGTGGTGCCCAGAGAGTGCTATGGAGAACCCATATATGACAGGGTGCATAAATAAAATGCTCGTGTAGTACCATAGGTTAACAAGAGACATAAAGCATGCTACCAGAGCATACAGTGCCCAGATAAATAATGCACATATTACCTAGAGGTAGAAGTGTGGTGCCCAGAGAGTGTTATGGAGAAACCATATATGACTGAGTGCGTAAATAAAATGCTCATGTAGTACCATAGGTTGCCAAGAGTCAGAGCATGCTACCCAGGAATACAGCGCCCAGATAAATAATGCACATATAACCGATGGATAATGTTGAAGAGCTCAGTCAAAGTTTTGGAGCAATATATTAATACACATAGTGGACAATTGCAATACATACATATTGTCATGCGTTGCCAAGAAATACAGGTAATGCTACCTTATACAGTGCCCAGATAAATAGCACAAATTAACTTAGTAATGGAACCCAGATAGTGGAAGGGAGAACCCATTTACACCACAAAGTACACAAATACAGTGCTAACAGGGTCACAGTGCCCAGATAAATAATGCACACTTTACAGAGTGACGGTGTCACTGAGATTTACAGTGTTCACTTACCACCAAAACACACAAAGCATTCCACCCTGCGTAGAGTGCCGCACTTTGTGCAAATAGTGGCGCCCACAGTATAAATTACCATAAAGCACACGAATATGGCCAATACTGAATAATACACAAAAAATGAGTGCACCTAGTGCCTAAACTTTACTGCATAGTGCCGCCAACCAAAGAGCCAGCCACCGCCAACCTCCTCCATGTACCACCGACTTGCATGGAACATATAAAATAATATGTACCGCAGCTACAGACTTCCTCCAGACGGCATCTAGATGTGACAGTTCTGGCTTTGTACCGCCGCATCGCCTACTGTGCCGCCGCCAACCTCCTCCATGTACCACCGACTTGCATGGAACATATAAAATAATATGTACCGCAGCTACAGACTTCCTCCAGACGGCATCTAGATATGACAGTTCTGGCTTTGTACCGCCGCATCGCCTACTGTGCCGCCGCCAACCTCCTCCATGTACCACCGACTTGCATGGAACATATAAAATAATATGTACCGCAGCTACAGACTTCCTCCAGACGGCATCTAGATGTGACAGTTCTGGCATTGTACCGCCGCATCGCCTACTGTGCCGGTTAGGAAGCCGCCGGTGGAAGTGTGAGTGATTTCTCATTTAATGGGCAGACTCCGGACTCTCCCAATGGACGCTAAATAAAGCATGAGATTTATAATAGCTGCTCATTATCGATCAGTCACAGGCTCCGCGATCAATGACCCAAATGGCAAAGCAATAGTGATCCGGGAGGGTTTAGGAAGGATAAGTGGCGAGTGCTTTACTGCTGCTGAATCCAGATAAACCGTACTCGGCAAGATATTGGCTGTAATTTGTATCCATGATAAATTATTCACACCCTGCAGCAAACACGTTAGTCCTGGGTCAGAACAGCACGCACGTGACGTGAAACGTGAAGCTGCCCAATAATAGGACGTCGTTCTGACTGGATCCAAAGCGATCGGCTGTGATCTGTGCATCAGCATTTCTGAAGCGCCACCTCAGGGGAAATAAAGTACTGCACCATTCTTAGTAGCGAGAGTTCAACCTCCTAAGTAATGGAAAATTCTTAGATATTTTGATGTACGGCCACTTTGTCAAGACAAAGTGATTGTCCAGTAAACGGTGGGGGTATTGAGAGCTGGGACCAGCACCGATCAATAGGAATTTTTTGTATCCCGGTTACAAAAAGGTTGGTCACCCGACTGCAACTGTATTCATTCTCTACGGGGCTGTCGGAAAAAGCTGAGCAAAGACCTCATCAGCCTTATAATGAAGAGTGACGGTCGAGCAAGTGCACTGCCACTCCATTCTAAAAGGGATAATAGTTCTGCCGATTAGTGCGGGTCCCAGCGGCCGGACCCCCACCAGTTATTACCTGTCTTGTTCCTTTCACAGGACAACCCCTTTAACACAGTTGGCCATGCAGATATGTGGTAACTTGACAAAGATTAGGGTTATTCCCCCAAAAAAAAACAAATTATCCCCATCGAAAGGATAGAAGATAACTTGCTCTGGGAAAAGAGCTCCATATTAAATGGCCTAGTGAAAGGAGATGGACATAGTGCTCATGTGCCCCCTTGAAGATAATATGTATTGATGCAAAAGTATTTTGATGTGTAATGTGAACTGTGAAATGCGTTATGGTGTTGGTATTCTATTGTGCCCAGCAACAGGTAGGTAACAGGGATAGTTAGAGTTAATGGTGGGACTAGCCCCGAGTGGAGGAGCTAAGCTAAAGGGACAGATACAGTGTCTAGAAAGGGACCAGAGTGAACACAAATAAGACCTTAGAGACAAAGGAAAGCGAGATTCTATTCTGACACAGGAGAAAAGGGCTGGCCAGTACTCGGGCTGGAAGGAGCATGGATGCGGGTCGCTTGACTGAGCGTTACATGGAGATGGCTTCTGGACGGGCATGATGATCACGCTCCTGAACTGGTAGAGGACCATGGAGACCTGTCAGCCTGAAGGTCTAGCGATGGAGAATACCCTCACCCGGTATACAGGTCGGTCGTCATTCGCCAATATCCATATGTTTGGGGCTCCACTGGCAGGAGTGGCTCTGCTACACTCAGAATAGGTACAAGAAGAAGCTGGTGCAGGAGAAGGAGATGATCATTCCCGCGATCCCGAGAAACAGAGAAGATTCCCCCCCAGGATACTTTTGAAAGGCCAGACAATGGATAGTCAAGAGAAGAAATGGAATCAGAAGCTGGAGAAGGCAGTGTTGTGATGGTTGCATCCCTCTTCTTGAAGGACGAAGTTTTAGTGTCAGGGACTCCCCAATGTTAATGGCCAGGGATGGTGAAATGTGTTTCCCTCCCCCAGTTTGTTGCACCCATTGTGCTTTCTCCTGCTGGATATAGAGACGCTACACCCTAAATCAAGGACTGAGTCTGATCCAGGATGGAAGTCATCCCTAAGAGGTTTTAGGTGCTTTGCAGGTTCTGCATGACCAAGGACGGCCACCATTAAAGAAGGGGGAATGTAAGGAGATGGACATAATATATTGCCCACGTTCCCCCTTGAAAAACGTGTATTTTGCAAAAGTATCTTGATGTGTAATGTGAACTGTGAAATGTGTTACGGTGTTGCTACTGTAGTGTGTCCGGCAAAAGGTAGTTAACAGGGACACTTAGAGTTAATGGTTCATAATAGCCCAGAGCGGGATGGGCTCATCTAAAGGGACAGAGACCGTTTCCTATCAGAATGTCATAAAGGGCCCAGAGTGTGCAGAAAGAAAACCTAAGGTCTGATGTGAGCAGTGCCGCATGAAGTGGGTGTCCCTAACGAGAGAGAAGAGATAGGATAGCGAGATCCTAGAGGAGAGAAAAAGAAAAAAGTGACCAAAAGAACAGTGTGAACGATCGGAAACGGGCCCTGAGTCAGGAAGCCTAGCAGTATGGACCAGAGTTTATAACTCATAAAGGGAACAGAGTACATGAGATGAAGAGAGTGCCCCAGGTGGGAGCGAGTGCCCCAGGTGGGAGCGAGTGCCCCAGGTGGGAGCGAGTGCCCCAGGTGGGAGCTCTAGAGCGTCAGAGACAAAGCAGATAAGTACCGGCCCATACTGGCAATATACTTTCCTAGAGGGGAAAGATGATACAGAACCGCGGGTTGAGAATAGGACTCTTGCTAATTGGACTGAAGAGATGAGATGGAGGATGAGCTAGTAAAGAGGAAGGAATTTAAACTGTGTGGAAAATGATTTGTATTGTAAAGGAAACAATCATGAAGTTGTGTGCCCGCTATCTACTGTATATAATCCCCCAAAATTCATTGTTGAGTAAAAAGTTTATTTTTGGCTGGAGGTCTTCCTCACTGAACTGTCAAACATCTGGTCCTGGCCAACCCAAGTCATCAGTTACATGCAACCTGCAAGGGCATAACACCCCCACAGCACAAGTCCACACACCTAGCCAGGACTCCCACCTTCATGTAACGTGCTGGGGCACAAAAAACGAGTACCTCGTCCACTCCCCCCGCCCAGTGCCACGGCTTTCTCTGGATGCACCATAGGCAATGAGTAAAGCAGAGGTCGAGCATGAGCATCTCCACTCCAAACAAGACAGAGATCCATTCTAACTATTCCGGAGTCTGTCCTAGGAATTGTTTGTTTTTTTTTAGGAAGAATAAACCTTTAAGTGATAGGATAGTTGACACAGAAGAGGTAAAAAAAATTTGCAGACTGTAATGATCACATTTTAAATGAATGACTGCCAAAACCACAGCCAAGCTACCTCTACAAGAGGTATGGGGCCAGTGAGGTGACCAACCATGCAGCATATTGACAGTCCGGGTCTGCTAGGCTGCCTCATCTCCGACTTCTATAAAGTCCATAAACTCTGCACATGTAGAACTTGGAGATAGAGTTTACTTTATTTAAAGAACACCTTAAAAAAACAAGAATGTGTAAGTAACCCTTAGGGTAAATTAGTTGGTTAAGTGTGGTGACAGACGGCAACATAAAAATCTGCACCATTGGTACTTGAACAACGACACAAAAGACAGGGTACTCTAAAGTGAAGGTTGCGTTTGAGACAATTTGTTCCTCCTTTGCATTACTACCTTCATTTTCCATCAATTGTGTTTGATATTAATCATGCCAGATGTACTCAATATAAAATGTGCACATCCGGCAGGTACCACAGCTCACAATGAGATACCGGACACTACGATGGTGCTGGATAACAGAAGGTCCAGAGATGAAGATGTCAGATATCAAGTCATGGAATTTTGCTTTTGAACGGTGGTCCAATGGGAAAAATAAAAAAGTCAATGACCCCGGCTGGACACAAATGATTGTTCCTGAACGTAATATTTTGTTGCACGACCTTCTAAGGCAATCATTGCAAACCAACAATTTCTCCAACTCCCAATAAGACTTCTGCCCCTGCCCCCAGGCATTTTGGCAGCTGCTCGTGAGCAAACTGGTCCTGGTGTCTCAGGTGTGAAGACGTCTTCTCCAGACTGCAGGTCTCAGCTCATTTCATTGATGTTCAGTAGGATTTAGATCACAGAAGCTGCTTCAGAAGAGTTCAATGCTTTGCTCTTCGCCATTCTTGGATATTTGTAGATTTGTTCTTGGTTATTATCCTGTTGGAGGACCCATGTCCTGTAACTCAGACAGAGCTTTCTGAAACTGGGCAGCACATTTGGATTTTAAATTTCTTTATATCCATGAGATTTAATTGTAGCCTGCACAGATTCAAGACAACCTGTACCAGATGGAGCAAATCCACCACAAAACACGCGGAAACCACTTCCATGTGTCACAGCAGGTACAATGTTCTTTTCTTTGAAGGCTCCGTTTTTGTGTCTGAATATAGACCGGATAAAATGCAAAAAGTTCAAGTTTTGTCTCATCCGGTCAAAGGACATTCTACCGGAAGCTTTGTGGCTTGTCAGTATGCATTTTGGCAAATTCTAGTCTTACTTTTTTTTTAAATTTGCTTTTAAAACTGGATTCCTCCTCGGTCGTCTTCCATGAGGTCCACTTTGGTCAACACATTGATGGATGGTGCAATTTGATACTGATGGACCTTGACCACTCATTTGTATTATCCGTCTCTTCAATTTGTCATCAACGCTCCTCTTATGGCCACATCTAGGGAGGTCGGCTATATTCACATACACCTTAAACGTCCGAATAATATGTGCAACTCTAAGGGTACAGTCACACTCAGCAACTTTCCAACGATCACGACCAGCGATACGACCTGGCCGTGATCGTTGGAAAGTCCTTGTGTGGTCGCTGGGGAGCTGTCACACAGACAGCTCTCCAGCGACCAACGATGCCGAAGTCCCCAGGTAACCAGGGTAAACATCGGGTTACTAAGCGCAGGGCCGCGCTTAGTAACCCGATGTTTACCCTGGTTACCAGTGTAAATGTAAAAAAAAAACCACATACTCACATTCCGGTGCCTGTCACTTCCCCGGGCGTCCGCTTCCCTGCACTCCTCCTGCATCCTGTGTAAGCGCGGCCGTAAAGCAGAGCGGTGACGTCACCGCTGTGCTCTGATGTACGGCCGGCCGGCGCTGACACAGGATGCAGAAGGATTGCAGGGAAGCGGACGCCCGGGGACGTGACAGGCACCGGAATGTAAGTATGTAGTGTTTTGGTTTTTTTACATTTACAATGGTAACCAGGGTAAACATCGGGTTACTAAGCGCGGCCCTGCGCTTAGTAACCCGATATTTACCCTGGTTACCAGTGAAGACATCGCTGCATCGGCGTCACACACGCCGACTCAGCGATGTCTGCGGGAGATCCAGCGATGAAATAAAGTTTCAAACGATCTGCTACGACGTACGATTCTCAGCGGGGTCCCTGATCGCAGTAGCGTGTCAGACACAGCGAGATCGTAACTATATCGCTGGAACGTCACGGATCGTGCCGTCGTAGCGACCAAAGTGCCACTGTGAGACGGTACCCTAAGATAGGGACATCGAGCTGTTTGGAGATGTCTTACAGACTTTACCTTTAACATGTTTACCTATAGCTTTCGTTCTAATCTCCTGAGACAACTCTCCCCTTAATTTTTTTTTGTCCATGTTCAGTATGATACACACTGTGATAACAAACAACACAATGACTACTTTTCACCCTATAAATAGGCAGCCTACCTGATTACAAGTCTGTAGACACCTGTGACGCTAATTTCAGGACACACCTTAGTTTACATATCGCTATGGTCAAATTATTATCCATCTTTTCTAGGGGCACTAACATTTTTGGCCTCGGCATTTTAATTACCGTAGTTTTTTTTTTTTTTTTTTTAACCAGAATTCAAAAGTAATGTTTGATTTTCATTATTTGATATTCAGTAAATCTAAATTGAAGATGACTTTTGCCAGCTACAACTTAATATTAGTGACCACTGAGTTTTTCTTACTTTACCAGAAGGGTAGCAACAATTTTGTCCATGCGTGCATTATATATATATATATATATATATATATATATATATATATATATATATATATATATATATATATATATATATATATATATATATATACACACACACACACACACTCCATAATCCAGAAGTGGAAAGAACAACAGTTCACCATAAAAGGGACAAGACCAGGTGTTCCTCCGCAAAATTTTAGACACAGGAGTGAAAATAATTATCAGAAGAGTTGTCCAAGAACCAAAGACCACCTGTAAACAACAACAGAAAGACCTGGAATCAGCAGAAACAATTGTTGCAAAGAAAACTATAAGTAATGCATTCAACATCCATGGCCAGTTTGCATGCTCACCATGCAAGACTACAATGCTGAACAAAAAGCATATTCAAGCGTGTTTAAAGTTTGATCATCAACATTTAGACAAACCTGTAAAATACTGGGATAATATAGACTGGTCAGATGAGACCAAAACTGAAGTCTTTGGATGCCATAATACACACAATGTTTGGAGGACAAAAAAGGCACTGCATATCACCCCAAAAACACCATACCAACAGTGAAGTTTGAAGGTAGGAGCATCATAGTGCGAGACTGTTTTTCTGCATACGGCACTGGCAAACTTCATGTAATTGAAGGAAGGATGAATGAACAAATGTACCGAGACATTCTCAATAGTGATGAGCGAGTGTACTCGTTGCCCGGGTGATCTCCTAGTATTTATAACCGCTCGGAGATTAAGTTTTCATCGCCTCAGCAGCATGATTTACAGCTATTAGCCAGCTTGATTACATGTGGGGATTACCTAGCAACCAGGCAACCCCCACATGTACTCAGCCTGGCTAATAGCTGTAAATCATCCAGCTGCCGTGATGAAAACTAAATCTCCGAACACTAACAAATACTCGGAGGTCACACGAGCGTGCTCGGGAAAACCCAAGCAAAGAGTACACTCGCTCATCACTAATTCTCAATAAAAACCTACTGCCATCTATCAGGATGAAGATGAAATGAGGGTGGACATTTCAGCAAGACAATGATCCCAAACATACAGCCAAGGAAACTCTCAGTTGGCTTCAGATAAAGAAAATAAAGTTGCTAGAATGGCCAAGCTGATCACCTGGCCTGAATCCAACACAAAATGTATGGAAGGAACTAAAACTCAAAGGAACCCACGGGACCTTCAGGATGTGAAGAGTCTTTGTGTGGAAGAATGGGTCAAAATCACACCTGAGCAATGCCTGCGACTAGTTTCTCCATAACTGAGGAGTCTTGAAGCTTCATTGCCAATAAATACAGGTAAAAAAACATATCTTTGTGTTAGCCAGTAGATAGAAAAATATTACAATTTTAAAAGGTTGATGCCTTTTAATGGCTAACTGAAAAGATGGCATTAAATAGCAAACTTTCAAGACTACTCAGGTCTCTTCATCAGGCATACTAGGAGTACAAAAATACATACATTTAAGGGAGAGAATAAATTGTCTCTATAGCCTTTTATTATATCAGTAACACTGTAGCTCCAAGTGTTAAAAATCTGAGAGATGTGAATTGTTTTTACAAGTCTTTGGCTGGATCAAACTTTTATATTCAAACCTTAGGACAGCAGTGCTCCTCATCGTGTGCACCGAGCATTCAGTCAGGAGGACTAACAAAGAGGCGAGAGCCACCACTGCCTCAGAGCACTCCAAAATAATGTTTTTCAGCGAGCTCTCACCAGGGGTTGTTTATTCTGTTTCCTTATTTTCGGCTCTAGTGCGAATGCGCGATGTCAGAACTAATTATGATGAACACGGGAGGAACTGACTGCGGAGGAGGCAGGAACAGCAAGAGGCTCTTATGGTCAGTAAATCAAACTTAGGGGGCAACGGGGAAAAACAGGAGCGACTGGCAAAGTCTGAAAACAACGGATGAGAAAATACCAACTCTGGCATCGTAAACAATAATACCAGGTGATGGAGTGGACAGATGTCTCCACAATGTATTACTAAAAAGTTGAAGAAGTTTTCATCATTCAAATAAATTTTCTCTCCATTAAAACAAAAAAGGTCTGCAAGACATTGTTGTGACCCCCTCTTGAGATGGGGCTTTTTTTTGTACTTGCACCCAGATGTAACGGTATATATCGACCAGGAATCTAAATGATAAAACATAAGGAAACTTCAGGGTTAAGAAGGTCGAAGCCTTCAAATCTCACTGACGTTCTACCAACCTCTGGCCTCTCTGTATAACATTTGGTTGCATGCAAAGACTGGCCACCTGAGCGTAATGTGCTCCAGCCTTAATTTACTTGGCTCATACGCTCTCCCCCTTGTGTTTTTCTGGCAACCTTCTTACATACATTTAAATTGCTCGAATGGCTATGATTTCATTCGGAGAGTGGTAATAGCTATTCTTTCAGTGCTTGCAATGAGTTTTCAGAAAAACCCCGTGCCCGAATGCCATAAGTGGGCCATGTGTACAATCCACAACCAGCGTGCACACTGGCTCCACATAGGTGACCAGTATGCACAATGGCTGCACATTGGCAACCGGTAGGCAAAATGGCTCCACGTTGGCGACCAGTGTGCACAATGGCTGCACATTGGCTACAATAGGCACAATGGCTGCACACTGGCAACTGGTAGGCACAATGGCCGCACACTGGCAACCAGTAGGCACAATGGCTGCACACTGGCGACCGGTAAGCACAATAGCTGCACATTGGCAACAAGTAGGCACAATGGCTGCACATTGTCAACCAGTAGGCAAAATGGCTGCACATTGACGACTGGTAAGCACATTGGCGATCGGTAAGCACAATGGCTTTACATTGGCGACAGGTGCGCACAATAGCTGCGCATTGGTGAACGGTGTGCACAATGAATCCACATTGGCTTGTATGACCTACAGTCTGGGCCACAATGGTTTGAGGGCAAACTAAAACAAGTAATTGAATGCTTTATTCATAGTTCACCAATCAACGAGATGTCCTTCGCCTATAAGTACACAAAATAAAGTGGTGCATCCTCCCAGTGCTGGTTCATACCATGCTAAAAACTGGACAGTTGGGTATTTCTTTACCATTTGATCATCTCTGATTGACGGGAATAGACTGATGATATTCAGGTTCATCCCTCCTATCTTTACTTTCAAAGAAGGTGATTTTCATGAAGTATCAGAGCCTTGTTTACCAACGGAAACAGAAGAACCTCAGTCTGGACTCCTTACTCCATGCAGAGTGTCGTCTTCTTGTTCAGAATGGTTGCAGCTTTTGAGCCTCCAGGCAGTCATAAAACAAAGTAGAGATCAACACCTACATGATCTCTACTTACTGGAGGAATTCCAGGACGATTGCGCTTTCGTCTTTATCTATTTAACCACACGCAATCAACCACTGGAAAGAACTGAAAATACACCATTAGGTTTTGAAGAAAGTCCAACTAGGCAAACATTTGACTAAAAAGAGTAGCTCTTCCGAACAGCTCTTTACTGTGGCTTACAGAGTGTGCCGTGAGTGGGGGATTCCTTCTGTGACATCCTTGGACCTTACTGGTGAACTAGAACAGTCAAGATAAACTATACAAGATCCCTTCAGATCCATGGGGGACCACAGACTTACAAAAAACTTAAGCCCACTGGTTACTACTCATCGGACATTAGGCACGGTCTTCGAGATCGTGCAAGATACTTTTCCAGTATCACAGCTGGCAACTACTAGGCAAATTATAAGTACTACGGAAAACAAGAAAATATCAGCCGAGATTCTTGAGGATGATACTGAAATGGGCAACCAATCATCTTGCCGGCACTATTTTGGTTTTGAAAGCCAGAAAGAAATGTATCTATTACGCGTCCTAAAGAGCTTTAGAGAAGAAAAGAGCGGGTCAGGATTAATGAGCGAGGTTCAGACGGTCCTAAGTAAAGTGGAAGCATAAACCAGTAATGGTGGCTGTCACCGCATCCCGGAACTGGTCGCACATGAAAAAGCTGCATCTGGCGGGACTCTCAGATGAAAGACAAGAAGCTCTTTCCCAAAATTACCCATAATCATTCCGGTTATGTTCAAGAAAATTGAGCTTTTAATCAAACGGAAAATGGGGGAAGTGCAGTGGATAAAAGTAATGAAGCAAATTGGACTACGTCAAACGGAAAGGGGATTGCTGGACTGAATGGTGGAAAATGCGGCTAGACCGGGGACCGTATGTAGACGGGATATGCACTAATCAAACCGGATGAGATAAAAGTTTATGAGGCTGATTAAACTATTAGAAACCGTAATGGTTTCGGCTATTTGTTTTATCCCGTGTCTTTCCTCGTATTTTTCAGCCTATGCATCAGGTTAAGGGAATTGCTTATACTAAAAAAACTTTATATATTTAAAAAAAAAATAAAGTTTACTTAAAAGGGATTTTCAAAAAGTTTGGAAAAGCAAAAAAAAATAATAAAGAAAAAGACATGTGATAAAATTACAAAACAATCAATATTATCTCTAGAATCTCCAACCAATCCAACGATGGTCCGGTGGGCTTTTCTTAGATGCTGCCGGCAATGATGCGATGGTGAGTGATACCAGCACGTGACTGCTGAGGCCAGTGATCGATGCAGCTGTCAATATGGCATGTTACACCATGCAACTCCGAGCATCTGGATCGGCGGAAGAAGAAAAAGTGGACTACTGACCGTTTTGCTAATATATAAATATATATATACAGTACAGACCAAAAGTTTGGACACACCTTCTCATTTAAAGATTTTTCTATATTTTCAGGACTATGAAAATTGTAAATTCACACTGAAGGCATCAAAACTATGAATTAACACATGTGGAATTATATACTTAACAAAAAGGTGTGAAACAACTGAAAATGTGTCTTCTATTCTAGGTTCTTCAAAGTAGCCACCTTTGGCTTTGATGACTGCTTTTATTATTATTATTATTATTATTCATTTTTATAGCGCCATTTATTCCATGGCGCTTTACATGTGAAATACGGGGCTAATATAGACAAATACATTAAACATGAGCAAAAAACAAGGCACACGGGTACATAAGGAGGGAGGACCCTGCCCGCGAGGGCTCACAATCTGCAGGGGATGGGTGATGATACACTAGGAGAGGGCAGAGCTGGTTGTGCGGCGGTTCAGTAGGTTCAGGATCACTGCAGGCTTGTCGGAAGAGGTGAGTCTTCAGGTTCTGCTTTGCACACTCTTGGCATTCTCTTGATGAGCTTCAAGAGGTAGTCACCGGGAATGGTTTGCACTTCACAGGTGTGCCCTGTTAGGTTTAATAAGTGGGATTTCTTGCCTTATAAATGGGGTTGGGACCATCAGTTGTGTTGAGCAGAAGTCTGGTGGATACACAGCTGATAGTCCTACTGAATAGACTGTTAGAATTTGTGTTATGGCAAGAAAAAAGCAGCTAAGTAAAGGAAAACAAGTGGCCATCGTTACTTTAAGAAATCAGGGTCAGTTAGTCCGAAAAATTGGGAAAACTTTGAAAGTGTCCCCAAGTGCAGTTGCAAAAACCATCAAGCGCTACAAAGAAACTGGCTCACATGAGGACCGCCCCAGGAAAGGAAGACCAAGAGTCACCTCTGCTTCTGAGGATAAGTTTATCCGAGTCACCAGCCTCAGAAATCGCAGGTTAACAGCAGCTCAGATTAGAGACCAGGTCAATGCCACACAGAGTTCTAGCAGCAGACACATCTCTACAACAATTTTTAAGAGGAGACTTTGTGCAGCAGGCCTTCATGGTAAAATAGCTGCTAGGAAACCACTGCTAAGGACAGTCAACAAGCAGAAGAGACTTGTCTGGGCTAAAGAACACAAGGAATGGACATTAGACCAGTGGAAATCTGTGCTTTGGTCTGATGAGTCCAAATTTGCGACGCAGAAAAGGTGAACGGATGGACTCTACATGCCTGGTTCCCACCGTGAAGCATGGAGGAGGAGGTGTGATGGTGTGGGGGTGCTTTGCTGGTGACACTGTTGGGGTTTTATTCAAAAGTGAAGGCATACTGAACCAGCATGGCTACCACAGCATCTTGCAGCGACATGCTATTCCATCCGGTTTGCGTTTAGTTGGACCATCATTTATTTTTCAACAGGACAATGACCCCAAACACACCTCCAGGCTGTGTAAGGGCTATTTGACTAGGAAGGAGAGTGATGGAGTGCTACACCAGATCACCTGGCCTCCACAGTCACCAGACCTGAACCCAATCGAGATGGTTTGGGGGGAGCTGGACCGCAGAGTGAAGGCAAAAGGGCCAACAAGTGCTAAGCATCTCTGGGAACTCCTTCAAGATTGTTGGAAGACCATTCCCGGTGACTACCTCTTGAAGCTCATCAAGAGAATGCCAAGAGTGTGCAAAGCAGTCATCAAAGCAAAAGGTGGCTACTTTGAAGAACCTAGAATATAAGACATAATTTCAGTTGTTTCACACTTTTTTGTTAAGTATATAATTCCACATGTGTTAATTCATAGTTTTGATGCCTTCAGTGTGAATGTACAATTTTAATAGTCATGAAAAAACAGAAAAATCCTTAAATGAGAAGGTGGGTACAAACTTTTGGATACGTGTGTGTGTGCTGCTTTGTCTTACTTTTCCTATTCCTCATGTAATTTTTTTTTATTATTATTTACTTTTGCTCTTTGTCTTGTCGCATACGTTAACAATTTTGAGCCAAATTTTTCAAGATTCCAGAATTTTGCGCAAAGTCAAAATTGTGACTTTTTAAAGAGGTGAAAATTGATGACTCGGCCAAAAAACATCAGTAAATGCCAATCCTCGCCAACAGTGATAAACGTAAAAAAAATAAATAAGCAAACACATAAAATAAACTTTAAAAAAAAGCACAAATTAAAAGAATAAGGCGCATATACAAAACAGGCAAAAATACCAAGGGTCTAAATAATATCGCTATATAATGATGAGTAAAGGAAAAGCTTAAAAGGGTTGTTTAGACGCTACGTGACTGCTGGATCCTAAAGGCCTGTGTTGCGCACACTGTCAGGATTCTCCGGTATTCAATGGTATTGAGAGAGAATGGTGAATAATATGTCGGCTCTCAGGATTCACTGGAATTTTCTTCCATTGAGCGAGGCCAAGCACGTCTAGTGAGGAAGTGGCCGGAAGAATGCAAATCGCACACAGACATGGATTTTTACGCTGAGTTTTTTGGAGCAGGAGCTCCAATATTTTGAGGATATTTCTGCTTTTAAAGGAGGATTGTCACGGGTATGTCAGGTATGACAGTCATCCTGGATCCAGCTGCAGAAGGTCTTTGCGTTTAGCTCAAGTACCTTCTTGATTTTTGCATGTCTGATATGGAGCGATATCCTTCACCCTCTAGGACCGAACAGTTACCTCCACCTTCGGGCTGCTAATCACACACCTGTGCTGAAGGTTTAAATAAATTCAATTGTGCTGCATGGTGCGGGTATTAGATCATACTTGCCTCATTCTTGTTGGAAGTTCTAGCAGTCAGTTAGTGTCTTCCCTAAGGACCTATGGAGGATTGCTGGCGTGACGTCTCGGTTGTCTTCTCAAGCCAAATGTTTCCCTCCATCCATCTACCCTTTGTCTTTAGTGTTAGTGGGGACTGACTAGTGCATACCCTGTCCCCCCTGTAGGGCCTATCACTAGGGTCAAGCAGGAATTAGGTTCCTGCTCGGTGATAGGTGCAGAACCTATTTATGGACTTTTAGGGCAGACAGGGCGATTTTAGATCTGCATAGGGGTCTCCACTCCCCTCTTCCCTCTTCCTGTTGTTGTGCACCTACTTATCCTTCACTCATAGCGATAAAGATTTGGAGAGTTTTTGCTCAGTTTCCACTCCAAAAACTCAGTAACAAAGCTCAGTCTGAAATCACCCTTAGCCTATACCTGAAGGCGGCCTCCAGACAACCTCTGGACTTCAATAGACAATGCAGCTACACTGGAGTCAGAAAAATGTAAGGATCTCATCCGCTTTATTATAGCTGGGTAGGATAAAGCAGCCGTGATGGACTTGTAGGACGCTCAGATAATTTTACTATCAATGAATATTCCTGCAGCTCAAGGGAGAAAACCCAATATTATCACCGGAAAGGCCATTATATCCTCGAGGTTCCCCTCACGGCTGATCTCTCCACCTCAGACATGCCACCATCACCTCTGCTGGTAATGCAACCCAGTACTGGTGCTCTGAGGAAACCATGACCGTCACGTGCGTTGGCCACAAGGCTGCACTATAAATACTCCTAGAGACATGTATTGGAGCAGAGACTAATTAGATTTCCTGATAATTAACATGACATTTTCTGGAGCATTGGTGTAATGAAACGTTACGAGGAGCGAGCTGGGATGAGGAGTGAGATAGTTATGCCAAGCAAAATGGTTATGAGGGGGCTGGTTATGAGGAGAGAGCCGATTATGAGGAGAGGGGCTGACTACAGAGAGGGGTCAAGGGGAAAAGGACTAGTCAATAAAAGAAGCGCTAGTTATGAGGGGAGTGGTTGAATATGAGGAGGGGAGCTGGTTATGAAGTATTGAGTTTATTATAGAGAGATGGTCATGAAGAGAGGGGTTGGCCATGAAGAGTGGGGCAGGCCATGAAGAGAAGGGCTGATCGTGAAGAAAGTTGCTGGCCATGAAGAGAGAAGCTGGCCATGAAGAGAGGGGCTGATCATGAAGAGAGGGGCTGGCTATGAAGAGAGGGGCAGGCCATGAAGAGAGGGGCAGGCCATGAAGAGAGGGGCAGGCCGTGAAGAGAGGGGCAGGCCGTGAAGAGAGGGGCTGGCCGTGAAGAGAGGGGCAGGTCATGTAGAGGGGCAGGTCATGAAGAAAGGAGCTGGCCATGAAGAGAGGGGCAGGCCATGAAGAGGGGCTGGCCATGAAGAGAGGGGCTGGCCATGAAGAGAGGGGCTGGCCATGTAGAGAGGGGCTGGCCATGTAGAGAGGGGCTGGCCATGTAGAGAGGGGCTGGCCATGTAGAGAGGGACAGGCCATGAAGAGAGGGGCAGGCCATGAAGAGAGGGGCTGGCCATGTAGAGAGGGGCTGGCCATGTAGAGAGGGGCTCGCCATGAAGAGAGGGACAGGCCATGAAGAGAGGGGCAGGCCATGAAGAGAGGGGCTGGCCATGAAGAGGGGGCAGGCCATGAAGAGGGGGCAGGCCATGTAGAGAGGGGCTGGCCATCTAGAGGGGCTGGCCATGTAGAGAGGGGCTCGCCATGAAGAGAGGGACAGGCCATGAAGAGAGGGGCAGGCCATGAAGAGAGGGGCTGGCCATGAAGAGAGGGGCTGGCCATGAACGTTATAAATAAATGTGTATTGAAAGACTTATTAGATTTCCTGATAATGCATTTTTTTGGAGTACTGGTATAATTAAAGGTTATAAAAGAGGGGAGCTTGTATGAGGAGAGGGGCTTCTTGTAAGAGGGGGCTGGTATTGAACAAAGGGGCTGGTTATGAGGCCAGATATGGGTAAAAGTATGGTTATGAGGAGAGGGGCATGTAATAAGGTAGTTGGGTACGAGGAGAGAGAATTTTGCTCCCTGCATCCCGCTCCCCCAAACATATGAAGTATAATCACCAGGTGGGGTATGCAGACAGGACACATGCGGAGAGGTATCGAGATAAAACTGTAAACGGCTTCATAGCAATAAAACTCCTGGATCGCAGGAAGTTTCACAATCCATTTGCCGGGACTGACGGAGGTTCGCTCCCCGGAGGACAGAAAACTTATTTAAGAATTATGGTGGTAACTTGACATTTCAACAGGATTTCATAGCCGCGCTAATGAGGAATCTTCTCAACAATTGGTAAAGGTTGCACACAATTTAGCAACAATTCATATTTCTCGATGCCTCTTTGTTGAAGGGGAAGCCGTCTCTCCTTAAAGGGGATGTCCATTTTTGGGAAGCAATTTTATTTTTCTTACTTGAAAACACGTTAGGCCAGAAATCATTTGTGCGATGGGTTTCATTAAACATTTGCTTCTCCAGCCTGTGTCGCACTGATTATTGATGGCTGAAGTGCGGGGTAACTGGATGTTTGGGGTTGTTGTCCTGCTACAGAATAAATTTGGAGCCAGGGGCCTTCTTGATTTTATTACAAGATGACTAAGTATCTGCTTGTACTTCTCAGCGTTGAGGACACCAAGAAATGGGCAGTACGGAGGATCTTAGATGCAGTGGTCGGCCAAGGAAACTTAGTGCAGCAGATGAAAGACATATCATGTTACTTCCCTTCGAAATCGGAAAATGTCCAGCAGTGGCATCAGCTCAGAGGAAGCCAGCTTCACCCATCTATGAGAAGTCTGGCCGTAAATGGTCTTCTTGGGAGAATAATGACCAAAAGCTATAAATTCAACACGGAAAAAAAGACCAAGAAACTCAACTAAACACAAAAACATAGGAACAGAGTACAGAAAGTGGCAGGAGGTGCTCTGTACGGATGAGTCCAAATGTCAAGTATTTGGCTGTTAGAAGGCAGTTTGCTCATGAAGGGCTGGATAGCGGCACAATGATGAGGGTCTACAGTGACGCACGGTGGAGGGTCCTGTAAGCTTGTGTAATGAATTTCAGCAAATGAAGTTGGGGGATGTGGTCAGGATTAATGGTGAGAAACCCAGGCAGATGATTATCCATTATGTAGTACCATCAGGGAGGGGACTTAACGGCTACAAATTTATTCTGCACCCGGACAACAACCCCCAACATCCAGCCAATGTCATTAACAACGAGGAGTCCAGGGAGTGATGATCCGGCCTCACAGAGCCCTGATCTCTCATCATCCAGCCTGTCTGGAAGTTTCTGCACAAGCCTCATACACAGAAGATCTGGGGTCAGGCCTCCAAGATGTTTGGAACAATCTGCTGCCGAGATCCTTCCGAAACTGCGTGCAAGAGAAGAGAAGAACTGATGAAGGCGACGGATGGTCAACAAATAATGACGAGATTTAGATTTCACTTTTCAGCATTCACTTTGCCTTTTACTAAATGATGGAAATATACTACTAACATGTCTACACTCACCGGCCACTTTATTAGGTACACCTGTCCAACTTCTTGTTAACACTTAATTTCTAATCAGCCAATCACATGGCGGCAACTCAGTGCATTTAGGCATGTAGACATGGTCAAGACAATCTCCTGCAGTTCAAACCGAGCATCAGTATGGGGAAGAAAGGTGATTTGAGTGCCTTTGAACGTGGCATGGTTGTTGGTGCCAGAAGGGCTGGTCTGAGTATTTCAGAAACTGCTGATCTACTGGGATTTTCACGCACAACCATCTCTAGGGTTTACAGAGAATGGTCCGAAAAAGAAAAAAAATCCAGTGAGCGGCAGTTCTGTGGGCGGAAATGCCTTGTTGATGCCAGAGGTCAGAGGAGAATGGGCAGACTGGTTCGAGCTGATAGAAAGGCAACAGTGACTCAAATCGCCACCCGTTACAACCAAGGTAGGCCTAAGAGCATCTCTGAACGCACAGTGCGTCGAACTTTGAGGCAGATGGGCTACAGCAGCAGAAGACCACACCGGGTACCACTCCTTTCAGCTAAGAACAGGAAACTGGGGCTACAATTTGTACAAGCTCATCGAAATTGGACAGTAGAAGATTGGAAAAACGTTGCTTGGTCTGATGAGTCTCGATTTCTGCTGCGACATTCGGATGGTAGGGTCAGAATTTGGCGTAAACAACATGAAAGCATGGATCCATCCTGCCTTGTATGGAGCATCTTTGGGATGTGCAGCCGACAAATCTGCGGCAACTGTGTGATGCCATCATGTCAATATGGACCAAAATCTCTGAGGAATGCTTCCAGCACCTTGTTGAATCTATGCCACGAAGAATTGAGGCAGTTCTGAAGGCAAAAGGGGGTCCAACCCGTTACTAGCATGGTGTACCTAATAAAGTAGCCGGTGAGTGTATATTCTGAGCATTTTTTCCCCATCTGACAAAGGAAGCTGTAATGTCAGGTGACACTGAGCAGCGACAGCACAAAACCGGGGCTGTGGAGTCGGTAAGCCAAACCTCCGACTCCAACTCTTCAATTTCCATGACACCGACTCCAGAACCCTGCACAAAACGTCAGCTGATGCACTGATTAAATCACCTGACCGCTGCAGCCAATCACAGGACACAGCGGTCCAGCGGCCGGGGTTACAATGACATCATCACTTCATGTCTTTGATCAGACCACTGAGAGGCCTGCGCTTGATCCAGGTAGGTGCCTTAGGGGGGTACGACTGATTATGTTATGTTTTACATATCTAGTTTGGGTCAAGTTTTATTTTGCTCAGAAAACACCTTTAAAAGAAGTTGCTTTTAGTAAACAAACTCTGTTGCACAAGTATTCATACCCTTGAAGTTGGCGCCTGTATTATCATCAAGAGCACAGCAATAAGTGTAATACAAACAGCCGAAACCATAACCTGGATGTAACATGTAAAAAAAGCTCTAACCTCAATCTGTTTGGCCCCATCTGTTACGAAGTCGATAGATACAGAGGAGAAGAATCGAGGGGCTTCCTGGTATATATACTGGGTATATTACATTCCAAGCACAGATGGGCCCAACCCTATCTGATTACACTTCATTTCTTATGGTATATCAGAAAATGACAAATATTTCAGCTTTACTGTATAGACTGGGACAGAATGCGCAGAGTCATCTCATGATCATCAGAAAATAGATGACAGCTCTGTATCATGAGAGGTCTAGATAAAACAGGAGAGATAAGATATACGCTATATACTCGCTCACACGGCATTGTCCAGTCTGAATATGGCCAGGTCCTATAGGAACTTTTAGTATATGCCGTAAGATCACGCAGTAGACAGCGGGAGTCAAGGCTCCTATGAAGCGGAAGGAGAAGGTGTTGGGTCTACAGGGCGGATTCAGAATAAAACATCGGTGACGTTCCAAAGCCAAATGTTTTACGAAAATGGAGTGAAGCCGCTGTCAGGTTCCCAGGGACGAGCGAAAATACACAAAAAAAAAACAAAATCAACCGGCTGAATGCAGAACGTGCACAGCAAGAATCCTGAGCTCCACTAAGGCTTCTCCGCAATCCATCTCCAGCCCTGATACACAAACGCTGCTATAAATCATCCTGTGCCGGCTGTCACATCCAGCAGCCCGCACCGCCTCAACGCTGCCAAAACCGAACAGGACGCCAGCACGGCCAGAACCGGAGTCCAGACGATAAGCAGCTGAAGGTCTGGAGGACGGAAGCATTGGGGGGTGACAGGCTTCACATGATTACTTCTTTTTTTATAGGAGTAAAAATGAATAGAATGTTGTTGAAAACGTGACAAAAAAAAAAGTAAAAAAGAAAAAATAATTCTGAAATTAGAAAAAATGAAAAAAGCAATCAGTCTCCGATACATCTATGTATATAAGTATTGTGAGAGCATTAAAATAATTCACAGCTAGGACGGCAGAGCGGGGTGAGAAAAGGATATACCGCTATCATATTATTCTAGATCCATCGTCACAGGAGGGTGAAAAACTGAACGCAAACAATGGACAAGATACGGACAGTATTATAGTAGTTATATTCCTGTACATGGGGGCAGTATTATAGTAGTTATATTCTTGTACATAGGAGCAGTATTATAGTAGTTATATTCTTGTACATAGGGGCAGTATTATAGTAGTTATATTCTTGTACATAGGGGCAGTATTATAGTAGTTATATTCTTGTACATAGGAGCAGTATTATAGTAGTTATATTCTTGTACATAGGAGCAGTATTATAGTAGTTATATTCTTGTATATAGGGGCAGTATTATAGTACATAGGAGCAGTATTATAGTAGTTATATTCTTGTACATAGGAGCAGTATTATAGTAGTTATATTCTTGTACTTAGGGGCAGTATTATAGTAGTTATATTCTTGTACATAGGAGCAGTATTATAGTAGTTATATTCCTGTACATAGGGGGCAGTATTATAGTAGTTATATTCTTGTACATAGAGGCAGTATTATAGTAGTTATATTCTTGTACATAGAGGCAGTATTATAGTAGTTATATTCTTGTATATAGGGGCAGTATTATAGTACATAGGAGCAGTATTATAGTAGTTATATTCTTGTACATAGGAGCAGTATTATAGTAGTTATATTCTTGTACTTAGGGGCAGTATTATAGTAGTTATATTCTTGTACATAGGAGCAGTATTATAGTAGTTATATTCTTGTATATAGGGGCAGTATTATAGTACATAGGAGCAGTATTATAGTAGTTATATTCTTGTACATAGGAGCAGTATTATAGTAGTTATATTCTTGTACATAGGGGCAGTATTATAGTAGTTATATTCTTGTACATAGGAGCAGTATTATAGTAGTTATATTCTTGTACATAGGGGCAGTATTATAGTAGTTATATTCTTGTACATAGGAGCAGTATTATAGTAGTTATATTCTTGTATATAGGGGCAGTATTATAGTAGATATATTCTTGTATATAGGAGCAGTATTATAGTAGTTATATTCTTGTACATAGGAGCAGTATTATAGTAGTTATATTCTTGTACATAGGAGCAGTATTATAGTAGTTATATTCTTGTACATAGGAGCAGTATTATAGTAGTTATATTCTTGTATATAGGGGCAGTATTATAGTAGTTATATTCTTGTACATAGGAGCAGTATTATAGTAGTTATATTCTTGTACATAGGAGCAGTATTATAGTAGTTATATTCTTGTACATAGGGGCAGTATTATAGTAGTTATATTCTTGTACATAGGGGCAGTATTATAGTAGTTATATTCTTGTACATAGGGGCAGTATTATAGTAGTTATATTCTTGTATATAGGAGCAGTATTATAGTAGTTATATTCTTGTACATAGGAGCAGTATTATAGTAGTTATATTCTTGTACATAGGGGCAGTATTATAGTAGTTATATTCTTGTACATAGGAGCAGTATTATAGTAGTTATATTCTTGTACATAGGGGCAGTATTATAGTAGTTATATTCTTGTACATAGGAGCAGTATTATAGTAGTTATATTCTTGTACATAGGGGCAGTATTATAGTAGTTATATTCTTGTACATAGGAGCAGTATTATAGTAGTTATATTCTTGTACATAGGGGCAGTATTATAGTAGTTATATTCTTGTACATAGGAGCAGTATTATAGTAGTTATATTCTTGTACATAGGGGCAGTATTATAGTAGTTATATTCTTGTATATAGGTGCAGTATTATAGTAGTTATATTCTTGTACATAGGAGCAGTATTATAGTAGTTATATTCTTGTACATAGGAGCAGTATTATAGTAGTTATATTCTTGTACATAGGGGCAGTATTATAGTAGTTATATTCTTGTATATAGGTGCAGTATTATAGTAGTTATATTCTTGTACATAGGAGCAGTATTATAGTAGTTATATTCTTGTACATAGGAGCAGTATTATAGTAGTTATATTCTTGTACATAGGGGCAGTATTATAGTAGTTATATTCTTGTACATAGGGGCAGTATTATAGTAGTTATATTCTTGTACATAGGGGCAGTATTATAGTAGATATATTCTTGTATATAGGAGCAGTATTATAGTAGTTATATTCTTGTACATAGGAGCAGTATTATAGTAGTTATATTCTTGTACATAGGAGCAGTATTATAGTAGTTATATTCTTGTACATAGGAGCAGTATTATAGTAGTTATATTCTTGTATATAGGGGCAGTATTATAGTAGTTATATTCTTGTACATAGGAGCAGTATTATAGTAGTTATATTCTTGTACATAGGAGCAGTATTATAGTAGTTATATTCTTGTACATAGGGGCAGTATTATAGTAGTTATATTCTTGTACATAGGGGCAGTATTATAGTAGTTATATTCTTGTACATAGGGGCAGTATTATAGTAGTTATATTCTTGTATATAGGAGCAGTATTATAGTAGTTATATTCTTGTACATAGGAGCAGTATTATAGTAGTTATATTCTTGTACATAGGGGCAGTATTATAGTAGTTATATTCTTGTACATAGGAGCAGTATTATAGTAGTTATATTCTTGTACATAGGGGCAGTATTATAGTAGTTATATTCTTGTACATAGGAGCAGTATTATAGTAGTTATATTCTTGTACATAGGGGCAGTATTATAGTAGTTATATTCTTGTACATAGGAGCAGTATTATAGTAGTTATATTCTTGTACATAGGGGCAGTATTATAGTAGTTATATTCTTGTACATAGGAGCAGTATTATAGTAGTTATATTCTTGTACATAGGGGCAGTATTATAGTAGTTATATTCTTGTATATAGGTGCAGTATTATAGTAGTTATATTCTTGTACATAGGAGCAGTATTATAGTAGTTATATTCTTGTACATAGGAGCAGTATTATAGTAGTTATATTCTTGTACATAGGGGCAGTATTATAGTAGTTATATTCTTGTATATAGGTGCAGTATTATAGTAGTTATATTCTTGTACATAGGAGCAGTATTATAGTAGTTATATTCTTGTATATAGGGGCAGTATTATAGTAGTTATATTCTTGTACATAGGAGCAGTATTATAGTAGTTATATTCTTGTACATAGGAGCAGTATTATAGTACACAAAAAACCAAGAAGCCAGCGCTGCCTATGGTCAGAACGCAATACATGAAGTGCACATGCACATATTGATTTCTAACTGTACTTTAAACTGAGACATTTAGCAAACCATTGATCAATTCTTTGAGCCACCCCGCCACGTCACGGCATTCTCAGATAGGGGGAGTCCTACTCTACGTTTTTTATATTCCCTGTGCCATTACGGCCTCCTAAATGTATTAAAAGCAAGACTATATTAAATGCAAACATACCTAAAGCATTTCTGAAACACTCCCATGGCGCCAAAAGGGCAAGCGCAGATAAAGGCCGACCAGGTCCGGACATTTCAGATCTGACCTCCACACTGCCAGACCAGCAACATTTAGGAGACCGTAGTGGCACAGCGTATACAAAGAACGTAGTCTATATCTAAATCCGCACATAATCTGTATAATAAGTAAACTGCAAAATGTGAAGTCACCCAGTATTTATACTGGCTCTGAAATCATTATTAAAGCTGTTCTCTGATGATATTGATAACTTTTTATACGCTTGGTGTGAAGCCAATGAATAACCAAAAACCTCACCGAATCTTAAGCATCCGCTCATCATACACACAGGTTGCCTTCATGTCAAATGACGAAAGAACCCTCACAAGACTATCTAGAAACATAAACACCTGTCACTGGCGCCGTGGCTCCATCTCACGCTGCTGTCAACGGAGGAATGGAAACTTCAAGATCGATAGGATATAAAAGATGTCACAATATCTGACGGCTGAATAGAAGAACCTTAAGCTGCTAAGACCCAAGTAAGCGAGTCCTCGGAGCCACTGTCCACAGAAGAACAAGGCTCGTAAAGATCAATGATACCGTGCCGAGCCGCACTAACCGCGGAGAATCCAGAGAGTCTCGGGCCCATTATTAGTCACTGTCTCCATCCCACCAGCGGTCTAGTTGTCCAAGGACGTCAGTTTTAGATACAAAGGCTAAGGAGCCGGTATGGGGCCCAACCTCTAACGTTACACGCTTCTCTGATGCAAGGAGTCGATAACGATGGCTGTGTTACCGTTTCTGAGAATGGGAAGAATTCTAAGAGTAGAGTTCACCTAACCTGTCGATGGCGGTCTGCTGAACGTCTCTATTGTGTATCAGGACAAAATAGGATCAAGCATATCGCGTTTCAACTTTTCTAATCCTCTGTTTCTCCTCCTCGAGGAAATAAAACATGCACACCCATTAAAGTAGAGCATGCATGTTTATACTATTGCAAGTACAATATATGACTACATTAGTGGGGCACCCAGTGTCTAAAAAAAAATCATCACCGATCCACCGTGAAGATGACATCTGTTACATTGGAGATAGTCTTACCACTGGCACCCCATCTGTCAGCAAAGCTGGAGACTTATGTCATTTGTTCTCCTCCAGCTCCGAAAAGCAGCCAGGAGGTAAGTTCTCAATTCTACCCTGGCTGAAAGACAGTGGCTAGGTGCTGAGTAGAGCGGCTGGATGCACATACGACCCGGTGTGCCGAGTACTGCACTTATCATCGTAACTCCCGTAGACAATGAATAAAGGGGCAGGGTGCAGGCACAACTGTCAGACAATGAATGGATGAAAGGGCAGGGTGCAGGCGCAACTGTCAGACAATGAATGGATGAAGGGGCAGGGTGCAGGCGCAACGGTCAGACAATGAATGAATGAAGGGGCAGGGTGCAGGTGCAACTGTCAGACAATGAATGAAGGGGCAGGGTGCAGGCGCAACTGTCAATGAATGAAGGGGCAGGATGCAAGCGCAACTGTCTAACAATGAATGAAGGGGCAGGGTGCAGGCGCAACTGTCAGACAATTAATTAATGAAGGGGCAGGGCGCAGGCGCAACTGTCAGACAATGAATGAAGGGGCAGGATGCAGGCGCAACTGTCAGATAATGAATTAGGAAGGGGCAGGGCCCTGTCAGACAATGAATGAAGGGGTAGGGTGCAGGCATAACTGTCAGACAATGAATGAATGAAGGGGAAAAGTGGAGGCACAACTGTCAGACAATGAATGAATGAAGGGGCAGGGTGCAGGCGCAACTGTCAGACAATGAATGAATGAAGGGGCAGGGTGCAGGCGCAACTGTCAATGAATGAAGGGGCAGGATGCAAGCGCAACTGTCAGACAATGAATGAATGAAGGGGCAGGGTGCAGGCACAACTGTCAGACAATGAATGAAGGGGCAGGGTGCAGGCGCAACTGTCAATGTATGAAGGGGCAGGATGCAAGCGCAACTGTCTGACAATGAATGAAGGGGCAGGGTGCAGGCGCAACTGTCAGACAATTAATTAATGAAGGGGCGGGGCGCAGGCGCAACTGTCAGACAATGAATGAAGGGGCAGGATGCAGGCGCAACTGTCAGATAATGAATTAGGAAAGGGCAGGGCCCTGTCAGACAATGAATGAAGGGGTAGGGTGCAGGCATAACTGTCAGACAATGAATGAATGAAGGGGAAAAGTGGAGGCACAACTGTCAGACAATGAATGAATGAAGGGGCAGGGTGCAGACGCAACTGACTTCTCCATTAATTTCCCCTAATCAGTATTCCAGTCTGAGAAGATCGAGGAACTTGAAGGGATATTCCCATCTCCAAGATCCTATCCCAGTATGTGTAAAACTAATCTTAGCAAATAGCTCCAATTACAAATGTAGTATTTTGATCTGCTATGTCTCTTTCCCCATGTGCAGGCATTGCAGGACCTTAAGTATCCATGAATGCATGCACAACGGTAAATCAACAAATGAAGGTGAAGGGCAAATGTCAAACAATGAACACGTGAAGAGCAGGGTCTACAGTGGGTACGGAAAGTATTCAGACCACATTAAATTTTTCACTCTGCTTCATTGCAGCCATTTGGTAAATTCAAAATAAGTTCCTTTTTTCTCATTAATGTACACTCTGCACCCCATCTTGACTGAAAAAAACAAATGTAGAAATTTTTGCAAATTTCTTTAAAAAAAACCCAGAAATCTCACATGGCCATAAGTCTTCAGATCCTTTGCTCAGTATTGATAGAAGCACCTTTTGAGCTAGTACAGCCATGAGTCTTCTTGGGAACGATGCAACAAGTTTTTCACCCCTGGATTTGGGGATCCTCGGCCATTCTTCGTTGCAGATCCTCTCCAGTTCCATCAGGTTGGATGGTGAACGTTGGTGGACGCCATTTTCAGGTTTCTCCAGAGATGCTCCATCGGGTTTAGGTCAGGGCTCTGTCTGGGCCGGACAAGAATGGTCACAGAGTTGTTCTGAAGCCACTCCTTTGTTATTTTAGCTGTGTGCTTAGGGTCATTGTCTTGTTGGAAGGTGATCATTCGGCCAAGTCTGAGGTCCAGAGCACTCTGGAAGGGGTCCAGGATATCTCTGTACTTGACTGCATTCATGTTTCCTTCAATGACAACCAGTCATCCTGTCCCTGCAGCTGAAAAACACCCCCATAGCATGATGCTGCCTCCACCATGTTTCACTGTTGGGATTGTATTGGGCAGGCGATGAGCAGTGCCTGGTTTTCTCCACACATACCGCTTAGAATTATCACCAAAAAGGTCTATCTTCATCTCATCAGACCAGAGAATCTTATTTCTCATAGTCTGGGAGTCCTTCATGTGTTTTTTAGCAAACTCTATGAGGGCTTTCATACGTCTTACACTGAGGAGAGGCTTCCGTTGGGTCACTCTGCCATAAAGGCCTGACTAGTGGAGGGCTGCAGTGATAGTTGACTTTGTGGAACTTTCTCCCATCTCCCTACTGCATCTCTGGAGCTCAGCCACAGTGATCTTGGGGTTCTTCTTTACCTCTCTCACCAAGGTTCTTCTCCCACGATTGCTCAGTTTGGCTGGACGGCCGGGTCTAGGAAGACGTCTGCTGGTCCCAAACTTCTTCCATTTAAGGATTATAGAGGCCACTGTGCTCTTAGGAACCTTGAGTACTGCAGAAATTGTTTTTCTGAGCAAAGGGTCTGAATACTTATTACCATGTGATATTTCAGTTTTTCTTTTTTAATAAATTTACAAAAATGTCTACATTTCTGAGGTTTTTTTCAGTCAATATGGGGTGCAGTGTACATTAATGAGAAAAGAAATGAACTACTTTGTTTCATTGCAGCCATTTGGTAAATTCAAAGAGTGAAAAATTAAAAAGGGGTCTGAATACTTTCCGTACCCACTGTATGAGCGACTGTCTACAATGAATAAGTGAAATGGCAGGTCGCATGCGTCACTGTCAGCCAATGAGCGGATGAAGTCTAGGGTGCATGCGTGACTACCAGACAATGGATGAGTGAAGGAGCAGGACAAAAGATGGCTGTTAGACAATGAACCAATGAAGTAGAAAGGCGCATGCATCACTGACAGACAATGAGTGAATGAAAGGACATGGCATGCGCATGACTGCCGCACAATGGACGAGTGAAGGAGAAGGGCGCATGTGTGACTGTCACCTCTATTTAACGTGTGCTACCCACAATGTTGGCGTCTGAGAAAAATGGGGGCCTTAACTTCTACTGATCTGTGTGGGTCCTAATGGTGAGTCTCGCACCATTTGTCGCCACTTGTGGATAATTCTCGCACTGGTGTGAACCGAGCCTTACTTATAGAGGGCAAAATGGAAAACACCTACAATGATGAGAAGAAAGTGGAGAGTGAAGACCACAATAACCACAGATGTTCCCATTCCTGATCTCTGGGGCCCCGGGGTCCCACTTGTTAACCCCTTGTGTAGGTAGGACATCTCTGACTTTGCTCGTCCTTAATTCTTACTAACTTCAGTTTTGTAGAACTTTCTGTAACACTCTTGAATCAGACAAGGATCTAGCAGAAGATGTAAGTGTCAGTAACGGAGAGGACTTCATGTCACTGAGAGCTGCGCAGTGAATGGCTCCAATCGTCTCAGAACAATACGTGATTAATTCTTACATTACGTCGTAATGAGAGCGGTAAAAATGAGCAGCATAGAAATGAACATGATATAATTACTATTCTGCCATTATCACAATATACAAATCACAGGGAGATGGTCTGAACGAGCACTGAATAACAACAGGGGAGCAAAAAGGCCATGGGGCAGGGGGACTTGTACACGGGAGCTTACACTCAGACATTGCATTATGAGCTAAAGAAGTGCGGCCCCGTAGGCTACGTGCTGTGGTCCAGTAGGCTACGCGCTGTGGTCTGTAGGCTGTGCACTGTGGTCCAGTAGGCTGCGTGCTGTGGTCTGTAGGCTGCGTGCTGTGGTCTGTAGGCTGTGCACTGTGGTCCAGTAGGCTGAGCACTGAGGTCACGTAGGCTGTGCACTGTGGTCCAGTAGGCTGCGTGCTGTGGTCCAGTAGGCTGTGCACTGTGGTCCAGTAGGCTGCGCGCTGTGGTCTGTAGGCTGTGCACTGTGGTCTGTAGGCTGGGCACTGTGGTCCAGTAGGCTGTGCGCTGTGGTCCAGTAGGTTGTGCACTGTGGTCTGTAGGCTGTGGTCCAGTAGGCTGCGCGCTGTGGTCTGTAGGCTGTGCACTCCGGTCCAGTAGGTTGTGCACTGTGGTCTGTAGGCTGTGCACTGTGGTCCCGTAGGCTGTGCACTGTGGTCTGTAGGCTGTGCACTGTGGTCTGTAGGCTGTGGTCCAGTAGGCTGTGCACTGTGGTCCCGTAGGCTGTGCACTGTGGTCCCGTAGGCTGTGCACTGTGGTCTGTAGGCTGCGCGCTGTAGCCAGTAGGCTGTGCACTGTGGTCCAGTAGGTTGTGCACTGTGGTCTGTAGGCTGTGGTCCAGTAGGCTGCGCGCTGTGGTCTGTAGGCTGTGCACTCCGGTCCAGTAGGTTGTGCACTGTGGTCTGTAGGCTGTGCACTGTGGTCCCGTAGGCTGTGCACTGTGGTCTGTAGGCTGTGCACTGTGGTCTGTAGGCTGTGGTCCAGTAGGCTGTGCACTGTGGTCCCGTAGGCTGTGCACTGTGGTCCCGTAGGCTGTGCACTGTGGTCTGTAGGCTGCGCGCTGTAGCCAGTAGGCTGTGCACTGTGGTCCCGTAGGCTGCGCACTGTAGTCCAGTAGGCTGTGCACTGTGGTCCAGTAGTCTGTGCACTGTGTAGGCTGCGCACTGTAGTCCAGTAGGCTGTGCATTGTGGTCCCATAGGCTGTGCACTGTGGTCCAGTAGGCTGTGCACTGTGTAGGCTGTGCACTGTGGTCCAGTAGGCTGTGCACTGACGTCCGTAAGCTGTGCACTGTGATCCCATAGCCTGTATGCTGTGGTCTCTAGGCTGCGCGCTGTGGCCAGTAGGCTGTGCACTGTGGTCCAGTAAGCTGCGCACTGTGGTCCCGTAGGCTGCGCACTGTGGTCCCGTAGGCTGCGCACTGTGGTCCAGTAGGCTAACAATCATATGCTTTATGCCAAATTCTGATCTCGAGTGCAGAAGACATGAAAATTCTTCAGACTCAGAAAATTTCCAGTATTTCCAGTGTGTTAAGGGGTCTTCTGCATCCAAGTCTTTACCCAATCCAGCATGCTCTGTATCTACTACATTACATTACATACATTAAAAAACAGACAGTGCCAGAAAGAAAGGAGCAAAGTGGAGTCCAAAGTAAACTCGACTTGTCTCATTAACCTTACTGGCTGTCGGAGGCATGTCTGAGCTCATTTATTGAGGAATTTAGATGGTAATGATGAATACAGTGTGAAGATTCCTTCAGAAACTTAGTGTCCGCTCACTGAGTGATCAGACTACACCCTCCTATTGACGTGTCTGGAGAAGGGAGGATAAGTTGGAGTAAAATGAAAGGGAGAGGAAAAAATACATATCCAAATGGTGCAGCTGTGTTCTATTAAGTGTCTTATCTCACCCCAGTGTTGGAGTCACAGGCACAATGCTGTATAATGTCCTCCTTATTGCTGCTTATGCAAAATGTTTTATCTCACCCCAGAACTGAAATCACAGTTACAATTCTCAGTACTGTTGTATCAATCTTTTAATTTAACTGTTTTATCTCATCCCAGAACTGTACTCACGGGCTACACTGCTCAGTACTGATATAAAACACCCTTGCATGCTACTTCAGGTAAGTGTTTTACATCACCCCAGAGCTGGATTCACTGCAACAGTTCTCAGTGCTGCTGTATCAGATCCATGATGCACCATTCCGTAAGTCTTTTGTCTTACCCTAGAAGAGGATTCTTAACTACAATGCTCAGTACTACTGTATAATGTCATCCAAGCAGCTGATTCTGTTAAATATTTTCTCTCTCCCCAGAGCTGGAGTCACAGCTACAATTATCAGTACTGCTGTATCAGGTTTTTATTTAAAGTGTTTTATCGCAACCCAGAACTGTATTCACGGCAACGCTGCTCAGAACTGCTATATAATGTCATTCCATGCTGCTTTTGTTAAGTGTTTTATGTCACCCCAGAACTGGATTCACAGCAACAATTCTCAGTACTACTGTATTAGATACATGATGCTGATCCTTTCCATAAGTGTTCTGCCTCAGCTCAGAACTGGATTCATAGCTAGACTGCTCCGTACTACTGTTTAATGTCATGCATGCAGCTGCTTCTGAAAAATGTTTTCTCTCACCCCAAAGCTGGAATCACAACTACACTGTACAAAACTGTTGTATAATGTCCTCCCCAACATGGGTGCTTCTGAAAATGTTCTACAAAGAGATAGAAGAGCAGGAACCACTTATGTCTGGGTGTGCTGTTTATGGGCATCTCACACACCCTACTTGATCTCCCATTTTGCACAGAATCCCCGAAACATGTGACTGCAAATGGGTGTTCTGGTTTGGCTGTACATCACGTCATGTTGCACAGCGATTCCTGCTTCCAATAGGTGGCGCTGGAGATCCTGCTCTTTTCCTCTGTGAAAGGTTGTGTATAAGAGACATCACAGCATCTCGTCTCCCCACACTAGCTCAGAGACAACTGAAAATCAGAATTAAAGCCTTCAGAGGGGCACAACTGGTGAAAAATGAAGAATACAAGTCATAATGGTCAGTAAATGGTGTTATTCTTCATGCACATACAGGACAGCTTATTCAGAAAAGTCACCTGAAACCACGCGAAGACTTTAAAGCCTGATGGGGGCACTGTTCATACTAATACAGATCATAGCTGTAGGATTTCTGCTCGTTAGGATTAAGAATAACACAGACATCGGGGGGCCGAATGAGCGGAGGATGACGGCCTTATTCTACACGCTGCAATGGCTCCTCCGTGGGCACTCACCACGAAAGCGGCTGTTTAAGGAGTGTGACCTCCGCGTTGCCTGCCATAATGAGACGTCGCCTCTCTATAACAGGGTGACACACTTTACCTCCTCAATTTAAAGCCCTTCTATTTTTAGTGCTGGCGAGAGGAATTGCTTTTAATGGATTAGTGCCGGAGCTCGGCTGCTTAATGTAAAGATTATTAAAAAAGGAGGGAAATAAAACCGACTTTTACAGTATAAATATCTACTACTAGGTGGGAGGAGAATCCACAACGCGACCACATGTAACAGACATACATAGAAGTATACACAGGCACCTCTTATATACAGGTGGGCCGTAACATCTCGGTCTATGAACACGGCACTGAAAAGGTTAACTGCTAAATCAATCTGTGATCCTGACAGCTGGAAGCGCAGAGGTGTATTATACCAACAGGCACCAATAACTCTCCACAGGACCCAGCAGAACAGACACCAGGACTGTCAGATTATGGTAAACAAGGGGTTAATGAGGATTGTTTACCTTATAATCAACCTATGTTACCTCCTGTATTATACCCCAGAGCTGCACTCACTATTCTGCTGGTGCAGTCACTGTGTATATACATTACTGATCCCGAGTTACATCCTGTATTATACCCCAGAGCTGCACTCACTATTCTGCTGGTGCAGTCACTGTGTACATACATTACATTACTGATCCGGAATTATACACCAGAGCTGCACTCACTATTCTGCTGGTGCAGTCACTGTGTACATACATTACTGATCCTGAGTTACATCCTGTATTATACTCCAGAGCTGCACTCACTATTCTGCTGGTGCAGTCACTGTGTACATACATTACATTACTGATCCTGAGTTACATCCTGTATTATACCCCAGAGCTGCACTCACTATTCTGCTGGTGCAGTCACTGTGTACATACATTACTGATCCTGAGTTACATCCTGTATTATACCCCAGAGCTGCACTCACTATTCTGCTGGTGGAGTCACTGTGTACATACATTACATTACTGATCCTGAGTCACACCCTGTATTATACCCCAGAGCTGCACTCACTATTCTGCTGGTGCAGTCACTGTGTACATACATTACTGATCCTGAGTTACATCCTGTATTATACTCCAGAGCTGCACTCACTATTCTGCTGGTGCAGTCACTGTGTTCATATATTACATTACTGATCCTGAGTTACATCCTGTATTATACCCCAGAGCTGCACTCACTATTCTGCTGGTGCAGTCACTGTGTACATACATTACATTACTGATCCTGAGTCACACCCTGTATTATACCCCAGAGCTGCACTCACTATTCTGCTGGTGCAGTCACTGTGTACATACATTACATTACTGATCCTGAGTCACACCCTGTATTATACCCCAGAGCTGCACTCACTATTCTGCTGGTGAAGTCACTGTGTACATACATTACATTACTGATCATGAGTTACATCCTGTATTATACCCCAGAGCTGCACTCACTATTCTGCTGGTGTAGTCACGGTGTACATACAATACATTACTGATCCTGAGTCACACCCTGTATTATACCCCAGAGCTGCACTCACTATTCTGCTGGTGCAGTCACTGTGTACATACATTACATTACTGATCCTGAGTCACACCCTGTATTATACCCCAGAGCTGCACTCACTATTCTGCTGGTGCAGTCACTGTGTACATACATTACATTACTGATCCTGAGTCACACCCTGTATTATACCCCAGAGCTGCACTCACTATTCTGCTGGTGAAGTCACTGTGTACATACATTACATTACTGATCATGAGTTACATCCTGTATTATACCCCAGAGCTGCACTCACTATTCTGCTGGTGTAGTCACGGTGTACATACAATACATTACTGATCCTGAGTCACACCCTGTATTATACCCCAGAGCTGCACTCACTATCCTGCTGGTACAGTCACTGTGTACATACACTACATTACTGATCCCGAGTCAGAGACAGTTTTGGTCAACAACCCCCAGAGCCCTTCCTCCCGACTTCCCAGCCCTCCACCTCCAAAACCAACTTCTCCACCATTACAGAAGATCAACTCTCCACTCTACTCTCCAGATCACATCTCACCACCTGTGCACTTGACCCGCTGCCATCCCACTTCATCCCAAACCTCACCACAGTCTTCATCCTAACCCTAACCCATCTCTTGAACCTATCACTAACAACTGGTGTTTTCCCCTCAAGCTTTAAACATGCCTCAATCACACCTATCCTCAAAAAGCCCTCTCTTGACCCATCCTCTGTATCTAGCTATCGCCCTATATCACTTCTCCCCTATGCCTCAAAACTACTGGAACACGTCTACCTTGAACTGTCCTCCCATCTCTCTTCTTGCTCCCTCTTTGACCGCTTACAATCTGGCTTCCGGTCACACCACTCCACTGAAAGTGCCCCAAGGTCACCAATGACCTCTTAACCACCAAGGCCAAGCGACACTACTCTGTCCTCCTCCTCCTCGACCTGTCGGCTGCCTTTGACACAGTGGACCATTCCCTATTACTACAGACCCTCTCATCCCTTGGCATCACAGACTTGGCCCTATCCTGGATCTCATCATACCTAACAGACCGGACATTCAGCGTCTCCCACTCACACACCACCTCCTCACCTCGCCCCCTATCTGTCGGAGTCCCGCAAGGTTCAGTCCTAGGGCCCCTGCTCTTCTCCATTTACATCTTTGGCCTGGGACAGCTCATAGAATCTCACGGCTTTCAGTATCACCTCTATGCTGATGACACACAGATCTACATCTCTGGACCAGATATCACCTCCCTACTAACCAGAATCCCTCAATGTCTATCTGCTATTTCATCTTTCTTCTCCGCTAGATTTCTGAAACTTAACATGGACAAAACAGAATTCATCATCTTTCCCCCATCTCACGTGACCCCCCCCAACGAACCTATCCATTACAGTAAATGGCTGCCCACTCTCCCCAGTCCCACAAGCTCGCTGCCTCGGGGTAATCCTTGACGCCGATCTCTCCTTCAAACCACATATCCAAGCCCTTTCCACTTCCTGCCGACTTCAACTCAAAAATATTTCACGGATCCGTACATTCTTACACCAAGAATCTGCAAAAACCCTAGTCCATGCCCTCATCATCTCTCGCCTTGACTACTGCAACCTCCTGCTCTGTGGCCTCCCCTCGAACACTCTCGCACCCCTCCAATCTATTCTAAACTCTGCTGCCCGACTAATCCACCTGTCCCCCCGCTATTCCCCGGCCTCTCCCCTCTGGCAATCCCTTCACTGGCTCCCCATTACCCAGAGACTCCAGTACAAAACCCTAACCATGACATACAAAGCCATCCACAACCTGTCTCCTCCATACATCTGTGACCTCGTCTCCCGGTACTTACCTACACGCAACCTCCGATCCTCACAAGATCTCCTTCTCTACTCCCCTCTTATCTCCTCTTCCCACAATCGTATACAAGATTTCTCTCGCGCATCCCCCCTACTCTGGAACCCTCTACCACAACACATCAGACTCTCGCCTACCATCGAAACCTTCAAAAAGAACCTGAAGACCCACCTCTTCCGACAAGCCTACAACCTGCAGTAACCACCGATCGACCAAACCGCTGCACGACTAGCTGTATCCTCACCTACTGTATCCTCACCCATCCCTTGTAGATTGTGAGCCTTCACGGGCAGGGTCCTCTCTCCTACTGTACTAGTTATGACTTGTATTGTTTAAGATTATTGTACTTGTTTTTATTATGTATACCGCTCCTCACATGTAATGCGCCGTGGAATAAATGGCGCTATAACAATAAATAATAATAATAATAATAATAATAATAATAATAATAATAATAATGAGTTACATCCTGTATTATACCCCAGAGCTGCACTCACTATTCTGCTGGTGCAGTCACTGTGTACATACATTACATTACTGATCCTGAGTTACATCCTGTATTATACCCCAGAGCTGCACTCACTATTCTGCTGGTGCAGTCACTGTGTACATACATTACATTACTGATCCTGAGTTACATCCTGTATTATACCCCAGAGCTGCACTCACTATTCTGCTGGTACAGTCACTGTGTACATACATTACATTACTGATCCTGAGTTACATCCTGTATTATCCTCCAGCGCTGCACTCACTATTCTGCTGGTGCAGTCACTGTGTACATACATTACATTACTGATCCTGACTTACATCCTGTATTATCCTCCAGCGCTGCACTCACTATTCTGCTGGTGCAGTCACTGTGTACATACATTACATTACTGATCCTGAGTTACCTCCTGTATTATACTCCAGAGCTGCACTCACTATTCTGCTGGTGCAGTCACTGTGTACATACATTACATTACTGATCCTGAGTTACATCCTGTATTATGCCCCAGAGCTGCACTCACTATTCTGCTGGTACAGTCACTGTGTACATACATTACTGATCCTGAGTTACATCCTGTATTATACCCCAGAGCTGCACTCACTATTCTGCTGGTGCAGTCACTGTGTACATACATTACTGATCCTGAGTTACATCCTGTATTATACCCCAGAGCTGCACTCACTATTCTGCTGGTGCAGTCACTGTGTACATACATTACATTACTGATCCTGAGCTACATCCTGTATTATACTCCAGAGCTGCACTCACTATTCTGCTGGTGCAGTCACTATGTACATACATTACATTACTGATCCTGAGTTACATCCTGTATTATACCCCAGAGCGGCACTCACTATTCTGCTGGTGCAGTCACTATGTAGATACATTACATTACTGATCCCGTAGGGGTCCTGAGGTACATCCTGCATTATACTCCAGAGCAGCGCTCATGGCGGCTGCAGTAATACATTTATCACTGTGCACGGTTGGGTTTATTGCTCATGTCGCCCATCTCCCAGGTGATGTTTGTACCCTGCAGGTTCACAGCCTTATTACTCCGGGTTTTCCTCCATATTTACCCTGCGTCGGTCAACAAGTCCTTTATTGCTCTCTTCCAGGGAAACACGTGTATGCGCCATGCCCCAGCGCCTCGCCCGTGTTTATGGAGCCGGCGCACACATGGTGCTGTTTACATTATGTACTAATTGACTACATGCAGATGGCGGCAATTAGGAGTCAATTATATGATCTTGGGCCATGATGTGCAAGAGCGACGCTGAAAAGTACACAATGAGGACGGAGCAGAAATCCAACTGCACCCAGGATAAGTTCTCTACTTTCAGCTCCTCACCACTGATAAATGTCTCAGCTTGCTGCCAGTGAATAGAAACTTCAGGTAGTGAAAAAAGTTCAGCCCTATTCACACAGCTGCAGTTGGTTGCAATGTCGCTGCCGAAGTTACTGCAGGATAGGAAAAAGCAGTCAGTGATCGCAAGAAAAAGTGTCCCAATACACATGCTAGCGGAACACGCCCTGCTAACAGTGTCAGACTGGCCACTATAACCAGTGCTTGGTGTCTGCCTTCTACTAACAGTGCCAGAAGACTGACCATTATAACCAGTGCCAGAAGACTGCCCTCCATGACCAGTGACAGACAGAAGACTGAGCTCTATAACCAGTGACAGCACAATGCCCTCTATAACCAGTGACAGCACGCTGCCCTCTATAACCAGTGACAGCACGCTGCCCTCTATAACCACTGACAGCACAATGCCCTCTATAACCACTGACAGCACGCTGCCCTCTATAACCAGTGACAGCACGCTGCCCTCTATAACCACTGACAGCACGCTGCCCTCTATAACCACTGACAGCACGCTGCCCTCTATAACCACTGACAGCACGCTGCCCTCTATAACCACTGACAGCACGCTGCCCTCTATAACCAGTGACAGCACAATGCCCTCTATAACCAGTGACAGCACGCTGCCCTCTATAACCAGTGACAGCACGCTGCCCTCTATAACCAGTGACAGCACGCTGCCCTCTATAACCAGTGACAGCACGCTGCCCTCTATAACCAGTGACAGCACGCTGCCCTCTATAACCAGTGACAGCACGCTGCCCTCTATAACCAGTGACAGCACGCTGCCCTCTATAACCAGTGACAGCACGCTGCCCTCTATAACCAGTGACAGCACGCTGCCCTCTATAACCAGTGACAGCACGCTGCCCTCTATAACCAGTGACAGCACGCTGCCCTCTATAACCAGTGACAGCACGCTGCCCTCTATAACCAGTGACAGCACGCTGCCCTCTATAACCAGTGACAGCACGCTGCCCTCTATAACCAGTGACAGCACGCTGCCCTCTATAACCAGTGACAGCACGCTGCCCTCTATAACCAGTGACAGCACGCTGCCCTCTATAACCAGTGACAGCACGCTGCCCTCTATAACCAGTGACAGCACGCTGCCCTCTATAACCAGTGACAGCACGCTGCCCTCTATAACCAGTGACAGCACGCTGCCCTCTATAACCAGTGACAGCACGCTGCCCTCTATAACCAGTGACAGCACGCTGCCCTCTATAACCAGTGACAGCACGCTGCCCTCTATAACCAGTGACAGCACGCTGCCCTCTATAACCAGTGACAGCACGCTGCCCTCTATAACCAGTGACAGCACGCTGCCCTCTATAACCAATGACAGCACGCTGCCCTCTATAACCAGTGACAGCACGCTGCCCTCTATAACCAGTGACAGCACGCTGCCCTCTATAACCAGTGACAGCACGCTGCCCTCTATAACCAGTGACAGCACGCTGCCCTCTATAACCAGTGACAGCACGCTGCCCTCTATAACCAGTGACAGCACGCTGCCCTCTATAACCAGTGACAGCACGCTGCCCTCTATAACCAGTGACAGCACGCTGCCCTCTATAACCACTGACAGCACGCTGCCCTCTATAACCACTGACAGCACGCTGCCCTCTATAACCACTGACAGCACGCTGCCCTCTATAACCACTGACAGCACGCTGCCCTCTATAACCACTGACAGCACGCTGCCCTCTATAACCAGTGACAGCACGCTGCCCTCTATAACCAATGACAGGACACTGCCCTCTATAACCAGTGACAGCACGCTGCCCTCTATAACCAGTGACAGCACAATGCCCTCTATAACCAGTGACAGCACGCTGCCCTCTATAACCACTGACAGCACAATGCCCTCTATAACCACTGACAGCACGCTGCCCTCTATAACCAGTGACAGCACGCTGCCCTCTATAACCAGTGACAGCACGCTGCCCTCTATAACCAGTGACAGCACGCTGCCCTCTATAACCAGTGACAGCACGCTGCCCTCTATAACCAGTGACAGCACGCTGCCCTCTATAACCAGTGACAGCACGCTGCCCTCTATAACCAGTGACAGCACGCTGCCCTCTATAACCACTGACAGCACGCTGCCCTCTATAACCACTGACAGCACGCTGCCCTCTATAACCAGTGACAGGACGCTGCCCTCTATAACCAGTGACAGGACGTTGCCCTCTATAACCAGTGACAGCACAATGCCCTCTATAACCAGTGACAGCACGCTGCCCTCTATAACCACTGACAGCACAATGCCCTCTATAACCACTGACAGCACAATGCCCTCTATAACCAGTGACAGCACAATGCCCTCTATAACCACTGACAGCACAATGCCCTCTATAACCACTGACAGCACAATGCCCTCTATAACCAGTGACAGCACGCTGCCCTCTATAACCACTGACAGCACGCTGCCCTCTATAACCAGTGACAGCACGCTGCCCTCTATAACCAGTGACAGCACCCTGCCCTCTATAACCAGTGACAGCACGCTGCCCTCTATAACCAGTGACAGCACGCTGCCCTCTATAACCAGTGACAGCACGCTGCCCTCTATAACCAGTGACAGCACGCTGCCCTCTATAACCACTGACAGCACGCTGCCCTCTATAACCACTGACAGCACGCTGCCCTCTATAACCAGTGACAGCACGCTGCCCTCTATAACCACTGACAGCACGCTGCCCTCTATAACCAGTGACAGCACGCTGCCCTCTATAACCAATGACAGGACACTGCCCTCTATAACCAGTGACAGCACGCTGCCCTCTATAACCAGTGACAGCACAATGCCCTCTATAACCAGTGACAGCACGCTGCCCTCTATAACCACTGACAGCACAATGCCCTCTATAACCACTGACAGCACAATGCCCTCTATAACCAGTGACAGCACGCTGCCCTCTATAACCAGTGACAGCACGCTGCCCTCTATAACCAGTGACAGCACGCTGCCCTCTATAACCAGTGACAGGATGCTGCCCTCTATAACCAGTGACAGCACGCTGCCCTCTATAACCAGTGACAGCACGCTGCCCTCTATAACCAGTGACGGCACGCTGCCCTCTATAACCAGTGACGGCACGCTGCCCTCTATAACCAGTGACGGCACGCTGCCCTCTATAACCAGTGACAGCACGCTGCCCTCTATAACCAGTGACAGGACGCTGCCCTCTATAACCAGTGACAGCATGTTGCCCTCTATAACCAGCGACAGCACGCTGCCCTCTATAACCAGTGACAGCATATGCAGCAGGCGCCTTTAGGTGAAGACGATGAGGGACCCCTGTAATCCACAGAGGACGGCGTGCCCAGCACTTACCGCTGGCATTCTCCGGCGTGCAGGATCAGATCCTCGTTGTCTTTGGCACTGATGGCGAGCTCGTGTTCTGTGGAGTTGAAGACATCGAGGAGGAGATGACATTGTCTTGTGCTGGGGGATAAAGAAGGAAGTGAGAACCAATGGCATAGCGAAGGATGGCAAAAGCAACAATGCCAACCGGGCACCGACACCTAGCAGCAGCCATGGGCATCCGCGCCACTTCTTACAGTACATTCCTGAAATCTGTGGGGTTTTGATTTTTCAGGACCACCATGGGCCATTTCTACAACAATATAATGTGACACGACGTATAATAAACAAAAAGAATGGACGATCCCTTTAACCCCAACGTGGACACCTGAACGCCTCGAGCCTCACCTGGTCGCCGGGAGCGTGCTGACACGGGTGAAGAACACGGAAGGCTCTACGTCCACGTGGAGGCCGAGGGAGATGTTCCTGTAGTAACCCTCAGCGTGACCCGGTCCTCCCGAGTACTTGAAGTTCAAAACTCCTTCAAGGGTCTGTGGAGGGAAGTGTAGAGAGTAACGTCACCTTCCATTAATTGGCCGCATTGCGGGGGACATCACTGCCTTGTATTTTGGGGCCATGTGCGATGCTTACATTTTGAGCCATCATATTTTCATATAAAATAACTGAAGTGAATGTTCATTGTGTTATCTCCAGAAGCAGAAAGGATTCTTTATAGTAAAAGTAATGACTGTGGAAGAGGTTTCTACAGGACTGCTCATCACATAAACAATGGATCACGGTCACTGATGATCAAAGGCAAATAATGTAATGGGAATCAAACAATACTACATGAGGTCAGGAAGGAAAAGCCTTCACAATCCTTCCTTGTGAGACCTGATCTTCTCTGGTTAATGTGTGATCTTGGGGGTCTGGCGTCTGAGCCCCCACTATTCCTGAAACTGAGAATACAAAGTCAAAGTCCCCTGTGTGAATAGAGCTACAGCTACTAGTGTGGACAGTAAAAGGAGCGGCACTGATAGCGTGTGACCACCACTAGTATGGACAGTAAAGAGAGAGGTACTGATCACATGTGACCACCACTAGTATGGACAGTGAAGAGAGTGGCACTGAGCACGTGTGACCACCACTAGCATGGACAGTAAATAGAGAGGTACTGATCATGTGTGACCACCACTAGTATAGACAGTGAAGAGAGCGGCACTGATCATGTGTGACCACCACTAGTATGGACAGCAAATAGAGAGGTACTGATCACGTGTGACCACCACTAGTATGGACAGTGAAGAGAGCGACACTGAGCTCGTGTGACCACCACTAGCATGGACAGTAAATAGAGAGGTACTGATCATGTCTGCCCACCACTAGTATGGACAGTGAAGAGAGCGGCACTTATCACGTGTGACCACCACTAGTATGGACAGTAAATAGAGCGGCACTGATCACGTGTGACCACCACTAGTATGGACAGTAAATAGAGAGGTACTGATCATGTGTGACCACCACTAGTATGGACAGTAAATAGAGAGGTACTGATCATGTGTGACCACCACTAGTATGGACAGTAAATAGAGAGGCACTGATCATGTCTGCCCACCACTAGTATGGACAGTGAAGAGAGCGGCACTGATCACGTGTGACCACCACTAGCATGGACAGTAAATAGAGAGGTACTGATCATGTGTGACCACCACTAGTATGGACAGTAAATAGAGAGGTACTGATCACGTGTGACCACCACTAGTATGGACAGTAAATAGAGAGGTACTGATCACGTGTGACCACCACTAGTATGGACAGTAAATAGAGAGGTACTGATCACGTGTGACCACCACTAGTATGGACAGTAAATAGAGAGGTACTGATCACGTGTGACCACCACTAGTATGGACAGTAAATAGAGCGGCACTGATCACGTGTGACCACCACTAGTATGGACAGTGAAGAGAGCGGCACTGATCACGTGTGACCACCACTAGTATGGACAGTAAATAGAGCGGCACTGATCACGTGTGACCACCACTAGTATGGACAGTAAATAGAGAGGTACTGATCATGTGTGACCACCACTAGTATGGACAGTAAATAGAGAGGTACTGATCATGTGTGACGACCACTAGTATGGACAGTAAATAGAGAGGTACTGATCATGTGTGACCACCACTAGTATGGACAGTAAATAGAGAGGTACTGATCATGTGTGACCACCACTAGTATGGACAGTAAATAGAGAGGTACTGATCATGTGTGACCACCACTAGTATGGACAGTAAATAGAGAGGTACTGATCACGTGTGACCATCACTAGTATGGACAGTAAATAGAGAGGTACTGATCACGTGTGACCACCACTAGCATGGACAGTGAAGAGAGCGGCACTGATCACGTGGGACCACCACTAGTATAGTCAGTGAAGAGAGCGGCACTGAGCACGTGTGACCACAACTAGAATGGACAGTAAACAGAGAGGTACTGATCATGTGTGACCACCACAAGTATGGATCGTGAAGGGAGCGGCACTGATCACGTGTGACCACCACTAGTATGGACGGTAAATAGAGAGGTACTGATCATGTGTGACCACAACAAGCATGGACAGTGGCGGGAGCGGCACTGATCATGTGTGACCACCACTAGTATAGACAGTGAAGGGAGCGGCACTGATCATGTGTGACCACCACTAGTATGGACAGTGAATAGAGCGGCACTGATCATGTGTGAACATCATTAGCATGGACGTTGAACAGGGCGGTGGGCACACATGCTCGCTAGCGCTCCACTGACACCAAGGACTTTAAGATCCGGTTCTTGTGATTGATGGAGATCCCAGGCACTGGTACCTGGACACCATATTGTGTAATACGGCACTGATGAAACGGTTGTACACTGCAGGTCAAAATATCACATGGCGGGCGTACACACGTACCGCACAGGGCCAACCTGTAATGATCAAGGCTGAGAACTTCCGATCACTACAAAGCCAATATAGTCATCACCCTAAATTCTTACCCTGATCATCCCACTTTTAGTATCGAGCCTCCCAAACTCACATCGCCCAGCTGAGAAAAAAAATGAGGAAAAAAAAAAGACCAATTTAAAATAATTTCACACAAAAACCAAAAATGCGCTGGGCAAAATTGATGGCACCCTCAACTTAATATTTGGTTGCACCCTTTCGAATAAATAACTGCGATCAATCGCTTCCTATAACTATCAACAAGCTTCTTACACCTCTCACCTGGGATTTCGGACCACTATTTTGCATCCTGCTCCAGGTCTTTCATATGTGAAGGCGCCTTCTCCCAACACCAATGTTAAGACCTCTCCACAGGTGATCAATGGGATTTAGATCCAGACTCATTGCTGTTCACTCTCCAGTGCTTCATTTCCATCCATTTTTGGGAGCTTCTTGATGTATGATCAGGATCATTGTCTTGTTGGAAAACCCATGACACAAACCCACCTTTCTGACACTCAACCCTACATTGCGACCTAAAATCCTTTGATAATCTTCAGATTTCATGATGTCTTGCACACAGTCAAGTCCCCAGTGCCAGAAGCAGCTAAACAACCCAAAAACATTTAAAACTCCACCATATTTGACTGTAGGTACGGTGTTCTGTTCTTTGTAGGCCTCATTCCATTTTTGGTAAACAGTAGAATGATGTGCTTAACCAAAAAGCTTTATGTTGATCTCATCTGTCCACAAGACTCGTTCCCAGAAGGATTTTGGCTTAGTCAAATATATTTTGGCAAACTGCAGTCTAGCTTCTGTCACTGTGTCAGCAGAGGGGTCCTCCTAGGTCTCCTGCCATAGCATCTCATTTAATTCACATATGGATGGTTTGCGCTGACAATGATGCCCCCTGATCCTGCAGGACAGCTTGAATTTCTTTGGAACTTGATTGGAGCTGCTTATCCACCATCCGGACTATCCTGTGTTGCAACCTTTCCACAATTTTTCTTTGCCATCCACGAAGATTAGCCACAGTGCCATGGTTTGTCATCTTCATTATGTTGTGCACCGTGGACAAAGGAACATCAAGATCTCTGGAGATGGACTTGTAACCTTTAAGATTGTTGATATTCTCCAACAATTTTGGTTCTGAAGTCATCAAGACAGTTCTCTTCTCTTTCTGTTCTCCATGCTTAGTGTGACAGACACAAAGCAAAAACTGAGTTAACTTCTCCCCTTTTTATCCGGTTTCAGGTGTGATTTTCATATTGCCCACACCTGTTACTTGCCACAGGTGAGTGTGAACCAGCATCACATGTTTGAAACAAAGTTGTTTACAGACAATTTTGGAAAGGCGCCAACAATATTGTTCAGCCCATTTTTGGTTTTTTTGTGTTAAATGCTGGCCAATTTGCCCTTTTTTCTCTTTTTTTTGTTTTTCCAATACATGCAAATAAAATAGAAACATGTGTAATTGCAATAATTTTCATTTTTAAATTTAATTTTCTTGAACAACTTCAGGGTGCCAAGACTCTATCTCTCTCATAATTTAGGTATATAACAGTATATAAAATGTAACATAATACACCATGTATGATAACGCCGACCGGCCCTCTGACACTATAAAAACGCCATGGATCACTTCCAGTTATCGGAAACTAATGTCTGCGGCTGTCATAAGTTACAAGTTATGGAGCCGGCCTCGCCGCTAAATTACGAGACAATTCCAGAAATTAGTCTCCAGCATGAGGTCTCAATCCCGATGTTGACTCGTAATGGATCCCATAGATAACTCCCCCTGCACTTAATTAAGACTAATGGAATCCACTGGAAAGTAAAACACCCGAGAATGTGGAATTCCCGCTGGGATTAATTTGCTTCGCTTTGCTATTCCCGCTCGGCGGCCGGAGAGCGTCACTGACTCGGTCATATATCAGGAGGAAATCAATGTCCTTGTTTCTTTGCTTCTAAAATTTCAATAAAAGCAAAAACTCAATTTGTTATCAAAGCGAAGGCTCCGATGAAAAACATCCTGAACCACCGGCTCCTGACCACACAGACGGCTCCGCACCATGAGGACTCTTCTATGGCCCTGCAATGTGTCACCTGTCATATCCACCGCATGAGACCTCTTCTCATCAGTACTGATTAGTCTGGTGTTGAAGCTCGACCCTAATTACTGAGATTGGGACTGAGCTGCAATACCACGTATGGCCAATGTACAAGAGTGGCGCTGTTTCAGGAAGAGCACAGCTATAGGTTTCCAAACTTGTAAAACACTCTTCTGTTCCGCTAATCTTGTCACTTGAACTTTATTCCTACAGGTGTTGTCGCTCATTGTACAGGAGGAGGAGGTGAGCTGTGACATCACCTATTGTGAATGGTGGATCTTGTGTTATCTACTGTATATAGAGGTGTTATCAGTCATTGTACAGGAGGAGGAGGTGAGCTGTGACATCACCTATTGTGAATGGTGGATCTTGTGTTATCTACTGTATATAGAGGTGTTATCAGTCATTGTACAGGAGGAGGAGGTGAGCTGTGACATCACCTATTGTGAATGGTGGATCTTGTGTTATCTACTGTATATAGAGGTGTTATCAGTCATTGTACAGGAGGAGGAGGTGAGCTGTGACATCACCTATTGTGAATGGTGGATCCTGTGTTATCTACTGTATATAGAGGTGTTATCAGTCATTGTACAGGAGGAGGAGGTGAGCTGTGACAACTATTGTGAATGGTGGATCCTGTGTTATCTACTGTTTATAGAGGTGTTATCAGTCATTGTACAGGAGGAGAAGGAGGTGAGCTGTGACATGACCTATTGTGAATGGTGGATCCTGTGTTATCTACTGTATATAGAGGTGTTATCAGTCATTGTACAGGAGCAGGAGGTGAGCTGAGACATCACATATTGTGAATCCTGTGTTATCTATTGTATATAGAGGTGTTATCAGTTATTGTACAGGAGGAGGAGGTGAGCTGTGACATCATCTATTGGGAATGGTGGATCCTGTGTTATCTACTGTATATAGAGGTGTTATCAGTCATTCTACAGGAGGAGGAGGAGAGCTGTGACATCACCTATTGTGAATGGTGGATCTTGTGTTATCTACTGTATATAGATGTGTTATCAGTCATTGTACAGGAGGAGGAGGTGAGCTGTGACAACTATTGTGAATGGTGGATCCTGTGTTATCTACTGTTTATAGAGGTGTTATCAGTCATTGTACAGGAGGAGAAGGAGGTGAGCTGTGACATGACCTATTGTGAATGGTGGATCCTGTGTTATCTACTGTATATAGAGGTGTTATCAGTCATTGTACAGGAGCAGGAGGTGAGCTGAGACATCACATATTGTGAATCCTGTGTTATCTATTGTATATAGAGGTGTTATCAGTTATTGTACAGGAGGAGGAGGTGAGCTGTGACATCATCTATTGGGAATGGTGGATCCTGTGTTATCTACTGTATATAGAGGTGTTATCAGTCATTCTACAGGAGGAGGAGGAGAGCTGTGACATCACCTATTGTGAATGGTGGATCTTGTGTTATCTACTGTATATAGATGTGTTATCAGTCATTGTACAGGAGGAGGAGGTGAGCTGTGACATCACCTATTGTGAATGGTGGATCTTGTGTTATCTGCTGTATATAGAGGTGTTATCAGTCATTGTACAGGAGGAGGAGGTGAGCTGTGACCATCTATTGGGAATGGAGGATCGTGCTCGATGATGTCACTGATGCAGATATATCTTCCAACCTGTTTTTAAGTACCAATTTTTTTATCTTTTCGGAATACTCCATAAATTACCCATTGGGGGGAATTTATCAAGACTGATGAGAATAGTGATGATGGAGGTGATGATGGAGGTGATGAGCACCTGGGGACAGGTAACGGAGTACTGGCTGCGGACTCACTGTGACATCCATTGTAGCATAACACATTGGGTGTGGTGGGCCCGTGACTGGAGCAGCAGGACGGTGCGTCCGTCTCCAGCCTCTCATTACGCAGAGAGCTTTGCATTATAATAAAGAGCTGTAATGGGATATCGAAATTAGCTGGAAACTCAGCAAAAAGCAGCGCAGCCCCCCGCAGCCATCAGCGCAGCCCCCCGCAGCCATCAGCGCTCATGTGTCCCTGCAATTTGTGCTGGGTGGAGAATATGTGATTATATAGATTTAGCCGAGCAGAAAGGAACCTGAGCGCCGCAGCGCAGCTCCCCCCCACCCAGGCAAAAAAAGATCACAAAATGCCACCCAAAATAGAAAAAGCCGACGAGCGCTAATTACAGACATTAATGCCGTGTCTGGGAATGTGGAACAGACATTTTTTTCCCATATAACGCACAATATGGCTGCTGCAGAACATCTTCTGGAGGAAGGAAGGGCGGATTTATGTCACTTCTGTAAGATCCTGGGGCCCCGTTTGAGACACTGGCTACTGCAGAACATCTTCGGGAGAAGGGAAGGGCGGATTTATATCTCTTCTGTGAGATCCTGGGGCCCCGTATGAGACACTGGCTGATGCAGAACATCTTCGGTAGAAGGGAAGGGCGGATCTATATCTCTTCTGTGAGATCCTGGAGCGCTGTATGAGACACTGGCTGCTGCAGAACATCTTCGGGAGGAGGGAAGGACGGATTTATGTCACTTCTGTGAGATCCTGGGGCCCTGAATGAGACACTGATGCTGCAGAACATCTTCAGAAGGAGGGAAGGGCGGATTTGTGTCACTTCTGTGAGATTCTGGGGCCCCGTATGAGACACTGGGTGCTGCAGAACATCTTTGGGAGGAGGGAAGGGCGGATTTATATCACTTGTGTGAGATCCTGGAGCGCTGTATGAGACACTGATGCTGCAGAACATCTTCAGGAGGAGGGAAGGGCGGATTTATGTCACTTCTGTGAGATCCTGGGGCCCCGTATGAGACACTGGGTGCTGCAGAACATCTTTGGGAGGAGGGAAGGGCGGATTTATATCACTTGTGTGAGATCCTGGAGCGCTGTATGAGACACTGGCTGCTGCAGAACATCTTTCTTTCTTGCCATTAGTTCTACATCATGCGTCTTTCTTCTCATCCGATCACCTAGCCTGGGTTGCCCGTGGCTATGTACGCAGCATTAGGACAGGAACGTATAAAAAATCATCCAGAAAACTCGGACTCATTATTTTCTCATCACTCCGTGCACAATCCGCTATTAATAATTAATCAGACCATTTACAGTTTCCAATGGTAAAGAAAAGGTGTAAAAATCGGAAGCTACGTGTGCCGAATCCATATTTTTGGGGACCCATAGACTTAATTGGGCGAGTATACTCTGATTTACTTAAGGAACTATACTATGCCGCAATTTTTTTTTCACCATAGATTCCGCCGGTAGAAAAAATAAAAATGGCTCCACCGTACTGCCCCATAACAAATAATAATAGACGGAGACGTGGGACGGATACTGTAAGAAAATAAACGCACTTTCTGGTGTTGGATTCAGGCCTGTAACGCCGCGGCGTCCGGCGCGGCCGCGAGTCACCGAGCGGTGAAATTGCTAAGTAACATCACACGACAGCACTGCGGTGACAGTAACATGCAGCCGTGGCTAAGAATAGACCGCGCCGGAGCCCAGGACATGAATAATGCAGCAGGGCTTTCATTTTTTTTCTTTTTCTTTTTTTTTCTCCAAGTCCGTCCACTCAGCGGAACAATTCTGAACGAGAGGAAAAAAAAAAAAAAAAAAAAAAAAAAAGGCGTTCAATAAATTCAGGAGAGATTAGGAGGCGGATTGTAAAGCTAAAAATAGCCGGCGTGTAATGGAAGAGGAGATGTGATCGGAATCCGTTCAGCGGCAGACGGCGAAACGCCGGCACTAACAGGTAGCTGACCGCGGGGTGATAAAGCAGCCGCCCGGGTACTGATACTTGTAGCCAAAAAGTACAATAAAAATGTTTAAAAAAAAAAAAAATCACTTGTATTGCAAACATTGTTTACTCGCGGTCTCCAGGGAAGGACGACGACGAGCGCAGATTATTCGCTTTTTCACTAATAGATATTCCCCGGGAGGTTGGCGGAGATTAAATGTGGCTTGTTAAAGCGGAGTTTATTTACCGCCAACGTCCTGAAAGCTTCTATGTCTACAAACTGCGGGAAGACAAAGGAGACGGAGCCATTTATTATGGATCCCCGGAGAATCGCTGCACAACAAACGCTAGAAAAACACACGGAACCTTGTATCGGATTCTATCTGATTGTATGAAGCGGCACAGCCAGGCTTAACCCCTTCACCACACTGACATTTTACGTGTTCGCGCTTTCATTTTTCGCTCCCCGTCTTCCCAGAGCCGAAACTTTTTTTTTTTTTTTCCAACACTATAGCTGTATGAGGGCTTGTTTTTTTGTGGGACGAGTTGTACATTCCAAGGGCACCACTGATTTTACAATATGGCGAAAAGGAAAATAATTCCAAGTGCAGTGAAATATCCAACCTATTATTACTGGGAAAGACACACAGACCTCACATCCAGCCTGTATTACTGGGAGGAAGACACAGATCTAACATCCAGCATATATTACTGGGAGAGACACACAGACCTCACATCCAATCTATATTACTGGGAGAGACACACAGACCTCACATCCAGCCTATATTACTGGGAGAGACACACACAGCTCACATCCAGCCTGTATTACTAGGAGAGACACAGACCTCACATCCAGCCTATATTACTGGGAGAGACACACAGAGCTCACATCCAGCCTGTATTACTGGGAGAGACACACAGAGCTCACATCCAGCCTGTATTACTGGGAGGGGGACACAGATCTAACATCCAGCCTATATTACTGGGAGAGAAAAACAGACCTCACATCCAGCATATATTACTGGGAGAGACACACAGACCTCACACCCAGCCTATATTACTGGGAGAGACACACAGAGCTCACATCCAGCCTATATTACTGGGAGAGACACACAGAGCTCACATCCAGCCTATATTACTGGGAGAGACACACAGAGCTCACATCCAGCCTATATTACTGGGAGAGACACACAGAGCTCACATCCAGCCTATATTACTGGGAGAGACACACAGACCTCACATCCAGTCTGTATTACTAGGAGAGACACAGACCTCACATCCAGCCTATATTACTGGGAGAGACACACAGACCTCACATCCAGCCTGTATTACTGGGAGAGACACACAGACCTCACATCCAGCCTGTATTACTGGGAGAGACACACAGACCTCACATCCAGCCTATATTACTGGGAGAGACACACAGACCTCACATCCAGCCTATATTACTGGGAGAGACACACAGACCTCACATCCAGCCTATATTACTGGGAGAGACACACATACCTCACATCCAGCCTATATTACTAGGAGAGACACAGACCTCACATCCAGCCTATATTACTGGGAGGGGGACACAGATCTAACATCCAGCCTATATTACTGGGAGAGACACAGACCTCACATCCAGCATATATTACTGAGAGAGACACAGACCTCACATCCAGCCTACATTACTGGGAGAAACACAGACCTCACATCCAGCCTATATTACTGGGAGAAACACAGACCTCACATCCAGCCTATATTACTGGGAGAGACACACAGACCTCACATCCAGCCTATATTACTGGGAGAGACACACAGACCTCACATCCAGCCAATATTACTGGGAGAAACACACAGACCTCACATCCAGCCTATATTACTAGGAGAGACACAGACCTCACATCCAGCATATATTACTGGGAGAGACACACAGACCTCACACCCAGCCTATATTACTGGGAGGGGGACACATCTAACATCCAGCCTATATTACTGGGAGGGGGACACAGATCTAACATCCAGCCTATATTACTGGGAGAGACACACAGACCTCACATCCAGCCTACATTACTGGGAGAGACACACAGACCTCACATCCAGCCTATATTACTGGGAGGGACACACAGACCTCACATCCAGCCTATATTACTGGGAGAGACACACATACCTCACATCCAGCCTATATTACTGGGAGAGACACCCAGACCACACATCCAGCCTATATTGCTGGGAGAGACACACAGAGACCATATCTAGCCTGTATTACTGGGAGAGACACACAGAGCTCACATCCAGCCTATATTACTGGGAGAGACACACAGACAACACATCCAGCCTATATTACTGGGAGAGACACACAGAGCTCACATCCAGCCTGTATTACTGGGAGAGACACACATAGGTCACATCCAGCCTATATTACTGGGAGACACACAGACCTCACATCCAGCCTATATTACTGGGAGAGACACACAGAGACCATATCCAGCCTGTATTACTGGGAGAGACACACAGACCTCACATCCAGCCTATATTACTGGGAGAGACACAGACCTCACATCCAGCCTATATTACTGGGAGATACACACAGACCTCACCATCCAGCCTGTATTACTGGGAGAGACACACAGACCTCACATCCAGCCTATATTACTGGGAGGGACACACAGACCTCACATCCAGCCTATATTACTGGGAGAGACACACATACCTCACATCCAGCCTATATTACTGGGAGAGACACCCAGACCACACATCCAGCCTATATTACTGGGAGAGACACACAGAGACCATATCTAGCCTGTATTACTGGGAGAGACACACAGAGCTCACATCCAGCCTATATTACTGGGAGAGACACACAGACCTCACATCCAGCCTGTATTACTGGGATAGACACACAGACCTCACATCCAGCCTATATTACTGGGAGAGACACACAGAGACAATATCCAGCCTATATTACAGGGAGAGAATCACAGAGCTCACATCCAGCCTATATTACTTGGAGAGACACAGAGACCATATCTAGCCTGTATTACTGGGAGAGACACACAGAGACCTCAAATCCAGCCTGTATTACTGGGAGAGACACACATAGGTCACATCCAGCCTATATTACTGGTTGACACACAGACCTCACATCCAGCCTATATTACTGGGAGAGACACACAGAGACCATATCCAGCCTGTATTACTGGGAGAGACACACAGACCTCACATCCAGCCTATATTACTGGGAGAGACACACAGAGCTCACATCCAGCCTATATTACTGAGAGAGACACACAGAGCTCACATCCAGCCTATATTACTGGGAGAGACACAGAGAGCCCATATCCAGCCTATATTACTGGGAGAGACACACAGAGACCATATCTAGCCTGTATTACTGGGAGAGACACACACAGACCTCACATCCAGCCTATATTACTGGGAGAGACACACAGAGCTCACATCCAGCCTATATTACTGGAAGAGACGCACAGCCCTCACATCTAGCCTATATTACTGGGAGACACACAGCTCACATCCAGCCTATATTACCGGGAGAGACACACAGACCTCACATCCAGCCTATATTACTGGGAGAGACACAGACCTCACATCCAGCCTATATTACTTGGAGAGACACATAGAGACCATATCTAGCCTATATTACTGGGAAAGACACACAGACCTAACATCCAGCCTGTATTACTGGGAGAGACACACATACCTCATATCCAGCCTATATTACTGGGAGAGACACACATACCTCACATCCAGCCTATATTACTGGGAGAGACACAGACCTCACATCCAGCCCATATTACTGGGAAAGACACACAGACCTCACATCCAGCCTATATTACTGGGAGGGACACACAGACCTCACATCCAGCCTATATTACTGGGAGACACACACACAGACCTCACATCCAGCCTATATTACTGGGAGAGACACACATACCTCACATCCAGCCTATATTACTGGGAGAGACACACAGAGCTCACTTCCAGCCTATATTACTGGGAGACACACAGACCTCACATCCAGCCTATATTACTAGGAGAGACACAGACCTCACATCCAGCATATATTACTGGGAGAGACACACAGACCTCACACCCAGCCTATATTACTGGGAGGGGGACACAGATCTAACATCCAGCCTATATTACTGGGAGGGGGACACAGATCTAACATCCAGCCTATATTACTGGGAGAGACACACAGACCTCACATCCAGCCTACATTACTGGGAGAGACACACAGACCTCACATCCAGCCAATATTACTGGGAGAGACACACAGACCTCACATCCAGCCTATATTACTGGGAGGGACACACAGACCTCACATCCAGCCTATATTACTGGGAGGGACACACAGACCTCACATCCAGCCTATATTACTGGGAGAGACACAGACCTCACATCCAGCCTATATTACTGGGAGAGACACACAGACCTCACCATCCAGCCTGTATTACTGGGAGAGACACACATACCTCACATCCAGCCTATATTACTGGGAGGGACACACAGACCTCACATCCAGCCTATATTACTGGGAGAGACACACATACCTCACATCCAGCCTATATTACTGGGAGAGACACCCAGACCACACATCCAGCCTATATTACTGGGAGAGACACACAGAGACCATATCTAGCCTGTATTACTGGGAGAGACACACAGAGCTCACATCCAGCCTATATTACTGGGAGAGACACACAGACCTCACATCCAGCCTGTATTACTGGGATAGACACACAGACCTCACATCCAGCCTATATTACTGGGAGAGACACAGAGACCATATCTAGCCTATATTACAGGGAGAGAATCACAGAGCTCACATCCAGCCTATATTACTTGGAGAGACACAGAGACCATATCTAGCCTGTATTACTGGGAGAGACACACAGAGACCTCAAATCCAGCCTGTATTACTGGGAGAGACACACAGAGCTCACATCCAGCCTGTATTACTGGGAGAGACACACATAGGTCACATCCAGCCTATATTACTGGGAGAGACACAGAGACCGTATCTAGCCTGTATTACTGGGAGAGACACACAGAGACCTCAAATCCAGCCTGTATTACTGGGAGAGACACACAGAGCTCACATCCAGCCTGTATTACTGGGAGAGACACACATAGGTCACATCCAGCCTATATTACTGGGAGACACACAGACCTCACATCCAGCCTATATTACTGGGAGAGACACACAGAGACCATATCCAGCCTGTATTACTGGGAGAGACACACAGACCTCACATCCAGCCTATATTACTGGGAGAGACACACAGAGCTCACATCCAGCCTATATTACTGGGAGAGACACACATACCTCATATCCAGCCTATATTACTGGGAGAGACACACATACCTCACCATCCAGCCTATATTACTGGGAGAGACACAGACCTCACATCCAGCCTATATTACTGGGAAAGACACACAGACCTCACATCCAGCCTATATTACTGGGAGGGACACACAGACCTCACATCCAGCCTATATTACTGGGAGACACACACATACCTCACATCCAGCCTATATTACTGGGAGAGACACACAGAGCTCACTTCCAGCCTATATTACTGGGAGACACACAGACCTCACATCCAGCCTATATAGATGGGAGAGACACACAGACCTCACATCCAGCCTATATTACTGGGAGAGACACACATACCTCACATCCAGCCTATATTACTGGGAGAGACACACAGAGCTCACTTCCAGCCTATATTACTGGGAGACACACAGACCTCACATCCAGCCTATATTACTGGGAGAAACACAGAAACACACAGACCTCACATCCAGTCACTGGATGAGACACACAGAGCTCACAGCCAGCCAATATCACAGGGGGAGACACACAGACCTCATACCCAGCCTATATTACTAAGAGAGAGAAACACAGACCTCACATCCACCCTTTATTACTGGATGAGACAAACAGATCTTATATACAGCCTATATTACTGGGAGAGACACCCAGACCTAAAATCCAGCTAATACTACTAGGAGAGACACAAAGACCTCAGATCCAACCTATACTTCTGGTAGACACACACAGACCTCACAAGCTGCCCTTGAGCTCTGACGTTTCAGGTCCTTCTGCTACATATGAAGACAAATGGTAGATGATGGTTCCAGATTTGGTAATTGATGCCCAAGAGCCTCAAATGTTGTGTGTGCCAGGAACCTATATTCTCTGCTGCCTTTATGAAGCCCCCAGTCCCTTTAGAAACACTGACCCTGACGCTCAATGTGAGTACAATGGTCTGTTATAGTGTTACACTGCACTGATGTTCTCTGGCTTTCTCGTACATCCTTGGCACGGTCAGGGCCGAGTCATCAGATTCTCCATTGGTAATGAATTTGCCGGGTGCCGAGGTCTGTAATGAAAGTCTCTGGGGGGCTCAGTCCAATTAGAACCTGCAAAAGTTTTGCAAGTGCAGATAAGCAGAAGCAGTGGGTTAGCAGTCATTGATCTTCTGCAAATCTTATTTGTGATTATTCATCGCTGATACATTCGGGAATATAAGTCATTGGTGCAAAGAGAACATCACTAGCTCCGATCTATGGGTCCCTCACTAATCCTAAAAATCAAGAACATGTGTACCCCCCTTTGCACCGCAGCGTTCCTGCCCATCACTTAAATGGAGCATTTGCTCGAATGGGGCTGTGCAGCAATTCCCAGTACACTGCTGGTGGGGGGAAGGTAATAACCCTTGTCTGAGTCTATAGGTGCAATACAGAAATAAGAAGACATCGCGTTCACCATTTTATTGGAAAAAAATAGCATTTTTCCCCCCCAGAAAAAAACCAGACACCTTATCAGTACAGACGGGCGGACCCCTGGATGTTTGGGTCCATCAGGTTCGGCGGAACAGTTAAAAAAAAAAAAAAAAGTTCGGGTTTGGGTACCAGAACAGTACCCGAACCCCATTCACATGAATGGGGGCACAGAACGTCCAGTGTTTACCACGCTGTCCTGAGCTCAGAGAGTTCACAGGGACAAATGAGAAATTTCTCCCGGTGAACTCGCCTCTGCACTGTGACATTTTCACAGAGGTCACCGCAGTTAATTTGCCCAGCTGGGAATGCAGCCTCAGTGACCGGCAGGAACCTCAATGGCGTCACCGCTGGTCACTGACGCTGCACTCGCAGCAGCGCTTTCCTCAGTGGTTCTCGGCCTGAACGGTCGCATCTTGGCACCGTCCAGATTGAAAACTGTTTATCCCCAGAAAGGGATTACCGCGTGGGACAAAACAACGGACAGGTGGAGGATATTGTGTTTTTTTATTTTATTACAGGAAACGAGGGCTTCAATGGACTTAGGCGTTAGGTGAGTATAACTGTGTTTGATATTGCTAAATAAAAAAGGAAAGGTGTGTTTTTTTTTATTCCAAATACAGGACTTTATACTGGCTGTATCTTTGTTTAACATACTACTATAGGATTAGTAATGATACGTCTTATAGATGCATCTCCATTACTAATCCGTGGGCTTGATGTCACCAGGCTGCTATTTTTAGGCTGCAGGAGGTCAATATCCATGGCCCCTTACCAGCCAGAGAATACCAGCCCCCCAGCTGTCTGCTTTAGCAAGGCTGGTTGTCAAAAATAGGGGGACCACACAACTTTTTAAAAATGTATATATTTAAATAATAATTAATGATAAAAAAAAATTGTGTGGGACCCCTCTATTCTTGATAACCAACCTTGCTGAATCTGACAGCTGAGGGTTGCAGCTCGCAGCTGTCAGTTTTGCCTGGCTGGTTATCAAAAATACAGGGGAATCCACACCGTTTTTTAAAATTATTTAGAGCGCAGGCTGATGAATACTCCCATTAGTCGCCGCCTGCTCTCGCTGTTATTAGCAGCGGCAGGCATAGGCTGATGGGAGAAGTAGTCCCATCAGCCGATGACAGTTACTGGAGGTAAACGTTTTACCTCCGATCACAGCTGCCGGCTCTCGCTGTCATCTGACAGCGTGGAAACTGTGGCTGAATGATAATAATTGTACCGCTAATCAGAGGCAATGTTTGCTGTGCTGCCATGTACATGACAGTGTGAGAAACACCCGGTGTTCGGGGGGGCTGAACCCGAACAGTAACACGGACTGACTAGCTAAGTCAATGTTCGGTGTCCGTGCCAGAACAGTACGGCGCCCAAACTTTAATGTTTGGGTTCGCCCATCCTACTCATCAGGCTCTTTCCCTTCCCCCTTTACTACTATATATATATATATATTTCATTTTTTTATGTATTTTTTTGCGGTGGGCAAATGCAAATCACCAGTCCAGTACATGGCAATATTTTGCTATTGTGATGTGTATTCTGTGTATTCCTTAAAATATAACTTTAAACTATTTCCTAAGAACTAGTATTAATTTAAATAAAATTTGACAAAATCCAATAATTTTGGCAAAAATTACCAAATGTTTCCTAGATAATTATCACTCACATCCTCTCCTTGAAATATTCTGCCAAGCAATGAAGCTTGGATGAAAAGGCCCCGCACCGCATTGTCCCCAAAGCCTGCAAGTAAAACGTAATTGAGACTGACTGCACGGCCGACAGTAAGATTAATGGATTCGATAAATTATTTCCAAGGGATAATTTATTACGGCTACTTTAAGATGCACCAATTTTGACTCAGAACCAAGACTATTTTTGTTTGTTTTTTACTTCCTCCACTCGCGCCTCGGAGGGAGCAGTGAGAATAGAGAGAGAAAACTTAACGCTTAAAAAAAAAAAACTTGAAATGAAAGCTCTTCTGCACATTATACTGCTGCAATGTGGTGAGGTCCGCGGCCGCCTATGGGGGGGATCAGAGTCTATTATAAGGTCACCCTTTAACAAATACACTTGGCCTGAATGCATCCATCATTGTGTTCCCTCCTGCTACGTCCAATGTATTCACATTTACACAGCGGCTCCTCTCTCCTCTCCGCGGTCACTGCCGAGCGTCACAGATTGACCTTTCATGATCTCTCCTATAGAGCAGACCTCAGAGGTGGGATATAAGCGTAAGGCGAAGAGGCTCATCAATTACTGATCACCAGACACTGCTGCAAACATATCCTCCATATAAATCCCAATACAATGACCACACGCGGATATTAGAAGACAGAGTGACAGAATGTATCTATGTATTGTTTTATTTAATTCTCATGCTTTACATACTGATTACACAAACACACACACACATTATATTTATATATATATATATATATATATATATATATATATATATATATATATATATATATATATATATATATATATATATATATATATACACACACACACATACACACACACATATACATACATATACACTGTTCAAAAAATAAAGGGATCACTTCTACACCGCAATGTAACTCCACATCAATCACACTACTGTAAAACCAATCTGTCCAGTTATGAAGTAGCACTCATTGTGAATCAATTTCTCCTGCGGTTGTGTAAACAGGTAGAAATGATCGGCAATCAGCAAAACAATCCCTATAAAGAAGCGGATCTAAATGGGGTGACCACAGACCATTTCTCTGATCTCATCCTTTATGGCTGTTTTGGTCACTTTTGCATTTTGCGCTGACCCCTAGAGGTACTGTACAGTAGCATGAGGTGGCGTCTACAACACACAGAAGTTGCTCAGGTAGTGAAGCTCATCCAGGATGACACTGTCAGGACTCTGAACATTTTTTACCTTTTGTGCATTACTGCCCTTTTCCAAGATGGCGTCTTTGGTCTCATGTTCACTGCGTCTTCCTGCTATAAAACTCCACCCCAGCCTTCAGTCTGTGCTAGAGTATTCTGCCTTGCATCCAGCTCCTGACCTGATTACTCCCTGGCTATATACCTGCTCCTGTGAACCTGTGGGGTTATCCTGCTACTCTGCTCTGAGTTCCTGCTGCATACACCAGTTTCCAGTAATCCTCCTTCATCTGCTGCTCGTGTTTACTTCCATCTGCGTTTGCTGGACATGTAAGGCTTCTTTCACACTAGCGACGCTAGCGTTGTATACGCCGCACAACGGGGGCAGCGGATGCATTTTTCCAGCGCATCCGCCGCCCCATTGTGAGGTGCGGGGAGGTGGGGGCGGAGTTCCAGCCGAGCATGCACGGTCGGAAAAAGCGGACACGTCGCACAAAAAAAAGTTACATGTAGCGTTTTTTTGTGCCGACGGTCCGCCTAAGCACGACGCATCCGTCGCACGACGGTTGCAACGTGTGTCAATGCGTCGCAATGCGTCGCTAATGTTAGTCAATGGGGAAAAAACGCATCCTGCAGACAACTTTGCAGGATGCGTTTTTTCGCCAAAACGACGCATTGCGACGTATTGCAAAAAACGCCAGTGTGAAAGTAGCCTAAGCTGTTTCTGCTCTGCAAAAACATGAGACTATTACCCAGGCCACCCTGGTTGAGCTAAGATATTATTTGAACTGCCTTATAAGCTTATCTATCCGTGTTTGGACTAAGACAAGGATTTATTCGTGTCAAGTATCCTCAAGAATAACTGTGCTTCATAGACTTTCTGCGTGATTGCATTTCCCTCTGAAGTTTCCTATAGACTGCTAAGCTGCGTTTAATATTTACACCAAGTGTTGTGGACTTGAGTTTCTCTCTGCACCTGTTTGAATCACCGTGTGATAATATAGACTTTACCACTTATAAAACTGTGTCCTGTAGTTGTCTTGTTCCATGCAAAGAGTCTCCTAAGTTATCCCCTATAATTATTACAGGCACATCAATGCAAGCTGTAGCAAGAAGGGTAGCCTTGTCTGTCAGCACAGTGTCCATAACATGGAAAAGATACCCGGAGAAAGGTCAGTACACCAGGAGACGTGGAGTGGGGCCAAAGGAGGGCAGCAACCCAGCAGCAGGACCGCTACCTACTCCTTTGTGCAAGGAGGAGCAGTGCCAGAGCCCTGCAAAATGACTTCCAGAAGGCTGATAATAGCCATGTATCTGCTCAAACTGTCAGAAACAAACTCCATGAGAGGATATGAGGGCCAGACATCGGTGTTGTTCTTACAGCCCAACATCGTCTAGGACAATTGGCAATTGCAATAGAACACAAAGATTGGCAGATTCACCACTGGCGCC